>NC_083579.1:11291002-11901002 GCF_027579695.1 Neoarius graeffei | reverse complement strand
CAAAAACAATCCGAATTGGCGTTTTCCAGACTGAGGCGCCATGTTTAGTTGTTTACTTGTCGTGGCTGCTCTCGCGAGATTTGACATGGGTTACATACAAGGTCAGCTGACTTGTAGAGCGAGATTTCTTGAGACTGAATGACCTTTCACCCACCGGCGCGGGAGCTTTTGACAGAAGTGGTTCGCGAGTTGTTTTTGTTGACACTTGGGCATTTAAAGACGTCATCCCGCGGCACGAAACGGAAGAAAGCCAAAGACTGTCCGGGGCAGAAGAAGATTACTTCTTTCTTTTTCAATGTTGACGGACAATTTGTTACAATTTCCCTCTCAGATAGCCTCAGAATGTCCCATTATAGCCTTAATTTTTCAAAGGCTTCGCACAGCGTGGGGGGGGGGGGGGGGGGGGGCACGGACAACCGGCACCATCCCCCCCCGTCGCTTCGTTCCCTCGCCATGGTGAGCGCCCTCATACTAAATTTTTCTAGAAAAAACCCTGATCATAATCATCGAAACACTAGATGAGGGAAATCCTTTGGGGAAAAACAACACAAATAAAAAAAACAAAACAAAACACAGTATTCATCTTTCTTATAATGTTCCAGAGAACGACTGCCAAACCACTTTGAAGCTGCTCTGGCAGGTCCGAGTAACAATTTATCATCGTCTGTGTTTATGGAAAAATGGAGCAGAACAACAAATATGACAACCCTACCACACACACACACAGGCCACTTTATTAAGAACACCCATCCACCTGCTGTTTGATGCCGCTCTCAATTCATGCAGATACAAATCAAGAGCTTCAGCGAATGAATGTTCACTTCAAACAGAACTGTCATCTCAAAGTGTGACGCTCCTTCACTGTGGCATCACGGGTGTTGGTTTGAGCCAGATGGACTGGTTTGAGTATTTCAGAAACTGCTGATCTCCTGGGGTTTGTTTTCACACACAGCAGTCTCTGGAGTTTACACAGAATGGTGCGAAAAACAAAAAACCAACATTGCGTGAGCGACAGTTCTGTGGGTGGAAACAAACGCCTTGTTGATAAGAGAGGTCAGAGGAAAATGGACAGATTGGTTCGAGCTTTTCTTGCCAGGAAGGATATCAGAACTCGTATAAAAAAAAAAAAATCACTCTTTACAACCGTGGTGAGCAGAAAAGCATCTCAGCATGCAACACAAGACAGAACACATCGGGGTTCCAGTCCTGCAGCCAAGAACAGGAATCTGAGAATCAAGAACAAGTTCCTGTTAAAGTGCCCGGTGAGTGTATAGCCCAAGAAACGCACAGTCAGTCAGTCACCTTCTAACAATCGGAGGAAGCAGAACATGCGAGGAAGAAAGGGGAGAAATGTCATGCCGTGTGATAACTGCAGGATCCACCCAGGTAGGAAACGGCGTGAATATTGTATTGACCACGCATACGGGAAAAATGGCTTGACGTCAATATTTCGGCTCATTGTTCCTCTCTGGTTCTTTGCACGGTTTCCAAGAAAATCAATAACGACAGACATGATATTCTCAACCACGTGCCAAAAAGTAAAAGGGAAGCATTCTGTATTATTTCATGTCCAGTCAGTGACTATGCTCTTCATCATTTAGAAAGAATTTTGGATGGATGGATGGATGGATGGATGGATGGATGGATGGATGGATGGATGGATGGATGGATGGATGGATGGATGGATGGATGGATGGATGGATGGATGGATGGATGGATGGATGGATGGATGGATGGATGGATGGATGGATGGATGGATGGATGGATGGATGGATGGATGGATGGATGGATGGATGGATGGATGGATGGATGGATGGATGGATGGATGGGATCAGCTCCTTTTATCATCTAATTCTGGTTGTCTGTGATTTTTGTGAATTGGTAATTTTTTTTGTGTTTCAGTAATACAAGTATACAATAAAATTCCATATATAAAAAAAGGACTACACACTGGTTACACCTCCGTGTCTCCTCCGTTATCCGCTCATCAGGTCCCACTGATCAATCATATGCACAATTAACCTTCTCGAGTGAGACAGGAAGTCTGGCGTGGGCCTCTGGAGAGCTGGAAAAGCTGTAACTCAAGCTAAAAAAAAAAAAAAAACCTCACTCATGCAGCTGCTACACACAGGACTCCGTGTGCCGCAGGAAGTGATGTCACTTAGGATAAGCAGACAATTTCAGCAAGATGAGACAAGGCTCCATGTGAGTCAGGGCATGCTTTTCATAAACACACGAGTGTGTTAAGCATTTGCTTTTGCCATGTTCTGTGTGTTCATGAATTCGAAATAACCAAACAGTTTGCTCTTTAAAAAAAAAAAAGCGCCTAATTATCTAACAACCATAAATCAAACCTGACCTCCTCCCCCCACTGCGTTAACTCGTGTTCCTGGTTAGATATGACCCGTGTCAGTAAGTGTTTAAGTAATCTTGGCTGTTTTACATAATGAGCAGATAGTGCATTCTGGTCAGATGATGTTTTCCAGTAAAGAAAGAAAGAAATTTAATTAAAATCAGGGCTCGATGGAAAAAAAAACAAACAACTTTTTAATCCACGTGTCCACTCGGACAAGCAACAAGATTTTTCACTTGTCCTGGCCATAACCTTTTTATTACCGTGGTTTTACTAGTTCAATGAAAGGAAAGTGATTGACAATGTTTATCAAAAAGCAGGTAAAGTTATGGGTTGTTTTACAATCAGGGTACAAAGTTTGTGTCACAGGGGTCCAAAATTCAAATTGATTCAAACTGGTTCTTGTACCGGTTTTTAAGTGAAGGACAAGTTAAAGAACAGATAGGCATGCGTAATAGCTTGCATTATAACAAGATTAAGTGTCGCTTTAAGCAGGGCTGGGAGAAACAAATGAAGTGATTCTCGGAGAGGACTTTTTTTTTTTTTTGACAATTCAGAATCCACTGCTTCCATAGTGCTTTTAAATAAACTCAACAAAAATAAAAACTTTACACTCGTTTCAAAGTCAATAATTTGAACATTTTGGAAAATAGGTTTGAAATAACGATTGTATTCAATTATCTTGTCATTAAAGATGCTATAGCATACAGATCATGTTTGTCATGGAATCGGTTCCACCGGAAATGCGACGACAATGTCCATGATCAAAAACTGTGAGTCGCAACTTAATGAAATCATGTCAATATTGGGTGTGTCCTCCATGGGCGTTCACAACTGCGATACAACGTCTCCTCATGGATTGGATGATGCGTCTGAACACAGCTTGGGGAATGCGCCGCCATATTTGTACCAACATGACACCAAGCTCCTGCAAGTTCTGTGGAGGGTTCCAGTGGTGCCAGTTTGATGGAGACGTGTCTGGAGATTATGGATGGTCTGTCGACTGCATCGAATAACCCTCGCAACGTCAGTGACGGATGTTCCCGTATTCAGCATGCCAATGGTACGTTCACGCTGAATGTTTGACAGTCGTGGCATTGCAAATTAACGAATAATTAACCATAAAACCTTGTTTTTCTGAGATGACACTCTACTCTGCTACCGTGAGATCAATTGCACGTGTATCAATAGGTCACGTCACTTGTGTCACGTGGAAACGTGATTTTAGCGTGCAGTGCTCTCGCATGTGCTACGTAGGCCCGACCAGTAGAATGAATGTGTGACGTAATGCCCTTGACAATGCATTTAACCATAATCACAACAAGAACTCTTTCAAGAAAAGTTTCTAAACACTATTTGAAAAATAATGAGTGTCAAGTTTTTATTTTTGATGAGTATATAAGGCTGTAAGCTTTGTGTTAGTTGTCTCTAATATTTATGTCCCAATATCTTGACCACATTTTAGAATGAAAATAATCATTTTAGATATGTTATTTTATATTGAAAAATTAGCTGTCCCGGAGAGGACATTTTTTTTTGACACAATTCCATACTAATTTGATCAAAATAGTCTGAAAACTTACTGGCATTCAACATTAAAACTTAACTATGTTTCCAATGATATGGAACCAAATATGTGTTTTATGGTATAAAGAATGATTTAAGTGCATCCCTTTTGGAGCTACCCGTGGTCAAAAAAGCACTTTTTCTAAATGACACGAGTAATTTTGCTAAATATGACACACATTGCCGTACATTCACCAAAAATAACGTTATTACCACATTTTTTTTAGTTTATTTAGTCAAGCCTTTTGATATTGAAGATAAGTGTTAAATGTGATTTTTAGCTTGCGTACCCTGATTGTAAAACAACCCTTATGATAATCATTACGCTTTACTGGTTTATAATTTTTTCAATAAAACTCAAACTTTAACTGGAACAATAAACAACAAAAGCACTCCGAGAGCACAATATCCCCCGCTGGCAACTCGGCCATAACTCTGATAAAATGTGACTGAATTGAACGAAATTGCAATATGCGTATTAGCGACATATAACAAAGAATCCTGCCAAGTGTCGTGAAATTCCTCCAAAAATTGTGAGAGGAGTTGATTTCAGAAGGCGAGTACCCTTCCCGGGACGGACAGACATCGCTACGACATAATCCCCCTTCGGGCCTTTCAGTCAGCGGGGGATAAAAATCGTAAGGAAAGTTGATTTCAGAAAGCAAGCACACCTTGATGAAATTGCCAAAGTACAAGTTTGTTAATCAAGGGCATAACTCTGGGAAAATTTGCCCAAATTAAATGAAATTCCAATATGCGTATAACTGTCATATAACAAAGCCTTTTGCCAAGTTTGGTGAAATTCCTCCACAAATTGTGAGAGAAGTTGATTTCAGAAGAACGTACACCCTCATGAAATTGTCAAAGTACAAGTTATTTAATCAAGGGTCAAAACTCTGGGAAAATTTTCACAAACGAAATTAAATCGCAATCTGTGTATTACCGTCATATAACAAGGGCTTTTGCCAAGCTTCGAGAAATTCGTCCAAAAATTGTGAGAGGAGTTGATGTCAGAAGGCGAGCACACCTTCATGAAATTGTCAAAGTACAAGGTTGTTAATCAAGGGCTGGAACTCTGGTAAAATGCGACCGAATTGAACAAAATTACAATATGCGTACGACCGACATATAATAAAACCTTTTGCCAAGTTTGGTGAAATTCCTCCAAAAATTGTGAGAGGAGTTGATTCCAGAAGGAAAACACACTCTAATGAAACTGTCATATTACACATTTTGTTAATCAAGGGCTGCAACTCTGGTGGCCCAATTTAACGAAATTGCAATATGCATATTAGCAACATATGACAAAGAATCCTGCCAAGTTTTGTGAAATTCCTCCAAAAATTGTGAGAGGAGTTGATTTCAGAAAGCGAGCACCCTTTCCGGGACGGACACACAGACGTCGCCACGATGTAATCCCCCTTCGGGCCTTTCGGCCAGCGAGGGATAAAACTATCCAGTGCTCCATTATGGTGCGCGTGTTGTTATAACCCATCACCTGATCTGCAGTTTTCAGAGTTGGGATTGTCCTTCACCTTCTTTCAATGAAATGAAACATGATAAGGGCGACAGAATCACGCTGTGAATGAAAAACTGAGCTCAGCACTGTCAGAAAACATTTCGCGGGAATTTTGCAACATTTGTGATGGTTAATGTGAACCATACGAAATGTCCGAATGAAATTAAGATTCAAGAAGGCGGCGTCTTTTTCACACGCACGCTCGAGCACAGTGAAATTCCTCCTCTACATTTAACCCATCTGAAGCAGTGAACACACATGCGCGCACACAAACACAAACCCAGAGCAGTGGGCAGCTATGCTACAGCGCCAGGGAGCAGTTGGGGGTTTGGTGCCTTGCTCAAGGGCACTTCAGGCCATGGCTGCCCCATGTTAACCTAACCGCATGCCTCTGAACTGTGGGGGAAACCGGAGCAAACCCCCAAAGACACGGCGAGAACATGCAAACTCCACATAGAAAGGCACTAACCACTACACCACCATGCCACCTGGTCCGGCTCAGCCAATCGGAGCACACACGGGGAGATATTCACAACAGATATTTATTTTCCTGAGGTATCTGATCGCCATTTCTCCGATTTCAATGAACGCAAAGTTTAATGACCTATAATTAGATATTACGACGTGGTAATTTTATTTATTTTTTTTAAACACACACACGCACCTACTGTACTCTGCTTCCCCTGGAATATCGTAAACAATAACACGGCCGGATCACTAAGGGGACTAAACTACTTTTGTTGGAACTTTGATGTAATTCTTGAATAATTACCAGAGATGTCCACAAGTGCTGGCAACCGGCGGTTTTCTCCGCCTACACAGATGGTCTGCGCTGGTTACTCGATCTCAGAAGAAAAAAAAAAACAAAACAAAAACCTTGCTTTTCAATGATCAAGCGATTTATATCGTCTCCGCTGCCCGTAATTTGCTGCAAATCCAATTATTCCACCATGAAATTGTCTTCGATTAGAGTCTAGCATGACTGGAAGCAACGCCATATTTCTTGATTGATTCTTGTGTTTGGATTGGCTGAGCTGGACCACGTGACCACACCATAGCGCATGTAGTTATGTTACAGAGTCAGGCAGCGTACTACAGAGCGGAACTGAGAAAGCCACACATCTGGAGGGAAACTTCAGACATATTTTGCAAGTATTTTACAGGGAAATGGTTAGCAAGTTATTAGCTGAGAATCCACCAGAAGGCACGTCAATTTCAAAATTTTCTGGGGGGGATGCTTTGCTGCTGAAAATTCCAGAGCTGCCTAGTTCATATTTTCTGGAGAACCCTGATAACGTTAGCTAACTTAATATAGAGTGTATTTGAAGACTTCACTTTTTTTTTTGGTGGGGGTGGTGGGGGGGTTGGAGTCATATGGAGTCAATCTTTTGCTTCTTGAGGGGTTCTGACATTGCTAACTATTGTTTGAATTGAATAGTTTGAGCGCACCGGAAACTGGCTCTTTCTGCATGGTCCTAGTGCATACACTCATGGGGTTTTTTTTGGGGGGGGACCTTAAAAAGTGTGTGTGGGAGGCAATAGAATGGTAGGGGAAACACTGTTTATAGAAGAAGTCTCACGTGTCAGCACTTTATAACGGTCAGAGTGTGTTGCGAAGCTTTCCAGCACGGGGGGGGGGGGGGGGAGTCCGATTCCTCTGTAAATTAACAAGGTGATGCTGATACGACAGTTTATTGCGGTTACGAGAACAGGAACTAACTTGTCTTCGTCTTATAGACGGTCCACAACATTAAACCAAACTCTAAAGCTTTAAAACGTTAATGAACACCACGTCACACTTTCAGGTGGTATAAGAGGAATAACGCCGTCCAGACTGAGAGTTCACATCGAACCTTATTACACCAACCTGGTGTGGATTAGTTTCCTATAACCTCATGGTCTGCTGCGTCTTACTGTTATACCTTACAGCACGAAAAGGGGCGTTTTTTGTTGAACTCGCAATGTCTCAATAGGGGTGTTCACATGGCAACTTTTACTCCGGTGTAGCACCGGGGCTGCCCCGGTAGAGCGTTCACACGGTACAAAGTTATACTGGTGTAGCCCCTGAAAGCTGCTTAAACCGGTGCAAATCTAACCCTGCTCGGGAGGTGGTTTAAGAAATTTACTCCGGAGTAAATGCTAGTTTGCGGGGCAGCACCGATATAAAATGGGACGTCTGAACGCTACAGGGGTAGACTCGCTACGCGTGAGGAGAGTTGATTACATACGGGCATTGCATAATTTGCATCCTGGTATTTTGCGCTTCCAAAATGGCGACTATCAACAACAGAACTGCGTGTCTTCCAGTGTTGCCAGATTGGGCAGTTTTAAGTGCATTTTGGCAGATTTGAACATATTTGGGGCTGGAAAATGTCAGCAGTATCTGGCAACACTGGTGTCTTCATCCACGTTGTTTTCCCGGCGCTTGGTGATGCCATGACAACCGGGAAAAGGAAGTCCATTTTCACGCATGTGCATATTTCATTTCCGCATTATTACTATCGTATAGCACGGTCGCAAAAACTGCTGTGTGAACGCAAGTGGGGCTGCACCGGTGCTAACACGCTTCTCTCTAGTAAGCAGGTTTGTGACGTGTGAACGCTCCACAAAATTTACACCGGTGTAAGATATATCGCAACAAAATACATCGGTGCAGCATCGGTGCAAATATGTGCCGTGTGAACACCCCTACTGTCTCATTATGAAGCGAACTTTTGTGATCGTTGTCAGAACTGTGTGATTCGATTTGACCTCGTTTGAGAGTTTTCTGTAATAGAAGACAATGGGAATAACAGCGAGTGTGAGTGTAATTCAACAGCCACGCACGAGCGTACGGACAAAAAGAAGACAGACAGACTGTTTGCTGCTTGAAGGAAAGACAGAAGACTAAGGCGAGCGTACCCAATAAGCACATGTACCATTTAAGCCCACGTTCAACTTTGAGGTCAAATTACAAAAAAGGAAAACATTTTTTTTTTTTGCCAAAAGTTACTTCATTCAATTAAATAATTTGTTCTTTACGAAGTTTTTTATTGCATACCAATAACATTTTGTATGGTTGAATTAGCCCCGCCCATGTGCATACAGTCCCAGGACAACTGACGAGAAGACACAGAAAAACTTTGCACTTTTGCAACCTGTTAGAAATCCCCAATTTTCAACACTTTTCAGCTACATCTTTGGTAAGTATATTGATATGTCAAATAAGAGGCAAATGTGCTGATTTTTATTGAAAAAAACGATGCGTTTTCTTAAATTATACATTTTCTCTTTTAATGAAAAGATGAGTTTTGTGAGCTTGCAAAAGTAGCTAACCTCTCAAAAAAAAAAAAAAACCGCTAGTGTTGCTAATCCTTCTCCAGCAGAACAGTTAAAGTTGTTAGATAGAAATAGTGACCATTTTATGATTTGTTTAACATTGATATTTAAATATATGTATCATAAAAGGCCCTGTTTAGTTGTGTGTTTACATAAATTAGCCTTTTGTACAGGTGGGCTTAAATGGTACCACCCATTGAAATGTATGCAAACTACAGCTAGCAAATGCTAGGCAAAAGGGGCAGTGCTACAAGCAGCATCATTTTGAAGCAGGGCTTTGAACCGGAATTTTTTTCCCTGTTGGTTCGTTCCGAACAGAAACGGAATTTTAACGTTTCCGGTTTTGGGTTCCACCATTAAATAGACGTTCCCGAACCGGTTAGAACAAAAAAATTTCGTTCCCGGAACGGTTAATTACGTTCCCTGTCAGCTGTTTAACAAATGGCTATAAAATTATGTCTCTGTCTCATCCAGCTTAAGCCAAATGTAGGCTAATTCTATTACAACCTTCATTAAATAAGACAAGAAATAATTCAAAACAATTATTATTTCAAATGTTGGCGATTTGGATTCTCAGTATGTCTTCCCATCTACACAAACAGAAAAAGTGCCAAAAATGAAAGAGAATTCGTTTAGTGTGTTACCAAAGGCTAGTCAGGCCCTATAGAGGGCTACCGCATGACGTCACCGCACCGCGAGATTTTGTTAGGCGCCATATTGGAAGACCAAGTACACATCTATGCAAGTACATACATTCATAACAAACTACACCTGAAATGTAGCCAGGGCCGGTTCTGCCCTAATCTGGACCCGGGTGCAACATCGCGCAACCCCCCCCCCCAAAAAAAACAGTCTAAATCAGGACAACCATCACATAACTATAAACATTTTATATCAACTATTTTAACTAAATGGGCTATAATAAATAAGCCTGCAGGCAGCCACGGTGGGCTGCCTCAGAAAAGTAACCATTCAACGACAACTGAAAGCCTGCAGCCACGGCGGGCTGCCTCAGAAAAGTAACCATTTGTCCTACCTTAAAACTCGTTTTGCATTTTCTGCCTCCTTTTTTGTATTTTCGACCCTCCGTTTATTTTCTTTCCTTTTCTGAAAACCCGATTTGTGTCCAGACATTTTGTTCTGCTACCAATGAGCTAACTCGTCAGGTCTCGTCTCTCGAGCCCGCGATGATTCCCGTAGGAAGGGCAACAATTGATACATTTTTACAAACAGCCAACAAACAGCCAATAGGGAGGTTGCATCGTTCAGGCTCTTCTTTGCTCAGACACTCAGTAATGCATTTACTCACTAGCAGTCCACCTTCCCGCTCTCTCCATTCAATCAGCGAACGTCACACAGGAAGTGAACCCCAGCGGGTCATAGAAACTTGCGCAGGAGAAGAATGGCTATTTGTAGGCTACAGAAACTTTGAGGAACGAAATAAAAACCGGGATTAACCGGTTACCATTATTTTTAATAAGCGTTTCTGTTCCGGAACATAAAAAATAATCAAGTTTCTGGTTTCGTTTCTGTTCCATGTGAAATAGAAAAAGTTCCCGGTTTTCGTTTTCGTTCCTTGAACCGGTTCAAAGCCCTGTTTTGAAGCACTGCCCCCGATGGCAGCACGAAATAGCGCTATTAACATAATAGCGAACTATTGTTATCTAATCACCGCTACGCAGTGCTTTTTACCAAGCCTGCGAAATATTATATAGCGCGAGTCCTCAATGAGTCCACGCCACCAGACGGTGAGACGTCTTACGTCATGAAATTTCTTGACCGGGGCCCAAACAACACGCACCATCTCCCTTCAAGGGAGAAGGTTGAAGATGTGGAAAAAAGTTCATACTGTGCAAGGCAAACCTAGTGGGAGCTGGCCCATTCTACCTCAGCAACTACACTGAGGTGGAAAATGTATACAAACGAAAACTTAAGATGATCAAATCCGCTCGCTGATCCGCTCGCCTGAAATGAAACGAAATTAGATGAAATGATTCATTGTTCTGTGTTGTTTTGTCATGTTTGTCAGTTGATCAGATGGTCATATTTATGAAAAAGAATGTTTACAGCACACTTTCATTGTTATTTCATGTATTGATATATTTATATTTCATTAAACAACATTATTCTATGAAATATGTTGAAGTGGGCTTATTAGGAACACAAGTGGGCTTAAAGGGTACCGATGGTACCCTTTAAGCCCAGCCAGACTTTTGACTTTTTTTTTACTAAAATGTCTTAATCGTGTATTTTGAAATTCACATCAACTCATCAATAAGCATTGAGATGAGAGGTAAATCTTACTATTTAGCAAATCATTTCACGAAAACATTCCATGAATATGGATGAAAAATAAAGAAATTTAGATTTTGGTGGGCTTAATGGGTACGCTTACCTTAAAAGAAGAGTGAGGAAGGAAAAAGAACACAAAGGGCACAAAGAGAAAGAGGAGAGGAAGAACAAAGTGTGCTTTATTACACTAACTAGCTAAGTGTGTCTCGGTCACGTTGCATGTTCGAGAAGCACCGTGTCGGAGTAAAGCCTGCATCAACATTGTTAAATGTCAATGCAGCTATCAGACTTTAGCTTCTAAGGCTACGTTTACATTACGTCGAATCAGCAGATCATCAGATTAACGTTCTTAAAACGATTCGCGTTTACACTAAAACCGGTAGCCGTGCACACAGCAACACCAATACATGGATACGCTCGGCTCCGCAGGCATTCTGCGCCCTGAACAGCGAGTGCCCTCTGGAGGGTGCGCACTCCGGCCCTGCGCAGCTCACAGAGCGCGCGAGTGAAGTGCACAAGCCACGATTCGGGACTGAGCCGCTGTGTGTGTGATCCCAGCGCATATCACTTACTACTTGCAAGTGGAAGAATGGCAAGCCTAAAGACAATCATAACTACACAATGGGCAGTATTTGCATCAGTATTTGCAGTATTTTCATACTTTTATACTCTTTAATGAAAGGTGATACAAGGCGGAAGTCCGCGCCGTTTTTCAGCAGTCGCGTCACATGACCAACGCCAGCGAATCAGGAAGGTGGATGTCACAGTGATGTTGTCCAATGAGGACGCCAGCTAGAGCTCAGCACAGCGTATTCGCGTATCTCAATGTTTACACAGCACCGGACCAGATACGATCTAGATTGAATACGTGGACGCTGGCGGATTCCCGTTTCCAGGCGGTTTAATGTAAACGGACAGTGCATCCGCGAAGAAACCGAGACAGATACGGTCTAATGTAAACGTAGCCTTAATCCACACACACACGACCCATCAATACTCATCAGTAACGCTGTTTGTTCCTGCTACACAGCAAACTCCGGTTTCAACCTGCATAATTATGTAAAAACAAAATCAGTGTAGAAAATAGACACGCAAGAATGAAATTTAAACAACGGAATAAATATGCGATTTAAAAGCAATCTCAAGAGAGTGAAATCTACCAGGGGTTTTTTTTCCCCTCTTTCTCCCCCCCAGTTTCACTTCAGTGCTGCATCTCTTCGATGATGTACCTTAAACAGACATGAAGGAAACCACAGATGTGTATAGGTGGGTGCGTTTTGAGCAAGCGCATGTGGGAAAAACACAGCGGTTGATTCTGTGCTCAGTTGCAGGGTCATCGAGGTCAACTCAGCTGTAGCGCAGGAACCGATTTGGCAGGTTCAATAAAGGGAACTGAAACCTGCAATTTCTAAAAGCGTAGCATTATTTCACAGCTAAAGGAACAGTGAGAAACCACACACGGCCAAAGCTAGATACTAGTGCATCTCAAAAAATTAGAATACCATGAAAAAGTTCCTTTTTTTTCATAATTTAATTCAAAAAGGTAAACTTTCATATCTTCTATATTCATTACATGTACAGTGAAATATTTAAAGCCTTTGTTTTAATTTTAATGATTATGGCTTACAACTCATGAAAAACAGAAATCCAGTATCTCAAATTATTAGAATATTCCCTAAGATCAATCAAAAAAAGGATTTACAATACAGAAAATGTCCAACTTCTGAAAAGAATATTCATTTATCCAACCCTGATTCCCAAAAAGTTGGGACAAAGTACAAATTAAATAAAAACGGAATGCAATAATTTACAAATCTCAAAAGCTGATATTGTATTCACAATAGAACATAGACAACATATCAAATGTCGAAAGTGAGACATTTTGAAATTTCATGCCAAATATTGGCTCATTTGAAATTTCATGACAGCAACACATCTCAAAAAAGTTGGGACAGGGGCAATAAGAGGCTGGAAAAGTTAAAGGTACAAAAAAGGAACAGCTGGAGGACCAAATTGCAACTCATTAGGTCAATTGGCAATAGGTCATTAACATGACTGGGTATAAAAAGACCATCTTGGAGTGGCAGCGGCTCTCAGAAGTAAAGATGGGAAGAAGATCACCAATCCCCCTAATTCTGCACCGACAAATAGTGGAGCAATATCAGAAAGGAGTTCGACAGTGTAAAATTGCAAAGAGTTTGAACATATCATCTACAGTGCATAATATCATCAAAAGATTCAGAGAATCTGGAAGAATCTCTGTGCGTAAGGGTCAAGGCCGGAAAATCATACCGGAAAACCATCACGGTGCCCGTGATCTTTGGGCCCTTAGACGGCACTGCATCACATACAGGCATGCTTCTGTATTGGAAATCACAAAATGGGCTCAGGAATATTTCCAGAGAACATTATCTGTGAACACAATTCACCGTGCCATCCGCCGTTGCCAGCTAAAACTCTATAGTTCAAAGAAGAAGCCGTATCTAAACATGATCCAGAAGCGCAGACGTCTTCTCTGGGCCAAGGCTCATTTAAAATGGACTGTGGCAAAGTGGAAAACTGTTCTGTGGTCAGACGAATCAAAATGTGAAGTTCTTTATGGAAATCAGGGACGCCGTGTCATTCGGACTAAAGAGGAGAAGGACGACCCAAGTTGTTATCAGCGCTCAGTTCAGAAGCCTGCATCTCTGATGGTATGGGGTTGCATTAGTGCGTGTGGCATGGGCAGCTTACACATCTGGAAAGACACCATCAATGCTGAAAGGTATATCCAGGTTCTAGAGCAACATGTGCTCCCATCCAGACGACGTCTCTTTCAGGGAAGACCTTGCATTTTCCAACATGACAATGCCAAACCACATACTGCATCAATTACAGCATCATGGCTGCGTAGAAGAAGGGTCCGGGTACTGAACTGGCCAGCCTGCAGTCCAGATCTTTCACCCATAAAGAACATTTGGTGCATCATAAAACGGAAGATACGACAAAAAAGACCTGAGACAGTTGAGCAACTAGAATCCTACATTAGACAAGAATGGGTTAACATTCCTATCCCTAAACTTGAGCAACTTGTCTCCTCAGTCCCCAGACGTTTACAGACTGTTGGAAAGAGAAAAGGGGATGTCTCACAGTGGTAAACATGGCCTTGTCCCAACTTTGAGATGTGTTGTCATGAAATTTAAAAATCACCGAATTTTTCTCTTTAAATGATACATTTTCTCAGTTTAAACATTTGATATGTCATCTATGTTCTATTCTGAATAAAATATGGAATTTTGAAACTTCCACATCATTGCATTCTGTTTTTATTTACAATTTGTACTTTGTCCCAACTTTTTTGGAATCGGGGTTGTACACTCAGTACTTGGTTGGGGCTCCTTTACCATTAATTACTGCATCAATGCGGTGTGGCATGGAGGTGATCAGTCTGTGGCACTGTTGCTGAGGTGTTATTGAAGCCCAGGTTGCTTTGATAGAGGCCTTCAGTGTATCTGTATTTTTGGGTCGGGTGTTTCTCATCTTCCTCTTGACAATACCCCATAGATTCTCTATGGGGTTCAGGTCAGGCAAGTTGGCTGGCCAATCAAACACAGTAATATCATGGTCAGCAAACCATTTGGTAGTAGTTTTGGTACTGTGGGTAGGTGCTAAGTCCTGCTGGAAAAGGAAATCAGCATCTCCAAAAAGCTCGTCAGCAGATGGAAGCATGAAGTGCTCTAAAATCTCCTGGTAGATGGCTGTGTTGACTTTGGACTTGATAAAATACAGTGGACCAACACCGGCAGATGACATGGCACCCCAAATCATCACAGACTGTGGAAACTTCACACTGGGCTTCAAACACCTTGGATTCTGTGCCTCTCCACTCTTCCTCCAGACTCTAGAACCGTGATTTCCAAATTAAATGCAAAATGTACTTTCATCTGAAAAGAGGACTTTGGACCACTGAGCAACAGTCCATTTCTTTCTCTTCTTAGCCCAGATAAGACACTTCTGACATTGTCTCTGGCTCAGGAGTAGCTTGATATTAGGAATGCGAAAGTTGTATCCCCTTTCTTGAAGATGTCTGTTCGTGATGGGTCTTGATACACTGACACCAGCCTCAGTCCACTCCTTGTGAAGCTCTCCCAAGTTCTTGAACCAACTTTGACAGTCCTCTCAAGACTGCGGCCATCCCTGTTGCTTGTGCACCTTTTCCAGCCACCCTTTTCAGAAATGACCTTTTGTGGCTTACCCTCCTTGTGGAGGGCATCAGTGATCATCTTCTGGACAACAGTCAAGTCAGCAGTCTTCCTCATGATTGCGGTTGTGTGTACTGAACTAGACCGAGAGATACACTGCGTTCATAGTGTTTTACTCAAACTCGAAATGAAATATTCTAATATTTTGAGATTTTTTTTTTGTACTGTATGCCATACTGATTAAAATTAAAATAGAACAATGCTTGAAACATTTTAGTTTATGTGTAATGAGTCTATAATATATAACATTTTCACTTTCTTAAATAACTGATGGAAAATATTGAACTTTTTCACAATATTCTAATTTTTTGAGATGCACTAGTATATTATGACTACAGATAGCGCTGAGCTCATGTGCCGTACCGGTGTCACCGGACTTCTGAAATATTACAGAATTTACTGTAGCACAATGAAGTGACACAAAGTAGGTCATTCTTACTCACTGGCCACTTTATTAGAAACACCCAAGCGCAATGCAGATACAAATCAAGAGCTTCAGCTAATTTAAAAGTTCACTTTATTCAAACGGCAGAATGGGAAAAAATTATGATCTCGAAGCGTGACCTCTTTCACTGTGGCGTCATGGGTGTTGATTTGAGCATTTCAGAAACTGCTGATCTCCTGGGGTTTTCTCACACACACACACACACACACACACACACACACACACACACACACACACACACGTCTTGTGAGTGAGAGTGAGTGAGTTCTGTTGGTGGAAACAAATGCCTTGTTGAGGTGAGAGGAAAATGGCCAGATTGTATAAGCAGCCAGGTGTATAATGACCTAGAAATGCATTTATACTCCTTTCTAAAAACGCATTACAGTTGACAGTGATAGCTCTTGATCAAGTCATGCTGCAGCTACACGCCACATCAGCTTCAAACACGCTTTCGTCCACAGAAATCCAGAGAACAAGTTGTACTTTGTCTTGGAGCCAAACAGATCCATAAACTGAAGAACTTCCTGGACTGAGAAAGGAGGTCAGCTGCATTATGTCTGTTGTTTAGGACAGTGAAAAAGAATGACCAGGAGCCCCACCCAGCAGTTAAAACGGAGATATGGGTTCAGCAAGTACACAGACAGTTGTATACGTGTGCGCGCGTGCGCACACACACACACACACACACACACACACACACACACACACACACACACACACACACACTTCTGTATCTGAGCAGGGTGGTGTAGTTGTTCCCCAGCTGTTCCTGTCCTGATCACACGCACATGTTTTTCCCGTCAAAGCTGGCAGCAACAAGCCTTATCTCCTCTTCCCAAAACCCAAACACATTTTCTCTCCATCCTACCAGTCTCGTTCTTCATCTTTGTCCCCCCCCTTCTCTTACCTTGCTTTATTTCTACAATCTTATTCTTTTCCCATTTCTAGCCACTTGCATTCAATTTTAATTAGTGCTGTCAAGCGATTAAAATATTTAATCGCGATTAATGTCGCAACAGTCATAGTTAACTTGCGATTAATCGCAATTTAATCGCACATTTTTGTCACATAAAAAACCATTGTAATTCTCTTATCAGCATAAAGTGAATGGGCTTGCTTTGTACCAATGGTTTTTTTTATTGCAAAGCATAACACGTCTTGACACAGCCACTGCAAAGTGAAACCTAAGCCGAGCACCGGCGCGGGGCTAGCAAGAGAACCATGAATGAAATGATCTACTGTTTGAGTTAATCAGAGAGACAGGTTACACAGTGACGGTAGGCTTGACATGCTTGATTATAATATAAAGTACACTATTATATTAAGTTGTTCGTTGATAAATATTGCATTGAATCTGATCTTTACTGTTTCAGCTCACTTAACACATTTTGTACTTTTACACTTTCTGCCTGTTGATGCGTCGCGCTGTCCAATCAGAGGCGGCCAAATTTGCATATTACAGGACGGATTTCTGGGATAGCATTGAGTTTACAGTTCAGAGGGATTTGGCTTCTTTAGACGCTGTCTTCTTAAAACTGAATAAATATTTAAAAAGAGCCAAATGAGCCAGTCTTTTGAACGGCTCTTTTCAAAGAACGGATCACAAAGGCTACGTTCACACTGCAGGCTGAAGTGACTCAAATCCGATCTTTTCGCCCATATGTGACCTGTATCCGATCTTTTATTGACAATATGAACGACACAGATCCGATTTTTTCAAATCCGACCCAGGCCGTTTGGATATGTGGTCCTAATTCCGATTCCTATCCGCTCTTTTCATATGCGACTTCAGTCTGAACCGCCAGGTCGCATTCATCCGACTTACACGTCATCAACAAGCCACAAACGTCACTATTCTGCGCTGAAGTAGGCGGCGGGTCTCTCAAAAAAAGTTACAACATGGCGCATGACATCAATGCGAGGGACGCTTTGGGCTGTGAAGGTTCTGAATCTTCTCAATGGAAGGACGCAGAGGTTAGGGAGCTGATTTCCATTTGGGGGGATGCAGCTATTCAAGCTAGATTGGATGGGTCATACCGCAACCGGGCGGTTTTACTTCCGTAAACACTGGCCATGCTCACTGCGTGTGACATCGTCGTATCCTGCAATGCGCATGCGGAACACTTTTAGGTCGCTTTTCGTTCATACTGAGGATCACATACAAGTCGTATATATTTGTTAATGTGAACGACCTCACAAAAAAATCGGATTTCACAAAAAAATCGGAATTGAGCCTTAAGCCTTGCAGTGTGAACGTAGCGAAAGATGCGGATCCCATCAAAGAGCCATAAATCCCATCTCTACTAGCGTGCCCTACATCATGAAAAACCTACATCATGTCACAGAGCGTTAATCTCGCGATAAAAAAAAAATTATCGCCGTTAAAATTGAGTCAAGTTAACGCGTTAATAACGCGACATTTTTGACAGCACTACTTTTAATCTGACCCATTTTCTTTCACACACACACGATCCAAACATCACTCACTTTCCAGGGACAGAAAGTCACACTGTTGTTTCAGTTCATGATTTACAAAACACTGGGATGGAGGCATGCGTGAAAGTGGCTTGCAATGAACGCAGTGGATTTTGAACGCAGGGCTACGTCCTCGCTTACTGAGCACAACCAAACAATCCGCTTGCACAAGTGCTCGCTGCGGTACTCGTATCAGCTCTCTTCTGTTGCAAACCAACCTGCTATCTACGTTTTAATGAGAATTTTAGTGCTCACTCAGCAGAGATAACAAGCGAGTTTAAAGAGAAAATCCACCCTGAATGATTTGCATATCAGTGTTTATTATCAGCAACTCTGCCACTGCTGGCTCCAAGCCAGGATGAGAAAGGAAGAGGATGAGGTGAGAGGTTAGCAAGAGAACGTGCGATATCTGCGAGTCAATCTCATTCATACGGCAGCTGCCAGACTGAAGACCATAATCATCATTACTTATAATTAACAATCTGATGGGATCGTCAACTGTGTAGGGTTCTCCAGAAAATCTGAAGTAGCTGACGACTTTGGAATTTGCAGCGCCAAAGTTGTGCTAAAACTAGGGGGTCATCCCCCCCCAGAAAATTTTGAAATTTACATGCCTTCTGGTGCATTCTCAGCTAATAACTTACTAACCATTTCCCTGTAAAATACTTGCAAAATATGCATGAGATTTGCCTCCCAATGTGTGTGTTTGGCTTTCTCAGTTCCCCTCTGTAGTACGCTGCCTGGCTCTGTAACATAACTACAAACGCTATGGCATGGTCACACGGTCTGGCTCAGCCAATCAGAGCGTGAGAATTGATGAACAAATATGGCGTCGCTTCCAGTCTTGCTACACCTGAATTGAAGACAAGCTCGTGATGGAATAATTGGATTTGCAGCAAATTATGGGCAGCGGAGACGATATAAAATCACTTGAACATTGAAAGGCAATTTTTTACTTTTTTCATGGGATTTTTCTGGGATCGAGCGCTTGTGGAGATCTCTGCGCAAAGGATTTATTTTAGGGTTGACATGTTTGTTTTAAACTTTTCACTTTGTCAACCCTGAGACATCAGTGATGCTGGCCTCTCCTGCTCTTCGGACCTGCCTGATCCATCCTGGTGCCCAACTTCTGGCTGGAGTCTCATCACAATCGCTCCTGTGGAGGATGGCCCCATATGGACAGTCGAAAGATGCACTTAGAAGACGGCTCTGGACGCTTACGGTTTTGCAACGATGGCTGACTTTAGGACTGCAGTTATCATGAACAGTTTTGCACTCAAGTCTCCATCGATAATCAGTTGATAGCTTCAACAAAACAGACTTCACGACCTAAAACATCATCAGATTTTCACACAAGTCCTAAAAGTAGATAGAGAAACCAGTTAAACAAATGAGACAAAAATATTATACTTGGTCATTTATTTATTGAAGAAAATGATCCAATATTACATATCTGTGAGTGGCAAAAGTATGTGAACTTCTAGGATTAGCAGTTAATTTGAAGGTGAAATTAGAGTCAGGTGTTTTCAATCAATGGGATGACAATCAGGTGTGAGTGGGCACCCTGTTTTATTTAAAGAACAGGGATCTATCAAAGTCTGATCTTCACAACACATGTTTGTGGAAGTGTATCATGGCACAAAAAGGAGATTTCTGAGGACCTCAGGAAAAGCGTTGTTGATGCTCATCAGGCTGGAAAAGGTTACAAAACCATCTGTAAAGAGTTTGGACTCCACCAATCCACAGTCAGACAGATTGTGTACAAATGGAGGAAATTCAAGACCATTATTACCCTCCCCAGGAGTGGCCGACCAACAAAGATCACTCCAAGAGCAAGGCGTGTAATAGTTGGCGAGGTCACAAAGGACCCCAGGGTAACTTCTAAGCAACTGAAGGCCTCTCTCACATTGGCTAACGTTAATGTTCATGAGTCCACCATCAGGAGAACACTGAACAATGGTGTGCATGGCAGGGTTGCAAGGAGAAAGCCACTGCTCTCCAAAAAGAACATTGCTGCTCGTCTGCAGTTTGCTAAAGATCATGTAGACAAGCCAAAAGGTTGTTGGAAAAATGTTTTGTGGATGGATGAGACCAAAATAGAACTTTTTGGTTTAAATGAGAAGCGTTATGTTTGGAGAAAGGAAAACACTGCATTCCAGCATAAGAACCTTATCCCATCTGTGAAACATGGTGGTGGTAGTATCATGGTTTGGGCCTGTTTTGCTGCATCTGGGCCAGGACGGCTTGCCATCATTGATGGAACAATGAATTCTGAATTATACCAGCGAATTCTGAAGGAAAATGTCAGGACATCTGTCCATGAACTGAATCTCAAGAGAAGGTGGGTCATGCAGCAAGACAACGACCCTAAGCACACAAGTCGTTCTACCAAAGAATGGTTAAAGAAGAATAAAGTTCATGTTTTGGAATGGCCAAGTCAAAGTCCTGACCTTAATCCAATGGAATTGTTGTGGAAGGACCTGAAGTGAGCAGTTCATGTGAGGAAACCCACCAACATCCCAGAGTTGAAGCTGCTCTGTACAGAGGAATGGGCTAAAATTCCTCCAAGCCGGTGTGCAGGACTGATCAACAGTTACTGGAAATGTTTAGTTGCAGTTATTGCTGCACAAGGGGGTCACACCAGATACTGAAAGCAAAGGCTCACGTACTTTTGCCACTCACAGATATGTAATATTGGATCATTTTTCCTCAATAAATAAATGACCAAGTATAATATTTTTGTCTCATTTGTTTAACTGGGTTCTCTTTATCTACTTTTAGGACTTGTGTGAAAATCTGTTGTTTTAGGTCATATTTATGCAGAAATATAGAAAATTCTAAAGGGTTCACAAACTTTCAAGCACCACTGTATGAAAGTGAGCTATATAAAAAAATAATAATTAAAAAACAAACAAACAAACAAACACAATCTGCCATCACCCCGATGATGATGGGTTCCCTTTTGAGTCTGGTTCCTCTCAAGGTTTCTTCCTCATGTCTTCTGAAGGAGTTTTTCCTTGCCATAATCACCACAGGCTTGCTCATTAGGGGAAAAATAAATGTATTTGGGATAAAATTAGCTCATATGTTTAACCCTTTGGGGTCGAGAGCTTTGCCAGTGAAGGCACTTTGCCATGCTGAGTGGCCTAAATAAATAGAGAGAGAGACAGAAAGAGAGGAGGCAGATAGAGAGAGTGAGACAGACAGACAAAAAAAGAGAGAGAGAGAGAGAGAGAGGCAGACAGATAGATGGAGAGCGAGAATGTATTTTCACACATTCCAACACCGATCTAAAACTTCTTTTTACAACAGCTTCATTTCTCTGTTATTTTTTTTTAAAAGTACAATCGTGACATACATACTACAGAGATATTATTGTTGCTGAACTTGTGCTGAATACAAATAAATAAATAAATAAATTCATATGAGGGCGGCACGGTGGTGTAGTGGTTAGCGCTGTCGCCTCACAGCAAGAAGGTCTGGGTTCGAGCCCCGTGGCCGGTGAGGGCCTTTCTGTGTGGAGTTTGCATGTTCTCCCCGTGTCCGCGTGGGTTTCCTCCGGGTGCTCCGGTTTCCCCCACAGTCCAAAGACATGCAGGTTAGGTTAACTGGTGACTCTAAATTGACCGTAGGTGTGAATGTGAGTGTGAATGGTTGTCTGTGTCTATGTGTCAGCCCTGTGATGACCTGGCGACTTATCCAGGGTGTACCCCGCCTTTCGCCCGTAGTCAGCTGGGATAGGCTCCAGCTTGCCTGCGACCCTGTAGAACAGGATAAAGCGGCTACAGATAATGAGAATGAGAAATTCATATGACTTTGAAAACGGGCGGCACGGTGGTGTAGTGGTTAGCGCTGTCGCCTCACAGCAAGAAGGTCCGGGTTCGAGCCCCGTGGCCGGCAAGGGCCTTTCTGTGCGGAGTTTGCATGTTCTCCCCGTGTCCGCGTGGGTTTCCTCCGGGTGCTCCGGTTTCCCCCACAGTCCAAAGACATGCAGGTTAGGTTAACTGGTGACTAGGGCTGTGCGATGTCCCCTTAATTGGCATCGACGATGTTTACAGTGCAAACATCGTGATGGACGATCATATCGTGTGTGTGTGTGTGTGGGGGGGGGGGGGGGGATTTTAATACCACAAAATATTATTATTATTATTATTTATTATTATTATTATTATTATTATAAGTATTAGATACTCATCCGAGGCTTTGGCACATAAAGAAAAAAAAATTCCATTGCGCTGAGAATTGTGATACTTTCTCCCATAGCCTACGATCTCTTTAAATTTAGGCTACCTAATTTTCTATGTTTGATCTTCACGCCACAAAATCTGAATTGATGGAAGAGATGGTGACAGAGATCGTTCCGTCGCTGTCAGGTGCTACAACACCCGGTCCGTCACATGATGAAGGGGAGGAACCAGGTGACTGCGCCGCGGCAGTGCCTAAGAAAAAGAGAGGGTTTTTGGGCAGCCTTCTTGGGAAGAGAGCAGCAGCCAGAGCATCCACGCTTACTGATGAAGAAAAGTCTGAGGCAGAAATGACCACGTACCTGCAGGAAATTGTCATTGATGGGGGGAGGACCCACTGATGTGGTGGAAAAGGAACGAGAAAAGACTTCCATTAATGGCAAGATTAGCACGTAAATATTTGTGCATATGCGCCACCAGTACTCCATCAGAACGAGTGTTCAGCACCGCGGGTAGTATAGTTACCCCAATACGCATCTCATTAAAACCAGACAAAGTAAACATGCTAGTATTTTTGGCCAGAAACCTCGACATTTAAACATGGTGACCATTGCCTGCACTGTTAACCCATTAGGTTAAATTGCTTCGGACTGCCTGCGTTTTCTTGATTTTGATTTTTATTATTACTATCATTGTTATTTACTTGTTCTTGTATTAACGCAGGCTCTCTCTTTTTTTTTTTATCACTGTTCTTTGCTAACTGAGTTGACTTCATGAATATTTGGTAGCTTTAATTTCACTGTAAAAAGTTAATGCCTGGCTACGTTAAACTTTTGCCGCTTTTCCACTACCAACGCGGCTGAGTTGGGCTGAGCCGTGCCGTGCTGAGTCGAGCTGAGTGGGGCTGTTGGCGTTGCATTTCGACTACAACCGCGCTGAACCGTGCTGGCTGGAAGTGGGTGGACACATTGGGTGGAGTTAGCAAAAGTGGGTGGACGTCAGGTGATGTCGTTAGGCGGCGCAAACAGTGACATCAGTGATCTTTTAAGCGGTAGTCTCACGACCCGGAGAGTAAACAATAAACATGGAGGACATGGAGTCGTTAGTGTTGCTGGTCTTGGTGCTGTGGCTTGTTGTCACCGACAACGCCAACAGATACTGGCAAGAGCGTATTGATGAGGCGAGGCGCATAAGGCTTCATAATTCTCGTAATTCTCCTTCTTCCGGGTTTACGGTGTTTACAGATCCCAGCGTGCTTGCGGGGCGTGTGTGGGCGTGTGAGGACACTCTTCCTCACCAATCAGTGCACAGGGGAGTGTCTCCTCACGCCCCCATCCCCACTCGGCTCGGTTTGGCTCGCTTCAGCCCTACTCCAAAACCGTGCGAGTTTTGGGGGCTGAGCAGGGCTGAAGCGAGCTGAGTCGTGCTGTTCTTAGATAGTCGAAACGCGAGCCGTGTCAGGCTGAAGTGAGCTGAAGCGAGCTGAAGTGAGCTGAAAAAGGGTAGTGGAAAAGGGCCATTTGTGAGCGCATTTCGTGCTGCGCACGTTCCGGTTCTCTTCGTCTTGATCGTTCAGCTTTAAATAAATATATGTTTACAAAATCATGTTCATGACTATTTATTTTGTAGCATTTTTACAATAAAAAGGTAATGCCTAAGCCTGGTTAATGCCTAATGCCTAAATTAAATTGTGTAGGCTACCGTTAAGCGCATGCTTGTGTGTTCCTGTTAGACTTGATTTCTTGTTCAGCCTACTGTATCTTTTCACGAATACCGGTTCACAGAATCACCTTCATTCTTCCATTTGGTTTGACATTATGGCTTAGAGTGGACCATTTTGAGTCTGAAAGTAGGCCTGTTTACCAGATTAAAGTTATTTGACTTCTGCCGAAGTCTGCGCTTCACTGCCGTTTGATAAGGTGAAATATTTCCCGACTGTTAATAGTGGCTATTTGTTTGAACAACATGACAAATTTTACATTAAAAGTATAGTGTAGGCTAAAAAATGAAGTCAAAATTTATTATTAGTAGCATACTGTATTTGTGTAACCACATGTTCTGTTCACTAGCACGTCCCTGCACCATAGCCTACGTGAACAAGCGGTAATAGGATATTACTTTATAATGATTTATATAATTATGTATTTATATATAATTACGTTATATAATATATTTATATATTAAACAAAACTAACTAAACTAACAAAAAAAACTAACTTTTTAGGTTAAATAGGCCCAGATGATATATGCATGTTTATGACAGGAGGGGGCGTGGTATCACGATGGTGGCTCTCCATCGTGACGGATGACCACCATCGTCAATGGACGATGGCATCGTCTATCGGCACAGCCCTACTGGTGACTCTAAATTGACCGTAGGTGTGAATGTGAGTGTGAATGGTTGTCTGTGTCTATGTATCAGCCCTGTGATGACCTGGCGACTTGTCCAGGGTGTACCCCGCCTTTCGCCCGTAGTCAGCTGGGATAGGCTCCAGCTTGCCTGCGACCCTGTAGAAGGATAAAGCGGCTAGAGATAATGAGATGAGATGAGACTTTGAAAACACTGCTTAGATTTGTTGAAATTGACAATCATTAGAGCGCCAGAAAATACCCTCAGACCCCAGAGGACTGAAGTCTTTATTTTTCTGTCTAGCTGCTTTTCAGCAATGTCTGTTGACAAAGTTTCCTATATTACCCACAATGCCATTCAATTACCCACCCAATAGTGGCACCAATAGGATTCCTGCTGCATTCGACTAAAATTTGTAACTTGTAAATTTCTGGGTGTCGATTATAAAAAGAAAATGCCCCAGAATTCCTACTCGGAAACTCAGGTTGGCGTCCTCAATCCCGAGTAACATCAAATCAACATGGCAGCTCAGAGCATCAACAGTAAACAAAGTAGCATGTCTTTACTTGAAACGAATTATATTTCAGTATTTAAAAAAAAAAAATTAACCTTAGATATATCAACACCGATGTATTTCATTATTACATCTGTAACACAATGACTACAGTTTGTATGAAGGTGTCCATCGTTTTCCCCACTCTGTAGCTTGACCACATGGAGCTAATAGGCTTCCAAGATAAGTGATGCAGCGGTGCTTTAGTTCTTTAAGTCTGTCCAGCTTGATCACCTGTCCACTCCACTCAAACAGATCAGCTTCCAAAGCGTCAACGTCCACTTCTATGGAGCACTTGCATGTGACGTCACAGCCGATCCAGATTGTGACAGACGCCATCTTGTCGGTCAAACGCCATATTTCTGCCTTCTATTTCTACCTTTTCTTCTGGAAAACCCTACTATATACAATTCTACTACAACGGCTGCGGCTACAAGCTCTCCCTACCTGTGCACGTTTTTTATGTTTTTTGTGTGTATTTTTGCGTGTTGTTCGTCTGTACCGGACTTCAATATCCACTACAACCGTATGGACTTACTGGACATTGGTTTCCAGCAGAAAATGACGGTTTGTAGCAATTTCCATCGCATGCACAACATTCCGGACGAGATAGCGAGACCAACGGGGTCTCCGTGGATTGTTATCGGAAGCAAAGCGAAGGAGGCGGCGTCGGGAGCGGAAGCAAAAGCAAGGCTGCAGAGCTGACCTGTTGACTAAGCTCAGAAAACAGCTACTCAAATCTCCACTGCTAAGCCTCTCTCTCTCCAACGCCAGATCCATGGTAAACAAGACGGACGATTTGGAATTACAGCTGGAATTACCTTATTCTATTCTATAATTGGCTGGTCAGTGCTACACTAGATACTGATATAAATAGTGTTAGTACTCAATACTTAAGTGACTTACCCGTCCAATGAGGATTGTTATTTTCTTGTTTACAAGATGCCACATCTGAGTTGCTGACAAATCCTGAATTTCTGTAAAGATAACTGTCCAGAGATTTATAAGCACGCAGTCCTTCACCACTGAACAGTGAGGGAAAGTTAATGAGGTAATTATACACATCTGGGTATTCCGCTGGCAGTTCAACATCCACTGACACGGTCGTGAAAACTCCGTCCGGTAAGCCATAAGGGTCACTAATCTGTAGATCGTTTATTTTAGACATATATCTAGTTATCTGTTCATTAGAAAAATGAGCCGTGTAGTCCGTCGGTTGAAATTGATCCATTCTGTACACGAGTGCAGCAGTATTCAGCGGTGTTTTTTACCGACAAGATGGTGGCTGTGTACTTTCCGGTCACGTGACTGCAAGATCTCTATAGCCAATGACACCATGTCACTAGTCCTCTTGGACATCGCCATCTACCCGAGCCGAGTTTCTGCCGTAACTGTATTCTGGGACCAACATTTTCGGTCTCCATGACAAACTACATGAAGAGCAACATTATCCAACAAACTGCTGGATTATTACCACCACACTCTCATCCTGGAATAACATCAGAACGTACCATATACCGGTACAATGCATCCTGAAGCTCAAGGCTAAAACCATTAAACTATTACATGTATCACACCAGCAGACTGAAGATCATTTCCAAAGAATCCCAAGCCATCAGGCCACGTCCAGCAGTCATCAATTCCAACCTCAGATTTCAGGACGCTTTCGGGGGATTTCAGTGGAAAATTTTCTCTGCAAATATGAAATCGCGACATGATGCCAAGATCTGAAGTGAAAGCTGATCGCTCCTGTTCTGTGGACGCACAGTCCCAGCTTGTTCACAAGATCCTGAAATCAGGGCTAACAGCAGCTTAAAGCCAGATTGATCCGTGGACACGTCAGGATACTTTCTAAACAGAAGCACAGGGCCTCATTCAATGTCCGTACTAGTTTAACTAATCTATATAAACAATTTGAGGCATCTGGTAGCAATCGAAACCTTCCCAGACGAGAGAGATGAGGCTTTGTAACCCGCAGATATCACACACAAGCGTGTTTCTGTCTCACTTCTGGCCACCCTGGAGAACACAATGCTCAGCTCTGTGTGTGTGTGTGTGTGTGTGTGTGTGCCTTCAACCTCCTCGCAGTCTCGCTCACACAAATTTAGCTGGGAGTGAGTGAGGAGTCCAACAGGAGAGGAATCACAGAGACAGAATGTCCTATAGGCTAATCAAAGCTGAGCTCGGTCCAAAAGAAACCCACATTTCACCTGCCAAACTGGTGTATTAAAATGTTATAGCGTTTAAACAATATAAACATAAGCCTCAGCATGAGGAGTTTATAATGATTACATTCCTTGTTGCGGTATCAGTATCGGTATTGACACGCAGCAAAAACGCTCATCCAGTGCGAAAATTTGTATCAAGACATCACAAGTAAACGCAACATCAGTGGCAACATGACCAGTCAAGAAACCAATTTCGACAAGAGCTGTCTGACAGCACAATATCCCCCGCTGGCAACTCAGCCATAACTCTGGTAAAATGCAACTGAATTGAATGAAATGTATATTACCGACAAAGAATCCTGCCAAGTTTCGTAAAATTCCTCCAAAAATTGTGAGAGGAGTTGATTTCAGAAGGCGAGCGCCCTTCCCGGGACGGACAGACATCGCCACGACATAATCCCCCTTCGGGCCTTTCGGCCAGCGGGAGATAAAAAATTGTGAGGGAAGTTGATTTCAGAAAGCAAACACACCTTGATGAAATTGCCAAAAAGTACAAGTCTGTTAATAATCAAGGGCATAACTCTGGGAAAATTTGCCCAAATTAAATGAAATTTCAATATGCGTATAACTGTCATATAACAAAGCCTTTTGCCAAGTTTGGTGAAATTCCTCCACAAATTGTGAGAGGAGTTGATTTCAGAAGAATGTACACCCTCATGAAATTGTCAAAGTACAAGTTATTTAATCAAGGGTCAAAACTCTGGGAAAAATTTTCACAAACAAAATTAAATCACAATATGCGTATTGCCATCATATAACAAGGCCTTTTGCCAAGCTTCGAGAAATTCGTCCAAAAACTGAGAGGCAAACGGTGTCTGAAACGTTCACAGCATAATCATCATGCGAGTCTTATGCCGCTTTTCCACTACAAACGCGGCTGAGTCGGGCTGAGCCGTGCCGAGTTGGGCTGAGTGGGGCTGTTGGAGTTGCATTTCGACTACAACCACGCTGAACCGTGCTGGCTGGAAGTGGGTGGACACATTGGGTGGAGTTAGTGAAAGTGGGTGGACGTCAGGTGATGTCGTTAAGCAGCGCAAACAGTGACATCAGTGATCTTTTAAGCGGTAGTCTCACGACCCGGATAGTAAACAATAAACATGGAGGACATGGTGTCGTTAGTGTTGCTGGTCTTGGTGCTGTGGCTTGTTGTCACCGACAACGCCAACAGATACTGGCAAGAGCGTATAGATGAGGCGAGGCGCATAAGGCTTCAGAAATTCTCGTAATTCGTAATTCTCCTTCTTCCGGGTTTGCGGTGTTTACAGATCCCAGCGTGCTCGCGGGGCGTGTGTGGGCATGTGAGGACACTCCTCCTCACCAATCAGTGCACAGGGGAGTGTCTGCTCACGCCCCCAGCCTCACTCGGCTCGCTTTGGCTCGCTTCAGCCCCACTCCAAAACGGTGAGAGTTTTAGGGGCTTAAGCAGGGCTGAAGCGAGCTGAGTCGTGCTGTTCTTAGATAGTCGAAACGCGAGCCGTGTCGGGCTGAAGTGAGCTGAAAAAGGGTAGTGGAAAAGGGCCATTAGAAACAGTCTTACTTCAGACTTCAAACCGACCAACGCGCAAGCCAGCATATTAAAAGAGGAATTTTTACGGCACTTTATTGTACACAGGCTTTCCAGTTAAAGGAATACGCCACCCCCAAGTGAAATTGAGTCAGTCCCTGCAGTCCCTAGAGTTGGATGAGTGAGCCAAAGCGTTTTGTAGCCGACCCAGCCATTGTCCTGATCTGGAAACGTCCCGGTTAGCTTTAGCTTAGCGTAGTCGCTGTAATCCGGCGTGTCCAGATAGCATTGTCGTTGCAAAAGTGAATCAAATAACTCAAGATTTTTTATAATTATTTCTCATGACCTGTACATTCACATCGAGTACACATATCAATGCAAATTAATACGAAGGGATTTACTAGACCAATTTATATCTGGAACTATTTTCGGCCACAGCACAGGCAAAGCACCGCTGCAGGCGCAAAGACACCACGCAGCACCACAACTTCCGTCAATACACCAGTGTTACCAGGGAAACCAGGGTTTTCAGGTGCTGCGTGGTGTCTTTGCGCCTGCAGCGGTGCTTTGCCTGTGCTGTGGCCGAAAATAGTTCCAGATATAAATTGGTCTAGTAAATCCCTTCGTGTTAATTTGCATTGATATGTGTACTCGATGCGAATGTACAGGTCATGAGAAATAATTATAAAAAAATCTTGAGTTATTTGATTCACTTTTGCAACGACAATGCTAGCTGGACACGCCGGATTACAGCAACTATGCTAACCTAAAGCTAACCGGGACGTTTCCAGATCAGGACAATGGCTGGGTCGGCTACAAAACGCTTTGGCTCACTCATCCAACTCTAGGGACTGCAGGGACTGACTCAATTTCACTTGGGGGTGGCGTACTCCTTTAAATTAAAAGGTCTTATTAGTGCAATTTAAAAAGGATGACAAGACAGAACAACCCCAGTGGTAAAACTGGATGGCAGAAAAAGTCAAAATGAGGCATTTAAAAGGTCTACGAAAGCAGCGTTAAGGCTCATCATATTTGTAAGCAGAAGTAGCACTCTTCTGCAGAAAGCCCAAGCCAGATGGACCGGCCATGTTGTCAGGATGCCAGACAGTCGACTGCCCAAACGGCTGTTGTATGGAGAGCTGTGCCAAGGCAAGCGCTCATCTGGGGGGGGGGGATGCTTCAAGGACCATCTCAAAAAAAAAAAAAAAAAAGGGTCCCTCAAAACCGATCTCAACTCCTAGGAGTCACTTGCTCAGGATCACCCAGCAGGATCGTCTCACCAGTGGCGCATGTGCAGCAGAGGTGAAACGGGACCAGAAGAAACGAGCTGCGCAGAAGGCTTGAACTATCGCCACCCCCGCTACAGCATGCCCAACATGTGAGCGTATCTTCAGAGCCCACCTTCAAACCACCGCCCACCAAACTGAAGTCATGTCATCTTCCACCCAAAGGATGGACAGCATAATCGAGCAAACGTAAAAAGCACTGCACTTTAGGTCACTACTTTTTCTTCAGACACGTACTATCGGAGAAGGTGTTCCATCAATACAGGCTAAAAGTCTTTTTACACAAAATCAGCATCAGGACCACACGGATGAAGGAGTTAGACTGACGCCCTGTTTAAAGATACCTGGCATTATCATCATCACGCATTCTGGGAGATCTGATCATCTTGGAGACGCACTGTGATCTGATCCCTTGAACCACGTTCATAGGTGGTCTGGGACGCATCTGATGACTATATGAGATTTGTAGGGTGAATGCATGCCTAAATCACAATCAACATCACTGCCCTAGCTGGAAAACACATCTTACGGAGACTGTTCGAAACTCGCACTGGTTCTCCATCGCGAGGCTAATGAATAAAACAAGTGGCGTCTCATCTCCTGCTTGTTTCCAAGTTTCATTAGCAGACCATCTGATCAGAACATTTTTTTAAAAACTCCTTGTACAGATGCACGAGATACGATTCGTGGGATATTTTGGCCTGAAAACACTGGCTGTTATAATAAATATGCGTGACACCCTTCCTCCAAAGAGGGAATAAAAACAACAAGCGTAAACAGCTGTGTGTTTTGGATGTCCCCTTATGATCAAATCGCTCGTCACCAAGGCCTAACTTTTGAGAAGGGAACAGAAAAAAAAAAAAAAAAAAAAAAAAAAAAGAGGACATCTCTAGTAACATGCTCCTTTGTTCCAGATCTCCTTCATGGTCCAGGGAATAGTCTGCTAACTCACACACGCTAGGAGCATCAAAATATGTAGTTGTTTAACTTGTGCTGGTCCTCTTCACTACAAATTAGGGATGGCGAAAACTAAAAAAAAAAAATCTTGACCGACCACCGAGCCTCATTAGCCGGTTAACCTATGAGTTTAATCAGGGATGCAAACGGCGCGCCTTTTGGCGGATGCCGCCTTTTTCACGGCTGAATCGTGCAGATCCGAATTTTTTTTTTTTTAGGGGGGGCGTTGGAGTGTCTGAATAATTTCATCAGAGCAAATTCTGTATTAAAATGACTAAATAAGCCGTTACAGTCCATGAAACATAGGAAGTATGAGAAGAAAACAGTAAATCAGAAAGCTGCGCACGTTTTCGCGGAAGCTGCGCAAATGTGTGCAGCTTTCTGATTTACTGTTTTCTTCTCATACTTCCTATGTTTCATGGACTGTAACGGCTTATTTAGTCATTTTAATACAGAATTTGCTCTGATGAAATTATTCAGACACTCCAACGCCCCCCCCCCCCCCCAAAAAAAAAAAAACGGATCTGCACGATTCAGCCGTGAAAAAGTCGGCATCTGCGCCTTTAGTTTGTGTGGAGAGATATGATCTGCAATAACATGCATTGTTGGCTACAGACCGAAACATACTTTCAGAATGCACTGGCCAAGGCAGGACTAAACTCCATGTGCCTTCTAATAATAATTAAAAACAAACAAACAAACAAAAAAAAACCAGTAATTTGTAAGCTAAAAAGCCTGTCTACACTTTTTTCTTTCGCCGAGTGGCAGCTGTCACTGGGGTGGGAGGGCGGGACATGACTGAATGGGTGTTTCTGATTTGTCAGCTGTCGTCCTTACACCGCATGGCATGCCTCAAGTGTTTACAACACAGAATTCCAGGTTCTCCGCTCCAAAATCGGCAGCTTCAAAACGATTGATTTTTTTTTTTTTACCCGACAACCAAAAAAAAATTAACCGGTTGACGTTGATTCAGTCAACCACCGGTCAAACGGTCATCGGTTAACATCCCTACTACAAATACCTCAGGTTTGCTCAACACATCCGATTCGTTGAATATAAGATCTTGATATCAAATTAATTTCCAGCAAAATTAACAACCTTAGCTAATGCCTGGTTTACGCTCCTTTCTAAAGCCTACAGAAGGTCAGAAACCCTTATGAGAGCAGTTAAAAATAGTAGTAACCAGTCATAAGCTCTATTCGGATTGCATGCGTTTATCAGAGGGATGTCGAAAATACTTTTTTTTTTTTGTATAAACACATCTCAGTGATAAAAGCTCTAGTATCTGCAGAGCAATAAAATGACTACATGAGGAGTGAGTTTCGAGCAGGTTGTATTTTCTGTGAACCTGGAAGTTTGCATCACATGCAGGCTTTTGTCTAAACCGGGGAACAGGGGCGCTGCACCCTCTTACTCTCGGCGTGCGCCCCCTTACTGAAATGCCGATTGAACCCCAAGTCACACTTAGGCCATGCACTTATATGCTACTGCACAACATGCAATCTTTCTCAAAACGATCTTTTCTCCGTGAAAACATCCCAGCAACACCACGTGGCAATGTGTCTGATCATCAAATACGTTATAATTACTCCAAAAATATTCCAATCATAGTAGATACACCGCCAGACGGTGCAAAAACAATCCAAACTGGCGTTTTCCGGACTGAGGTGCCATGTTGTTTAGTTGTTTACTTGTCGCGGCTGCTCTCGCGAGATTTGACATGGGTTACATACAAGGTCAGCTGACTTGTAGAGCAAGATTTCTCGAGACTGAATGACCTTTCACCCACCGGCGCGGGAGTTTTTGACAGAAGTAGTTCGCGAGTTGTTTTTGTTGACACTTGGGCATTTAAAGATGTCATCCTGCGGCACGAAACGGAAGAAAGCCAAAGACTGTCCGGGGCAGAAGATGATTACTTTTCTTTTTCAATGTTGACAATTTGTTACAATTTCCCTGTCAGATAGCCTCAGAATGTCCCATTGTAGCCTCAATTTTTCAAAGGCTTCGCACGTCGGAGGGAGGGAACAGACAACTGGCACCATCCCCCCCCCGCTCCCTCGCCATGGTGAGCACCCTCATACTAAATTTTTCTAGAAAAACCCCTGACATGGACATATAATCATGAAGAGGCAATCAAAAGAGGCGCCGAAGGTTCATGAACAATTTGAAAATATAATAAAATAGTAACGACAAAGTATACGAGAAGGATCCATTTTTTGTTTCGCAATTTACTTGGGAAGTGTTTCATATCTTGGGGGAGGGTCACTAATATGCATGCTACAAGACTAAACATCGGCATCTGCACAGAAAATCACGGACAGGGCTAAGTATCCGGAAGGGGCTAAACTCCGCCTCTAATTTACTCAGTAGAGGACAAGAGGAGAGAAAAACATTGACGTGGGCAATCCAAATGTAGCACCTGTCAAATGAGAAATAACCCCAGGACGTCACGCAAATTTAATCCAGTCCGAGTTGGGCTTTAGTAATGTTTGAACAGAATGGCAACTAGATGAAGCTTTGATTTGCTTTTGACGAGGGAGAAACCAGGGCTTTGAACCGGTTCAAGGAACGAAAACGAAAACCGGGAACTTTTTCTATTTCACATGGAACAGAAACGAAACCAGAAACTTTATTATTTTTTATGTTCCGGAACAGAAACGCTTATTAAAAATAATGGTAACCGGTTAATACCGGTTTTTATTTCGTTCCTCAAAGTTTCCGTAGCCTACAAATAAAAAAGTCATTCTTCTCCTGCGCAAGTTTCTATGACCCGCTGGGGTTCACTTCCTGTGTGACGTTCGCTGACTGAATGGAGAGAGCGGGAGGGTGGACTACTATCACGTCTCCACATCTTAAATAAGAGGTAAATATTGCAGTCTATCGTTATTCAAAAACGTCAATTTCAAACACGATATCAATATATTTGTCCACGTTAATGAGAGGCTCGCGAACATTAAATGACGTTAACCTCTGTTAGCCTATCAATGCATAGGGCCTGACTAGCCTTTGGTAACACACTAAATGAATTCTCTTTCATTTTTGGCACTTTTTCTGTTTGTGTAGACGGGAAGACATACTGAGAATCCAAATCGCCAACATTTGAAATAATAATTGTTTTGAATTATTTCTTGTCTTATTTACATTTGGCTTAAGCTGGATGAGACAGACACATAATTTTATAGTCATTTGTTAAACAGCTGGCAGGGAACGTAATTAACCGTTCCGGGAACGAAATTTTTTTGTTCTAACCAGTTCGGGAACGTCTATTTAATGGTGGAACCCAAAACCGGAAACGTTAAAATTCCGTTTCTGTTCGGAACGAACCAATAGGAAAAAAATTCTGGTTCAAAGCCCTGGGAGAAACCAGCCTGTAGCTGTGTGATGATGTACCAGGCTTGAACTGGACGCAAAAACTCAGGAGAAACGCTAAAGGAATGAAGTAATAAAAATAAAATGAATGAAGGGTATAATTACACATGCTGAACAAGGTGGGGGAGGGGTTAAAATACTAAAATATAAAAGCATAATAAATACAACACCAATTCCAAAAAAGTTGGGACGCTGTGTAAACTGCAAATAAAAACAGAATGCGATAATTTGCAAGTTATGGAAACCCTACAGTGTATTTCATTGAAAAATAGTACAAAGACAACATATCAAAATGTTGAAACTGAGAAATTTTATTTTATTTTTTGAGGTCAGCAACACATTTCAAAAAAGTTGGAACAGGAGCATGTTTACCACTGTGTTGCATCACCTCTACTTTTAACAACACTCTGTAAATGTTTGGGAACTGAGGAGACCAATTGCTGCAGTTTTGAAAGAGAAATGTCGTCCCATTCTTGCCCGATATATATATAATTTCAGCTGCTTAACAGTTCGGGGTCTCCTTTGTTGTATTCTGCACTTCATAATGTGGCAAATGTTTTAAATGGGAGACGGGTCTGGACTGCAGGCAGGCCAGTTTAGCACCTGGACTCTTTTACTACAGACCCATGCAGTTTTAATATGCGCTGAAAGCAATTTGGCATTGTCTTGCTGAAAGAAGGAAGGCATTCTTCACATTGTTTTTATTCGTGTTTTACACACTGACCTAACTTTTTTGGAATTGGGGTTGCATCAGAAAGCCAGAGGTGACAAACTGCCTGAATGTGGGACAATACAGTAGCTAACTCCTACATGCAGCCACACACACACCCAGGTGACAAACACCGTGGAGGTAAAAAGATAATTCACTGGTGTTTATCATGAGGAAATACAACACCAGTCATCTGCAGGAGAGTGAAGTGTGGGAGGCAAATCTCTCTCGCCCTCATTATCAGAAACCACGAGCGCACGTTCCAGGCGTGCTGAAGATCCAAGCTGGGATACGGTCCGTCCAATCTCGATAAGTCAACCTTCCACATTCATGTCTGGATCTGATAGCGTCACTCCAAATGTTAACTAAAGGTCACCAAAAAGCAAAAACTGATTCCAAATAAGCACCCCAAAAAAAAAATTTAAACAATTTCACGGTGTGTGTGTGTGTGTGTGTGTGTGTGTGTGTGTGAGAGAGAGAGAGAGAGAGTTAGACTGTAGATCTGCGTTTCTACTTAAATAATATATACACAATCCACACGGGCCGGGACGCGTAATGTAGAATTAGGACAGCGTAACTGACAGTCTGTCCAAATCGCACTGCTTCGTTACACACCCTTGCTATAAAAACACATCACAGTGCACTTTTATCTAGGAAATGAATCACCATACAGTGTTAACACAGCGTGACAGTCCTCAGTCTCGTCCTCAGTCTGGGCCAGGTGTGATAATATCATGGTGCACATTCACAGAAAACAGTGTTACACAATGAATAACTAGTATAAATTTGACATTCTCTCAGCTCTCTCTATTGTGAAAACTGTAGGCTTGGGTCACTCCCAAAAGTGAGGGAAAAAAAAAAAAAAGTTATGAAAAATTAAAGTCGTCACAGGAATGTCAAGAACGTGACCAGCTGTTTCGCTAAAACGAAGCAGTCCAGCAATGAGGAAATCATACCTAGATATTGAGGATTTAGACATCTCTGCACAGACGTACTATGTATAGATGGACGTATGGATGTATGCACGGACAGATGGATGGATGGACGAACGAACAGATGGATGCATGTAGGTACAGATGGACGGTTGGATAGACAGCTGTATATATGTATGGATAGATGGATGGATGCATGTATTGATGGACAGACATGTACGTACGTACGTATGTATGCATGGACAGACGCATGGATAGACAGATAGACATGGATAGACTGATGGCTGTATGGATGGATAGACAGATGTATGGACGCATGTATGTATTGACAGACAGATGTATGGATAGATGGATGGACGGACGGATAGACAGACGTGTATGTATGCATGTACAGACGTATGGATGGATATGTACATACATCCATGGATGATGGATAAACAGTAGGGTAACAATATGCGTATCGAAATCGCGATATGCAGAGCCACGATCCGTGACGCGATACAAGAAGGCAGAATCGCGGTACACCCTTTCAAACTTCTCCTCAGCCCAAAAACAGAGGCGCTTCCAAACTTCAATTTATGAATACTTTACTTTTTATTTAAATTACATTTTAAACTTACTTAAATTACTTTTATTTTTTATATCTATTAGTAAGTCGTTTTTTCACCAACCTGCGACAATCTTCTGCGAGTCACGCAACGTCCACACTCGCCACTGGCAGAGCATTCATTTCTTTTAAGTGGGCGCCATTCTGGTTGCGACGCGGGGAGCGAATCTGTAAACAAGCAGCTCATTGGCTGGCTAGGTGTGCCACAAGCTAATCACAATCACTTGACCGGAAAGGCATGCAGTGTTGCCAGATTGGGCGGTTTTAGGTGCTTTTTGGCTGGTTTTGAACATATTTTGGGGTGGAAAACGTTACAGTATCTCGCAACACCGAGCATCTGCTTGGGCGGAAGCCTTCTGCGGCAGTTACATTTTGACACGAGCAATGTTTCACTATAAAAATTCTGTAATTTCCATCTGTTTTCCGCGATCACAGAAAATCATTGGCCCTATGAGAGTGAGAAAGCCACCCCCCCAAAAAAAATCATAACGGATTTACACGATTTGGAAAAATGACTTTTTCAGAACCGAAAAAAGACAGAGCTTCCGGCTCAACAGTATTATTTTGAGAAATAAAACAATCTTTGGATATACATTTGTTCATTTTTGCATACATATTACTCATTCTCTGCAGTGGTCTGAATTATTTGTTATTAAATAGTTAAATGTAAGTAAGTAAATGTTAAGTCAAATTTACTACTTTAAAAAAACATTTAAAAAAAAATTTTGGGTGTATCGAATCGTGGGTCAAAAATCGCGATACGAATCGAATCGTGAGTTGGGTGTATCGTTACAGCCCTAATAAACAGATGTATGGATGGATAACACGCTTCATTATTTTTGGTAAAATACATTTAGGGTTTCTTAAAGCTGAGGTACCTTAAAGTGCATTATAGGCAGAAAAACCCAACTGTGTCCAAAATGTATTTGGCTAAATCGCTGAAGTTCATCCACAGCAGCATCTGATGGGTTTTCCTGGACCGCCACACATTTCTATTCGTTCTGGTCAGCTTTTACAGAGTTCCTTTAAAGATACGACCTATTGTACTGGAACGTTCAATACAAGACTCTTGGTTTCATACACTAGACTACACACACTATTTTTCATGGATGCAAACGGCACGCCTTTTGGCAGATGCCGCCTTTTTCACGGCTGTCTGCGTAACTTGTGTTACGTTGTGCGTGCAGTGAAGTGCAGCCAGCAGCAGATAATGGCGCGCAGCCAATTGGCTTTACGTGCACAGCTTTCTGATTTACTGTTTTCTTCTCATACTTACACTTCGTATGTTTCATGGACTGTAACGGCATTTGCTTATTTAGTAATTTTAATACAGAATTTACTTTGATGAAATTATAATCAGACACTCCAACGCCCCCCCCCAAAAAAAAAATCGGATCTGCACGATTCACACAAGTCCCCCAGACAGCCGTGAAAAAGGCGGCATCCGCCAAAAGGCGCGCCGTTTGCATCCATGATTTTTAGACTATTTTGCATAAAATACAGCTTATATGATGTGTATTCAACATTTAAACTTCAATCAAGCTCAAAAAGTACCTCTCTCTTCATCTCCCAATCAGAAGCAGCTACAGGGGTTTAAAGGTTTAAATAATATGCTCCTCTTCGGCATACCGTCCTTCATGAAGTAACATGCGAGCTCCTCCGTTCAGCACTTCGGCTTTCTGTAAACGTTACGATGCTGAAGGTCAGCGAGAGGTGGACCAAAATGTTACGTTGTGCTGAATCCAACAAATACACACAGACCTCATGTACGTTTAGCCTGAGAGAAGTTCTCAGTGATGGGAACCCATTCTTATCTAATGAGCATCTCCCTCTCTTGACAGATATTCTGCGTGTTTTTACACTGCGAGCTGTCGTTCCGCAACCAGAGGTGAGCGTCAGCATCGAGAGTGACGTATTTGCATGTGGGAAATATAAATACCCAGATCATACCAGCGATGCTTACAGAACAGCAGTGGGTGAACTGAGCATCATATGAGCATGTGATCACTTCTGTTAAAGAAGTGAGTCACCTTTATGGGAAGGAACAGCCTTGATATATAAGCAATTACACGTTCGTGTTGTTTAGCCGAGCGGCTTTTCAGGGGAAGATAAAGTCCGTCACAGAAAACTGCATTCGCTTGGGGGGGGGTAAAGGAGGAGAGAGAGGAGCATAACGAGAAAGAAAGGGAGTGGAGAGACTTATACGAAACATGTTTGTGCGATCAGAAATAATGTTGGAGGAGAAAGTGAAGAGAAGTCGGAGGTGACTCGAGGCAGAAAGGTGCACGGATCTTAGATGCTCAAAGTTGCGCTGCTCTCAGAAAGAAGAATGTCAACGTCAAAAAACATCACATCCCTGTTCCGTCGTTCCAGCTGTCCCTTTGACACAAACGTCGATTTCGTCTCTTACTACCATTCGCTCCGGCTCGGAGACAGAACACAGACCCCGCCGTTCTGTAGTCGAAGGTTTTATATAGAACAAGAGGAGGAATAAAAGTGTAAGATTTATGCCTTGAACAGGCTGTGTAAAAGAAAAAGGGTTTCTCTTGGTGTCTCTCATGCCAACCTTTAAAGTCACACAGCAAACCCAGTCAGACCTCCAATTGCTGATGGGTAAGCACATTCGAAAAACAAAAAAAACATGAAAACAAAACCTAACCAATGTGTGCCATCAAAGAACGAGAGAAACATTACAACGGAAGAAAGAAAGCTCTTTGTAGTAGTTAGAAGAGCTCGGTGGTTTCCAAGAGGCAGCTCCAAAAAACAAACAAGTGCATCGGACCTCCCACAACACATATCCACAGGTGTGTGTGTGTGTGCGCGCATTTTTTTTGGTTCCTTATTCAGTTGCCAGCTAGCAATCCATTATGAGAAGCCAAGATAACTACACACACGCGCAAATCCACTGCCTCTTGAAGGCAAAAGACCTGAGTGATGTCTTCAAACAGGATGTTGAGAAAAACGCAAATAACAAAACTAAAATACATGAACCGCGCAGGGCGGCACGGTGGTGTAGTGGTTAGCGCTGTCGCCTCACAGCAAGAAGGTCCGGGTTCGAGCCCCGTGGCCGGCGAGGGCCTTTCTGTGCGGAGTTTGCATGTTCTCCCCGTGTCCGCGTGGGTTTCCTCCGGGTGCTCCGGTTTCCCCCACAGTCCAAAGACATGCAGGTTAGGTTAACTGGTGACTCTAAATTGACCGTAGGTGTGAATGTGAGTGTGAATGGTTGTCTGTGTCTATGTGTCAGCCCTGTAATGACCTGGCGACTTGTCCAGGGTGTACCCCGCCTTTCGCCCGTAGTCAGCTGGGATAGGCTCCAGCTTGCCTGCGACCCTGTAGAACAGGATAAAGCGGCTAGAGATAATGAGATGAGATGAACCGTGCACCCACGAACAAAATCACAAGAAAGTCCCTCCAGTTCACGTTTAGCTTCACTGCACTGTCCGGTTGCTTTCTTGTCACTTTTGCAGACCATTCTGCTGGAAAACATAAAACTAACACGCTTGGGGGGGGCATTTTAATCAAATTATAGTGTACTTTTCCACAGGCCTTCCTCATGGACTAATACCTTGCTGTGGCAGGAAGGCTCACGTGCCTCAGCGACCCCTAGAGCTGTACTGGCGGGAGCGTATGCTCCTGGTAGGGTTGAAGGATAGAGGCCTTCAGTGAGGTTGAAGGGTAGAGGCCTGACTAAAAAGTTAGTCCACCCCTACAAGCCAGGTGGAGTTGTTTTAAGGCGGACCTAGGGCTGCACGATTATGGAAAAAATGATAATCACGATTATCTTGATCAAAATTGTAATCACGATTATTCTTGATGTTAGGGAAATCACTTAAATTTTATTTCACTATATTCAAACAATATGAACAGCTTTCAGTGCAGAATGAAATTTAAAAGAGAAATTCTGATTTCCAAATGACAAATAAATGAAATTTATCCAAGAAATTACCAAAGGATAAAGGAACTGAAAACTCAATTGCAACAATTACATAGCATTATACTGAGGCCTACCAGTTTTTAGCTAGAAAGACCAGCCTATCAACATGCTCTGGCTTTAAACATGAGCGAAGGCAGGTCACAACATTACCTCCAGCGCTAAATAGTCTGTTGTTCCGACATAGTTAGCTTTTCTCTCTCACCTCAATCTGTTACCTACTCTCTATCACCCCTTGAAGAAGATACCGCTGCACTGAAGCTCTGCGCACTTGGCTTGCTTGCTTATTTAGGCGGAGTAATGAAACCTTACATGCGTCGGTTCGCCCCCTAATGGTTTGGCGGAGTACTGGTCAAAAAGTGCTTGATCAGATATGCAGCAGAGCTTGCATTTTAAATGGAAATAAATCGCGATTTTCATTTAATTTAATCGTGGCAGCCAAAATCGCTATTTTCGATTAAATTCGATTAATTGTGCAGCCCTAGGCGGACCACAACAATAAGTGAATCCAGCACTTCGCTGCAGTCTCCCTAAGGATCCCAGTTGTCCTGGAACTCCTCCTTGCCACTGGAACCTTCCTGGAGAGATCAAGATGGTGCAGATGCTACGGATTGTGCAACCTTCTCATCACCTTCAACAATTCTCTTTGCACAGGTTTCTCTCAAATACATTCTCTCACAGAGTACTACAAATATCTTCATCATTGCAAATACTGTATTTGTGAACGAGGAAATCAATCACCGTGTTCAAGTTGCATCTGCTGCCTTCAGGTGTCTCCGGTCAAGGGTATTTCTGAATCGAAATTTGCTCCTAAGAACCAAGGTCAGTGTGTACAGGGCAGTATGCCTCTCCATTCTCCTATTTGGCGCCGAATCATGGACACTCTACCGACGACATTTGAAACAACTGGAAAGCTTCCACATTAAGTGCCTCCAAAAGATCTTTGGTATTACACGGGAAGACAGAATACCACATGTGGAAATTCCCCGTCGTACTCGACTACAGAGCACTGAAGCTCAGATGGCTGGGTCATGTTATTAGAATGTCTGGGAATCGGCTTCCGAAGATTATCCTGTTTGGAGAACTCGCAGAAGGAAAACGTTCTATAGGAGCGTCCAAGAAGAGATATTGTGATTACATCAAGCAATTACTGAGTAACTGCGACATTCCATTTAATGAACTGGAGATTTTGGCGAGCGATCGTAGTACAACCCCGATTCCAAAAAAGTTGGGACAAAGTACAAATTGTAAATAAAAACAGAATGCAATGATGTGGAAGTTTCAAAATTCCATATTTTATTCAGATTAGAACATAGATGACATATCAAATGTTTAAACTGAGAAAATGTATCATTTAAAGAGAAAATTTAGGTGATTTCAGGGGTCGAAATTTACTTTTGAAATGTACTGTACTTGCCCTCAGAGCAACCAACCCCAAAAATTTACTTGCCCGCATGCATGTATCAGTTGCCCTACTTTTTTTGCAGGTTGACTGGGTAAGTAATTTGCATAAAAAGCAATCTGGATGTATATTATAGAGCAGGGGTTCCCAAACTTTTCCATGCCAAGGCCCCCCAAACAGCATTAGCTTCTGGCCGGGGACCCCCTTTGCAAACCCACAGACAATGCTACAAAATATGTAAAGAAACATCAACTTTTAGAATGTTTTCTCTCTTTTATTCAATATTTGTTTAGCATAAGAACATTATTAACTAACATGTTTTCAACACAAATATTTTCGCACGGCGGCACGGTGGTGTAGTGGTTAGCGCTGTCGCCTCACAGCAAGAAGGTCCTGGGTTCGAGCCCCGGGGCTGGCGAGGGCCTTTCTGTGCGGAGTTTGCATGTTCTCCCCGTGTCCGCGTGGGTTTCCTCTGGGTGCTCCGGTTTCCCCCACAGTCCAAAGACATGCAGGTTAGGTTAACTGGTGACTCTAAATTGAGCGTAGGTGTGAATGTGAGTGTGAATGGTTGTCTGTGTCTATGTGTCAGCCCTGTGATGACCTGGCGACTTGTCCAGGGTGTACCCCGCCTTTCGCCCGTAGTCAGCTGGGATAGGCTCCAGCTTGCCTGCGACCCTGTAGAAGGATAAAGCGGCTAGAGATAATGAGATGAGAGATGAGATGAGATATTTTCGCACTGAACAATAAACTGTATAACCTCCTGTAGTACCTGATTCAACTCGTTATCCATCCTTTTTGCGACCAGTGCCTCGCGATGGAGCATGCAGTGTGTGGCCACTACATGCCGGGCCTTCTGCTTAATGAGAGCGGTCACTCCACTGATCTTCCCGGTCATTGCCGCGGCTCCGTCCGAACACACCCCCACACAACGGGTCCAGTCCAAGCCGTTAGACTCGATGTAATCGTCCAAAACTTGAAAAATGTCTTCCCCAGTAGTTCTTCTTTCAAGTGCTTTACAAAATAGTATTTCCTCCACAAATCTTTCCTGTGAAATAAATCTGATGTACACAAGCAGTTGGGCCTCATTGGATAAATCTGTGCTCTCATCCAGCTGAAGCGCGAAGTATTCGCTGGCTCTCACCTGCTCCAACAGCTGAGCAGATACGTCTTGAGCCATGTCACCAATCCGTCGGCTCACGGTGTTACAGTATCAGAGAGTAGGACAGCATCAATTTTTTAAAATTTTTTTTGGCAGCATCCTCACCAAGCAATTCTCGGACAATGCCTTTGGTGGCTGGTAAAATCAAATCTTCAACTGAGTGAGGTTTTTTAGCACGAGCAATGCGGTACGAGGCTAAAAATGATGCCTTCAGGGCCCACTCAGGGACAGTAGCTTGCTGGGTTTATGCAGCAGATTGCCTGACCAAATGCTCTTCTTTGCGTCTGAAGAAATCTACTGTTTTTTTCGGCATCTGTCGGATGTTTTTGTACCAAGTGACGCTGAAGTTTCGAAGGTTTTAAGCACTCGTTTGACAGGGTCTCCAGACAGAGGTCGCATTTCGGGCAATCGTGGCCATTTTTCTGTACGGCTGTAAAGCCATACTTAACGTATGCTGCCTCATATTTTTGGATTTTAGTTGGCCAGGACTTCTTAGTTTTTTTTTTTCGCAGCAGTGTCCTCCACAGCAGGGCTGTTGGATTGTTCCTTCGGTCTCTTCTTCAAAAACCTGTCCATTTTGCGCTAGCAATATGCTAGCTTGAGGAGCAAAGCAGCTTGATAAATGGCGCAAACCGCAACGTCACAGGCAATCGGAGAGATGAGCATGGCAAACAACGTTTTGATATGATGTATTATTAATAATTATATTTTATAATGATTAAAAAACTAATTACAATATATTTAATAATTTTAAAAAAGTATATTTTTTTGCAATTTTATCATCGTCCCTCCAACTTTCTGAGGCCCCCCTAGCGGCCCCCACTTTGAAAACCACTGTTATAGAGTATGCAATAACATATTTCAACTTGTTTTGCCATTGTTTGATTACTGATTGATAGAAATAAAGTTATAACCCTCATACGTGCTTGGTGTTTATTTCATCATGATGAACAGTAAAACAACTAGGTATAACTAGTAGTATCTTCTATTAAACATGCTAAACAGTCAGAAAACATCACGTCATCATGGTCAAGTGTAACTGATCAAATCAGAATTAAAAATCAGTCCAAAAAGATGCTTCGTTCGTTCTAGCCTACGTGACAGTGGCGCCTCGTGTGAATAATCATATCATGTAGCGCCATCTCGCGAATGGAAGCGTCAACTATCGCAACGCACCAAAGTCAAAGACAAACAAAAGGGAAGACGGGAAAAATAAAGTTTTACTTCTGTTTCTGTTAGGAATCACAACAACTTAATTTTTCTGGGTAAAACAGACATTCAAACATAGTTGTCCGACGGACAACTAGTGATAATTTTATTGGTGCCCGAGTATGAGAATGACTTGCCCATGTCCGTCGGTACATGCTTAATTTTGACCCCTGGATTTTAAATTTCATAACACATCTCAAAAAAGTTGGGACAAGGCCATGTTTACCACTGTGAGACATCCCCTTTTCTCTTTACAACAGTCTGTAAACGTCTGGGGACTGAGGAGACAAGTTGCTCAAGTTTAGGGATAGGAATGTTAACCCATTCTTGTCTAATGTAGGATTAAAGTTGCTCAACTGTCTTAGGTCTTTTTTGTCGTATCTTCCGTTTTATGATGCGCCAAATGTTTTCTATGGGTGAAAGATCTGGACTGCAGGCTGGCCAGTTCAGTACCCGGACCCTTCTTCTACGCAGCCATGATGCTGTAATTGATGCAGTATGTGGTTTGGCATTGTCATGTTGGAAAATGCAAGGTCTTCCCTGAAAGAGACGTCGTCTGGATGGGAGCATATGTTGCTCTAGAACCTGGATATACCTTTCAGCATTGGTGTCTTTCCAGATGTGTAAGCTGCCCATGCCACACGCACTAATGCAACCCCATACCATCAGAGATGCAGGCTTCTGAACTGAGCGCTGATAACTTGGGTCGTCCTTCTCCTCTTTAGTCCGAATGACACCCCGTCCCTGATTTCCATAAAGAACTTCAAATTTTGATTCGTCTGACCACAGAACAGTTTTCCACTTTGCCACAGTCCATTTTAAATGAGCCTTGGCCCAGAGAAGACATCTGCGCTTCTGGATCATGTTTAGATACGGCTTCTTCTTTGAACTATAGAGTTTTAGCTGGCAACAGCGGATGGCACGGTGAATTGTGTTCACAGATAATGTTCTCTGGAAATATTCCTGAGCCCATTTTGTGATTTCCAATACAGAAGCATGCCTGTATGTGATGCAGTGCCGTCTAAGGGCCTAAAGATCATGGGCACCCAGTATGGTTTTCCGGCCTTGACCCTTACGCACAGAGATTCCTCCAGATTATCTGAATCTTTTGATGATATTATGCACTGTAGATGATGATATGTTCAAACTCTTTGCAATTTTACACTGTCGAACTCCTTTCTGATATTGCTCCACTATTTGTCGGCGCAGAATTAGGGGGATTGGTGATCCTCTTCCCATCTTTACTTCTGAGAGCCGCTGCCACTCCAAGATGCTCTTTTTATACCCAGTCGTGTTAATGACCTATTGCCAATTGACCTAATGAGTTGCAATTTGGTCCTCCAGCTGTTCCTTTTTTGTACCTTTAACTTTTCCAGCCTCTTATTGCCCCTGTCCCAACTTTTTTGAGATGCGTTGCTGTCATGAAATTTCAAATGAGCCAATATTTGGCATGAAATTTCAAAATGTCTCACTTTCGACATTTGATATGTTGTCTATGTTCTACTGTGAATACAATATCAGTTTTTGAGATTTGTAAATTATTGCATTCCGTTTTTATTTACAATTTGTACTTTGTCCCAACTTTTTTGGAATCAGGGTTGTACATGGAGCAGGCTTGTAGTCACTGGAGTTGAATACTTTGAGACCCAGAGAGTCAAACTTTCACAAGACCGGCAGCAGCAACACCAGTGCCGTAAAAAAACAGGCACATAATCTGGATGATCCAATGTGGACATGCCAGTTCTGTGAGAAGCAATGCAAATCCAGAATTGGCCTGTTCAGTCACGAGAAAAGTCATAGAAGAGATTATTTATGAGAGATGTCGTCAGTAATGGACAACCATAAGCAAGTAATTTTCCACAGGAACAATTGTTTTCTAAAAAAGGTCAGTGCTGAATGGTGTTGTGACAATTTAGTTAACCTACTCTACAAGCATTCGAAGAAATGTTCTCGCATCTTCAATGTGATGACATCAAGACTGACAGCATACGAAGATCCTTCACAACAAAAATTAATCGTCTTCGAATTATGAACTACTGGAACAGACTTAAGGCTCTCAACTTCTTTTCCTTACAAAGGCTCATGATGACATATCGCTCAGATCGTACATCTTGATCTGGAAGATCCGGAACATCCTCATCCCTAATCGTATCAATATTGAGTTCAATGAATCTGCTAGAAGAGGAAATGACATGTTTCAGACCTCTGATGATAGTTAACTCCTTCATCGGTCGCACCAGCTCTCGACAATGCGGTGCCAGCGAACATCAAGTCCATCCCGACCCTGATGAGGTTCAAGACAGAACTTGAGTGGCTCAGATCATTTCCTGACACCCCACCTACACCCGGGAACCTTGGAGCAAATAGAAACTCTGTTGGAGTGGGTTGGTACGGTAGTAAGTGTTGCTAAAGCACTCAGCTTTACTTAGCTATGTCACCTAATGACTATGCCCCTCGAGTCTCTTCATAGATGCATTGACCAAAATGGATGTCTCACAATTTTCTTCAGCTGAACGCAGATAAAACTGAAGCAATTATATTTGGCAAAAAGGAGGAAAGGCTTAGGATTGCCACTGTTCTTGAAACTAAGGGGCTTAAAGCAAAGGATACTGTCAAAAACCTTGGTGTCCTTATTGACAGCGAACTTAACTTCAACAGTCATATGAAAGTGGTAAAAAAAGTCTGCATTCTATCACCTAAAAAACATTTCTAAACTCAGGGGTCTCATGTCAAAACATGATCTAGAAAAACTTATTCATGCTTTCATCTCCAGTAGGGTTGATTACTGCAATAGCCTTTTCACAGGTCTTCCAAAAAAGACCATCAAAGAGCTTCAACTAATCCAAAATGCAGCAGCAAGGGTTCTTACAAGAACAAAAAGGGTAGTCCATATCACTCCAATCCTAAGGTCTCTGCACTGGCTCCCAGTGAGCTATAGAATTGACTTTAAAGCATTACTTCTTCTATTTAAAACATTAAATGGGATGGGACCCAGCTACCTACTGGATATGTTTCAATTATATGCACCAACTAGGTCTCTAAGATCACAAGAGAAAAACTTGCTAGTAATACCAGCTGTCAAAACGAACGTAGATTTTGTCTGCGGGACGATTTTATTTGGTGATCCTCGTAGATTGTGTCTGCGGGACGATTTTTGGTGATCCTCGTGGAAGAGCCACGGGAAGAGCGTGCTTTATCCTCGTAGATTTTGTCTGTGGGACGATTTTTGGTGATCCACGTGGAAGAGCCACGGGAAGAGCGCGCTTTATCCTCGTAGATTGTGTCTGAGGAACGATTTTTGGTGATCCTCGTGGAAGAGCCACGGGAAGAGCGCGCTTTATGAGTTAAACCCATAATAATAATTAATCTCGAGACTGATTAACTTTATTTCATTTTATTAATTTAATTTCTACTATTGTTTAATTCTTATTATTTTTCTTCCCCAATTATTTTATGTAAATTTTATTTTCTATTGTTTACTGTTCTGCTTTTACTTCTGTAAAGCACATTGAACTGCCACTGTGTATGAAATGTGCTATATAAATAAACTTGCCTTGCCTTGCTAGCTGCTACCTTGGGAATCGGCGGTGGAGATACGAGATGAGATACGCTTGGCCTGAGTGATCAATCTCAAAGCCGATCCAAGGTATCCAAGGTAAGGTAAAACGTTACTGGTTCCAAAAAGTACGAAGCTCGTTCCGTACAGAGACAATGTCCAGCTTGGAAATACATATACCAATTAGCCATCAGCGTATAAACCAGCACTCGAGACCAATGAGAGCGACACTCTGCTCAACCCTGACAGAGACTTGGGGATAGTAAAACACGGTACAGATAACGTAGCTTAAATTTCACGACATTTGTGAACAAACGGCTCCTCGAGGTCATTTCTGTGTTACTTTGTCACAAGGGTTTTGGGAATTTTTGGTGTTTAATCAAATTTTTTTTTCCCACCCAATATAGCAGGTATCCAGCTGACAGGCGATGAGTTCACGCCATCATGAGCTGTCCGTTATCCGTCCGGCATCGTCCACGTCAGAGGTGGACAGTAACGAAGTACACTTCTTGAGTATCTGTACTTTGTAGCGAGACAGAGATTCAGACTACCTGATTAATCACAAACATGCTCTTTTTTTTTTTTAATTACCTTGCTCCATGGTGCCAAAGCTGTGCAACTACCGGTACATGACACAGAAAACTGCCACATCTCCATTGAAGCGTTTCACTTCCTGTTTACAACCACCCCTACCACCTTGTATGATGGGCACGTAGTTCTGAAAACCATCAAAACTTCAAAGCGTTTAGAAGTTTCGATCTGTCCCCAAAAGCACTTCTGAGAAAGCAGAAAACGGATCTGGAGCTTTGGCTGATCTAAATCGCATGTACTTAATATTCAAAAAGACTGCTAAATGCTGTTAGGAGTGCAGTTAGACCGTTAACTGTGCGTCTCCGCATGTTTTGAGCAAGTGAACATTTCGGAGATGAAACCGTAGATGTATTCAAGGGGACCGTTTTATTAGCCCTCAGAGCCCACTTTTAGCTCATTACTGCTGTCTCCTTTCATCTGTCCATCTTTCTCTGTTTTTAAAGCCTTATGCCTACAGAAAAATAAACTGCATATAATTTGTCCATTTTGTGGGCCTTATATCGATCGGAGTCAGCAGGAGAAATATGTAGATGAGAGTATTTCATGTCAGTTCCTCAGTTCCAGCCATACAGAGAGAGAGGACAAGGTTCAACATCCTTTTATCAATTCTTTTTTCTTTTAGAAATTTGTGATCCTGTGTTCCTCTGTGTGTGTGTGTGTGTGTGTGTGTGTGTGTGTCCGTCCGTGTCCACCACTATGTCTGATGAGGGGTTAGTATGCATGGGCCTCAATGCGCGCGCACACACACACACACACACACACACACACACACAATACTGCTTCCACCAAAATCAACAATGACTTACAAGTAGATAAATGAGTAGTGAGAGTGGTGTGCGTGTGTGTGTCCCTTGTAGTGTGCAAAAAAAAAAAAAAAAGAGAGGAGATTGAAAGAGCCCGTGATGTAGGAAGAGAAGAAAAAAAAAGATGGAGACAAATGATATCAGGAGAGAATAGAGAGGTGTGTTTCCCATGTGATTTGGAAAAAAAGAGAGAAATTGAAAGAGAGCACGATGTAGGAAGAGAAAAAAGGAGATTGAGAGAATGATGTAGAGAGAAAAAAGAGAGATTGAGAGAATGATGTAGAGAGAAAAAAGAGAGATTGAAAGAGAGCATGATGTAGGAAGAGAAAGAGATAGAGAGAATGATGCAGAGAGATGCATGTGTCTCCTTTGTGGTTTGGAAAAAGAAAAAGAGAGAAACTGAAATGGAGCGTGATGCAGGAAGAGGAAAAAAAAAAAAGATGAGAGAGTGATGTATGGAGAATACAGACAGACAGACAGAGATGGTGATGTAAGAAGAGAAAAAGAGAGATAGGGAGAGAGGTGTGCATGTGTCTCCCTTGTGGTTTGCGCAGAACGCGAACAAGCGAGACAGAGAAAGAGGAAATAAGAGAACCCAAGTGATATAAGTAAGGTGGCAGGGAAACAGGAAGTAATATCCAGACCGTCAACGATTGTGTAGCTCACTCCAGCCCCATGAGAAATCGAATCTGGGTGCAAGTTATTTGCCCCCGAGGTCGCCCTACCTTCATGCCAGAAAGAATCAAAATCAGTGAAGAACTGAGAGAGAACTGATGTGTGGAAACTGCTCATTAGGGATTGATTAATTACTCCATATCTTCATTATTAATTGCAATTATGCAAATTTGCATAGAAGCCATATGCACCCCAGCCAGACCGACCTTCCAGCCAAAAAGAATTTTTAAAAAATCAGTGAAGAATTGAGACAGAAGAAGCGATTTTCGTGAAATGTGGACGCCGCCGGACAGACGACAGATGGCTCACGATGGCAGAAACTCATCATCCGTCAGCCGGATGAAGTAATAATGAAGAGTTCGTGCTGAGGCCCAGCTCACCGTTCAGGTGTCGGTCGGAGCTGAAAAGTTAATCCGAGCTGATTCTTATAGGGTGTTCACACGGCACATATTTGCATCGATGCTGCACCGATGTATTTTGTTGCGATATATCTTACACCGGTGTAAATTTTGCGCAGCGTTCACACGTCACAACCCTGCTTACTAGAGAGAAGCGTGTTAGCACCGCTGCAGCCCCACTTGCGGTCACACGGCAGTTTCTGCGACCGTGTTATAGTAGCAAAAACTTTATTACTATCATTTCCTTTGATAGTAATAAAGTTTTGATATTTCCTTTTATTACTATCATTTCCTATCATCATTTCCGATAGTAATAATGCGGAAATGAAATATGCGCATGCGTGAAAATGTACTTCTTTTTCCCGGTTGTCATGGCATCACCAAGCGTCGGGAAAACAACGTGGATGAAGACACCAGTGTTGCCAGATATTGCTGACGTTTTCCATCCCAAAATATGTTCAAATCCGTCAAAATGCACTTAAAACTGCCAAATCTGGCAACACTGGAAGACACGCAGTTCTGGTGTTGATATTCGCCATTTTGGAAGCGCAAAATACCAGGATGCAAGTTATGCAATGCCCGTATGTAATCAACTCTCCTCACGCGTAGCGAGTCTACCCCTGTAGCGTTCAGACGGCCCATTTTATATCGCTGCTGCCCCGCAAACTAGCATTTACTCCGGAGTAAATTTCTTAAACCACCTCCCGAGCAGGGTTAGATTTGCACCGGTTTAAGCAGCTTTCAGGGGCTACACCGGTATAACTTTGTACCATGTGAACGCTCTACCGGGGCAGCCCCGGTGCTACACCGGAGTAAAAGTTGCCGTGTGAACACCCCTTTAGACTCGTGCTGAACTGTGATATGAAGCTCTTTTCACACCCACACTGGGAACATGGCTCCTTCAACAGGAAGTGAGTAAAAAAAACAATGCCAGAGTCGCAGATCGATAGATAAACAGTTCTAAGGAAATCAACACGGATACTTTAAAATCCAGTCGCTACACTGGGAGGAGGCTGTCCCAGATAAAGCAGGCAACACGAGGGCAACAGTCTTCCTGCACTTCTTTCAAAACCCCAGAACTGCTCATACCCCTTTTCCACCAAATCGGTTCCAGGGCTGGTTCACAACTCATTCAACTTGCGAGCCAGCTGAGAACCAGTTTGCTCTTCCATAGTTCGCGGTGCTAAGGGAAGCCACGTCATAACAGGGAGTGCAGAATTATTAGGCAAGTTGTATTTTTGAGGATTAGTTTTATTATTGAAAAACAGCTATGTTCTTGATGAACCCAAAAGACTCATAAATATCAAAGCTGAGTATTTTTGGAAGCTGGAGTAGGGCTTTCTTAGTTTTAGCTATCTTAGGAGGATATCTGTGTGTGCAGGTGACTATAACTGTGCATAATTATTAGGCAACTTAACAAAAAACAAACATATACCCATTTCACTCATTTATTTTCACCAGGGAAACCAATATAACAACTCAACATTCACTAATATACATTGCTGGCATTCAAAAACAAAAAAAAAAAAAAGTCAGTGACTAATATAGCCGCCTTTCTTTACAAGGACACTCAAAAGCCTGCCATCCATGGATTCGGTCAGTGTTTTGATCTGTTTGCGATCAACATTGCGTGCAGCAGCAACCACAGCCTCCCAGACACTGTTCAGAGATGTGTACTGTTTCCCCTCCTTGTAGATCTCACATTTGATGAGGGACCACAGGTTTTCTATGGGGTTCAGATCAGGTGAACAAGGAGGCCACGTCATTAATCTTTCTTCCTTTAGACCCTTTCTGGCCAGCCATGCTGTGGAGTACTTGGATGCGTGTGATGGAGCATTGTCCTGCATGAAAATCATGTTTTTCTTGAAGGATGCTGACTTCTTCCTGTACCACTGCTTGAAGAAGGTGTCTTCCAAAAACTGACAATAGGACTGGGAGTTGAGCTTGACGCCATCCTCAACCCGAAAAGGTCCCACAAGCTCATCTTTGATGATACCAGCCCATACCAGTACCCCACCTCCACCTTGCTGGCGTCTGAGTCGGACTGGAGCTCTCTGCCCTTTGCTGATCCAGCCACGAGCCCATCCATCTGGCCCATCAAGACTCACTCTCATTTCATCTGTCCATAAGACCTTAGAAAAATCAGTCTTGTGATACTTCTTGGCCCAGTCTTGACGTTTCATCTTGTGTGTCTTGTTCAGTGGTGGTCGTTTTTCAGCCTTTGTTACCTTGGCCGTGTCCCTGAGTATTGCACACCTTGTGCTTTTTGACACTCCAGGGATGTTGCAGCTCTGAAATATGGCAAAACTGGTGGCGAGTGGCATCTTGGCAGCTTCACGCTTGACTTTCCTCAGTTCACGGGCAGTTAGTTTGCGCCTTTTTTTTCAACGCGCTTCTTGCGACCCTGTTGACTATTTTGAATGAAGCGCTTGATTGTTCGATGGTCACGCTTCAAAAGCTGGGCAATTTTAAGAGTGCTCCATCCCTTTGCAATATATGTCACTATTTTTGACTTTTCTGAGTCCGTCAAATCCCTCTTCTGACCCATTTTGCCAAAGGAAAGGAAGTTGCCTAATAATTTTGCACACCTGATATAGGGTGTTGATGTCATTAGACCACACCCCTTTTCATTACAGAGATGCACATCACCTGGTATGCTTAATTGGTAGGAGGCTTTCAAGCCTATGCAGCTTGGAGTAGGCCAACATGCATAGAGAGGGTAATGTGGTCAACATACTCATTTGCCTAATAATTCTGCACTCCCTGTACGTCGCTGTATACGTCAGTTACGTCACTACGTTTGCATAAACCTTGGCGCGAATATCGAAGCAAAAACAACACGGAAGAAGCAGCAGCAACAACAATAAATAATAGATGACTGCGCGTTTGTACAGCTGCTGCTTCTCGTCGCTTAAAAATGGCGATCTTTCGCGGTCTTGTTATTGTTGTTGGTCTTAACAACTCCGCCCCCCCCCGCTGACGTAAGCGGTTCTTTCCTCTGGCCCAGCAGAGAGTTGGTGCTAGCCTGGAACCGGTTTTTCTGGCCCCAGAGCCAGTTCTTTGTCAGTGGAAACAGAAAACCCGGTTCCAAACTAAGCACTGGCCCCGAACCAGCCCTGGAACTGCTTTGGTGGAAAAGGGGCATCAGTGTTTCTCTTTAGAGAATGGTTGGTGTAACGGTGTGTAATACACGACTGAGAACACACCAGGTTTACACACAACGGTTCACCTGGAAAGATGAAAGAACCGTGTAACTTTATCAAAATGGAAGTTGAGGAACTTTTCATAGCTCTTTTAACGTAAAAGAAAAACTTAAAAAGGGGGAGGTGAGCCTGCTGGAAAGATCCGTTTGTTCTGCAGAGAGAGTTAAAGCACTTAGGAACACGTGTGTGTGTGTGTGTGTGTGTGTGTGTGTGTGTGTTCTTGCTAACGTTAAATAATCTTGCTCTCAATCTCACAGGTCCACAGAGAATACAGACACGACTGCTGTTCTACCTGCTCCCCGTTTCCTCTCACAAACTCACTGCGTTTCTGTTTATCGTACATGTTCTCAGAGTGAGAGTTAACTGCACCTGGCTGTCATCGCGTTTATCCGCCGTTCTGTCAGTGTCAACAGTGCAAGTCGGGAAAAAAAAGCTAAATAAGAACCATACTTATGTACTATACGAGACAGTTTTTGATTTCCATAATGAATCCTACTTTAAAAAATCCATTTTGCGTTCCAGTCACCTGGATTCTCTCGCTTAGCGAACGAGAACGTGACGTCATATAACGCAAACTGGGACATAGCTCATGACAAAACTTTCCAAAGATGGTGCAAAGCTTGAGAGAATCTAAAAGAAACCTCATCCATGTATTGAACAGCCACAGCTAGCACGTGCAAAAAAAAAAAAAACCGCAAAACATCCACTGTTGTCGATATAGCTATTATTATTCTATCCACATTCACTGGATATGAGCAATCGCATGCTCTGATTGGCTACTCTACGACCAGGCTATCAGCTCATATACTGTGAGTGGAGAAAAACAAAAATGTCAGAGTGTATCAAGTCAGATATTTCACTTTATCAACTATTTAAAAAAAAAAATAGCTAAAAGAATATCCTTGACTTTCAAGTGACGTCAAACTAAAATTGAAACCCGGATGTCGGCCATGTTGGTGGAGATACAAATGTATGGAATCAATTTTGTGCCAAAATGTTCATCCAATATTTTTGAAATATCAAACAAAAACGACAAATCAAAATACAAAAAAAAAAAAAGTCAATTTTTTTTAGACTGGCAAACAAATTGTGTAATCGTGCAAAATATCAGTCTATTACTCTTCAGAAACCTTTTATTTTTGTTCCGCGTCTTTCTCAGTTTTGTTTGACGTAATTTATTTTGGTTGCGATTCCAGCTTTCTCGTTTGCGCTCCCTGACTTTTTGCTTGCAGTTTTGGCACAAACTTCACGTGTGGGTGGGCTGTCCAGGAATGCATTCCCATTGGCTAACTTGTGTTTGACTGACAGCTACGCTCAGCCATTCCCTACTCGGATTCTGGCGGACTGTTTGACGAGTGACCGATCCATTGACGGTAAACAAGGATCGAGTGGACTTCAGTGGCGACTATGATATTGAATTTACACTTTGTTGAATTAATTCAGTATCATAGTCGCCACTGAAGTCCACTCGATCCTTGTTTACCGTCAATGGATCGGTCACTCGTCAAACAGTCCGCCAGAATCCGAGTAGGGAATGGCTGAGCGTAGCTGTCAGTCAAACACAAGTTAGCCAATGGGAATGCATTCCTGGACAGCCCACCCACACGTGAAGTTTGTGCCAAAACTGCAAGCAAAAAGTCAGGGAGCGCAAACGAGAAAGCTAGAATCGCAACCAAAATAAATTACGTCAAACAAAACTGAGAAAGACGCAGAACAAAAATAAAAGGTTTCTGAAGAGTAATAGACTGATATTTTGCACGATTACACAATTTGTTTGCCAGGCTAAAAAAAACTGACTTTTTTGTATTTTGATTTGTCGTTTTTGTTTGATATTTCAAAAGTATTGTATGAACATTTTGGCACAAAATTGATTCCATACAAATGTGGGGTCAAGCGACATCCCATACAAAACAGTCACGCGCATGTAACTCTCGGTTTTTCCGCTGCTTTAAGTGTTCTTTTAGCTCTGCGATATCTTTGTGCTGTATACGATTGTGGTCACAACAGGACTTGTGGCCGTGGCATGTTCCGATTTTTTAGAATTCTGTCCATGATTCGGAAAGAGGGCGAGGAAACTCTGAGGCTTAGTACGGAGAGGAGACGAGGGGGATCAGGACACTTCGTCCAAAGCCTTTTACAGACACGTTATCAATTATTTTAGATTTCAGGTGTTCCGGTGTTGGTGAACGAAGCCCCCGTGAGAGCGCTGCTCTGCGCTTAAAGATTTAACACGATCCAGCCGGCTTTAAAAATTAATAACTCTGCCAGGGGAGCTCGCTCGCAGCGAAGCCAAATTTTACAGGCGCCTCTCTCCAAGACTCCTCCTTCGAAAAAGCATGGTCTCGGGTCAGTAGGACCGCGCCTCCGCCCGGGATTCGTGAACAAAGCCCCTACAAGAGCGCTGCTCAGTGCCTTAAGGTTTAATATGATCCATACTATAGCACTCATTTGCTTTACAAAAAATGTGTTTTGCTTCGGTTAAAGTCCATTGAGAAGTCCTCCTTTTTTCAAACAAACAAATACCTGAAATATATTTCAGGTATTGATTGTGCGTATGAAAAAGGCATTGGATGAAATGACCTGTATTCGTATTCGATGGTCAGTAGAAGTGTCTTTATCGTCAGAAAAGTCAGACTTTTTAAAATAATATGGGTCAAAACCCACACCTATCTATCTTCGCTTGACTGTTCAAACTGTGGTAATACTGAGAAAATTCAGCATTGTTTACAGACACGCTTTCAGCCGCTGCCATCTGAGTTTCTTTGTATATCCACCATCATGGCGGACGCTCATGACGTAGCACATTTTGATCACATGGCTGCAAGCCATCTATAGTCCCCCCCCCCCCCCCCCCCCAAAAAAATAGGAAAGTTCGGCGTGACGTCAACAAATGGTCATGTGACGTTTTGGTTGGCAAGAGGTTACCGTATTTTCTGGACTATAAGCCGCTACTTTTTTCCTAGGTTTTGAACCATGCGGCTTATACAAAGGTGCGGCTATTCTGTGGATTTTTCTTCCACCGCTAGGGGCGCTCTTCTTCTTCTTGGATTTTTATGGCTGTTGGCAACTTAACGTATGAGGTGCATTACCGCCACCTGCTGGACTGGGGTATGGTTCAAGAGCCTATTCTACAACTAACCTGGGTGACTTTAAAAAAAAAAAAAAAAAAAAAAAAGAGAGCTAGGGGCGCTCTAACCGGAAGTAGAATCAAAAATAAGATAGACGAAAAATCAATGCAAAGAAGAATTAGCAGATCTTTAGCAGATAGAACACGCACGACAAATTACTAACTGGTAATTATTTTCAAATCCAGTGAAGATGATTAAAGTGACTTGTGGTTTCAAACACAGGAGAAATGAAGGTAAATAAATACCGGTTATTTTCTCTTGGTTCTGTTTCGTTTTAATCAGCAAAGTTGCTGCCGTGTTAAAAGGCACTGTTCGGAAAGAATCTGTTCAGGTACATACATGTACATTTACAGTACAAAATCGTTCTGTACATGCAGTAAATATCTAATTTTTCAACATAGATATCTGCGGCTTATAGCCCGGTGCGGCTTGTATATCTTTTTTTTTATTTTTTAAATAGAGCGGATGCGGCTTATATACAGGTGCGCTCTATAGTCCAGAAAATACGGTATTTATAAATGGCCGATCAGAGTTATCAGGTCATTCACACTTGTACGTTAATTAATTATAGCCCAGGTCACAACCGGACGTACGATTTTTTGGCCGTGCGATTTTTGGCGTTTCCCAAATCGCTGTGTTTTTTTTTGTTCGTGGAGAAAGACGCACGTTGGCCGTAAGTTTGTCTTGCAACCTGAAAAAAAAAAACGTCAGCGCCCGTAGAGTTTGTTTGACATGACAAAGAACCTCTGCGGCCGGTCTGCGGCTCGAAAATCAGCACGTCACACGCGCGCCCTCCGTGCGTTTCTTGCACGTAGACCGGCCATAGGAGCACGTACAGCCGGTTGTGACCGAGGCATATGGTAGTATTGTGTTATCGGCTGTACGTACAGATTTGATAAGAATGATCCCAAGAGGTTTTACCGCATACCAAAGAAACCTGAAGCTTGCCGAAAACTTTGGATCGCAGCAATTAAGCGTGACAAGTGGGAACCTACCGACAACGACCGTGTTTGCTTTCGACACTATATCTGGTAAGACACATGATTTTTTTTTTATTATTTTGTTTTGCAGTTTAATATTATGATATTAGATAAAATTCCTCATCAGAAATAATTTGTTGTTTTTTGACATTGCTTAAATATCAACCAAAAGATGAGCAAAAACGCACGAACAGCTGATTTGTATGCAGTACACGAGTACGATTTCCGCAAACGCACTCGCGGAAAATTTATGTACTTTTTGCAATATAAATATTTGACATTAGAAGATTGGTCGAACTTTTCATGATATGTATTTGACGATAAATAGCATAACCTGGATTTAAAACACTGCTTGTGCATTCTAAATGTAGAACTTGAAGTTTAGTACTGTACTGTATATCTTTGGTGTGTGCGTGTGAAGCAACAACATTAACTTATGTTTCAAAGATTATATTGTGCCTATTTAATCTTTATGTCTTTTTATTATTAGGCACAAAAAGCAAATGATGAAAGCAGTCCAGACTACACTCCATCTGTAAATATGGGTTACCATGCTAAACGGGTCAACAGCAGTATGCAAGGTACCAAAGAAATCTTATATCAAGCAATTATAACCAGCTAAAAAAATATATATATATATATATATATATATATATATATATATATATATATATATATATATATATATAAATGAGTATTTCAATAAAACAACTGAATAACACTTATTTGTATGCATCAAGAGACTTGTAGGCTTTCATTGATTCTTTTGTGTATATTGAAGGCGTGTCAATCACATACAGGTAGATTATCGCCAAAGGTCAGGTCAGGTGCTTGGATTTGGGTCCCATTTGTCCGTAACTGCGTAAGGATCAGGCAAAACTTTGGTGCCACTGTTGTACAGAAGCTTTGCTGCATATACTTGCTTAGCATCAGCTGGCAATGAACTTGCATACTGCGATAAATCGCTACGAAAACTAGGTGATGATGCAACTTTGTCGGCCATTGTGAATGGTTCTTGCCAACCAATTTTATGCGCAATATTACATCGCGCTCTAGTTTGGCGAACTTTCCTAGATCTCCTGTTCCACACTCCAGCCCAGTTGGTGGCGGTAATGCACCTTTAAATTGGTTTGCCAACTGCCCAAAAAACAACCCTAACAAAGAAAAACAAAATGGCCGAGCGTGCTGCTGAACCAAAATAAAAACTCGACTCGAAAACATCCCCCCCCCCCCAAAAGCAACAAAATATGGAATGAAAATATTTGATGGTAAGTTTTTTTTTTTTTAAAGAATTATCATTATTGCATTTTTCACAAACTGCTCCTGTCATTTTGCCGGTTTGTTTACATTCATCTTTAAGCATTAAAACGTGTTGAATTTTTTTTAGCCTAGTTCAAAAGCTCAAAGTTGTTTGAAAATTACAGAGCTGAAATGTCCAAGAAAGAATTAAATAAACATCCAAAGCTGTTCTATACCTCGGCACGACAGCGAGATGGCACGTTCTACAAAAAAACCCCAAAAAAACACTAAATTCAGTTTGTGCAGCCATCAATAGGTTTTTAAGAAGTCCGCCGAAGGGGAAATTATTGCGTCGGACGCTTTGTATAAAGTTCTTATTTATCGAATTTGCAAAAAAATAAAAATTCTCTGCATCTCAAAATCCAGTGAATGCGGATAGAATAATAAAACTATTATTCCGCTCAATCTCGTCGTACATGGCTTATAGCTCATGTACGACTCGATTTTGTGGAATAACTGTTAAATGCTCCAGATGTATAAGAGCTACACAGGCGACTATGTAAGCAATAGCACTTACGAAGCCATTACATCCTCACATGCCTCATAGCTAGGGTGGGACATCATGACAAATAATTAAAAATAAATAAATAGATAGATCGCAATAGTTAAAGATGGCTCAATGGTATGTGGAGTTTCACACATACAGAGACTCAGATTGTTGGCGCGCTATGTTGGCGCGCTAAGACGGACTATTTCGAACATCAGACATTTTAGCCCGCAACAATCACAAAAAAGGCCCGCGGAATCTTGGGGGGACTGGTATTACTTGACTTCATGGTCTCAATATCGAAAATCTTGCACAAATATGCAACTTCCAACATAATTATCTGGATATTCAACAGATTTCAGCATCGGATGAATTTGTTTTGACCGCCGCCATATTGAATATACAGTACGTTGGACCCGTTCGTGTATTTCCGCCGCCCCGTTTGTAGCGTCCCAAGCGAGTAAAACCTGATCCAAGTCTTTCGCTAGGTGGCGTCTTACGGTCTATGTACGAATATTCGAAAGAGACAAGAAAACATGGATAAGAAAAAAAAGAAACACATCTATTTTGTCATTCTTCGGCAGAAAGAGAGTACATTCACCTGAAAAAACTGATATCCCTGATACCCAAGGTAATTAGTCATACTAGATTTACAACAACTACTACTGCAACATCAACTACTACAACTACTACTACTACTACTACTATAGACCTACACCAAACTGAAAACAAGTTAATAAAATAAATTATAATTTACAAGCAGGAGATAATATAGACGTGATATATAGTGGCCTGTGGTTGAATTCCAAAATATTGCCACTGATTAAACAATCTCTCAATATATTTGGTTGAAGCATTGATTTTTGTCATCTACATTGCTTCATATGGCTTCTAATACACAAAAAAAAAAAAAACAGAATTGAGAAGGAAAAAAAACAGCCCCTGGGCTGCCCCCAGCTGTTCATTGGGCTCGCTTCGCTCACTAGGTTCGCTTCAACTGACGAATAATCACTGGGCCCCCCATTGTAGAAATGGGACCCTGTTTTTTCCCCAGGAGGGGCCCTGTGGGCCCCTTGACCTGCAAAACAACCTGAGTCTCTGCACATACTGTATATACGAGTAACAAAACAGTTGCTCGGCATTTAAATAAAAAAAAAAAACCTGTGAAAACAGACTGTCCTACAAAAATTGGACTCTACAAACATTGAAAATAAAGGCCAATTTATGCTGACAACCCAGTCCTCGCAGACGGTGTCGCAGACAGTGTCTGCGTAGCCCCCCCACCTTCGCAGACGCTCTGCGCGCACCTCCCAAAAATTGTGACCACCGCAGAAGCCTCGCAGACAGCGCCGCAGACAAGAGGGCTCTGATTGGTCCACTCTACATCCGCTGTACACGCTCTTCCGCTTCCCTACTTTCCCAGTTTTTGTTTTCACGACCGGCATTTTTAAAAACACGAGCGAAGATGGAGCAGCACGAAGAGTGGTTGATTGAGGAAGTACGTACATCTATACGACTCCAGTTCTAGTCATTCTAAAAAAAAAAAGTTCTAGTCATTATAAGTAACCGGAGGATAAACACTCCACTAACCACACCCACCAACTACTCCTAGCGATTTCGCGACTTCGCGCCCCCTTGTGTTGTGGCGGTGAATAACATTGCGCACGCCTATTACTCCCCGCTCAACAATAAATTACAACTGTCTGCGAAAAGCTATCTGCGAAAGCCTTGTCGCAAGAGCATGCAGAGGCCTTAAGCAAACATAAAAATAAAAACAAAAAACCCATATACATTTAACTAAAAATTCAGTAGACATTTAACCTCTAAAATCTAACTGCTGCTTCTAATAAGATTTTATTTTTTTCGCGGTCCAATTGCACTCTGATTGGCTGGCGAGCGGGTCCGTATCCTACGGTATGGACGCCAGTTACAGACCTCTGGCGACTCGCTCGTTCGCAACAACAAACATAGTAGCATTTTTTGTCAACATTTATCTTTTTTCCTAAGATTTATTTATAAGATTATCAAAAATCTTATAAATGTTTGCCAGCATTTCTCAGGAGAATAGCGTTAATTTTACAGCATGGATAGCGATAACGACAGTGTTCACTGCGAAAGCGAGTTTTACTACCCTAAGGAAGAAGAAATAAAAGAAAACATTTCAGGAGAAAGCTAAAAACCTCTAACTGTTGCCAACGCAGAGCAAAAACATGGCTGAATCCTGAATGACTCCTATTTGTATAAATAGGGGACTACATAGGCAGCAAAATGTAATTTTTTTTCCTGCCATGGAAGTGCACTTGTATACCGAGGAGGAAGCAATTTGCATTACAGCCGTGAATGAGGATTCAAAATGGCGGCTCGGCTTTCCCTTTCGGGCGCTCTCATTTTAATTTACCAGCTTAAGGTCGGTCTGTATGGTGAAATACCGTGACCTCGGCCCAGAGGGCCTCAGTCAGTACTTTCAAGACCTCAGTCACGGTATTTCACTATACGGACCTCCCAGCTGGTAAATAACAATTGTTAGAAAAATACTGACTACATCCACAATATCTCAAATTACACTGCAATGCACTTTATTAGCTGTGACTATTAGCAATTACATTATTAGCTACTTATTAACTGAGCAGGAGGTCTTTAAGGGAAAATACCAGACGGCTTGGTATGTACAGAAAGACCTCGCGTTCAGTTAATAATGAGTTTATTATCTGGCTTTTTTCATTTCTAAGATTAAAACAGATGGTCATGATAATGACACGTGACGCTGCTTTCAGACACGTCATATTTGTAACGTAGTTGAGTCACGCGTGCAGAATAAACGGCTAGCGGTTTCAAAACTGAATTTCCGTTAGCGGTTACTGAATGCTCTTCCGTTGCTCATTTCGTGAATAACTCCGTGGCTCTTTGTCTTTCGGCAGTTTTTGATTCCGTTTTGATTTCCAATTCATCTTTTTTTGTTGTTTTGCTTTTGCTTGCTTTTTGCAACATTGAAAGCCAGTCCCTTGTAAAGAAATTCCATCATCACCCACAGGCATTATGGGACAAAAATACTGCCAGCCAAGGAACCAAAGTGCACGATTTTACCGGAAGTAGCTCATGCCATATAATAAACTGGCATACTGCCCAGCCTTAATTCATAATCACTCACAGTAGAATTAGGAAAAGGCTGTGTGCTGATTAGATCCACACATCTACTTATTAGACTTCACAAATCTCCGAGATAACACTTTGTATACTCAGTAAATAATATCAAGATTTAGGGGTTATACCTGGACATCACTGCCAAATTGAATTACTCTCACTGAGTGAACAGTTCACAGGCACGAACATAATGAGCACTCATCTCTAAAAGGTTATTAATAACAAAAGTACAGGGATATTTATTAATAAATGTGTCTTGATTTAACTACTGTTGTTTGAAATTGTGCCTTATGGTTTTGTACAAATTTCAAAGCTCCCAAGACCTCACAATTTCCTTCACCAGACCTGAAAGGCATCGGAAAAAAAAAAAAAATAGATAGATAGATAGATAGATAGATAGATAGATAGATAGATAGATAGATAGATAGATAGATAGATAGATAGATAGATAGATAGATAGATAGATAGATAGATAGATAGATAGATAGATAGATAGATAGATAGATAGATAGATAGATAGAGCGCAAAGAGACTGCTGCAACAATAGTGCAATCCATGGTTTGGGAAATAATTGGGATATTAAAAATGTACGTGTGGGGCGGGGATGCAACTCATGTAGGGAGTTGAAAACATCTTCATGGTGGTTGCCAGATTGGCTGGACTGCCTCTGTCTTATTCATTGAGATCCAGCCTCAATATGATGCAGATTTCAACATCCACAGTCCGGATATTAAAAATTCACTTTGAAAAATTCATTTTAAATGCTGGTCTCCTTTAATAGAACCACCAGGAATTGGTGAAACCTAATACACACTGCTAGCCTAGTAAACTAGACCCACCCGCCTAGCGGCCAAAAATATTTTTGCCTAGCGAGTGGGTCTAGCCTCGCACCATATAAACAAAAACACCCCGGGCATCAAATCGTGCCCGCCAATCACAACGCAAGGTTTTTGTTTGGATTCTTTGGGCGGGCTTTTGCAGGAGTGACGACAAAGCTGCGCGACGCTGGAGAAAGCGCAACAGGAAAGATGGCTACGGCTATTGAACAGCGCGCGTTTGACTCCGCTTTGGAATCAGTTTTAGAAGAATTAGACTTGGAGTTTTCGTTGAAACATGAGCAGGAAGAGGCTCTCCGCTCATTCCTTTTCAAGAAGGACGTTTTCACTGTTTTGCCGACCGGCTATGGCAAAACTCTGATCTACCAGCTGGCTCCACTGGTAGCCAAAAGGATGGGCTAGTTTGTGCAGTACGAAGAATTAATAAACAGCTTTGAAACATTACTTTTTGATTGTTTCTTGTTTTCCCGTTATTTTAAATTTAAGGGAAATTATTTCACCAAACACCACTAAATAAAAACTCTCAAAAACAGTTTAACCAAACCCTTGGGAAAAAAAAAAAAAAAAAGAGTTATGTGGTACAGACTCCAAACTTGTGGTCATTATCTCCAAACTTCTTAATATCTAGAACCTGTTTATTAATTAATACACATTTTGAAAAATTATTTATTTCAAGGTCTCCCCCACTGCTTTCTGTCGCTCTGACTACGTCACAGTCACTGTTGCGCTGATTGATCAGAGCGTTGGCCTATACACACAGAGACAGTTTGAAAGACAGCGGTTTGTTCCTCCTACCCGCTTCGGAAATGTCTACGGATCGAGGCCAGACTAAATATTCACATTTAGTCTGGCTTGCCAAGCTAACACACTGCACCAACGTAATGAATGAATACTGCAATTAACATGAGTAATGACTCCCACTACAATCATATAAGTAGCACAGGTACATTTATTCACCAACCACAGTGATGTTTATCTTAGAAACCAATCAGAACAAGTTTAATGGTCCCATCATTCTCACGCATGCACGCTCACCTCACTAAAACCCTGTCAGTTGGGGCCCGAGACAAAAAGTGCCTGTCTATCAGAAATGGGTGAAACCCATAAGGACACACATTTTCCCTCTCTCTCCAAGTTACTGATTATAGAAGCAGAAGAGCTTCAAAACTACTGCAGGTGCTGAAATAAATTAAAAAAAAAAAAAAAGAGAGAGAAATGCATGCACACAGATACGTCACACACCTGCACTTGTACACAGTAGGCCCGAGAAGGTGAGAACATCATGTTCCAAACACAGAAGCGTACATAACATCTGTTTGTCACTTCTGTTGAAATTTCTCACCCTCTCTCACACATACGGTACACACACACCTATCAGTGGATAATCAGAAGGCAACGGTGACAACCAGCAATGCACTCCACTCTCTTGCTTCTGCCCCAGGAAAGGAAAGGTCCTTGCACAATACAAAGGGAATGAAACAATGCAGAGAACAGTGGTGTTTATACACGTCCCAATAAAGTGAAAATGAGGAGAGAAAAAAAAAACAAATAGCTGCCATTCTTTAAAACACCAGTGCTCTATTGCCCCTTTTCCACCAAAGCAGTTCCGGGGCTTGGGGGGGGGGGGGGGGGGCGGAGTTGTTAAGACCAACAACAACCGCAAGACCACCATTTTTAAGCGACGAGAAGCAGCAGCTGTACAAACGCTAAGTCCTCCATTATTGTTCTTGCTGCTTCTTCTTCTCCATGTTGTTGTTGCTTCAATATTCATGCCAAGGTTTATGCAAATGCAGCGACGTAACTGACGTGGCTCCCCTTAGCACCACAAGCTATGGAAAAGCAAACTGGTTCTCAGCTGGCTCGCAAGTTGAACGAGTTGTGAACCAGCACTGGCCCCGAACCAGCCCTGGAACTGATTTGGTGGAAAAGGGGTATATGGGGAGACCAAATAAGGGCCAAGATCAAACTGAAAGCAGGGTTTCTTACACATCTATATTGTGTACAGATGCAACACAAGGGCACACACACCAAAAAAAAAAAAAATCCACCATACTTCCTGTTGTCTCACTGATGCACATGATGCAATCAAATGTATCTGAAGGCATGGTTATAGTCATACATCACAGAAAAGAACAGTGTTACTTTAACATGGTTCATTTGGGAGGAGGACCCCGAGAGCAACGCCTGGTGGTTCATTTGGGAGGAGGACCCCGAGAGCAACGCCTGGTGGTTCATTTGGGAGGAGGACCCCGAGAGCAACGCCTGGTGGTTCATTTGGAAGGAGGACCCCGAGAGCAACGCCTGGTGGTTCATTTGGGAGGAGGACCCCGAGAGCAACGCCTGGTGGTTCATTTGGGAGGAGGACCCCGAGAGCAACGCCTGGTGGTGCTTGGGGAGGAGGACTCCCCCTCCCCCTGAGAAGAATGCTTGGTGGTGCTTGGGGAGGAGGACCCCCCCCTCCCCGAGAGGAACGCTTGGTGGTGCTTGGGGAGTAGCAAGAAGGTTCTGGGTTTGAACCCAGCGGCTGATGAGGGCCTTTCTGTGTGGAGTTTGCATGTTCTCCCCATGTCTGCGTGGGTTTCCTCCCACAGTCCAAAGATATGCAGGTTACCTTAATTGGTGGCTCTAAATTGACCGTGAGTGTGAATAGTTGTTTGTGTCTCCATGTGTGTATCAGCCCTGTGATGAGCTGGCGACTTGTCCAGGGTGTATCCTGCCTCTCACCCATGGTCAGCTGGGATAGGCTCCAGCTTTCCCCCTGCGACCCCGCACAGGATAAGCGGTTACAGATATAGCAAACAAAACAAACAAGATCAGCCCTGCCGATGTTGTTCAGCCATGCTCATCTCCTCTCCGTACTAAGCCTCAGTCTTTCCTCGCCCTCTTTCTGAATCATGGACAGAAGTCCATAAAATTGGAACATGCCACGGTCATGAGTACTGTTGTGAGCACAACTATATACGCAGCACAAATGTATGGCAGAGCTAAAAGAATGCTTAAAGCAGTGGAAAAACAAAGAGTTGCGCATGCATGACTATGCTTTGTATGGAATGTCGCTTGACCCCACATTTGTATCTCCACCAACATGGCAGACATCCGGGTTTCTGTTTTGCTTTGACGTCACTTGCAAGTCAAGGATTGGTGTAATGGTCAGGAGTGCACAAAATTTTGACCATGTTATATAGTGCATCACAACGGCATTGCGTTGGGCAATATTGCGTAGAGCAATCCTAAGATCAGTCACAAGATTATTCCACAAGTATATGACAATGACTTTTTTTAAAATCAAGTTTTACTTACTAAAATAATTTTAACATGGATTTCTTTTAAAGCTTACATGAAGCCATGGGGAAGCCATGACCTAAAGGTTTGAGAAGCAGTTCTGGGACCAAAAGGTTTGCCGGTTCAATTCCCTGGCCCAGCAGGGATGGCTGAAGTACCCATGAGCAAGGCACCGAACCCCCAACTGCTCCCCAGGCTGCTCTAGATAGGAACGTCTGCTAAATGCCAGTAATGTAATGTAATGAAGCAACCTGGTTAATCCTTAAGGCCAATTTATGCTGACAACGCAGTCCTCGCAGATAGCGTCTGCGTAGCCCCCCCCTTCGCAGACGCTCTGCGCGCACCTCCCAAAAATTGTGACCACCGCAGAAGCCTCACAGACAGCGTCGCAGACAAGAGGGCTCTGATTGGTCCACTCTACATCCACTTCCACACTTTCCCAGTTTGGTTTGTTTTCACGACCGCCATTTTTAAAAACACGAACGAAGATGGAGCAGCACGAAGAGCAGTTGATCGAGGAAGTGAGGAAGTACGTACATCTATACGACTCCAGTTCTAGTCATTATAAGTAACCGGAGGATAAACACTCCACTAACCACACCCACCAACTACTCCTAGCGATTTCGCAACTTCGCGCCCCCTTGTGTTGTGGCGGTGAATAACATCGCGCACGCCTATTACTCCCCGCTCAACGATAAATTACAACTGTCTGCGAAAAGCTATCTGCGAAAGCCTTGTCACAAGAGCATGCAGAGGCCCTTAGTAGAATCTCAGCAAACAGCAAAAACTGAGGAAAAAAAAAATTCTGGTTTTGGCCAAAATACAGTTTAGGGTTTTCTGTACAACACATTTTGAGACCGCAACTTTTCAACCCATAATTGGGGGGGGAATTTTAAACATTTACTTGTTACATGTATATTAGAGCACAGTGAAATTCTCTCTGCTATTAACCCATTTGGGGATGTGAGAACACACACGTACTCGGAGCAGCAGGCAGCAGTGCTGCAGCATCCATCCAGGGAGCAGTTGGGGGTTAGGTGCCTTGCACAAGGGTGCTTCAGCCATTCCTGCTGGTCCAGGGAATTACCTTCCACCAATCTGATGTATAAATGCTGCATTTTCTTTTTAGGCCCTGTCCACACGGCAACGGATTCAGGTGACTCCGATACAATTGCTTATCGTTTAGGCCTGGCGTCCACACGGCACCGGCGTTTTGGGTGCCCAAAACGCAATCTTTTTGAGAACGGGTTCCAGAGTGGAAAGATCTGGCAACGTTGCCGTTGTGAAGTCGTCTGGATGAGTAGAACGGATTTGTTTACGATGACGTCACAACCACATGACTGTGAGTGCTTCACGCCGGGTAGAAGTGTAACGAACTTGATGCGAGTTGTCAACAAATCCTATAACTTGGTTCATGAAACGCGCTTACAAAATATTTTCACTGTGAATATTTATTGTGTAATGGTGCAAAGTGAGAGAGAGAGAGAGAGAGAGAGAGAGAGAGAGAGAGAGAGAGAGAGAGAGAGAGACTCTGCCCTTAGGGCAGAGTCAATCCCGCCAGCAAAAATAGGGGAAAAAAAAAAAGGAGCGATCTCACCTCTTCAGATGTGGATTTAAGTCCTACAATACATTCCTCAAAAAGGGCGTAGAAGAAATTAATCCATCAACGTGTATCATTCAATTTATTCCGGACCATTAAAGACGCCGCCTTCCGCGTAGAATCATACGTCATCCTCGTCGCCATATTGGAGAGGTCAAAGCGGAGAATAAAGATTCATGTGCTGCGTTTAACTGTACCAACAGGTTTACCGTCCAAACGAGATCATATGGGATTACCTTTCACAGGTGAGAAACAACAAATTAATCCATCAACATGTATCATTCAATTTATTCCGGACCATTAAAGACGCCGCCTTCCGTGTAGAATCATGTCATCCTCGCCGCCATTTTGGAGAGGTCAAAGCAGGGAATAAAGATTAGCTGCGTTTAACTGTACCAACAGGTTTGCCGTCCAAACGAGATCACATGGGATTACCTTTCACAGGTGAGACTGGAAAAATACTTTTCATTGTATTTGGTCATTATAACATAATTTTACAAACAGATTTTTCTGACTTTGTGGCTAATATGAAGTCTCGCGCATAATAGTTTATACGCATGCGTCCTTACTTCTATTGTTCTGGTGTCTCCGAAGGGACCGTCTTACAGCGCCCCTAGAGGTGTGGCATGTGTATTGCATCGTTTTGCATGCCTTAGGCTACATCCACACGACAACAGCAACGAGATGTTATTTTAAAAAATATCGCGTCCAAATGGGCAACAGTCAGTAAAATATCAGGTCCATATGGCAACGCAACGCTTGCTGAAAACGATGCAATACACATGCCACACCTCTAGGGGCGCTGTAAGACGGTCCCTTCGGAGACACCAGAACAATAGAAGAAGTAACGACGCATGCGTATAAACTATTATGCGCGAGACTTCATATTAGCCACAAAGTCAGGAAAATCTGTTCGTAAAATTACGTTATAATGACCAAATACAATGAAAAGTATTTTTCCAGTCTCACCTGTGAAAGGTAATCCCATGTGATCTCGTTTGGACAGAAAACCTGTTGGTACAGTTAAACGCAGCTAATCTTTATTCTCTGCTTTGACCTATCCAAAATGGCGGCGAGGATGACGTATGATTCTACGCGGAAGGCGGCGTCTTTAATGGTCCGGAATAAATTGAATGATACACGTTGATGGAATAATTTGTTGTTTCTCACCTGTGAAAGGTAATCCCATGTGATCTCGTTTGGACGGTAAACCTGTTGGTACAGTTAAACGCAGCTAATCTTTATTCTCCGCTTTGACCTCTCCAATATGGCGGCGAGGATGACGCATGATTCTACGCGGAAGGCGGCGTCTTTAATGGTCCGGAATAAATTGGATTAATTTGCTCCTCTACGCCCTTTTTGAGGAATGTATTGTTGGACTTAAATCAACATCTGAAGAGGTGAGATCGCTCCTTTTTTTCCCTATTTTTGCTGGCGGGATTGCACCATTACACAATAAATATTCACAGTGAAAATATTTTGTAAGCGCGTTTCATGAACCAAGTTATAGGATTTGTTGACAACTCGCATCGCATCGCAATGAGATCATTGGCACTACTGGTGTTAAGAATCAGACCATTTCATAAATGAATATTTTGCTGTAGAGCTGCAGTGTTTGTACAATTGCATGTTTTTGCTTCACTATTACTGTCACTATTCTGCTTCCTGCATTACTACTGTGAACTAACACTGAACATAATAATAATAATAATATCCAAGCTCGTGTTTCACTCTCACTAGTGCTCTGTAAGGCTTTTTCCTGGTGATATTCGTTACACTTCTACCCGGCGTGAAGCACTCACAGTCATGTGGTTGTGACGTCATCGTAAACAAATCCGTTCTACTCATCCAGACGACTTCACAACGGCAACGTTGCCAGATCTTTCCACTCTGGAACCCGTTCTCAAAAAGATTGCGTTTTGGGCACCCAAAACGCCGGTGCCGTGTGGACGCCAGGCCTAAACGATAAGCAATTGTATCGGAGTCACCTGAATCCGTTGCCGTGTGGACAGGGCCTTAATCTTACCCAAACATTGTTTAACAAACAGTCAGTCTGTTTACAACTGACTACGATTTCCTCACACGATGAATGTCACGCTTTAGTCAAGTTGATGATCATGAAACACAACCTAATGGTTGTGATACATGCGAAAAGGAAACATCCTACAGCTCAGATTCGTCACAACTACATATACTACCAAGTTTCACCACGTGAAGGGTTTTCCCAGGCTGCCACACTTGCACGAAAAGACAGAAATGTACTTTTACTGCACTCTTGGGGTTTTTTTCCCCCAGCTACATTTTTCCTTCATTGGCTGAATATCAAACAGCGTGCACTACATGCTCGAAGGCGTACGAGGTGAAATACATTACAGCCTGTGCAAGATATGCAGGTCTCGTATTGTCTGCAATACAACTGAAGCAGCGAAATGCAATAACCTCTCACTGTTATTTATGTTGAGGGGTTTTTTTTTGTTTTGTTTTAGGGGCGGACAATATTTGCTCCGAGAGCAATATCCAATATTCTGACTGTTTCAAGTTCAATCGAGGACCCCTGTACAACACTCATCTTGAAACTAGTTTGGCAGTGTGCCAGCTCACACACCACACACTCGAAAATAAACAGTTTGAGCGAGACTCTTTGATTGAGGAAAAGGAGAAAAGGCAGCGCGTTTACATGCTGCTTCCGTTTTTGCTGTCGTGTTCTGTGGCTGTGCGGTGCAGCGACAGCGATACCGCTCATTAGGATCGGCGCTCGGAGAGCAGCGGAAGTGCTGTTATAAACAACACAACACGTGTTATCGCTGATCCTCTCTGTTAGTTGCTGTGCTTCTGTGCTAACTTTTAGATCAATTTCCAAAAAAAGATCAACAACAGGTGCCTTCTTTAAACTATTATTGTCATAAATGTACTGGAGAAGAAGAATGAACAAGACGGCATCAGTGCACCATGTGAAATCATGAATAGTGCTTTGATGAGACCTTTTGGATTTTAGTCTCCGTAATTATAAGCGCAGACGGTTGAGATCCGTTTGACCTGCCCTACCTACCTCGGGTATTTGGACAAAGAGTCATCTGATTAACTCGGCCCGTCTGGATTTAGACACGTATCTTCTTTCTGTGCCAACGCTGACACCGAATCAATTAGGTCAATGAGCCAGAAACCATTGTGGCCTTTACTAGAGAAACAACCATCAGCTAAATGACACACAAACCCAACACATCTAATAAATGAAAATATATTTTTTTGAGGTCTGGTTTCCATCAAGTCCTGCGCTCTGATTGACTGGCGAGCGGATCCGTATCCTACGGTACGGACCCCAGTTACGGACCTCTGGCGACTCACTCGTTCACAACAACAACAAACGTAGTAGCAATTTTTTGTCAACATTTATTTTCACATTTCTCAGGAGAATAGCATTAATTTTACAGCATGGATAGCGATAATGACAGTGTTCACAGCAAAAGCGAGTTTTACTACCCTGAGGAAGAAGAAATAAAAGAAAACATAAAAACCTGTAACTGTTGCTAACGCCGAGCAAAAACATGGCTGAATCCTGAATGACTCCTATTTGTATAAATAGGGGACTACATAGGCGGCAAAATGTAGTTTTTTTCCTGCCATGGAAGTGCACTTGTATACCGAGGAGGAAGCCATTTGCATGACAGCCGTGAATGAGGATTCAAAATGGCGGCTCGGCTCTCCCTTTCGGGCGCTCTCGTTTTCTGTTAGAATTTGGTAAAGAAAAAAATAAATATATTATTTACCAGCTTAAGGTCGGTCCGTATGGTGAAATACCGTGACCTCGGCCCAGAGGGCCTCGGTCAGTACTTTCAAGACCTCGGTCACGGTATTTCACGATACGGACCTCCCAGCTGGTAAATAACACACACACACACACGTATACATATATACACATATATATTACGATGAATACCAATAACAAGACTAAATGCTACTTCTTTTTCCCCCAAAAGGGTGTGAGAAATTAACCCCACCTTAATTTGGGCCCGAGCACTGGAGGCGCAAGGCCCTATTGTTTTCCTAAGGATTATTATTATTGTTATTATTATTCAAGACTCGGCCATTTTTGAGGTGGTTCCCATTAGCGAAAACTCATGAAACTTGATACACACCAATCCTGGCCACTGCTACTCAGGGATAGAGGCTTGGCCCCAGGTGCGTCCAGGGAACTCCATAGCCCCCCCATATCATTGAGACTTTTGCCCGGTATATAGTTTCACCTAGCCATGTCAAATCTGGTAGGTGTGTGGCAGGCTTGTAGTACTTGAATCCGACTCGTGCCCTAATTTTAAGGACTCGTGACTCGACTTGGACCTGAGCACTGATGACTCAGACTTGGACTTGTGCATTAATTGCATTCGGACTCGTAAATTGGAGACGAGGACTTTATTTTCTGCAACATGCCATAATAATTTGCCATAAGATATTTATATCTACATTAATTTTATACTAATTTTGCGCAAGAGAATGCACATTCACCTGTTCATACGTCATGTTCAGGAACAAACTAACGTTAATGGCGCTAAAATGCCTGGATGGAACACCCCTAGGATTGTCCACTTTGCTTATACAGACTTCTTGTGCAGTGGGGGAAAAAGAAAAAATGCACTGCTATGTGTTCCATATGTAGAACTATCGAGGAGACGACGGGGACGACCTCGAACTTCAATCGTCATTTGGCAAGACTCCACCCAGAGAAGGAAGTGACACGCTATGTTCATTGCTCGGTTGATAGCGGGGTTTGCTTGCTGAGTGATGAACTCTAGTGTTAACCCGGTCTCGTTATTTGCCCTGTTGATAGTGGGCGGGGCTTGCTGAGCGACGAACAAGCCTTTTATCTGTAGCCTATTAACTAAAATGGGGCAGTCGAGCAGGAACGTCAGTCCAACACAGTAGCAGAGACGCTTTCACATAAATGCAGCAACAGCCACCGTCAAATAGTGTGGGTGGAGTCTTGAGTACATGTGTGTCAAGCCACGCAAATAGGAAATGTGTGCCTAAAAGCACAATCACTGGTGGTGCACACGTCAGATACCCAGGCGTTTTTAGACATCTCAGATGCGTGCGCGTTGTATGATGACCATATGTGACAGGTTGCCGAACTGGAGGTGCTCGGGCCCCTCATCACCGCTTGCAGCTATATTTAAAGTGCATATCACGGGTAAATTTGGAGCAAGATCAATGCAATTCTCCTATTTTATATTAAACTTTGGTCAAATGTCTGTCACATTCTGCATTCTCTGCAATTTTTTTACCTTGCGCAATACCAGAAAAATTCAGTTGAAATCAAGCCATTTGAGGCGAATTGGTCCGCCTCTGAAAAAACTTTGCATTTGGATTTCCCGGGAAACGTTGATTTTCGTGACGTCGCGTGCGGGACGCCACCTTCTGAATCCTTCGTCAGCGCTGGCTTGTTTATGAAAAAAACGACCTGGTGGTTTTCTGCAAATTTCTTCAACGTTATCACGTAATTATTAAAATGGTTAACAGATGTATCGTAGGAGGGTGTAGCAACACCAATCTTGATGGGATTAGTACTCATCGTTTCCCAAAAGACCGGACAATGAGAGAGAAATGGGAGCGCTTGGTCTACACAGGCTGTGCACTGAAACTGCGCAAGCTCGCGCAGCCTGCTCGCACTTCCGCAGGTAACGTCACGAATCTGGCTCCAGACTCCCTTGGGATTTTTCCAGACATTTTATTTTTTTTCTGCTGTAGACAGATGACCTTGTGCAAAATTACCCTTCTGGATGAGTGTGTAAAGGGACATACTTTCATATAAAAAAACCCCACTAAATTGGTCCAGAATATGCACTTTAAACCTTGCGTTTAATTCAGGATATTTAACAGATTAGTGTCCGGGGGGGTGTTTCTACAAACGAGACCCTTCTCCATCAACTACTCAGCTCTACGCTTGCACTTGGTTAGGCTAGTCTCAAACTGAGAATTTAGTTTTTAAAATTACGCAACAAAATGTTCAAATCCAGCCATTAAACTAACTCTCTTACCTCTTTTTAGATCATCCATCTCGCAGGACAAGTCCAATGGGATACTGCCTTGAACAAACCCAGCTGCAAAAGCTGCTCGGCTGGCTTCCGGTTTTGCTTTTTATCCTATGCTACGTTCACACACAATCCTCAGTCCGTATTTCTGAATTCCTACAAAAGTGGATGAGACGATTTCAGTCAGAACAGCGTCGAGTTTCTTAATAAGCATCAGGTCAGCGCTCTTATCCATTTTTCACCACGGAAAGTGACACCGTTGGCTCGGCTCGTGTTTATTTCATTGGATTGGAGGAGAGCGAGAGAGAGAGGCATGCTCCTCCTTTAAGGCTCTGGAGTGTAAAGCTGAGCGATAATCGAAATTTATAAATATCAGAGCTGACAGGTTATGTTTCATTGACGTTTCGGAAAATCCGATACTGTTGATGTTTTGTGTGCAGCTGTTGTGAGTGCAGTCAGTCGACTGGTGAGCAACATTAATAAAAGTAGGATTGATGTGTCAGCTGTGTGTTACGCTCACTTTTCTTTCAACTACAGCTCTGTGAGATCTCATCAGGACAAAGCAATCCATCACGATCAAGGGTCGCACCCAAAAAAAAAACCAAGTGTTTCAGCGTGCATCATGGGAAATGGACGACTCCTAAACTAATCAATCGTTCACGAAACGTTCAAGTCGTCCTCTTTTTATGCCATGTTAAGAACAAAAGCAAGTGCACCAAATGTTCAAAACTTCCTCTTGCCTTTGTCACTTTATTTACCTCGTCACTGCACCTCCCTGGTGTTTCCTACCGCCTCTGTTCCTCTTTTCAACATTTAGATACATAGATCAATCAACTTTAATTCAGCAGGGTGGCCCATTCAGCACAGCTGGTATCCGTAGGGGCCCTGCAAAACCATACCGATCCACAACTTCAAAAATGTTACACAATGCAAAACTACACTAATGTACTATTTCAAATACATTACAACAATCTTTAACGAGCACTCTGAGAGCACAATATCCCCCGCTGGCAACTCTGGTAAAATGTGGCTGAATTGAACGAAATTGCAATATGCGTATTACCGACATATAACAAAAGAATCGGGTCAGGTTTCGTGAAATTCCTACAAAAATTGTGAGAGGAGTTGATTTCAGAAGGCGAGTACCCTTCCCGGGACGGACGGACATCGCTACGACAATCTCCCTTCGGGCCTTTCGGCCAGCGGGGGATAAAAATTGTGAGAGAAGTTGATTTCAGAAAGCAAGCACACCTTGATGAAATTGCCAAAGTACAAGTTTGTTAATAATCAAGGGTATAACTCTAGGAAAATTTGCCCAAATTAAACAAAATTTCAATATGCGTATAACTGTCATATAACAAAGCCTTTTGCCAAGTTTGGTGAAATTTCTCCAAAAATTGTGAGAGAGGTTGATTTCAGAAGAACGTACACCCTCATGAAATTGTCAAAGTACAAGTTATTTAATCAAGAGTCAAAACTCTGGGAAAATTTTCACAAACGAAATTAAACCGCAATCTGCGTATTACCGTCATATAACAAGGGCTTTTACCAAGCTTCGAGAATTTCGTCCAAAAATTGAGAGGAGTCGATGTCAGAAAGCAAGCACACCTTCATGAAATTGTCAAGGGCTGGAACTCTGGTAAAATGCGACCGACTTGAACAAAACAATATACGTACTACTGACATACAACAATGCCTTTTGCCAACTGTGGGTGGTAGAAATGGGCAACTGGACTTGCTTGAAAATTCTTGAAAACATTTCACCTCTCATCCAAAAAGCTGAAGAAGCCTTTTGGACGAGAGGTGAAACGTTTTCAAGAATTTTCAAGCAAGTCCAGTTGCCCATTTCTACCACCCACAGTTTACTATGACCTGGATGATTGAGAATCTTCACAGACATGCCTTTTGCCAAGTTTTGTGAAATTCCTCCAAAAATTGTGAGAGGAGTTGGTTCCAGAAGGAAAAAAACACACTCTAACGAAACTGTCATATTACACATTTTGTTAATCAAAGGCTGTAACTCTGGTGGCCCAATTTAACAAAATTGCAATATGCATATTAGCAACATATGACAAAGAATCCTGCCAAGTTTCGTGAAATTCCTCCAAAAATTGTGAGAGGAGTTGATTTCAGAAGGTGAGCACCGTTCCCAGGACAAACGGACAGACGGATGGACATGACATAATCCCCCTTCGGGTCTTTTAGCCAGCAGGGGATAAAAATCTCATTAACATGATTAATCCAAAAAATTCAATTAAAACCAACACCATGGTCTCGAGAGAAAGAAAAAAAAAAAAAGGATATGAAACTAACAAAAATATAATCATAATATAAATGAGACTATGAAAAATATGACCTAATGAGCCTTTAAGTTGATTTAGAGACGATTTAATATTTGCTGGCAATGAATTAAAAATTATTGAACCCAAATAGCTAAAAGTTCGTTTACCGAGCGTGAGCTTAGGTTTGGGTAAATCCAGGTCAGATTTACGTTGAGTGTTATAGCCATGAATACTTGAGTTCCTAGTAAAATAAATCGCTAAAATATTTAACAACTAAATTATAAAAAGACATTTAAATACTAGCAAACATTTATGAATTTTTCTAATTCATTTCTATATCTCATCTCCCCATAATTCCTTATAATAACGCTCCGTTTCTCTTCTCAGACTCTGTGTCCATCCCGTGTCCTCTCGTCTCAATTCCTCCTCAGTGAGTGCGTTTACATGCACATAGAGAAAATCGAATTTCTGCCGTAGCTCCACTGAAATCGAAGTTCTAAATGCCATGGAAACGCCTTAGCTCGGCTGAAATCGAAACGAACTGGATTTCTCGTAATCGAGCTACGCGACCTAGATTATGCGATTGTAGCCGAGCTACTTAGTGCATGTAAACCCTATCGAGCTACGTAGTCGAGCCACTTACTTCCCTTCCGCAAGTGACGAGTGACGAGACCACAAGCAGGAAACACAACAGCCTCGGTCGGCATGACAACAGTAGTAGTAGCGAGCAGCAGAAGAGGTCAGGAGGAACAAGGAGACAAAAAACAAACAATTGAACTTTTTGTGTTTATTAAGACATAAGTTAAATTGTAAGCAAAAAATGGACTTTAGAAAAATATACAATTGTGCAAAATAAGTTGTCTTACAAAACAGTGGTCTGCGCAGGACAGTTTGTAGCCAACAGGTGGCAATGACGTGGTGTGAATGTAAAGTGGACCAACACGATGGGGCGTGTAGCGCCACCTGTGGCTCGGGTGCACAATGTACCTCACACAATAGCTCGATTTCCTTGTGTGCATGTAGGATTGGATTTCTCTGGCACCCCTGCTGGGACCCTTAGCTCGATTACCGACAGTAGCTCGATTTGGATGTGCATGTAAACGCACTGAGTGCGTCATCCTCCTGTTCTCTGCCTCCTTAACCATGTCCCTGTTTCCTTTTATCCATGCCCTCTTCCTCTTCAGTGTTACTCCCTTCATATCCACTTCACCCTCGTCATGTCCCTTTCTGCTTCCTGTTCACACGTTTCTTTATGCCAGCCCCTCCACCCTGTATCGGTCTCTGTCTCCTTAACCCGGTCTCTTTTTGCCACCATTGCTCTTCTTTTTCTCAGCATACCCTTCCTGTTACTCCCTTCATCCTGTCCTTATATCCACTTCACTCTCATGAGACGACAAAAAATAAGTTTAAAGTGAATTTAAATGTTCCTAAAGCCCACTTTTTTCTTTGTACAAAGCAAAAATCGTTATGTTGATTGACCATCTGTTTTCAGACCATAGCTGATCCAAAAGGCTATAAATTAATGGAAAATCAATAAAATCAGCCAATTTTCGCGGAATCTGCCGAGACTGAACCGGAACATCCCGAAGGGGTATGTGATGTCACACGTGTAGCAATCCAGATATCAATTTCATTCCTGTGTACAGCCGTGGTTAGACCAGTCTCGATATGAAATCACGTTTTGGAGAGAATTCTGATTAGTGATTATGCGTCAGCCCTGTGATGACCTGGCGACTTGTCCAGGGTGTACCCCGCCTTTCGCCCGTAGTCAGCTGGGATAGGCTCCAGCTTGCCTGCGACCCTGTAGAAGGATAAAGCGGCTAGAGATAATGAGATGAGATGAGATGAGATGAGATTGGGATTCTTACATGTTAGACGAAAGGGCAGAAGATTATTAAGGATATTCCAGAGTAAATGGTTCTCTTTTCAAACCCCCAAGACGAGAAACCGATGCCAGGTCACTCGGTTCACGACAGTCCCGCTCGCCGCCGATAGCGCACTACCAGCCAGAGAGAATTGGAAACACAGATTAGTTTGTGGATTTTTATTCTAAGCTGGCCACTGCAAAATACAGGGAAAAGATTTACACATACCCCAATAAATGCAGAAATATAATCTTTAAAACGTACACTTATTCAGTGTAATTACTGAAATATGAAGCGGGCGATAATTGGGGAATCGACGAACTGTCCAAATGTCAGATCAAATGTCATTTATTAAATAAATGGGTTTGTTTTTGCGCCAGTAATTCCCATGTGGTCGTTCTGGTGGTGGTGAACACTTGATGAATCAGATTTATTATTAGTAGGCGACACAAAATCTGCCTGCTTCGTTTGCACAAACCTCACCCACTGTAGCTTTCATGTCATTTCTTGGAGATTCGTGAACTGAATGTCCTGTTGTATATGGATTTGAACATCCAAACACAAATCAGCACTTTCCCAATGTTATTTTTGTCAGATTCCATAAACAATATCCAATTTCAGCACGTAAACAAGCAGAGTCAGATGAACCGAAATGACCCGGATAACCGCGGTTCCACGCGTGACGTCGTGCAAGATTAGCCCTGAAGCAAGGCTACTTTTTTCTGTGACCCAGACGCCGCGATTTATTAATAGTTTTGTGCAGGATAATAACAAATAATTAATATTATTTTCCCCCCTGCTTTATTAAAGGAGAATTGAAGTCATTTTTAAACTTGCTTTATTTCTTAATTAACGTGTTATTCAATTACGTTTTCGGTTTTAGTAACCTTATATCGTGACTCGTATTGGCAACTAATTGCAGTTAAATATTATACTTATCGGCCTATTCGGTTTTTAGCCGTGTTGAATTTAGTTTGTTTGGTCCACGGCAGGCGTCGCTTATCCGTGCAATCTTCACGAGCCTTGTGCGAGACTTCGAAATGTGAAGTGTCAGTGCCGCCATTTTGAAAACTGTTTTCCAAATGAAATATCGCACAAAAACGAGTTTAAGTGACAATTACTGCCGACTTTTTTCAAACCTTCCTGATCGCCATCAAAACAAACAAAACTTCCGGCTTGATTACATCAGCATTCGAAAGAGGGCGCGCGCGTCTTTTGACAACGTTGGCAGATGCTGCCCTGTGTCCGAAATCACTCCCTACTCACTATGTAGTGAGGACACCATTTTGTAGTGCTGTCTGAAACCTTAGAGAGGATTATTTACACCCTATATAGTGCACTCAAAGTATCCCACAATGCATCACGACAAATAGTGTACAACGATGGTCACTAACCAAAGCAACAGATCTCATCATGCACTGCGGTCGCACTGAAAGAAATCAAATTAAAAGTCTCAGATTTGATTTAATAAAAGGTCGTGGCAAAGAAGAAGGTATTCAGACTTGATTTAAACAGAACTGAAAGCTGCAGGTACTTTGTATTGATTAATGTGGGAAATGCGCTCAGTATAATATGGATTTATCACAAAAATACATGCATGTGTTTATTATTTTGAAAACCCACCAGCCGACTGATCCGGCACGTTTTAATTGTGCGACAGTAATGACGTAAATACCAGCGCGACTGAGTAGTTTCCGAAAGAGAGTTTTTTCATTTTACCAATGAGCTCACTATATAGTCCTCTATATTGTAATTCCCTATATAGAGAGTAGGGAGCAGTGAACGAGTGAGCGATTTCAGACACAGGGTTGGTCACTTTGATTTCCGCTGTACGTTTTACTTCCATCCTACGATGTCTCGCACAGGTCTCGACGAATTGCGTTTATGGCCTTTGCTTTGACATATGGACTGATGTATTACAGAGCATGTTTCAAACACTCATAACTTGCTATAGCCGTGACCAAAATAGCTATCAAAAATGCATTCCTATATTTAATAAAATGAGATAAATAGAATTTTGATGATAATAATAATAATATTTTAAAAAAGCTTGCCCTCAGTTCTCCTTTAATTCATTGTGGTTGTTACTAATGATGTATATTCATTTGAAAGCATTACAATAAGGCATTACATACACTTTAAATAACCGTTTCAGACCTGCCAAAGTTTACGAAAACAGAATGCAAAAATATATCAAACACAGCAGTCGTCTTTTTTCCTCTGATAAAAATGGCAGATAAGGATGTGAATTGAGAAATGATTCAGAAGTGTGCATGTGTTTTGAGCTTTTGGGTCTTTAAAATAAATAAATAAATAAATAACCTGACAACTGGGGTCATGAGGAAAAAGTTTCAACATCTCGGTCTTACACCTCGTCCTCTTCTCCTCACGTCCTTGTACCCAGGTGCTCGTTTGCTGATGTTAAATATGAATAATTCAAGTTGAGCTTTTACACAAAGCAGGCGATGGCGTGCCATCCAGACGGCCTGAGGTCAGGGGAGGGGAGGGGGTGTCAATAAAAGCAATACAGTCCGTCATGTCAACGCAGGACAAAAGGTCCCATTCGCCGGGCCAGATGCCGGGCCGGGAGGCTTGATCTGTCTATGCAAATCACCCGAGGCACTTCGAGTCAACAGAACAATGGTCCAACGCAAGCAAGCCAGAATGCAATGCAAATAGCGATAAGCCAAATCAAAGAGCAATTTGTAAAATGCGTCACTGCGTCGCTTCATAATACAACGCCGTGATCATCATAATAACAGTCATTGTTCTAGACCAAGTTCAACAGGTCTGTGCCAGGAAACAAAGCCAAACTTCAAATCTGTGCACTGAAGGAGGAGGGGGGAAAAAAATCAAAACTTTAACACGAGATTGGAGTGTTACAGAAAGACGACACAACCGTGAAACTCATCTGGAGCAAATCGTTTTAAGAGAAAGCGGAACAAAAGCACAGTTTGTTCCCACAGGCCAAATTCAAGATAAACTGGGGGGGGGGAATAAAAAAAATTTAATTTCACAACTTTCAGAAAAGCATTACAACCTTGAATCACAAAAAAATTCCCACAAACCCAAATCCCTTTAACCCTTTCACCGCTACATCGATCTGGAAAATATGGAATCTTTCAACACGACAGATCGAAAACGTGATCTCGTGTATTGGTCGCCATCATCACAGCAGACCGCGAATCCGGTCTCACCCTCGTGTCTTGTACATGTCGAACGCCCCAGGATTTCCAACGTCATAATTTAAATAAGCACAATGTTATGTCACTTAGAACTACGCATCTTTCTTTCAGTAAATATTAGTTTACAAGATGCAAATTTCCTTATTAACATTTAATTACAAGGCAAAATAAAATTGCACCTAATTTTAAAAAGTATTAGATTTTATTCGATCCACATTCACTGGATGAGCAATCGCGTGTTCCGATCGGCTACTCGAATACTATATCATCAGCTCATATACCGTGAGTAGAGAAAAACAAAATGGCGGCGCATGTTGCTGAACCAACCGAGGATGAAATAAAAACTCTACTCGAAAACACCCCTCCAAAAAAAAGCAACAAAATATGGAATAAGAATATTTGATGGTAAGGACATATCTTTTTTTTTTTTCAACAATTATTATTATAGCAGCATTTTTCACAAATCGCTCCTGTCATTTTGCCGCTTTGTTTACAACCCAAGCGGAAATTATTTTGTCGGATGTTTTATAAATAAAAATTTTTATATCAAATTTGTAAAAAATAATGCTCTGTTTCTCTAAATCCAGTGAATGTGGATAGAATAAAACAGTTATTCCACTCAATCTTGTCATACATGGTTTATAGACAACTCGGTGCTACACGCCTCGTCAGCTATCAGCTCACGTACGACTTGATTTCGTGGAATAACTGTTAAATAAATATTTTATAATAGAAATTGCTAAAATGTCAAACTAGGATAAAATGTGTTTCATTCAAATAGCATCATTTGATTTAATATACACCTGGATGGAGCAAGTGAGAAGAAATTTATGAAATGATTTCTAACACGCAAATTGTTATTATGGTTGGTTTTTAGCAATGTTTAGGCCAGATTATTATTATTTTAAAGATAATCGATCAAAAATTTACCTGTAATTTACATTTGTACACCTGTGTTTCGTTTACTGTCATACGCCTTACATATTCTCTAAGCAGAATTCCTCTCGAAGCAGTTTCCAACGGTAATAAATACGTCACTAAGGCACACACTTGAGTTCACTATAGATTTTCTTTTAAATTTGTGTACTGGTTTATATTATACAGACAAGTGTTTTACTGAGAAATACGCCACTCGTATTTTCTATCCGAGCTCCATCCGGGACATAGAGAACCAAAACCGTGACATAAATCTCTATACAGGTACATCACTTGTGAGGAAATCGATGATAAATTTGGGGACTTTGTTTGTGAATGTGTCGATATAATAATAAAAAAATAAAAATAAAAATAAAATAAAAAATCACACGTGTTGAAAAATTCACATTTTCATACGAAATACATCGCGGATCTGAGTGACATATTGAAATAATATTGGCTGGCGCTGAGTGGTAGATCAGATATATTCCATTCAGCTAGCATGATACTGAACAAGTCGAAGATGAGTAGCTGAATGGAGCATATATCTGATATACCACGAAAAAAAGTCAGCCAATATCATCATCCATACACATTCCTTTCAGGTGTTCAACATATCTTTCTCTTTCAAAATTCTCAAAATCTTCTGTATTTAACGAAATAAACCTGGCGGCCATGTTTGTTTACAAATTGTCACAGTCGCTTGCTAGCGCGGAAGTTTTACGTCTGACACATGACGTCATGTTGTCTTGACAACCATGCAATATCGTAAACCATATTCAACGCTCATTCTCCATTGGGCAGAGTGACGTAATACACGTACGATAAGCGATACGCTAACAATACTGCATCAAATCAAACCAAATGAAGGGAATAGAACACATTTTTATTCCATCGAAAAAAAGTGTCCTGTATGTATGCATGTATGTATAATAATTCCTGATATCTCACTCCGACGACATTACGTAGCGTGTTAAGCAGTCCGTATACGAAGTCACACACTGATGAAAAGGTTCAAAGGAACGTTCCACCCAATTAACATCCTTACTTTTTAACATTTAACAGCATCGAAGATTCATTCTGTAACGACGAAAACATCTTCAGCGTTCCCTACATGACACAACGCTGCTTGATTAGTGGCGTTTCATCTCATCAAAACATCTCTAAGGGCCTCTGCATGCTCTTGCGACAAGGCTTTCGCAGATAGCTTTTCGCAGACAGTTGTAATTTATCGTTGAGCGGGGAGTAATAGGCGTGCGCGATGTTATTCACCGCCACAACGCAAGGGGGCGCGAAGTCGCGAAATCGCTAGGAGTAGTTGGTGGGTGTGGTTAGTGGAGTGTTTATCCTCCGGTTACTTATAATGACTAGAACTGGAGTCGTATAGATGTACGTACTTCCTCACTTCCTCGATCAACCGCTTTTCGTGCTGCTCCATCTTCGCTCGTGTTTTTAAAAATGGCAGTCGTGAAAACAAACCAAACCGGGAAAGTAGGGAAGCGGAAGTGCGTGTACAGCGGCTGTAGAGTGGACCAATCAGAGCCCTCTTGTCTGCAACGCTGTCTGCGAGGCTTCTGCAGTGGTCACAATTTTTGGGAGGTGCGCGCAGAGCGTCTGCGAAGGTGGGGGGGCTACGCAGACACCATCTGCGAGGACTGGGTTGTCAGCATAAATTGGCCTTAAAGGCCTCTGCATGCTCTTGCGACAAGGCTTTCGCAGATAGCTTTTCGCAGACAGTTGTAATTTATTGCTGAGCGGGGAGTTATAGGCGTGCGTGATGTTCTTCACCGGCACAACGCAAGGGGGCGCGAAGTCACTAGGAGTAGTTGGTGGGTGTGGTTAGTGGAGTGTTTATCCTCCGGTTACTTATAATGACTAGAACTGGAGTCGTATAGATGTACGTACTTCCTCACTTCCTCGATCAACCGCTTTTCGTGCTGCTCCATCTTCACTCGTGTTTTTAAAAATGGCGGCCGTGAAAACAAACCAAACCAGGAAAGTAGGGAAGCGGAAGTGCGTGTACAGCGGATGTAGAGTGGACCAATCAGAGCCCTCTTGTCTGCGAGGCTTCTGCAGTGGTCACAATTTTTGGGAGGTGCGCGCAGAGCGTCTGCGAAGGTGGGGGGGCTACGCAGACACCATCTGCGAGAACTGGGTTGTCAGCATAAATTGGCCTTATGTCCACAAGCCAAGACTCTATTGGAACTCAAAGCCTTCTGGGACTTGGAGTCCAATGTGTTTTTGCACCAACGTCTCGACTGCTTCTCTGGAGTGAGAGATGATGATCTTACTCTTTTGTTTGTAAGAGTTAACAGCGAAACCCAATTGTTTTAACATTATGTTGGAGATGATCTTGTTTAAGAGAAGGAAAAAAAAAACAACTGCCCCAGCTAGCAGTAACAATGTCGCCCTGTGACGTCATCACAGGACACTTCTCACAAATAAATAAATAAATAAATAAATAAATAGGAACAGATTCACTAGAAACACAAATATAATGAATATTTCAGTTTTTTAAAAAAAACAAGTTTCAGTCTGGTTTTCCTTCAATATTAAGAACTAAGAGTGTGTTAGTCACAAAATAGGTTGTTTGTTTGTTTTAATGAGGGGCACACAATACCTTCACCGTGCATAAAACAATAATAATATTTTAAAAGTATATACACAAACACACTGACACTGAGGGAAAAAAAAGAAAAAAAAAAAAAAAACTTTTTGCTCCACAAAATCATCCCAAACAAACAAAGCATAAGGAATGATTAGCATACAACACAAAATGCTATTAGCATCTTGCATTAGCCAAAATAATTTCCTTGTGAGTTCAATTTAATTCAATTAAAATTTTTTGATAAGGATGTGGCTGCACCAAATTAACACCACACACCTCGGTTAGAAATAACATTCCCCCCCTAAATCAAATAAACAAACACAAACAAACAACAGTTCACAGGACACTTACCCTGACAACGGGGTTTGGGTTTGTTTTTCCAGAAGATTCGATTCGTTTCGTTAAAAAGACTCGGAACCGGTCCGTTAGCTCCAGTGGTTTCGAATAAACACACACACACTGTGTGCTAGCTAACAAAGCCACCTGCTAACAAACAAAGGCAGGGGTGCGAATATTTATAGTAATTTTTTTCAGGGTAAAGAAAATGACAGGGAGGATTAACGGACTGCAGGAATAACGGCCGGTCTCGCGCACTAAAATTCAAAAAAACACAGTTTTCAAAATAACTGACACGACGCTCGTGCGCCTCATCTCATCTGGTCTCATCTCCTCTCTCAGGTTCTCAGGTCTGAACATAAACAGATGGTGGTGTGGCGTCTAGTAGTGGGCGGGGAAAGAGGCCGCTGCGTCACTTACGTCTTGGCATGCTGGGAAATGGAGTTCGCTGGAAGAGCTGTGCAAGCTACACTCTCAGAAAATAAAGTATATTATTGTAACTTTAGGAATACAATGGCTTGTTACTGGGGCAGTACCCTTTAAGGTACTTATTTGTACCCTTTATATACTGCTTGGGAACATATATATACCTTTTTGGCCCTCGAAACCTTGAGGTCCAATAATGAACCCTTGGGGGTACATTCATCATCATCATCATCTTGGGTTTCCCTGGCCAACCATGAGCTCTCGCCACATGCTGCTGTCCAGCATGCATGCCCTCAATTCCAGAGTGGACTCAAGACCGGTGTCCTGCTTAAGTTGGTCAACGTATGTTAGAAATTGACACCCCCCACGGTTCCCAGAGTACCAGTGGAGTTCGCTGGAAGAGCTTCGCAAGCTACACTCTCAGAAAATAAAGTATATTATTGTAACTTTAGGAGTACAATGGCTTGTTACTGGGGCAGTACCCTTTAAGGTACTTATTTGTACCCTTTATATACTGCTTGGGAACATACATATACCTTTTTGGCCCTCGAAACCTTGAGGTCCAATAATTAACCCTTGGAGGTACATTCATCATCATCAGCAGCAGCATCGTCTTGGGTTTCCCTGGCCAACCATGAGCTCTCGCCACATGCTGCTGTCCAGCATGCATGCCCTCAATTCCAGAGTGGACTCAAGACCGGTGTCCTGCTTAAGCTGGTCAACGTATGTTAGAAATTGACACCCTCCACGGTTCCCAGAGTACCAGTGGAGTTCACTGGAAGAGCTTTGCAAGCTACACTCTCAGAAAACAAAGTATATTATTGTAACTTTAGAGGTACAATGGCTTGTTACTGGGGCAGTACTCTCTAAGGTATTTATTTGTACCCTTTATATACTGCTTGGGGAGGTCCAATAATGAACCCTTGGGGGTACATTCATCATCAGCAGCAGCATCATCATCTTGGGTTTCCCTGGCCTACCATGAGCTCTCGCCACATGCTGCTGTCCAGCACGCATGCCCTCAATTCCAGAGTGGACTCAAGACCAGTGTCCTGCTTAAGCTGGTCAACGTATGTTAGAAATTGACACCCCCCATGGTTCCCAGAGTACCAGTGGAGTTCGCTGGAAGAGCTTTGCAAGCTACACTCAGAAAATAAAGTATATTATTGTAACTTTAGGAGTACAATGGTTTGTTACTGGGGCAGTACCCTTTAAGGTACTTATTTGTACCCTTTATATACTGCTTGGAAACATATATGTACCTTTTTGGCCCTCAAAACCTTGAGGTCCAATAATGAACCCTTGGGGGTACATTCATCAGCAGCAGCAGCAGCATCATCATCATCTTGATTTTCCCTGGCCAACCATGAGCTCTCGCCACATGCTGCTGTCCAGCATGCATGCCCTCAATTCCAGAGTGGACTCGAGACCGGTGTCCTGCTTAAGCTGGTCAACGTATGTTAGAAATTGACACCCCCCCACCCCCCGCGGTTCCCAGAGTACCAATGGAGTTTGCTGGAAGAGCTTCGCAAGCTACACTCTCAGAAAATAAAGTATATTATTGTAACTTTAGGAGTACAATGGCTTGTTACTGGGGCAGTACCCTTTAAGGTACTTATTTGTACCCTTTATATACTGCTTGGAAACATATATGTACCTTTTTGGCCCTCGAAACCTTGAGGTCCAATAATGAACCCTTGGGGGTACATTCATCATCAGCAGCAGCAGCATCATCTTGGGTTTCCCTGGCCAACCATGAGCTCTTGCCACATGCTGCTGTCCAGCATGCATGCCCTCAATTCCAGAGTGGACTTGAGACCGGTGTCCTGCTTAAGCTGGTCAACGTATGTTAGAAATTGACACCCCCCACCACCCGCGATTCCCAGAGTACCAATGGAGTTTGCTGGAAGAGCTTTGCAAGCTACACTCTCAGAAAATAAAGTATATTATTGTAACTTTAGAGGTACAATGGCTTGTTACTGGGGCAGTACCCTTTAAGGTACTTATTTGTACCCTTTATATACTGCTTGGGAACATATATGTACCTTTTTGGCCCTTGAAACCTTGAGGTCCAATAATGACCCCTTGGGGGTACATTCATCATCAGCAACAGCAGCAGCAGCAGCATCTTGGGTTTCCCTGGCCAACCATGAGCTCTTGCCACATGCTGCTGTCCAGCATGCATGCCCTCAATTCCAGAGTGGACTCAAGACCGGTGTCCTGCTTAAGCTGGTCAACGCATGTTAGAAATTGACACCCCCCACGGTTCCCAGAGTACCAGTGGAGTTCGCTGGAAGAGCTTTGTAAGCTACACTCTCAGAAAATGAAGTATATTATTGTAACTTTAGGAGTACAATGGCTTGTTACTGGGGCAGTACCCTCTAAGGTATTTATTTGTACCCTTTATATACTGCTTGGGAACATATATACCTTTTTGGCCCTCAAAACCTTGAGGTACAATAATGAGCCCTTGGGGGTACATTCATCATCATCATCATCATCATCGTATCTTAGGTTTCCCTGGCCAACTGTGAGCTCTCACCACACGCTGTTGTCCAGCAAGCATGCTCTCAATTCCAGAGTGGACTCGAGACAGTTGTCCTGCTTAAGCTGGTTCTCATGTCGCATGCAATGGGCAGCCAGTTTCAGCCTACGGGATCTTATTTTTGCCAAGAGCATGGGTAGGTTTCCATACAGGTCCACGTTACATGTCATGTTGATGTCAGGTTAGAGTCCTGGAGGACTTTGATACTGGTAACACTGTAACCCAGTACTACCTGCCGCATGGACGGGTGGTCGGCGTCTAAACTGTCTCCCCCACTGGTGCAATACCGGTGAGGAGGGTGGCATGACACCCAGCAGGATGAAAAACAAGACCTGTGAAAGGGCAGATAACCTCATCCAGAGCCAACAGCCATCATGCAAACCCTGGGCTGGGTAGGAGTGGCGACCCCCATCCGACACTAGCTACAGAAAGTCAATATGGCTCAAATCCACAAGACAAATCCTACCGTATATGGCTACCAGCTCTGGGAGTGAGTAGGAACAAGTGCATGCCCCAAGAGGCTGAATGATGCTTTACCTCCAAACCCTAATCAGTGTGGGCGAGGTAATACCGATCAATGTACAAGTCCCAGAATTAACCTTTTGTAATGTAAGAGGAAGGGAGTACATTAGTGTAGATTGTACCTTAGGGGACAGAAATGGACTCCTACTGTACCCCTATTTCTGACAGTGTAGTGACTGTTTGTATGATTAGTATTATTTTTGTGGGGACCAGAAGATCAAACATTTCCATAATCAAAATCTTAACCTGAATCAACATTTTAAGGAGACCCAAGTGGCTCACTTCACAATGAGCTGGCCTAGTGGTTAGCATGTCCACCTCTCGACCAGGAGATCACGGGTTCTACCGCGAGTTTGGTTGGGCCATACCAAAGACCATCAAAAAAATGGTATCTCCTGCCATCTGGCAAGGCACGCTGCAATACAGATGTGAGTAGGGAGTTAAACTCTTGCGGTTACCAGAGGACTGTAACTCTAACTATATAATAAGCAAGAGGCGGAGGGCTATAGATTAGAATTGCACCCATGCACTCCTTTCCTCGTCAGCTAAGATTGGCTCCAAGCTCACCCATCAGTAGATAATGGCTGGACAGTGAACAACTAGACAAGACAAGAGAAACATGTTGAGTGGAAAAATGTGGTGATGGTACAGGGGTTGTCTTTCTTCACATTTCTTACAACTTGTGAGGAACTATGATCAAGCACCGCTGGGTGGTTAAGAGGCTAAACACCTTGGGTGAGACCTTAACCCCCAGCCTACTGATCAGAAACCCAGAGCCTTTAACCACTGAGCCACCAACAACCACTTAGCCAATGTTACTGTGCTCAGATAGCATTACTGCAACTAGCAAGCTAATCTGGCTAGCTTTCATAAACTCGGTTATAGTCTGGAAGTGCCTTCAGTGTACTGATGGGCAATTAAGTCTATGGGCAAACCTAAAGTGTCCTCCTCTGCGAATCGGAGTTCAGCTGATTGAGAAGATGTCATCACTGCTGATTGGGAAAGGTTTTCCACCTTTCTGGTGGTAGTTGGTAGTTGTGCCACCACATTATCAGGACTTTGCTGTTTCCATATTTAATTTGATGACAGAAGATGCATTGTCGGAGGAGACAAAAAATCTTCTTTGGAAATTACTCAAAACTAGTTACAACCATAAAACACTTAGGAGGTGTGCTTAGGAGGTGTCCCTCACAGTCCAAAGACACACAGGTTAGGTTAATTGGTGGCTCTAAATTGACCGTAGATGTGAATGTGAGTTTGAATGGTTGTTTGTCTCTGTGTCAGCCCTGCGATGACCTGGCGACTTGTCCAGGGTGTACCCCGCCTCTCGCCCATAGTCAGCTGGGATAGGCTCCAGCTTGCATGCAACCCTGTAGAACAGGATAGGCGGCTACAGATCATGGATGAATAGATGGATGGATGGATGGATGGATGGATTGATGGACGGACTTGCTTATGAGATTTTATTAGTATTATCTACAGTGGTGCTTGAAAGTTTGTGAACCCTTTAGAATTTTCTTTATTTCTGCATAAATATGACCTAAAACATCATCAGATTTTCACACAAGTCCTAACAGTAGATAAAAAGAACCCAGTTAAACAAATGAGACAAAAAGATTATACTTAGTCATTTATTTATTGAGGAAGATGATCCAATATTACATATCTGTGAATGGCAAAAGTATGTGAACCTCTAGGATTAGCAGTTCATTTGAAGGTGGAATTAGAGTCAAGTGTTTTCAATCAATGGGATGACGATCAGGTGTGAGTGGACACCCTGTTTTATTTAAAGAACAGGGATCCATCAAAGTCTGATCTTCACAACACATGGTTGTGGAAGTGTATCATGGCACGAACAAAGGAGATTTCTGAGGATCTCAGAAAAAGCGTTGTTGATGCTCATCAGGCTGAAAAAGGTTACAAAACCATCTCTAAAGAGTTTGGACTCCACCAATCCACAGTCAGACAGATTGTTTACAAATGGAGGAAATTCAAGCCCATTGCTACCCCCCCAGGAGTGGTTGACCAACAAAGATCACTCCAAGAGCAAGGCGTGTAATAGTCAGCGAGGTCACAAAGGACCCCAGGGTAACTTCTAAGCAACTGAAGGCCTCTCTCACATTGGCTAATGTTAATGTTCATGAGTCCACCATCAGGAGAACACTGAACGACAATGGTGTGCATGGCAGGGTTGCAAGGAGAAAGCCACTGCTCTCCAAAAAGAACATTGCTGCTCATCTGCAGTTTGCTAAAGATCACGTGGACAAGCCAGAAGGCTGTTGGAAAAATGTATTGTGGACGGATGAGACCAAAATAGAACCTTTTGGTTTAAATGAGAAGCGTTATGTTTGGAGAAAAGAAAACACTGCATTCCAGCACAAGAACCTTATCCCATCTGTGAAACATGGTGGTGGTAGTATCATGGTTTGGGCCTGTTTTGCTGCATCTAGGCCAGGACGGCTTGCCATCATTGATGGAACAATGAATTCTGAATTATACCAGCGAATTCTGAAGGAAAATGTCAGGACATCTGTCCATGAACTGAATCTCAAGAGAAGGTGGGTCATGCAGCAAGACAACGACCCTAAGCACACAAGTCGTTCTACCAAAGAATGGTTAAAGAAGAATAAAGTTCATGTTTTGGAATGGCCAAGTCAAAGTCCTGACCTTAATCCAATCGAAATGTTGTGGAAGGACCTGAAGCGAGCAGTTCATGTGAGGAAACCCACCAACATCCCAGAGTTGAAGCTGTTCTGTACGGAGGAATGGGCTAAAATTCCTCCAAGCCGGTGTGCAGAACTGATCAACAGTTACTGGAAACGTTTAGTTGCAGTTATTGCTGCACAAGGGGGTCACACCAGATACTGAAAGCAAAGGTTCACATACTTTTGCCACTCACAGATATGTAATATTGGATCATTTTCCTCAATAAATAAATGACCAAGTATAATTTTTTTTGTCTCATTTGTTTAACTGGGTTCTCTTTATCTACGTTTAGGACTTGTGTGAAAATCTGATAATGTTTTAGGTCATATTTATGCAGAAATATAGAAAATTCTAAAGGGTTCACAAACTTTCAAGCACCACTGTATATATACTCACCAGCCACTTTATTAGGAATACCCAACCACCTGCTGTTTGATGCAGTTCTCTGTTCAGCTGATCCCTTGATGCTTCAGATAATGCAGATACACATCAAGAGCTTCAGCTAATCAATGCTCACTTTATTCAAACATCAGAATGGGAAAAATGGTGATCTCAAAGTGTGACTTTCTTTCTGTGGCATCATGGGTGTTGGTTTGAGCCACATTGACTGGTCTGAGGATTTCAAAAACTGCTGATCTCCTGGGGTTTTCACACACAACACTCTCCAGGGTTTACACAAAATGGTGTGATCATCAAGTGAGTGAGCAACAGTTCTGTGGGTGGAAACAAACACCTTGTTGAGGTCAGAAAGAGGTCAGAGGAAAACGAACAGATTGGTTCGAGCTTTTTTGCCAGGAAGGATATAGTAACTCATAGCAACTCTTTGAGACTTTTTTTTGAGCAGAAAAACATCTCAGCATGCAACAGCAGAAGACCACATTAGGTTCCACATTCCTATTAAAGTGGCCAGTGAGTCTAAAACTATACAAGCTGCTTATGAAGAAAGTTAAGAGCCTTAGGATTTTCTTTACAAAAATTTACACAAAGTCGGTCTGATGAAGCTAATTTGTTGTGCTGCATTAATCAATGTATGCTTCACTCTAAACATGCGCTGTTATTTTGTTCATTCTCATCTCATTATCTCTAGCCGCTTTATCCTGTTCTACAGGGTCGCAGGCAAGCTGGAGCCTATCCCAGCTGACTACGGGTGAAAGGCGGGGTACACCCTGGACAAGTCGCCAGGTCATCACAGGGCTGACACATAGACACAGACAACCATTCACACTCACATTCACACCTACGGCCAATTTAGAGTCACCAGTTAACCTAACCTGCATGTCTTTGGACTGTGGGGGAAACCGGAGCACCCGGAGGAAACCCATGCGGACACGAGGAGAACATGCAAACTCCTCACAGAAAGGCCCTCGCCGGCCACGGGGCTCGAACCCGGACCTTCTTGCTGTGAGGCGACAGCACTAACCACTACACCACCGTGCCGCCCCCTGTTGTTTTGTTTTATTTATTTATTTATTTATTTTTGGGCCATTATCTCTGTGTGAGCAGGTGAAAGCTCATTTTTAGTCCCCATTTGTCAGGGTCTTTATGATGTGTGTTGCACACGGGGCTGTGAAATTGTTTTGTTTTGGTTGGAGAATGTTCAGGCAGCAAGTACAATACGTGTCATATGAGTGGGACGTTGGTGTGATGTTCTTTTTTGTGAATATAGAAAATCGTAGACATGCTCAGACCACCTTCTCATAGTCCTTCAAATCTTCTCATAACACCTCTGATCATATTCAGGTGGACAAATCAAGTTATTAAATGAACAACGAATACTTGTCTCCTGATGAAATTCAAGCTGACAGTCTTCTTCTTCTTCTTTCGGCTATTCCTGTTAGGGGTCACCACAGCGGATAATATCCCTCCATCTCCTCCTGTCCTCCGTATGTTCCTCCGTCACACCAACTGTCCTCATGTCCTCCTTCACCACATCCATAAAGCTCATCTTTAGTCTTCTTCTTTTCCTTCTACCTGGCAACTCCATCTCCAGCACTGGTTAGAGAAGCAGCTTCGAGACCAAAAGGTCACTGGTTTGATTCCGTGGACTAGCAGGAATGCCTGAAATGCCCTTGAGCTGAGCAAGGCACCAAACCCCCAACGACTCCCCAGGCTGCTCTGGGTATGTTGTTAAGAGCATCTGCTAAATGCCTGTAATGTAACATCTCCCTCTTTTTCTTCTACCTGGCAACTCCAGTTCCATTATTCTTTTCCCAACATGCCCTGAATCCTGATGAAATTCAAGCTGGCAATAATTGTACCAATACTTCGACACATTCAGGAGCGACCTCTAGCATTTAAGCTGAATATTTTATATTAAAAATAGTGTATTTTGATGCATTTGGTGTTATTAACTCACTGATTCATTGATTCTGGGCTCCTTCGCTTAAAAAATTTCACTTTAATCAAATTCTGACAAGCTTTCATGTATCACACCTCTAAGTGAAACACTTTTTGTCGTCTCACACCATCTGTTATCACATCACGACTCGAAATATGCTAATCATGCACATACATTAACACATTTGGGCTGTTACAGTTTGTCTTATTTTAAAGTATGTCATGTCTTGTTCTCTTAAAAAAAAGGTCAAAGAAGGACGCTTTCTTTGCTGGAAATTGATTTGCTGAAGTAACTATGATACATGTATGAGTTAACGTGAGCTAGCTATTGAAACCCTAACCGCATTTGTTTAGGGTTTTGTAGTTAACTAAAAGTATGATATCTAGCTAGCTAGACAGCTCGTGTTAGTTCATACAGGTTTCTTGTTACATACTATAGATATCGAGCTACACTATGTAACTAGAAACCTGTATGAATTAATATGAGCTAGCTAGCTAATTAACTTTGCAAGCTAGCTAAACCCGAACAGCATTTGGCTAAGTTAGCTAGCTGCCTTTGTTTATATGTTGTTGTTGATAATAAAGCGGTGGTTTTCATGTCAGCATGGCTCACTTATCTAGTTAACATAAGACCAGAATAGAGAGTAGAACATTTTCTGATTTGTGTGACATAACTTGTGAAAAGCTAACTTATAAAGGAATCACTCAGGTTGGGTTTCACCACATGATGTATTTCCTGATGACTACTTTTATTTTTACTCGAGTGTAAAAGAACAGATGATGTAAGCAATTTCAGTGATGGTTGCTCGGGTGCAAAGAGGTCAAGTGGGTGGAAATGAGGTTTCTTTCTTCGCTTTCCGTGTAGGGGGTATAGCTCATTTTGGATTTGTACACGGGCTTACCGGATATCACCTACTCCCTTTATAGTCCTGCCCAAATGAAACCAGCCAGTAGACAAATTGTTCAAATCCCTCAACTGAAGGATCAAGGTATTTTTATAGCAAATTTGAAAAAGGAGTTATGGATAAGATGAAAATAAGTTGATATTCCACATTAAAAAGGTGAAGGACTGTGTGGTTTAGTTGTTGTTGTTGTTGTTTAATTTTTTTTCAGATGTTCTTGGATTATATTTTATCTGACGAACAATAAATCAGACTTTGTGAAATTCTGCTCTGATCAGCAGAACATTGCGATATTAAATTATACAACTGTCACATTTCACTCTGAATATAGTTACATAAACTGATAGGAACGGCAATAAATAAACAAGCTAACATTCGTTCTCCTGTCAGCATGTTGCGATAAAATGAACACACACACACCACATAACTTCACTGACAATGATAAATTGGTGTAAACCTGACTGCGGTCCATATTTAGGCTACTATAGCAACAGCACCAACATCTCACCAATACATTTATATTGGCCCTATATTTGGGGGTTAGAATGTATGAACACACACACACACACACACACACACACACACGCATTTGTCTTGCTATTCTTATGAGGACCTTCCAGAGGTGCCCTTGAGCGAGGTACCGAACCCCTGACTGCTCCCCGGGCGCTCTGGTGTGGCTGCCCATTGCTCTGGGTGTGTGCGCGTGTGTTCACTGCTTCAGATGGGTTAAATGCAGAGGATGAATTTCACTGTGCTTGAAGTGTGCCTGTGACAAATAAAGCTTTCTTCTTTCTTCTTTACTGTCGATAAACCTAAATCTAACCCTAACTTCAACTTCAAGCAGCAGTAGGAGACATTTTGTATCTTTTTATTATTTATTTATTTCAATAATAGCTGCGGCAGTACTCAATGTCCTCACAAGATCAAGACTGTCAGATATTCTTATCCTTGTGGTTGACGTTTGGGTTACACCAAGCTATAAAACCATGCTCACTCTCACACACACATGATTGTCTTGCGATTCTTATGAGGACCTTCCACTGACATAATCATTACTGTACTGCAATCTAATCCTAACTTCAACTTCAGGAACCAATTGGAGACAATTTGTATATTTATTTATTAAATAATAGCTGCAGCAGTACTAAATGTCCTCACAAGATCAAGACTGTCAAATATTCTTATCCTTGTGGCTGACGTATGGGTTACATGAAGCTATAAAACCATATTCACACACACACACACACGTTTGTCTTGCTATTCTTATGAGGACCTTCCACTGACATAAACGTTACTGTAGCTAAACCTAAATCTAATCTTAATTTCAAATTCAGGAACCAATAGGAGACAGTTTGTAGCTTTTATTTATTTATTTATTTATTTATTAAAATAATAGCTACAGCAGTACTCAATGTCCTCACAAGATCAAGACTGTCAGATATTCTTATCCTTGTGGTTGACGTTTGGGTTACATCAAGCTATAAAACCATATTCACATACACACACACAGGGTGGCACGGTGGTGTAGTGGTTAGCGCTGTCGCCTCACAGAAAGAAGGTCCGGGTTCAAGCCCTGTGGCCGTCGAGGGCCTTTCTGTGCGGAGTTTGCATGTTCTCTGCATGGGTTTCTTCCTGGTGCTCGGGTTTCCCCCACAGTCCAAAGACATGCAGGTTAGGTTAACTGGTGACTCTAAATTGACTCTGAATGGTTGTCTGTGTCTATGTGTCAGCCCTGTGATGACCTGGCGACTTGTCCAGGGTGTCTCATCTCATCTCATTATCTCTAGCCGCTTTATCCTTCTACAGGGTCACAGGCAAGCTGGAGCCTATCCCAGCTGACTACGGGCGAAAGGCGGGGTACACCCTGGACAAGTCACCAGGTCATCACAGGGCTGACACATAGACACAGACAACCATTCACACTCACATTCACACCTACGGTCAATTTAGAGTCACCAGTTAACCTAACCTGCATGTCTTTGGACTGTGGGGGAAACCGGAGCACCCGGAGGAAACCCACGCGGACACGGGGAGAACATGCAAACTCCACACAGAAAGGCCCTCGCCGGCCCCGGGGCTCGAACCCAGGACCTTCTTGCTGTGAGGCGACAGCGCTAACCACTACACCACCGTGCCGCCCTGTCCAGGGTGTACTCCGCCTTTCGCCCGTAGTCAGCTGGGATAGGCTCCAGCTTGCCTGTGACCCTGTAGAACAGGATAAATCGGCTAGAGATGATGAGACAGAGACACACACACACACACACACACGTTTGTCTTGCTATTCTTATGAGGACCTTCCATTGACATAATCGTGACTGTAGCTAAACCTAACCTGAATTTCAACTTCAGGAACCAATAGTAGACATTTTGTATCTTTTATTTGATCTATCTATCCATCCATTATCCATAACTGCTTATCCTATACAGGGTCGTGGGCAAGCTGGAGCCTATCCCAGCTGTCTATGGGTGAGAGGTGGGGTACACCCTGGACAAGTTGCCAGATCATCGTGGGGCTGACACATAGAGATAAACAACCATTCATGCCTACGGTCAATTTAGAGCCACCAATTAGCCTAACCTGCCTGTCTTTGGACTGTGGAAGAAACCCACACAGACACGGGGAGAACATGCAAACTCTACACAGAAAGGCCCTCATCGGCCTCTGGGCTCGAACCCAGAACCTTCTTGCTGTGAGGTGACAGTGCTAACCACTACACCACTGTGTCGCCCCCATCCACAATCCGTAACCGCTTATCCTGTGCAGGGTCATGAGCAAGCTGGAGCCTTCTATCTATCTATCTATCTATCTATCTATCTATCTATCTATCTATCTATCTATCTATCTATCTATCTACAGTACCTCACAAAAGTATTAATCCCCCTCGGTGTTTATCCTGTTTTGTTGCATTACAGGCTGGAATTAAAATGGATTTTGGGAGGGTTAGCACCATTTGATTTACCCAGCATGTCTACCATTTTAAAGGTGATTTTTTTTTAAATTGTGACACAAACAATAATTAAGATGAAAAAACAGAAATCTGGAGTGTGCATAAGTATTCACCCCCTTTTGTATGAAACTCCTAAATAAGAGCTGGTCCAACCAATTCACTTCATAAATCACATAATTAGTTGATTAAGGTCCACCTGTGTGCAATCAAAGTGTCACATGATCTGTCACATGATGTCTGTATGTATAAATCAACCTGTTCTGGAAGGACCCTGACTCTGCAATGCTACTAAGCAAGCAACATGAAAACCAAGGAGCCTCCAAACAGGTCAGAGACAAAGTTGTGGAGAAATATAGATCAGGATTGGGTTATAAAAAATATCCCAAACTTTGAATATCCCACAGAGCACCATTAAATCCATTATAGCAAAATGGAAAGAATATGGCACCACTACAAACCTGACAAGAGAAGGCCGGCCACCAAAACTCACAGACCAGGCAAGGAGGGCATTAATCAGAGATGCAACAAAGACACCAAAGATAACATGGAAGGAGCTGCAAAGATCCACAGTGGAGATGGGAGGATCTGTCCAGAGGACCACTTTAAGCTGTACACTCCACAGAGCGGGGCTTTATGGAAGAGTGGCCAGAAAAACGCCATTGCTTAAAAAAAATCACATTTGGAGTTTGCCCAACAGCATGTGGCAGACTCCCCAAACACATGGAAGAAGATTCTCTGGTCAAATGAGACAAAAATTGAACTTTTTGGCCATCATGGAAAATGCCATGTGTGGCGCAAACCCAACACTCTGAGAACACCATTCCTACAGTGAAGCATGGTGGTGGCAGCATCATGCTGTGGGAATGTTTTTCATCTGCAGGGACAGGAAAGCTGGTCAGGACTGAAGGAAAGATGGATGGCACTAAATCCAGGGCAATTCTGGAGGAAAACCTGTTTGAGTCAGCCAGAGGTTTGAGACTGGGACGAAGGTTCATGGTCTAGCAGGACAATTACCCAAAACATACTGCTAAAGCTACACTGGAATGGTTTAAAGGGAAACATTTAAATGTCTTGGAATGGCCTAATCAAAGCCCAGACCTCAATCCAATTGAGAATCTGTGGCATAACGAAGATTGCTGTACACCAACGCAACCCATCTAACTTGAAGGAGTTGGAGCAGTTTTGCCTTGAGGAATGGGGAAAAAATCCCAGCGGTTAGATGTGCTAAGCTAATAGAGACATACGCCAAGAGACTTGCAGCTGGAATTGGAGCAAAAAGTGGCTCTATGAAGTATTGACTTTTGGTGGGGATACTGTTTTTTCATCTTAATTATTGTTTGTGTCACAATAAAAAAAAAAAAAACAATGTGCACCTTTAAAGCGGTAGGCATGTTGTGTAAATCAAATGGTGCTAACCCTCCAAAAATCAATTTTAATTCCAGCTTGTAATGCAACAAAACAGGACAAACACCAAGTGGGATGAATACTTTTGCAAGGCACTCTATCTATCTATCTATCTATCTATCTATCTATCTATCTATCTATCTATCTATCTATCTATCTATCTATCTATCTATCTATCTATCTATTTTAAATAATAGCTGCAGCAGTACTAAATGTCCCCACAAGGTCATGACTGTCAGATATTCTTATCCTTGTGGTTGACATTTGGGCCACAGCAAGCTATAAAACCATGCTCTCTCTCTCTCTCTCTCTCTCTCTCTCTCATACACACACCAATACACAGACCTGATAGATTGCTTCAGATATGATTCATGCAGGATGAATGTGTTCCCCCCCCCCATACCTTACAGCTGTACAACACCTGGCACAAGCTCAAGAAACTTCAACTGTTTCAAATACCATCCAAGTCTTTGATCTCTACTTACGACATCATGTTTTCATGCCTTAATATTTCTTGAAAGTTCTACACCCCCCCACACACACATCCATAATAAGTAATAAAATCCTTTTTTAAAACTCTCCCTTCTTGCTATAATGACCAAGCTGTGTGTTCCTCCTCCGAATGCTCCAGAGGGCATTTGTTTGAGCCGAAAGATCATTTCAGGATGCGATTAAATGAAAAACATAGCAACAGCTGTGTGCGAACACTGAACTGAGAGGTCGAGAAGAGGGCAGTGCGAGAGAGTAATGTGGAAAGAAAAAGGCCAGGGAGGAGACTGGTGTGACAGTAATTGAATCTCATGGTTAAGAGTTCATATCCTAACCTCTTGGTGTTTGGGAGCGGACCGCGCACTGTTGTCGGGCTGCTCTGGCAACGGTAACTATGTACACAGATATGTTTACTCACTGCTTGTAATATTGCAAACATGGAAGACCTGGGAAAACAGAGTGGCCACATTCCATAAGTATTTTACTTACACAGGTGCACGGTGGTTTGAGACCGCATGCAGCTGGCTGTATTTAATTTTTTTTCTTCCTATGATGGCCAACAAAGATTTGCACAAGATTTTTGTTTTCTAAAATCAGATTACAAACAAACACAAACCGATGCTTTGAGAACTCAAACCTCTTTGGCTGTATATTATTTTTTTTTATAAAATCACAACATGTAACTGACATACAGTACTGCACAAAAGTCTTAGGCACATGGAAAGAAATGCTGGAGAACAAAAACGGCTTAAAAATAATGAAATTAAATGTTTCAACATAAAAAAATACTATAAACAGTAAACAGGAAGCCATAAGAGGGGTGGCACGGTGGTGTAGTGGTTAGCACTGTCGCCTCACAGCAAGAAGGTCCTGGGTTCGAGCCCCGGGGCCGGCGAGGGCCTTTCTGTGTGGAGTTTGCATGTTCTCCCCGTGTCCGCGTGGGTTTCCTCCGGGTGCTCCGGTTTCCCCCACAGTCCAAAGACATGCAGGTTAGGTTAACTGGTGACTCTAAATTGACCGTAGGTGTGAATGTGAGTGTGAATGGTTGTCTGTGTCTATGTGTCAGCCCTGTGACACTTGTCCAGGGTGTACCCCGCCTTTCGCCCGTAGTCAGCTGGGATAGGCTCCAGCTTGCCTGCGACCCTGTAGAACAGGATAAAGCGGCTAGAGATAATGAGATGAGATTATTAGAGATTAATAATGTAGACATTGCACTAGAGAATATAGCCATGCAAATAACAAAGTTATTAATTTTCTTTTTCTTTTTTTTACTTTTTAAACTCTAAATTAGGATAGGTTTTGATTTCTTAAATTTACATATTTACATATTCAGATTTTTTAAAACACAATTTCGTATTTCTTTATAGTTTTATTTTATATGTATCCAGCCAAATTTTAAATTATTAATGTACCTATGTACACAAGTCTGAGCCGTGCCTTTGTTACATTTGCATGCTGCTTCTGAAGTTTGAAAATTATTATTATTATTATTATTATTATTATTATTGTCATCTTTAGAGATTAATAATGTAGGCATTACACTAGAGAATATTTCTTTATTTCGTATTTCTTTATAGTTTTATATATATATATACAGCCAAATTTTAGATTATTAATGTACCTATGTGCACAAGTCTGAGCCGTGCCTTTGTTACATTTGCATGCTGCTTTTGAAGTTTGAAAATTATTATTATTATTATTATTCTCCTAACATTTTTTAGGATGCTATTTCTCTCTCAATTCTCAACCAATCATCGCCAAATTTCACATGAAAAATACCTCTGGGCTGAATTACATTCCTATGACTTTTGGTGGTGATCCGGATCATTGATCCAGAATGATCCATGAAAAACATTTTTTTTCAATCACATCCAACCCTGTCAATTTTCATGCTTTTTCAATCAGGTTTTTTTGTTTGTTTGTTTTTTTTATTTTTGTTCAGGGCAGCAGAGCGTAACATTTCCTCACTAAGCGTCATTCTCTATCGCTTACCGTTCTGGACCTATAGGTTACAGTGACCAGATGTCCCGGTTTGTAACAGCTAGCGCAAATTACTGTGACTTTAGTCACAGTCTCTGTTTAGTTAAGTTTTCTTTTTCAATCTGAAAAGTGGTCTCTTATGGAATATGCTGCTCAGATACAAACTTTTTTTTCTCATCTCATCTCATTATCTCTAGCCGCTTTATCCTTCTACAGGGTTGCAGGCAAGCTGGAGCTGTATCATTTAATTTTGTGCTGGAAAATGAACAAACGTTTGGAACTCTAAAATGTTTTTGTATTGACTCGATAATGTAGAAGTCTCATCTCATTATCTCTAGCCGCTTTATCCTTCTACAGGGTCGCAGGCAAGCTGGAGCCTATCCCAGCTGACTACGGGCGAAAGGCGGGGTACACCCTGGACAAGTCGCCAGGTCATCACAGGGCTGACACATAGACAACCATTCACACCCACGGTCAATTTAGAGTAACCAGTTAACCTAACCTGCATGTCTTTGGAGGAAACCGGAGCACCCGGAGGAAACCCACAGGGAGAACATGCAAACTCCACACAGAAAGGCCCTCGCCGGCCCTGGGGCTCGAACCCGGGACCTTCTTGCTGTGAGGCGACAGCGCTAACCACTACACCACCGTGCCACCTAATGTAGAGGTCATAAAATAGAAATCTATAACAAAGTTTGTATGGAAAAAAGGGGGGGCAAGACTTTTGCACAGTACTGAATATTTCATAATTTAAACAGATTCCAATGGTTGTCAGTGTTCAATGACTTTCTCTCTCTCTGTGTAATTTAATTTATCTTCTACCAATCTACTTCCTTGTCATTCCTTACTGTTAAAGCAACTCCTACTCAGGCTGAGGAACTGTACAGCTATTTATAGAACTGTTGAGTTTAATTACACACGGTTGAGGTATAATTCTGAGCTGTTGTCAGCTCTCTCCACACCTCCATTGATCAGAGGTTGTTTTTTTTTTTAAATAGAGCAGTGTAGGTTTAACCCAACCCTGCTCCTTAAGCCCTACCATCCTGCAGAGTTTAAGTCCAGCAAGCTTGCTCCTGGTGGTGTCTTAAAACACACACAAAACACAATGTTTAAGAAGTCAGGACTCTGGAGTGAGCAAAACCGAGCAATGGCTACTGAATATCTGAAATAGGCATGCAGAGGAAAAACGGAGGGTGTGGGGACATGAGGTCGGATGGCGTGCAAGACAAAACTGTGTAGTCGAAATGTGGTAGATGATGTAGTAGGTGGTCTGTTAAGTGTTCAGTCACTGAGATAGCAATTCTCAGTCTTGGACTGAAGGGATCTCTGGTTTTGTTCCTGGTGATCGACCACCCTGGAGGGTTTAATCCCAATCATTGAATTTTACTTCCAATTCTCAGTGCAGTTGAATTGTAAGAAACACCTTAGCTAACTGTGGAGATCTACTACATGACAGAGTTGCTTTTGGAGAACCATCTCCATGCAGAGTTTAGCCACAACCTGGTTTGGAATCTACCAAGTTCAGAAGCTGCTTTTGGAGATTTATCATAATCCTGAACCCATTCCTCCACCAGTCAGATGTTTAATTCTTGTAATGTTCCAAGAACATGGGGGCAGCCATGGCCTGTAGGTTAGAGAGGCAGCCTTGGGTTCAAAGGGTTGCCGGTTTGATTCCTGGGACTGGAAGGAAAAAAACCATGAAGGTAGTTGAGTGAATGAACAGCACTTACCCCTCTCTCTCTATCATGGTTGAAGTGTCCTTGACCAAGGCACCTAACCCCCAAGTGCTCCCTGGGCTCTGTAGCATAGCTGCCCACTGGTGTGTGGGTGTGTTCACTACTTCAGATGGGTAAAATGCAGAGGAGGAATTTTGCTGTACTTGAGTACATGTGACAAATAAAGGCTTCTTCTTCTATGAAAAAAATTGATCAATAATATAATCCAATATTCTGAAGTCATGGTCTAAAGGTTAGAGGGACCAGAGGGTCACTGGTTTGATTCCCTGGACCAGCAGGAATGACTGAAGTGCCTTTGAGCAAGGCACCTAACCCCCATCTGCTCCCCAGGCTGCTCTGGGTGTGTTGTATGTTGCTCTGGATAAGCCTGTAATGTAAAAGTGGTGGCATTTCGTTCATAGGGGAAGTCCTCCTTCACAACTCTGTACATTTTAAATTCCATTGAAATACCTAGGAGCTCTTTTGAGTGACCAACAATTTACAAAAATGTGACAGATATAACCAGATTGCCCACAGATTTGCTTGCCTTTTAGATGTTGCGTAATCATGGGCAGGATGTTTACCATTCCATTTGGCTCCATCAAGTTATTATTGCATCTAGTGGCCAGAAATGGGAACTGCAATAAGTGCTAATTGAGGTCCATTGGGATAGGAATTACTCTGCCCAGTGCTCAATCTATGAGCATCATCAGCAGAGAGGGATCGGCAGACAAGACAGTTTATTACAGTGTTGTCAGCAGAGTGGAACCGTCAGGGCCTTCTAGGGCTTCAGAGAAGTCCAAACATATCAGCATTTCAAATGTTATGTTTAATTTCTTTCATAATTTCATTATAATTATTCTTTTCTAATTTTTCTATCAAGTTTGCTTCAGAAATGAAAGGGTAACTGTCCTGAAAACATTAAAATCAAGTTACCCAATGAGATTGTTTTTTTGTTGTCTCTAGGCTGAGAAGAGTTTAGAACTGCTCACTCACTGGTTAGAAATTCACTGCCAGGACAGAAGGCCATGGCAGTGCATGTTTATGTAGGAAGTGACAGATGAATTAACCAATCAGATTTTGATTTATAATAGGAGGGACCAAAAATGTATTGCCCTTGGCATTCTCGAAGGCCAATCCTAGCTTTACCGCGAGTCGGCGCCATCAGTGCAGCAGTGAAGTCATGTTCCAGCCAGTGTAGCGTTCATCAGGAGTGTTAGCGAATGCTAATAAAGCAGTCAAGCCAGTGCTATCTATCGAGAGCAAGTAGCACAGGCTAACGACCAAGAAACTAAGATTTCTGTCTTCGGATTCTTTTTTCACGCAGCTTGCTACAGTATTTTTCACTCAGACTTAAGTATTCATTTCCCTGTGTAATTTACTGAGTTATTTATAAAATCAACATTGACAGCGGCGGCACGGTGGTGTAGTGGTTAGCGCTGTCGCCTCACAGCAAGAAGGTCCTGGGTTCGAGCCCCGGGGCCGGCGAGGGCCTTTCTGTGTGGAGTTTGCATGTTCTCCCCGTGTCCGCGTGGGTTTCCTCCGGGTGCTCCGGTTTCCCCCACAGTCCAAAGACATGCAGGTTAGGTTAACTGGTGACTCTAAATTGAGCGTAGGTGTGAATGTGAGTGTGAATGGTTGTCTGTGTCTATGTGTCAGCCCTGTGATGACCTGGCGACTTGTCCAGGGTGTACCCCGCCTTTCGCCCGTAGTCAGCTGGGATAGGCTCCAGCTTGCCTGCGACCCTGTAGAAGGATAAAGCGGCTAGAGATAATGAGATGAGATGAGAACATTGACAGCTACACACAATGAAGCAATCTGACAGCCTGTCACTAATCCCTTACAAAATCCTTTCCCCTGTTGCTTTTTTGGTGTCTGGCTAAATTTCGGCTGAGCTCAAGTCACAGCTCTAATAGTAACAGGTCACCACTGGTTGCCAGGGTTTCATTTTTTTTTTTTTACACCAAATTTAAAATACTCTACGGTCCCCAAGAGCTTGTTTTCTAGCAATAATTGGAATTAAATCTCATAAATGTCCACAAATGAAAAAGTCCAGAAAGTGTGTACATGATGCACAGAACCACTTCCACTGTAAATTATATTAGGAGAGAGAAAGGGGATTATAGAGTGGATAATGTTTGTGTCTAAGAAATGTATGTAAACCATGGTAACCTTGTTTCCCACGCAAACGTTGAGAAAGAAAAAAAATCCCGTTTCCAGTGCCTGAATTTGTGAGTTAGAATCAAGATGTTTGTGTGTTTTTTCAGATGTAGCTGGCCTGGAAATTAGGCAGAAACCTGACAAACACGGTTAATGATATTAGCTCTTTTGTACCGTATGCACATCTAAAACCGCTAAAAACGAACTGCTCGACGACTGTATGTTCTTGACACTCAACTGCCTATTACTTGTTCACGCTAAAAATCCACCAGACTACAGAGTAGACGGGAGCATAAGTGAAGCATGACAGCCTCTCGACTTAATTTTTAACGTCTTCATACCCCACCGAAATCTATGGTCACGAGCCACTGCTTTTCAAAAGACAACATCTCATCTCATTATCTGTAGCCGCTTTATCCTGTTCTACAGGGTCGCAGGCAAGCTGGAGCCTATCCCAGCTGACTACGGGCGAAAGGCGGGGTACACCCTGGACAAGTCGCCAGATCATCACAGGGCTGACACATAGACACAGACAACCATTCACACTCACATTCACACCTACGGTCAATTTAGAGTCACCAGTTAACCTAACCTGCATGTCTTTGGACGGTGGGGGAAACCGGAGCACCCGGAGGAAACCCACGCGGACAACATGCAAACTCCACACAGAAAGGCCCTCGCCGGCCACAGGGCTCGAACCCGGACCTTCTTGCTGTGAGGCGACAGCGCTAACCACTACACCACCGTGCCGCCCTTCAAAAGACAACATTTAGCAAAAAAAAAAAAAAAGGGTGGAAAAGTGGTAGCTCTTGAGTAGAATGGCTGATTGGCTTTAACGTTGGTATGAAGACTGGTTTTGACTTTTGCTTTAATTATGGAATGCGTCGTCTTATCTGTAATCTTGAAGTTTTGCTCTTGACACTGTTGATTGATGACACTCAAGGCAGCAATTTAGCTAATTATAATTGACCAGAGGACTGGAAAAGCGAAGGTGTGCTCATTTACTATTTAAAAGCCAACTTTTTGTGAGAGCACTTAACATTACCTATTACCGTTTATCCAGAGCAGAGTAGTAATGTTAGCATTTTTTTATTTTGTTTTTGGATAAGGATAAGAAGTGTTTTCCTTTTTAGACTCACATGAACGGTAAGGTAATTAATTAAGGTATTACCAAGCCACGCTGAAAGAAACACACACTTAGCATGTGGGTATGATTTGGGTAAATGTCAAACATGTTTAATGTAAAAGTTGCCCCAGATCTTGGACCAGGGCCACCCTCCCACATTAACATTATCATAAAAAAGTCCAAGACGAATCCTCAGGCCAGCATAAAAGAGCAACGCCTACGACCAGACCAAGAAAAAAAAAAGTTGCAAACATGCACGTGCAGCCACCAAAATAATTTCCAAGAGGGCCAACATGTTCTCACATACAGAGCGGCTCGTTGCGGCTAACCTGATTTAATATGCTTTCATGTTTTTCTTTTCTTTAATCTCCGTTTGATCTTCCACCTCTGTCTTTCATTTTCTCTCACCTCCTTATCACTGGCCTCATTTATATCAGGCTATACTGTATATCTGAATGTGTAAAGAGCCTGGGTTTGGTTATAGTGATCTAACCCGAGATCATCACTCCCACTCCGTATTGCTTTGAGATGGCCGAGTAGGATGTGTTACAGTCTCACAAAACAAAGTGTTTAAAAAGTCTCGTCTCTGGATAGAGCAAAACCAAGCATGTAAGTGGCTATCGAAGAAGATCAGAAATACAGATGTAGGAGAAAGAAGAGGCGCATGGGGACATGAAGTCAGATAGAGTTCAGGATGAAAGCGTGTGCAGTTGGTGTGTTTTATCCGTTCTAATTATTGCATGTTCAAACAGTAGTTCTCAGACTCGGAAATAACTTCCACTCTGCATAGTTTAGCTCCAATAACAGAGTTTAGTTAACTTTTGGGGGAAGCCATGGCCAAATGGTTAGAGAAACAGCTTTGGGACCAAAAGGCTGCTGGTTTGATTCCCTGAACCAGCAGGCCTGGCTCAAGTGCCCTTGCGCAAGGCACTTAACCCCCAACTGCTCTGGCATGAGTGGTGGTGTACCTCGTGTCTGATTAACCAGAGAAAAACTGATGATGTCATTATCAGTTTGGGCAAGAACCCAGCCATAGCTAAAATAAAGTTAATAACATTCTTTACATCTCAGAGCATACTCTACTTCTAGGAAGCCTAGGGTATAAATAATATCAAACACTGCATATTACCAAAAAGGCGTATTTATTTTTAACACTTTCACAGCATGTGTCAATTTTGCAGTGTGAGTTCCTGCTTGCAGACTCGTAGAAAAAAGATTTGACACAGATTTTCCTGACGTCGCCATATTTTCGAAAACCTGCCTATAGCAGCTATGTAAAGTCATATCTTCCATTATTCTATCCACATCCACTGGATATGAGCAATTGCGCTCTCTGATTAGCTACTCTACTACTAGGACATCAGCTCATATACCATGAGCAGAGAAAAAAAATGGCGGATCGTGTTGCTGAACTAACCAAGGACGAAATAAAAACTACTCGAAAACAAAACCTCAAAAAAATACAAAAAAAAGCAACAAAATATGGAAAGAAAGTATCTGATGGTAAGAACGTATCCTTTTTTTTATTTTTCGAGAATTATTATTATTATTATAGCATTTTTCACAAATTGCTCCTGTCATTTCGCCGGTTTGTTTACATTCTAAGCGGAAATTATTTTGTCGGACGTTTTGTGTAAAGTTTTTATTTATCGAATTTGTAAAAAATGAAAATGAAAACGCTGTTTCTCAAAATACAGTGAATGTGGATAGAATAAAACAGTTATTCCACTCAATCTCGTTGTACATGGCTGATAGCCAACTCGGTGCTACGCGCCTCATCAGCTACTGTATCAGCTCATGTACGACTCGATTTCGTGGAATAACTGTTAAATAGCCAGGTATACAGGAAGTGATGAATTATGGACAGGAAATTGGGCTTACTGGGAAAATGTTAGGCTATAATATCTCATCTCATTATCTCTAGCCGCTTTATCCTTCTACAGGGTCGCAGGCAAGCTGGAGCCTATCCCAGCTGACTACGGGCGAAAGGCGGGGTACACCCTGGACAAGTCGCCAGGTCATCACAGGGCTGACACATAGACAACCATTCACACTCACATTCACACCTACGGTCAATTTAGAGTCACCAGTTAACCTAACCTGCATGTCTTTGGACTGTGGGGGAAACCGGAGCACCCGGAGGAAACCCACGCGGACATGGGGAGAACATGCAAACTCCGCACAGAAAGGCCCTCGCCGGCCCCGGGGCTCGAACCCAGGACCTTCTTGCTGTGAGGCGACAGCGCTAACCACTACACCACCGTGCCGCCGCTATAATATCTTATAAATGAAAAAATGACAGTACTAGCCAGTGTCCAATGAATAAATTGCCTTTATTTCCCTGTAATCCCTGGTTCCAACCTTTTGTAGATGTAGTTCTCTGCAGGTTTAGGGCCACATTTGGTCGCTCTTCAGAGTTGCTCTTCACTGGCAGTCCCAAACCTGCTCCTGGAGATCATCTTCTTTATCCATCCAGTGTGTTCTGGGTTGGGTCCCTTTCCTAGGTTTTCTTGGTTAAGCAAATACAGCTGGCTAGCCACTCTTCTGCTGCACTGCTTTTTGGTCATGGACAATTTAGAGTAACCAGTTAGACTAACTGCATGTCTTTGGAGGAAACTGGAGCACCCAGAGAAAACCTATGCAGACACGGGGAGAATATGCAAACTCCACACAGAAAGACCCCTCATCAGCTGTGAGGTTTGAATCCAGAACCTTCTTGCTGTGAGGTGACAGTGCTAACAACTACACCACCATGCCACCCTCTGGAGATCTAGGAGCCTATTTTCTAAGTTCAGTCATGAACCTGCATTTGGAGAGTTATCCCATTCATGGAGCTCTTCCACTATAATCCAATACTTAGAAGACCATATTGAGGGTGGTCGATCTTCAGGAGCAAAGTTGGCCCTTAAATGACTCAAAGTTGGTCCATGATCGTTGATTGACTTTAACTTTGGTATTAAGATTGATCTTGACTATTATGTTAATTATAGAATACTTCCTCTAACCTTTAACCTTGCAGTTTTATGACACTCAAGGCAGCAATTCAACTAATTATAATTAAGAAGTGGACTAGAAAAGGGGGTGGCGTAGTGGTTAGCACCGTCGCCTCATAGCAAGAAGGTTCTGGGTTTGAGCCCAGTGGCTGATGGGGACCTTTCTGTGTGGAGTTTGCATGTTCTCCCCGTGTCCGCATGGGTTCCCTCCAGGTGCTCCGGTTTCCTCCACAGTCCAAAGACATGCAGGTTAAGCTAACTGGTGACTCTAAGTTGACCGCAGGTGTGAGTGTGAATGGTTGTTTGTCTCTTTGTGTCAGCCCTGCGGTGAGTTGGTGACTTGTCCAGGGTGTACCCTGCCTCTCGCCCATAGTCAGCTGGGATAGGCTCCAGCTTGCGTGCAACCCTGTACAGGATAAGCGACTACAGATGATGGATGGATAATTAAGAACTGGGCTAGAAAAAGGGTGTATTTGCTATTAAAAATCCAGCTAATAATAAAAAAAACCCTACATGAAAGCATTTAGCTTCACCTTTTTTATCCAAAGTCATATTACCATTTATCCAAAATAGCAACTGGAACCAAGGAATGTTGGAAAACATTAGCTAAGGTTAACTAAGAAGAGCTTTATATCAGATTACAGCAAACAGTATTAGGTTTTATTCTTGTTTAAAGTTTAACAGTTAATAGTTTAAATTTGTTAGCAATTTCAGAGTTTAATAATTAATAAACTCCATGAAGCTGTCTGATGCTAAAAAGTCACCTTTAAATATGTGATTATTGAGAAATTGTGAAATATATGAAAACGGAGCTGTCCTAAAACGTGAAATGTTAAAAAAACCCAAAACTTTAGATATTCAGTACTTAATATCTGTTAAAACAAGATCACCTGTGAGCTCCTGCTCACTTACATATCCCCCTCGCTCTCGCTTATATCAGAACGCAAGCAATCGAAGGAATAGGGCACTTATTATGAATGTTGACTTCAACAAATAATTAACTCTGAAACAAGTAAGTAAAGAGCAGTGTTCTCCCCAGGGATTTCAATAAAAAAAAAAAAAGCATCCTGGTAAACTGTCATTTTGCTTCTTGAAATAGCGTCAAAATCCACCCTATACGTTTCGTAAATACATTCAATCAGTAAATAGGAAGCTGATGTGCGACAGACCTGAAAATGGTATACATGGTATAGAACCCCAAGCTGAAGCTCGGTACCAAATATCAAGCAGTTGTGATTTGTAGTTGCTGAGAAAAATTTTACGAAAATTTTGTAAATCCACGCTATAGGTTTCGTAAATACATCCAGTCGGTAAACAGGAAGTAGATGTGCGACAGACCTGAAAATGGTATACATGGTATAGAACCCCAAGCTGAAGCTCGGTACCAAATATCAAGCAGTTGTGATTTGTAGTTGCTGAGAAAAATTTTACGAAAATGTTGTAAATCCACGCTATAGGTTTCGTAAATACATCCAGTCGGTAAACAGGAAGTCGATGTGGGACAGACCTGAAAACGGTATACACGGTATACAGTAGAACCCCAAGCTGAAGTTTGGTACCAAGTGGCTATGATTCATGGTTGCTGAGAAAAAGGGTGTTACAGACGGACAGACAGAGGTAAAAAACCAGTATAAACCACCCCCCTTTCGGAGCGGGGGTATAAAAAAAACACACACACACACACAATTAGTTCATATTATGAGACCAAACCCATCGGAGTATAACAGCTTCTTGTATAGACACCTTTATAAAAACCATTCCTTCATAGTACATCTTTCAACATACAGTAAGATGCCACAGTAGTGATTGTAGCTGGCACAAGGCTGGTATCTTTGTGCAGGCAGCCCTGGCAAGCTCTTTTCAGTCCACATGCATTGCCTCCTTGCATTTCTCCTTTTTTTTTCACAGCTCACAATGATTGCAGGTTCGGTCACAAGAATAATGTAAACGTGCACATTTTCCCCCCACAGTTCACAACACTTGACGCAATCAAGATTGTTAAAACAACCTCAAATATAGCAAAAAAAGATCTTCACATACATGATTAGAGCTCTTGAGGTTGATATACAGCACCTCCTTTGGCCAGCATGAGGAGGTACAAGAAAAGATAGCAACATCGCAACATACATTTCTATTTTATATGCAAAATAAAACAAAATAATGGTCGTCTTTAAAACAAAATCCTTCATAAATGAATACTTAAATGCAATTAAATTAAAATCTTAGTCGTTTTTATTTCCTTCCCTGTTTAAGATCAGCTGTCAATCAACTTTGGTGGGCGGCACTAGCTGTTCTTTTTCATGATTTATGGACGATTGGTAAGTCTTGCGAATGCGAGTGAGCTTGTTCAAGGTAACTGACAGTTCAAAGGTCAATGTAGCAAAGCGCTTTGCTGAGTGAAATCAAGAGCATGATCGTGTATCTTTACAGTGCTTGACCAAGTTCGTTAGCAATATTAACTGTTGTTAACTAGCTAACATTATTATGTACATATTACGCCATTTTTAAATAGATCATTACTTGTCGCACTGTTCCAGGCTGATTTCGATTAATCATCATGATCTAGACCTGTCAAGAAAATGAGCTCGCGTACACAGAAACATATTTCAATGTAAGCTTGAGGTAATAAGGATGTTTTTCTGTCCTTTAGCATGTTTTACCATTGACAATACCGTATTTGTTGCTGTCCTGTGAGTTTCGCATAATCCTACTGGACGAAAGTTATAGCGGCGTTCCGTATCTGAGATTTTAAACTGGGTGATCTGGCCAAAAGATCATATGACGATATTTTGGACTACAATCATGATCCATGATCTGAATCCTGATTTAGTTGAACTCATGTGATCACATGATTCGTTGTGCCTGGATACAAAGCCGGTCACTTTAACTCACAACTCACAAATCTCTTCTTGTTCTAAAGTTCTGACAGGAAGTGATTCGTACCGGTATTTCCGCCGCTTCTTTCAAAATGATGGTCTACTTGGCGCTATTCTTCGTCCACCATGTTGTCTTCTGTTTACAAAATAAGCTACACCTCCAAGATGCGTAGCACGTCCGCTGAGCGTTGTCCGAATTCTGCAACAACCAATCATGCTTTTGCGAAGTCCATGTGGAGTAGGAATGTCTGGACAGCGCCGCTGTCTATCCATCTATCTATTGATGCAATTTATACCATTCCTCTGAAAAGCAGATTGTATTCTGAATTAAGATCGTCCACAATATAAGATCATTAGATCGCCCACCCCTTTTCAAACACTGACAGAACTTTGTCTTTGGTCGCAATGGGACCGGTGGTCATCACGTCACATGCGTTCTAAAATACAATATGAGATAGCAAAATTGTCAAGCGTAAAGCTTTAGGCCCTACATAGAGGTCATCTGGTTCCGATTGTGACTCAACTCCTTATCTGGAAGACATGAGGGAAACGAACGTACAGTCTTCACCCATGACTCGTGAACTTCGGTCCTGAGACCATGTGCTTTAGAAATATTATTGATCTTATTCTGTCAGAAGCTAATATTCACAGCTGATCCCACTCACTGAGTCTGAATGACAGGTGAGCTTATCATGAAATAAACACCACAAATAACAAGAACATAACTCACACGTACGGTAAAGCCCATGAATAAAGCAACTAAAGGGTTAAACTTGATTATATAATACTATAAAATTGACTATATACTGTAATACTTCAACATTACAATACGATAGCTGTGAATGAACCAAACGACACAAACAGAAAGCTTTAAAATGCATCCAGATGATGGATTGTCCATCCAGAAGACGTATGTCAAGGTTTCTGAGTTCTTGAAGTTCAGGAAAGTTCAGCACAGGGTGACGATCAGTACTTCATGTGATTGTTTTTGGCAGAGTCTTGAGTGTAGTCAAGAGCGTGGTCTGTACTAATGAGAACACGCGCATATAATAGAAGTAAATTCCATGAATGAACATATCATTGAATTTGAAGTATTACACTTGCTGGTGGAATGCTATGGATGCAGAAACAGAATCCATTCTTTCCCTGAGGTGACTGGTTCTGGTTCTGGTCCTCATTTAAAAAAAAAAAAGAACCTGATCGGCTACTCTGACGTAGCCTTCAGGTTAAAGTTGAACTCTGACCGGCAGCCTTAGGTGATCATTATTCTTCCACTCATGAGAGCTCCTTCATTTAAAAAAAAAAAAAACGAGAGTGAGAGAGAGAGAGAGAGAGAGAGAGTGAGAGTGAGAGGAAGGCCTGGTCTTCTCCACGAAGCCTAGGACTCGCCTGATGCCTCTCTCCATGATCTGAAGCTCCTTCACGTAGCTGGCGTCCCTCAGGTCCTCAGCTTGAGGATGATGGTGGCCAGCATGAGGAAGAACGTGTTCCAGCCGAGCGTGACGGCGAAGCCGCGCCACACCATCATGCGAGACAGACCCCATCCTGAAGAACATCACAAGCACTCACGTTTCATATCAGGCTCAAATCCACAATGTCTCACAATGTTTAAACCCAGTCAGAAGCATTTGCCATGCTTGGAGACAGTGTTGTAGTCGAGTCGCTAAACCTCGAGTCCGAGTCCAGTCTTGAGTCCCCAGTGTTCATGTCCAAGTCATTAAAGAAAATTTCGAGTCAAGTCCTTGATAGTTCTTCTACATATGGAACACATTGCAGTGCATTTTTCCCCACTGCACGAGAAGTCTGTACGGTATAAGCAAAGCGGACAATCCTAGGGGCGTTCTCTCCAGGCATTTTCGCGCCATTAACGTTAGTTTGTTCCTGAACATGACGTATGAACAGGTGAATGTGCATTCTCTTGCACGAAATTAGTATAAAAATGAATGTAGATATAAATATCTTATGCCAAATTATTATGGCATGTTACAAAAAATAAAGAAAAAATCTGACTCTTCGTTTCCAATTTACGAGTCCAAATGCAGTTTACGTTAGAGTCATCAGTGCTCAAGTCCAAGTCAAGTCACGAGTCCTTAAAATTAGGGCACTAGTCGAACTCGAGTCCGAGTCCCGGACTCAAGTACAACCCCGATTACAAAAAAGTTGGGACAAAGTACAAATTGTAAATAAAAACGGAATGCAATAATTTACAAATCTCAGAAACTGATATTGTATTCACAATAGAACATAGACAACATATCAAATGTCGAAAGTGAGACATTTTGAAATTTCATGCCAAATATTGGCTCATTTGAAATTTCATGACAGCAACACATCTCAAAAAAGTTGGGACAGGGGCAATAAGAGGCTGGAAAAGTTAAAGGTACAAAAAAGGAACAGCTGGAGGACCAAATTGCAACTCATTAGGTCAATTGGCAATAGGTCATTAACGTGACTGGGTATAAAAAGAGCATCTTGGAGTGGCAGCGGCTCTCAGAAGTAAAGATGGGAAGAGGATCACCAATCCCCCTAATTCTGCACCGACAAATAGTGGAGCAATATCAGAACGGAGTTCGACAGTGTAAAATTGCAAAGAGTTTGAACATATCATCATCTACAGTGCATAATATCATCAAAAGATTCAGAGAATCTGGAAGAATCTCTGTGCGTAAGGGTCAAGGCCGGAAAACCATACTGGGTGCCCGTGATCTTCGGGCCCTTAGACGGCACTGCATCACATACAGGCATGCTTCCGTATTGGAAATCACAAAATGGGCTCAGGAATATTTCCAGAGAACATTATCTGTGAACACAATTCACCGTGCCATCCGCCGTTGCCAGCTAAAACTCTATAGTTCAAAAGAAGAAGCCGTATCTAAACACGATCCAGAAGACATCTTCTCTGGGCCAAGGCTCATTTAAAATGGACTGTAGCAAAGTGGAAAACTGTTCTGTGGTCAGACGAATCAAAATGTGAAGTTCTTTATGGAAATCAGGGACGCCGTGTCATTCGGACTAAAGAGGAGAAGGACGACCCAAGTTGTTATCAGCGCTCAGTTCAGAAGCCTGCATCTCTGATGGTATGGGGTTGCATTAGTGCGTGTGGCATGGGCAGCTTACACATCTGGAAAGACACCATCAATGCTGAAAGGTATATCCAGGTTCTAGAGCAACATATGCTCCCATCCAGACGACGTCTCTTTCAGGGAAGACCTTGCATTTTCCAACATGACAATGCCAAACCACATACTGCATCAATTACAGCATCATGGCTGCGTAGAAGAAGGGTCCGGGTACTGAACTGGCCAGCCTGCAGTCCAGATCTTTCACCCATAGAAAACATTTGGCGCATCATAAAACGGAAGATACGACAAAAAAGACCTAAGACAGTTGAGCAACTAGAATCCTACATTAGACAAGAATTGGTTAACATTCCTATCCCTAAACTTGAGCAACTTGTCTCCTCAGTCCCCAGACGTTTACAGACTGTTGTAAAGAGAAAAGGGGATGTCTCACAGTGGGAAACATGGCCTTGTCCCAACTTTTTTGAGATGTGTTGTTGTCATGAAATTTAAAATCCCCTAATTTTTCTCTTTAAATGATACATTTTCTCAGTTTAAACATTTGATATGTCATCTATGTTCTATTCTGAATAAAATATGGAATTTTGAAACTTCCACATCATTGCATTCTGTTTTTATTTACAATTTGTACTTTGTCCCAACTTTTTTGGAATTGGGGTTGTACTATGATCCTGCTTGGGGATCCTCTGTATGGCGTGTGGGAGCGGAAATGAAAGATGAAAATGTTTTTCACAGCGACTGAAAAACATTTTTTTTTCAATTCGAATACAAAATTTACGACACATGAAACAAACGGATAATTCCTTACACGCCTAGGGTCATAATTACTAAGCAGCATTTACATCGACCATATGTGTGGCGGCCTGGGAAAATTCTTCACGTGGGGAAATTCTGATGACCGAAAAACCTACAGAAGTTCTCTTTTGCATGTTTTTACATCAATTCCACTGAAATATTGCGTGCCCACCTCTACATCTGTCTACAGGGAAAAACAACATTCAGATCCATTTTACAATTCGTAATTAAAGTGGATCATTTTTACCTAAAGAGGTCATACAATTTACGGCCATGCAAGTGAGTCCGACAGGTTTTTAGTAATAATAATAGTAATAATAATAATAATTTATTTCAAAGCATTTCACAGAGTCTCAATTCTCTAACAATAAAAATAATCATGATATGAACAAATAATAAATTATAACAATAAAAGCATATGTACATTAGCGTTTCCACGTATTAAAAATTATGAAAACAAATTAATCAAAATGAAGATTAGTATTCAAATCGTAAGAAAGTTATAAAGGTTTTTCTTCATGTTTCTGTGACTGTTGCAGTCGTTTTTGGGAGGTTTTATTGTTTATTTCCGAAATTAACCCAGTTAAGCTGTAGAGTGCCAGAGAGAAGATGGAAAAGGTTCAACAGGGTTGATTGGGGTTTCATTTGAGAGGGACGTGCAATGAGACGCTCGGTGAATAATTGAGGACGAGAGACACACGCAGAGAGAGAGAGAGAGAAAGAGTGAGGACAGATAAACAGAGAGAGAGGCGGGGGGGATAGTCAGGGAAGGGTCGATTGTCTGGTGCAACATGAGCTCAAGATCATGGAGCAAAGACGAGACATGAAGATCCTCTTAAACATCAAACATACTATCTGTGTGTGTGTGTTTACTTCCTAAAGCCATAGGGTGTGTGCGTGTGTCTAAGGATAAGATTACCAATAAACATGATGCCGTACCGTAGAGTGCTTTATGAGTGTTTGTGTGTGTGTATATGTGTGTGTTCACCTCGGTACATAATGCATCGCAGGGCTTCAGATGCGTACGTCTGAGGCAACGCCAGACTCAGGTATCGCAGCGGATACGGAATACACTCCACTGGCCAAATGACACCTACAGGGAGTTCGATAAGGAACGAGAGAAACATGTGAGGTGAAGAGGATCCAAAAAAAGATAAAGCGCATCCTTCCGTGCATGTTTGTCCATGTTGACACCGCACAAGGTCATAACCTCAGACTTCCTCCTTCCTCCTCAGCCTGTCATCTTGAGGCTTTTAGTGCATTTCCGTTGTGCTGAGCGTCCCCTCCCTCCCTTCATCCCTCCCTCCCTCTTTCCATTCCTCATCACTCGATCACTCCATCTCCCGATCCCAGTGGACCAGCCCAGATCAAATTGCACTAATTGTCTTTCCTCATCAATTAGTGAAAAAAAAAATATAAATCTTCCACCAACATTAAAGCAGCGGTAAGAGACTTTCCTGGAAATTTACAGTTTAGCTGAAACTGAGACTGGGTTTGAATGGATGCGTCATCGCAGGAATATCAATCTGTATCGATCCTGGGGTTCATTTTGAAAATGGATCCTCGTGCATGTAAAAATGATTATTCCCAAATGTTCGCCTTGAAGAAACCTCCAGGTTTTTTTTTTTAAACCTAATCTCTACTGACCTCACATGCGGTGTATGTTGCATTACCATGGAATTTCGCTGTACTGGAAAAAGAACAGAAAAACTACTGACATAAAACTCATGTATAATGGAAATCTACTGTATGGGCAGGTGCTTTATTCTGTCTATAAATGTTTACGTGAAATTTTTGGACATTCTTAATTCTTCGGTCAAAGCTGAAACATGGCCTTGACAATGCCATTGGGACTTGCTGGAACATTGGATATAACTTAATAAAAACACATTTGATAAGACTCTCTCTCAGGTCTCCCTCAGCTCTCTCTCAGTTCTCCCTGACTTCTCCCTCAGTTCTTTCTCAGCTCTCCCTCAGTTCTCCCTCACTTCTCCCTCAGTTGTCCCTCACTTCTCCTTCAGTTCTCCCTGACTTCTCCCTCAGTTCTTCCACAGTTCTTTCTCAGCTCTCCTTCAGTTCTCCCTCACTTCTCCCTCAGTTGTCTCTCAGTTCTCCCTCACTTCTCCCTCAGTTGTCTCTCAGTTCTCCCTGACTTCTCTCTCAGTTCTCCCTCACTTCTCCCTCACTTCTTTCTCAGTTCACTCAGTTCTCCTTCAGTTCTTTCTCAGCTCTCTCTCAGCTCATCCTCAGTTCTCCCTCACTTCTCTCTCAGCCCTTTCTCAGTTCTCCTTCACTTCTCTCTCAGTTTGCCCTCAGTTCTCTCATTCTATGACTTTTTCTGTTTGAGAGTCAAGGTTTCATGATACACATTCAAATTGTGTACCGTAAGTACTTATTTTTCATTCAAGTGAAACATATATATTGAAATTCTCGTCTCTGATCTCATCTCATTATCTCTAGCCGCTTTATCCTTCTACAGGGTCGCAGGCAAGCTGGAGCCTATCCCAGCTGACTACGGGCGAAAGGCGGGGTACACCCTGGACAAGTCGCCAGGTCATCACAGGGCTGACACATAGACACAGACAACCATTCACACTCACGGTCAATTTAGAGTCACCAGTTAACCTAACCTGCATGTCTTTGGACTGTGGGGGAAACCGGAGCACCCGGAGGAAACCCACGCGGAGAACATGCAAACTCCACACAGAAAGGCCCTCGCCAGCCCCGGGGCTCGAACCCAGGACCTTCTTGCTGTGAGGCGACAGCGCTAACCACTACACCACCGTGCCGCCCCTCGTCTCTGATCTCTCTTATAAAACAACTTCCTGATATCACTGACATTACTGCGTGGAAAAAAACCCCAAACACATCTTCACTTCATGTTGTGAAGATGTGAAGAAACCACAATTCTAAATAGTTTTTTAATTCGTTCATATGGAGCATCTGCTATAGAAGATATTATGCACGTTAATATACAGTAAATGGGTAATGTTTCTTGCAGCTGGAACGATTGTCCGAGTTGCAGTTAAAGAAAATTAATCAACACCTTCTGACCAATCAGAATCGAGAATTCATCATAGACGTGATGTTATCCAAACTGGTGACATGGCATCACATACCACTGATGATGAGATTGGGGTAGAAGATGCCGAGAGCGGCCTGATTGGCCGATTGCTCGTCATCAATGGCGGAGGAAATGACCAATCCAAAGGAGATTCCAGTCACACCCTGGAGAACAATCAGGCAGATGACTAGGACCAAGGAGCCCTCGTTGGGAATCTGAGCAAGAGAGATAGAGAGGGTTTATATTATAAGGCTGAATGAACCTTGTATTGTTTAAGAATGTATTCTAAAGAACCATGAATTAAAATAATTGACCTCATGCCTTCACTGAATTAGTATTTGAGTGTGAAAGTGTGGTCTCAATACAACTCTACAAATCACTCAACATCACTGCATTACCCACAATGCCATTCAACTACCTGATGATAGCAGTACCAGTGAGATTCAGACCACTGTGATGAGAATCATGCAGCAGCGCTTTAGCCCTTAAGTCTGTCTAGCTCCTTCACCTCTTCACCTGGACACTCTGCTCAAACAGATCAGCTTCCAAAGCTTCACCTTTCATACCATTACCTCCATCAACACCATCACCATCATGCTCGCCGTCTCGTAAATCACTAACAAGCTGAGCTGAGTCTCTGCCTTCAATCAGTTTTGTCCTATAGCTGCACTGCTTTCTATTCTGGGACTCTGAGTCCAGCAGATGCACCACCATCTCGACTACTTCTTAATAATATGATACTGAACATCATTGTTGGAAAATGATCGTCAAAGTCCTTCCCATGCCAGGACTTGGTCTTCCCAGACAGTCTCCTATCCCAGTACTAACCAGGCCCTTAAGGCACTTTGAGCGGCGTTGATCTCCATTTCCGTAGCCCTCGGCCTCTTGCCTATACAGCTAGGGTTACAGTGGGGGGCTAGTCCTCTGGTAACTGCGAGAGTTTGACTCCCCACTCGCATCTGTATTGCAACATGCCTTGCCAGTAGGTACCATTTTTATGATGGTCTTTGGTATGACCCGACCTTGAGTAGAACTCACAATCTCCCAGTCAAGAGGCAGACAAACTAACCGCTAGGCCAGCTTGCGGTGAAAATGGTAGGCATGAAAAGAAAAGAAAAGAGAAGAAAAGAAAAAAAACATCCAAAGCCCTTTGGCTCTTCTAAAAAACAAAACAAAAACAAGCTAACAGACATCAGAAACTTCTCAAAAGGAATAATGAAAATACAACACCATCCAACGAATTAGCACCATAATCACGAAAAACATAATTCTTTCATTATGAACATATTTAATGTGGATCAGGTTGGAGTTTCACTTGAAATTAATAAATATGGAATATTCTAGCTATTTGAAGGATGATATGTATTTATGACTATGAGCTGGCCTAGCGTGTCTGTCTCTTGATTAGTAGATCACGAGTTCTACTTGTGGTCGGGTCATACCAAAACCATCATAAAAATGGTACCTACTGCTGTCTGGCAAGGCACACTGCAATACAGATGTGAGTGGGGAGTCAAACTCTTGTGGTTACCAGAGGACTAACCCCCCACTGTAACCCTAGCTGTATAGGCAAGAGGCTGAGGCCTATGGAAATGGAGATCGGCACAGCCCTATGTGCCTCAAGGGCTTGGTTAGTACTGGGTTGGGAGACTGCCTGGGAAGACCAGGTTCTGGTATAGGAAGGACTTATGATGTATTTATGAAAAAGGTTTCAGGCAAATTCCTATTGGCTACATGGGCACAAAACTTTTTTGGTTTCATTTAATTTATTTAGTTTAGTTCTCAGGGACCATGTACGATAAAGATTACTCTCAAAAGAGATGCGAGTCTGTGCACCAGTTAGTATGGTCAGAACTAGATATGATTACTGTCTTTTTCTGATTGGCTCCATCTGGTGTAGATGGGACATCATGCATTTTTTTTTTTGACCAAACTATAGACCCTTCCCACTGACGTCACCAGAAACCGGAAGTAAACAGACCCTGCGCCATATTGGAAGACCAACAAACTTGTGATCAGGGGGAAATAACGGCAGCGCGCGGAATTTAAACCCACGAGGCACTTGATTCATCATAAACCTACAATGGTAAACTTTTGTGCTGTGTTAGGGTGTTCCAACAAAGCTGATGGGAAAGGTGAAAAGAAGTCTTTCTTCAGAATACCAGCTGTGATTGAGACACAAGGGGAGCAAACTAAGGAGCTTTCTGCCAGGAGACAGAGAATAAGTGCATTACTGAGTGTCTGTGAGCAAAGGAGAGCCTGAACGTTGCAACCTCCCTATTGGCTGTTTATTGGCTGGTTGTAAAAATGTATCAATTGTTGCCCTTCATCGCAGACTCGAGAGACGAGACCTGATGAGTTAAGGCCCGGTCCCACTGGCCGATGGACACAAAACATATGCAAAAAGGACACAGCGGACGAGCAAAATTTCGGGGGTGGCTCTATCCGTTTTCATCCGCTCCAGAAATGGACAAAATTGGCGAAAATTGGCGAAAACAGAACGGAAAAGAACGGACGTGGGTAGTATATAGCGGGGATGTTAAACGCATGTTCATAGGAAGCCTAGCGGATGAAAGCGGATAGAAGTGGATGACAGCTCCGAAGGGGTTACCGGTGATAACTGAGAAGCGGACGCATAGCAGAAAGAGCGGATGAAGGGGATGCATCACGTACGCCTAACGGAAACAAAGGGGATGTTGCGCGGATGTATATCGGATGCAGACCGTTCACTGCGCATGCGGGGGGTATGAATTGCGTCTGCTCCGCGGATATAAAGGGATGCAGCACGCACGCCGTCAGCATAAAGCGGAAAGACGTGCTGGCGGCTACATCGATACATCTCTACTACTAGATGATTTTCTCCCCCTTTTCATACAAAATATCGATTGTCCGCTAGGTGTCCTTCTACATACTCTAGACATACTCCGGACATCCTAAATATATGAGATACATCCCAGATATAAACGCTTTGTCCGTTTTGAATACTTTATATACGAGATGCATACGCTTACATCCTTTCTATTTCCGTGCTACTAACGATGAATAGACGTTTCATGTACCTTATCTTTCCTCCCTCTTTCCGTTTTCAGCTGCAGTGGATGTGAGTTGCGAGGATGTCCAGAGGATGCAGAGAGGATACAGCAGACGTTTAACGGATGATAACGGACATAGAACGTTTGTTGCTCGTATATGTCGCGGATTTACATCGTACACGGCGGAAAGTTCATCCGTTCTAAAAGTTTTGTGCAGCTCAAAACTTCTTGCGCGGATGAAATCACAGTGGACGGATGCTCGATGGATAGAGCGTTTGAAGCACGTATGCAAGGAGTACACAACGGATGCATAGCGTTTTCCAACGGATGGCAAAGATTTTTTTACGTTTTACATCCTCTTTGCATCCGTAAGTGCAGTGGGACCGGGCCTTTAGATCGTTGGTAGCAGGACAAAATGTCTGGACACAAATTGGGTTTTCAGAAAAGGAAAGAAAATAAACGCAGGGTCGAAAATACAAAAAAGGAGGCAGAAAATGCAAAACGAGTTTTAAGGTAGGACAAATGGTTACTTTTCTGAGGCAGCCCGCCGTGGCTGCCTGCAGGCTTATTTATTATAGCCCATTTAGTTAAAATAGTTGATCTAAAATGTTTATAGTTATAGTTATGTGATGGTTGTCCTCAGTGTTCGAACTATGCCGATATTTTCGGGGGGTCCCTTTTTTTCCCCGGGGGGTGCTTGCGCTTGTCTCGGAGCGCAGATCTCCAAACACATGAGAAGCCTCTCTTACGCACATATCACGCGGACTCCACACACGCATCGCATCTGAAGTCATAACTCATCAGGGGAAATCGTGTCCGCATTGGCATGTTCAAAAAACAACCTCGCGTCAACAATGATACCACACGCAAGAACAAAAAAAAACAGTCAGGCTACTCAACAACCAACCTGGCAGCAGCAGTCGTTGTCATATCGGTTTATTTTATCTTTGATGTAAACACAACACTTCGGATATGCAAATGCTTCCCGTTACACACGATTGCTATGTCAATAAACATCATTTTGCCAATATTTTAGAGACCCCCCAACCATGTTTTCAAGGGATCTCATGTCTGTTTCAGGGGATCTCGGATCCCCCGAGTACCCCCGTAGTTCGAACACTGGTTGTCCTGATTTAGACTGGTGTTTTTTTTTTTGGGGGGGGGGGGGGGGGGGGGGTGTTTGCGCGATGTTGCGTCCAGATTAGGGCAGAACCGGCCCTGGCTACATTTCAGGTGTAGTTTGTTTTATGTATGTATGTACTTGCATAGATGTGTACTTGGTCTTCCAATATGGCGACTACCGAAATCTCGCGGCGCGATGACGTCATGCAGGAAGGGTCTATTCCTTAAGGTTGTCAAAGCTTGACTTTTCAGATTGTTGTCATTAAAACAATCCTGGTTTTGTCATCTTTTGCTCGTCAAATGTGTCCTTGGTACACAATTAGTTGCACATGGCATGTGCCAAGATCACAAACACTGAATATTTCAGTTATATATTGTATTTTGTGATATGATGGCCATCAATCACTCTGCTAGACTCGATGGTGGAAGCCACGGTAGCCATGATGGTAGTGATGGAAGACGCCGGTAAAACCAATGGAGGCAGCAACGTATGACCTTATGGCAATGATGGTAGTGTGTACAGTTTTCACGTCTGCAGAACGGCATAGCTACGACAAGACTAAATAAGTCACATGCCCTAGGCAAACATTTATTTTTCTGTAGAATGTTGTTCCATGGGCGGCACGGTGGTGTAGTGGTTAGCGCTGTCGCCTCACAGCAAGAAGGTCTGCGTTCGAGCCCCGTGGCCGGCGAGGGCCTTTCTGTGCGGAGTTTGTATGTTCTCCCCGTGTTTGCGTGGGTTTCCTCCGGGTGCTCTGGTTTCCCCCACACTCCAAAGACATGAAGGTTAGGTTAACTGGTGACTCTAAATTGACTGTAGGTGTGAATGTGAGTGTGAATGGTTGTCTGTGTCTATGTGTCAGCCCTGTGATGACCTGGCGACTTGTCCAGGGTGTACCCCGCCTTTCGCCCGTAGTCAGCTGGGATAGGCTCCAGCTTGCCTGCGACCCTGTAGAACAAGATAAAGCAGCTAGAGATAATGAGATGAGATGTTCCGTGAATATTTTCAGCTTGATGGTTGCGATGAAATGCTACAGTAGCCTCTGGCAGCCCACGTATGGCTCCAGGATACTCACGCATGCCTTCATGCTCCAACACTTGATCCACGGCAATTTTCAACACGACCAAACTTTCCGGGGATGGAGGCCATGCCCTCCTGATTGTCAAGGTAGCTCTCTGGCTCTCACATATTCCAACGGAAGGGCCCGGAACGCATGCCACTTGACCCCCGGAAGGCTCAAAATCATCTACCGGTGTCTACTGTGAAATGATTCTGAGGCATTAACAAGCTGCTCAAGATGGGTGATACTTGTATAAACATAATCAGTCTTTATATTTGAATTATACCATGCTAGTCCTTTAACAAGAACACAAATGGACACCACTTTTTGACCAAAAGGGTATGGGTTCTTGAACCGGTTCTGTTCAGGATCCTTTGAACCTTGGTGCCAGCTGGTGAACCAGCCCACATTTCCACCAGTTTTGAGGAGAACCATTATAATGAAACATGTGTCATCAACAGAGGGTGTTGTACAATTTGCAATGGGAGTAAACAGTAGTCACAAGATGGCAAATCGCACTGATTACCTTTGAGCTTTTGTTCTGTCATTGAAGATTTTCTTTCCATCCAAAAAACAAGTACAATATGGACCGACTACTAATGATTAGGAGATGTAGAAGCTCTCCAAACTAATGACACGCCCACTGATGTTTGTCAGGAATGGAAGCGACAAATGGATGTAAAAACGGCAGAGAGTTTATTCATGGCAAAGCTGGCAGACAAATCCAAATCGTAGAACAAAGGGATAGTCAACAAACAGGCAATGGTCAGGCGAGGCCCAAACAGGATATCACAGGTGAAGACAGACAGCGTAAACCAAAATATAAATGTCACTAACCAGATAAACAGCATGAGTAATTAGGCTTGATAAACTCAAGCAAGGGAACCTTGAGCATTTACTTCACAAGGTTTGTGTGAACTGAGAGTCCTTTTACATACAGTGGTAATACGACTGTGATTCGGAACAGGTCTGAGTGATGATTAGTACTCCGGAGACTGAGAGTGGTGTGGGGCAGTGTGATTGTTGTAATCCACGGCGGCCATGTTTGAAGGCTGCTGCGAACTCAGGGAAGTGGAGTCTTGAGTGTGAGCAGGTACAGACATAACAATGTCATCATGGTTAATGTCGCGCTGGAAAAACTAGCTATCTTTTGGTTCCAGATGGGAACCAACTTTTCAGGTTCAGAACCAATGTAGTTTTGGTCGAAATGCTCCAAACGGTCCAATGGTAAAATACTCAGCCATTGGGGTTGTACAAGACAGTGCATACTTAGTGCCAGTCCCAAGCCTGGATAGATTGGGGAGGGTTGCGTCAGGAAGGGCATCTGGTGTAAAACCTATGCCAAGTCAAATATGCGGAACAGATCTGCTGTGGCGAATCCAAACATATGGGAGCAGCCAAAAGAAAAAGATGATGAAGAAGCAGCAGCTTTGAACGGTCCAAAATTTGGTGCATGAACCAGAACAGAATCCGTTCCCTGTTGGTGTAAAAGGAGTAACAGGTGCTTTTGGACTGGAAGAACTTAGGTGCTTTTGGACTGGAAGAACTTTTTCATAGTTCTTAGAACTGTTGGAGGACTTAGTGTCCGCACTGAGAACGGCTGTACACTTGTTTAGCTTCTACTTCAGGATAGGTTCTCTCCCAGCACAAGACAAACCATGAGTGACGCAAGTGTACAGTGAGTGATCCAGATGTAAGTGTACATTGAACATGAACATGAGCCAATGCAGCACCGTCAACCACCATTTTTAAAAATTCGTGTAAACGACAGCTCTTAAAGTTCATGTTAAATAATGAAGAAAAAAATCCCGGCCCAATGGCCTGACACAGACATCCAGGCTTTATTGAACGTATACTGTATGCGCTGAAGGAAAAAAGCCCTTGAAAGTCTGTAGTTATTGGGGTACTTCCCCAGTGGGTAGTTCCTCTCAATAAATCCGTAGAACTGTTTGGTCTGAAAGTGCCTATTAATGAATCCTGAAATCCTATGGCACCCCCTGTTGGATGGATGAAAAACGTGAAGTGCCATTATGGGTCAAGCCCCCTCCAAAAGTCAGTCATGTTAACAGCACTATCATCATCCAGATTAGAGTACGACCTTTATATTATTCCTAAGTGTCTATGAAACGCATTTGAAGTGAACATCATGTCGATTACACCACAGCACTGCTGAATTCTTGATTCTGATTTATCAGTAAGTATTAATTCAGTTCCTGCAGCAGCTCTGACAATAGCTGCAAGACTCATTTTCATACACTTGTCCTAATACACTGTCAGGCTATACAACAACTTACATGAGGATTTGTATGGCGGATATGTTTATTTACAAGGGTACTTCAAAAAGTTCTCGGCCTCTCTCACCCAGAAAACGTCACAGGAGAAACTGTTCTTGCATTATTTTTCAACATAGTCTCCTTTAACTTCAATGCACTTGGTCCACTGATGTTCAAGCTTTGCTATCCCTTCATGGAAGGAGGTCACATCTTGAGCCTCCAGACCCTCCTCGATAGCATGGTTGACTTCATCATCATCACTCTGAAAATGGTGACCATACACACATGGGATTTCAGTTTGGGGAACTGATAGAAGTTAGACAGTGCCAGATCGGGTGAGTAAGTTGCATGGGGCAACAGATCAAAGCCACATTTGGCTGCTTCTGCCCCACCACCTGTGCTGCATGGACGGGCGCATTGTCCTGGAGCAACAGCACGTCAGTTTGAAGCTTTCTTTCCTCTCCTTTTTTCTTTAATTGCTTCTTTCATTTGAGTTTTTTGTGGACAGTGATATGTGGCTTCATAGTAAACAGTTATGCCCCAAAACGGGAGTTACATCCCTTGTTTCCGGGTGAGGCCGAGAACTTTTTGAAGTCCCCTCGTAACATTTACAAAAGAAGAATTCAATCAACGGGTGGCACGGTGGTTAGCACTGTCGCCTCACAGCAAGAAGGTCCTGGGTTCGAGCCCAGCGGCCAGCGAGGGCCTTTCTGTGTGGAGTTTGGATGTTCTCCCTGTGTCTGCGTGGGTTTCCTCCGGGTGCTCCGGTTTCCTCCGAAGACATGCAGGTTAGGTTAATTGGTGGCTCTAAATTGAGTGTGAATGGTTGCTTGACTCTATGTGTCAGCCCTGCGATAACCTGGCGACTTGTCCAGGGTATAGAGGATTTCAGCCTACGTCATTGTTTCCATAGCGACGATATTTATGCCGCCATTTTGACGGTCACAAATATGGCGACTACCGGTAGCGATACACTGTTGATCATGACGAAGTCTCATTGTCGAGTATTTTATCCGACCTAGATGACACGAGTAAGAAGCGATATCACCAGAAAATCAATGATGCTGGTGTACGTGATCCGTACACGTTACCAGGCTATCTTTTTCTGGCTTTGCAGCGCTGCAGCGCGGGTGATCTTCCTGACCTGCAGTCAGGCGTGTGGGAAATACCAGGGAAAAAACATAAAAGAAAAAGGAGCGAGATGCAGAAAACACCTTCACTATTCAGCGACATAGGGCATTTACAGGGCGAGCAGAGGGAGAGGTATTTGCAAAAATTGAGGTTAGCAGGCTTAGAGAACGACGTTTACCTGCTTCCACCAGGATTGTTCACTGACGTACGGAAGTACACAAAGCCCTTGTCTTTACCTGACTTCGGCCCACATGATCTGTATACCTATGTCGTTAAAAACCAGGCTGGGTAACATGCCTACATCAGCGGGTCGTCCCTGGAGCCGGTGGTCGCCATCTTATTACAGCTAAGGTTTGTTCACATTTTCATTTACTTTCAGTCCTCAGGATAAACAAAATGTTATTAAATGTCATCGAAATAACTTCTTAGTCTGTTGAGACATGGCCCGTTATAAATTTGCTGTTACCAGGCAATGACCAAGAACTGTATTATTAGGGTCGTTGTAGTTGTAGCAGTGCACTAGCAGCTAGCTGTTAGCACTAGCTAATGTCAACAACATAGTAGCTGGTATGTTACTGTAGCAATGTTTACGTTCAGTCATTTGGATGACTGTTAAAACCTTTCAGCCTCAAGTTTTTCCTTTACTGTATTTACTAGTTTACTGAGCTAGCGCGCTCGCTCCCAGCCTGCCCAAGCTAGCGCGCGCGCTCCCAGCCTGCCCGAGCTAGCGCGCTCGCTCCCAGCCTGCCCGAGCCAGCGCGCTAGCTCCCAGCCTGCCCGAGCTAGCGCGCTAGCTCAGTAAACTAGTAAATACAGTAAAGGAAAAACTTGAGACTGAAAGGTTTTAACAGTCATCCAAATGACTGAACGTAAACATTGCTACAGTAACATACCAGCTACTTTGTTGTTGACATTAGCTAGCTTGACCTTCAAAATGGCGGACACCGGGGCGTCACGTGACCCTGTGACATCACGTCGAAATCCTCTATACTCCGCCTCTCGCCCATATTCAGCTGGGATAGGATCCAGCTTGCCTGCAACCCTGTAGAACAGGATAAGCGGCTACAGATGATGGATGGATGGATGGATGGCTGGAATTCAATCAACACTCTGAGCAAAAATAGTTCCTATTCTTAGGTCCTGAATAGACTATTTATAGCATGATCTAGCGTGCCTCCAGGATGTTCTGTAGCTGTAATTTTTTTAAATAATTAAAAAGTACAACATGTTGTTCTTAATAAATAAAACAGTTAAACTGTTGATCATTGTTGTCGTATAAAAGAAATAAAACACTATGAGATTGGAAAATAATCAGCCCTGGGGTGGAGTTGATTGTTTTCCTAGAACAGCTCGCCATCTATTTATCAAGCCTGTTTTCTCCGACACCACCAACCAGTCTTTTACAGCCCTTTGATACTCATTGTTAGCTTAACAGCTTTATTGAAATAAGTGTTTGTTTAACTTCTGCTGTTTCTACCCTAAGCACACGACGTTAACCTAAAATATAACCCTGGGTGACCTCTGAATTAAAAGCCCTATTAAACGAGAAGAAGAGGGTTTTTAAATCTGGCAACAAAGAGGAGATGAGGAGAGTGCAGAGGGAGCTGAAGAGGGGGATAAGGAGAGGCAAGGACAGCTACAGGAGGAAGCTGGAGGAGCACCTCAAGGGGATCTCTGGCCACACAAAGAACAGTGGGAGGGGCCCTGTATCTGGGGGCCAAGACTGGGCAAATGAGTTGAATCTCTTTTTCAACAGATTTGACTGTGCCACCCCACCCTCCCCCACTCACCATAGTCCTGGCCGGTCTGTGATATCACTCCACCCCACCCCCTCCCCTCATAATACCTCTGACACCAACAGCTCCCTCCTCACACCACATCACCCCCCTCCGATCCCTGCCAGACCAATCCACACACTCCACCCCCGACCTCACTCTACAGGACTCACACCTCGGCTACACCCCTCGCCTCTCCATAACAGCTGATCAGGTGTTGAAGGAGCTGAGGAGGATCAAGCCAAGGAAAGCTGCTGGCCCTGATGGTATCAGCTCCAGACTGCTTAAAGACTGTGCAGATCAGCTCTGTGGGATTCTTCTGTACATTTTCAACCTGAGCCTCAGTCTGGAGAAAGTTCCACTTCTGTGGAAAACATTATGTGTGGTTCCAGTTCCCAAGACCGCGCACCCCAGGGAGCTCAACCACTTTCGGCCAGTAGCTTTAACGTTTCACCTAATGAAGATCATGGAGGGGATTGTTCTCTCCCACCTCTGACACCTGGTGAACAGCGAGATGGACCCCCTGCAGTTTGCATATCGACCGGGGATTAGTGTGGATGACGCTGTCATTTACCTGCTACACCGGTCACTTTTGCACCTGGAGGGCACTGAGAGCACTGTGAGAATCATGTTCTTTGACTTCTCCAGTGGTTTCAACACAATCCAGCCATCACTGCTTAGGGGGAAGCTGGAGGAAGCTGGTGTCGACTGCCACCTGGCTGCATGGATCATCGACTACCTCATTAACAGTCCGCAGTATGTGAGGCTCCGCGACTGTGTGTCTGATGTGGTAGTCTGCAGCACAGGGGCTCCACAGGGTACAGTGCTCTCTCCTTTCCTCTTTACACATCTGACTTCAGCTACAACACGGATAGCTGCCACCTCCAGAAGTTCTCAGATGATACAGCCATTGTTGGACATGTGTCAGAGGGGGACGATCTGGAGTACAGAGAGGTCATCACCAACTTTGTCGCCTGGTGCGAACTGAACCACCTGCGCATCAATGCCAGCAAGACAAAGGAGGTGGTGATCGATTTCAGAAGGACGGTTCCTCAAATTGCACCAGTGAACATCCAGGGTTTGGACATTGAGATCGTGGAGGAGTACACATACATGGGTGTTCACCTCAACAACAAACTGGACTGGACTAACAACACAGATGTCCTGTACAAGAAGGGCCAAAGTCGTCTCCACCTCTTGAGAAGACTGAGGTCTTTTGGTGTGTGCAGGACACTGCTTAGGACTTTTTATGACTCTGTGGTAGCATCAGCGATTTTCTACGCTGTGGTCTGCTGGGGCTGTGGAAGTTCAGAGAGGGACAGGAAGAAACTTAATAAACTGGTCAGAAGGGCTGGCTCAGTCTTGGACTGTCCTCTGGACTCCATTGAGGTGGTGGGTGAGAGGAGGATGTTAGCCAAGCTGACCTCAATCATGGATAACCCCTCTCACCCCCTACATGAGGCTGTGGGGGCTTTAAGCAGCTCGTTTAGTAGTAGACTGCTACACCCACGGTGTAAAGGCCTCTGCATGCTCTTGCGACAAGGCTTTCGCAGATAGCTTTTCGCAGACAGTTGTAATTTATTGTTGAGCGGGGAGTAATAGGCGTGCGCGATGTTATTCACCGCCACAACGCAAGGGGGTGCGAAGTCGCGAAATCGCTAGGAGTAGTTGGTGGGTGTGGTTAGTGGAGTGTTTATCCTCCGATTACTTATAATGACTAGAACTGGAGTCGTATAGATGTACGTACTTCCTCACTTCCTCAATCAATCGTGCTGCTCCATCTTCGCTTATGTTTTTAAAAATGGCGGTCGTGAAAACAAACCAAACCGGGAAAGTAGGGAAGCGGAAGTGCGTGTACAGAGGATGCAGAGTGGACCAATCAGAGCCCTCTTGTCTGCGACACTGTCTGCGAGGCTTCTGCGGTGGTCACAATTTTTGGGAGGTGCGTGCAGAGCGTCTGCGAAGGGGGGGGGGGGGGGCTTCGCAGACGCCATCTGCGAGGACTGGGGTGTCAGCATAAATTGGCCTTAAGAAGGAGAGGTACTGCAGGTCATTCATACCTGCTGCTGTCAGACTGTATAACACCCACAACTTGTAACGTAGCACCAATAACCTGTTTGTCGTTTAATTTGCACTACTTCACCACTACTACCTCTGCCATCTCTCATCGATGCAATTATTATGTGCAATAATATAGACCCTAAACTATTTTTATGCATATATATATACATATATATATATATATATATATATATGTGTGTGTGTGTGTATATACATGTGTGTATATACAGAGTCTACCTGTGATGTGCAATTTTTCAGAGCCTCTCAATAAGGCAATTTTTCTATACTTTTTCACGGTAGATAATGCAAATAGCCCTCTGTATTTAATCCTTCGTTTGTCTAATTTTTATTTCAGTTTTATTTATCTGTTTGACATTTTTCTTGCTACTGTAACACGTGAATTTCCCCGATGTGGTATGAATAAAGTGAATCTAATCTAATCTAATCTAATCTAATCTAATCTAATCTAATATCAAAGCTCTAATCTCATAGTATATTCATAAGACCCACAGTTACCTTAAAGACGAGCAGGATAAAGAGCAGGAGCAGGATGATCTGGACGCTGATGACCAACAGCTGAGAGAAGAGATGTGCCAGCATGGTCTCTAAAGAACTCACGCCTACAGGGGAGCAGAAGAAAGAGGATAGGGAAAAATAATGTGAAAGAAAAATGTAAGTGGAGTAAACAATATGTCACTGCCTCCATCTAGTGGTTTATAGAGGAAATGGATTTTTTTAAAGAAAAGTGTGATAAATTCTGCACTAAAGGCCCTTATTAGTACAAGAGAGCGAGTGAAGAATGAATTTTAAAAAGACTTATTTAGTGACATACATCTCAAATGCCCTGGAAAGTGTCTCACCTGCAACCCAGCACCTGTCCAACAGCCCCTCTTTCCTCTCCAGGACAAAGGACAGAGCAGTGAGTCCCACCGCCAGGTAAAAAGTGATGCTTTTTTTCCGGATGAAAAAAAGAAATGTACGATAACAATATATTATTAATTCATATCGGACATTTTCACCAAAAAATAAGCTGCCACTGTATCTGAAAATGAACGACTCTGCTCCAAAATATGTAGCAACATGCCATCGTGACTTATTATTATTATTATTATTATTACTATAAGTACAAGTAGGTCCGAAAATCTGAGACCACACTGAAAATCTGGGATTCCCCCCCCCAAACACACACACACTTAAAATTGTACATAAACCATTTTTGGTTCAATATTCAATATTTTAAATCTTTAATATTAAAGATTCTCTACTATTTCTCAGCCCCAATTTAAACCTGTTGAAATGTGTGATACTGACCATGCTAGCTGTTTTGTACAAAAGGTCTGATTTTCCTCATGTCTAATCTCTTCTATTGAAGCTTGTGTTCAGACAACGCTGATAGATTTGATCTAAAATGGATCATCAGGTTTCGCACAAATCTGTGGCATCCATGCAACCCGAGTCACACCGTCATTAAAGCTAGACTGCCTTTCAGATTTTACAAGTGTAGGTCATAAAAAGAATTTTCCCCAACACCCAATTATTTTTGTTTAGTGGACCAAAAGCTACTGAATTCGAATCACAGACTTCCAACTTTATTATGTTTTTTAAAATAAAACAATTAATGAATTTAAGGTCATGTGGCCCTAAATTCTCCACTATTTTTTCCTGCTTCACCATGACCCAATTCAAGATACTACATCATGCATCACGTGGTGGGCTTTCCCCGTTCGCGCAAGGCATTGTGGGATATAAATTTAAAACAGGAGAGAAAAACGGAGGACGTGAGTGTGCGAAAGAAACGTGAAAGACTGACTACAGTAACGGAAAGCGAGAAGAAAAGACGTTATGTTATATACAAAGGAAAGAAAACGAATAAATATCGGCGCTCAGTGAGCACCTTGGTGTGATGAGCTGTTCGTTTAGCGACAGAATGATGGAACTGTCAGTGCACAGTCAAAGGTAAACCTGTAGATGGCAGTAATGCAACACTGTGGATGCCAGCTGCCATAAAACCCAAAAGAAGAAGAAGAAGAAGGTAAACCTGCGAATGCGCACACACACGGACTTCCTCTGTCTGCTTGACTGCATGAAGCGAGCGATTTCATGCACATTATTTGCTTTAATCCCCTCAAATTAAATAATTTCCCAGCCGCAGAATGGCCTGTTTTTTTTTTTTTTTTTAAATATTACAGAAATAGTGTGGCATGGTGGTGTAGTGGTTAGCGCTGTCGCCTCACAGCAAGAAGGTCCGGGTTCAAGCCCCGTGGCCGACGAGGGCCTTTCTGTGAGGAGTTTGCATGTTGTCCGCGTGGGTTTCCTCTGGGTGCTCCGGTTTCCCCCACAATCCAAAGAGATGCAGGTTAGGTTAACTGGTGACTCTAAATTGACCGTAGGTGTGAGTGTGAATGGTTGTCTGTGTCTATGTGTCAGCCCTGTGATGACCTGGCGACTTGTCCAGGGTGTACCCCGCCTTTCGCCTGTAGTCAGCTGGGATAGGCTCCAGCTTGCCTGCGACCCTGTAGAACAGGATAAAGCGGCTACAGATAATGAGATGAGATTACAGAAATAAACATATATCACAATGACCAAATTTCAAAGGGAACTAAATTTCACCGATTTTATGACATCAAAAGGCCGTCTAGTTTTACAAACAAACAAAACGGCACAAACCAAATACAATGAAAGTCTGAAATTCATGTAAATATTTAAAAGATTCCACTTTTCACTACTGTTATAGTACTCAAGACCTGTCTTGGTTTCAAGACCACTTTTTGAAGGTCTTGAGCTTGTCTTGGTATCAACTGCATTTTTACTCTATCTCAGATATAGAGGACTCTGGATTTTATTTCAAGACCAGTCAAGACCACAACTATGGGGATTTCACCAAATTGCCTGTGCATTGTCTGATTTATTTGTGAACATGGTTACTGTGATTGGATGAAAATTTTCCTGCGCGGGCAGCACGGTGGTGTAGTGGTTAGCGCTGTCGCCTCACAGCAAGAAGGTCCGGGTTCGAGCCCCGTGGCTGGCGAGGGCCTTTCTGTGTGGAGTTTGCATGTTCTCCCCGTGTCCGCGTGGGTTTCCTCCGGGTGCTCCGGTTTCCCCCACAGTCCAAAGACATGCAGGTTAGGTTAACTGGTGACTCTAAATTGACCGTAGGTGTGAATGTGAGTGTGAATGGTTGTCTGTGTCTATGCGTCAGCCCTGTGATGACCTGGCGACTTGTCCAGGGTGTACCCTGCCTTTCGCCCGTAGTCAGCTGGGATAGGCTCCAGCTTGCCTGCGACCCTGTAGAAGGATAAAGCGGCTAGAGATAATGAGATGAGAGATGAGATTTTCCTGCGCCAATTCAACCTATAACGTGACTCATTGCTAATTTGAAAATTTTCTTCCTGTTAGCGGCTGTCGCCCCTCCACCACCTCGTCACACCTACTGGTCTGGTTCTGGTCTTGAATCGGTCTTGCCCTGCTTTGGTCTTGGTCTTGATTTGGTCTCAACCCCTCAAAGTCTTGGTCTTGTCTTGGTCTCGATACACTCTGGTCTCGGACCGGACTTGACTACAACACTACGTTTCACTCAACTTCAATACAAAATAGCAGTATTTTCACTTTAGTGCTCTCAGACTTTTGGACCCTTATCTATGAGTAGTATATAATTTTACCTCAGAACAGCTCCTGGAGTCACAAATGTAGTGAATGTAGTGTTCTGACTGCCGTATATTGGCTCCTCGAACTAGAAGAGACGAATAATAACAATACAAATACCTCCGACAAAGAATTGCGTCACAAATGCATATTTAAATATCTATAATATCATTTCCTTCAGCATAATCTTTAAAATTAGCCCAGTGTGCTCATATGATGGATTAGTAATTATGAAAAACACCCATGTGTGCTCCATTACGCTTTTTATACACTTTCAACTCAGAAGTCTGTCACACACGTAGTTACTTGGAGCACAATAACATCATCATGTTATTGACGTCATAACAGCTTGATAATTCACTCACTGGCTAGCTAGCATACTAACATTCTGATTTAGATGAAGTCAGCTACATATAAAAATATATTGTTCATGTAATACAGAATTCTGAAGACTAAGTACACCAGTACAGTATGGAAAATAACTCTAGCATGCTAACTACACTACCGTTCAAAAGTTTGGGGTCACCCAGACAATTTTGTGTTTTCCATGAAAAGTCACACTTTTATTTACCACCATAAGTTGTAAAATGAATAGAAAATATAGTCAAGACATTTTTCTGGCCATTTTGAGCATTTAATCGACCCCACAAATGTGATGCTCCAGAAACTCAATCTGCTCAAAGGAAGGTCAGTTTTATAGCTTCTCTAAAGAGCTCAACTGTTTTCAGCTGTGCTAACATGATTGTACAAGGGTTTTCTAATCATCCATTAGCCTTCTGAGGCAATGAGCAAACACATTGTACCATTAGAACACTGGAGTGAGAGTTGCTGGAAATGGGCCTCTATACACCGATGGAGATATTGCACCAAAAACCAGACATTTGCAGCTAGAATAGTTATTTACCACATTAGCAATGTACAGAGTGGATTTCTGATTAGTTTAAAGTGATCTTCATTGAAAAGAACAGTGCTTTTCTTTCAAAAATAAGGACATTTCAAAGTGACCCCAAACTTTTGAACGGTAGTGTACATGGCTTGCTAACTATTTCATGTGCTACATAGCTAGCTCACAGAATTAGCTCGTTTAGTGGCTACAGACAATTTTATCCACCCTTTTTTCCCCTCATCAGATCTCAAAGCCTTCATTCTGTAAAGTTTACAGGTTAAGCTGGTTTTTATTTTTAGCTGAGTAATGGAGAACTAAAAAAAAAAAAAATTAAAAAAAGCAAGTGGAAATGCCTTGAATATATTCAAACTTACAGTATTTCCTATTATAAGATAATAATAAACCAAATAAAAGCTTACTAAAACTATTTCTAGGCTTTTCTTTTTTTCTAATTTCAAGCTCAAAATAGTCTTGCTCGATTGGCAGATAATTTTTGCTATTTTTTAGCATTTTTTTTAGAAAGAAGAAAAATCTGCAAGTCTGAATAAGACAAGAAGAAAATGTAAAGCTTCAACTTAAAGATGAAAATACAAATATCTAGAAATAGGCTTTAATCATCTTATATTCAGTTTATTGCAATCTTATAATCGGAAATTTTGATTTGATAAAAGTTTATTTCAAACATGTAAACAGTGAATAAATAAACAGAAAACAAGAAAAGCAAAACAGCACTTGCAACAAGAACACGTGAAAAGCCACTAAATTAGAAAATAAAACATAAATAATATAGGTAATAATAATATAATATCAAAATCAAAACAAAAGAAAACAAAATAAAATTACAAACAAGGACGCACTAAGCAGTTTTGAGTTTACGTATCCGAAAAGGAGTGGGCTGAAGTAAAACCGTATTTAATCCCACCTGTCTTCGTAAGTCAATATAAACTGATTTTATATATATATATATATATATATATATATACACACACACATATATATTCACACATACATACATATACAACCCCGATTCCAAAAAAGTTGGGACAAAGTACAAATTGTAAATAAAAACGGAATGCAATGATGTGGAAGTTTCAAAATTCCATATTTTATTCAGAATAGAACATAGATGACATATCAAATGTTCAAATTGAGAAAATGTATCATTTAAAGAGAAAAATTAGGTGATTTTAAATTTCATCACAACAACACATCTCAAAAAAGTTGGGACAAGGCCACGTTTACCACTGTGAGACATCCCCTTTTCTCTTTACAACAGTCTGTAAACGTCTGGGGACTGAGGAGACAAGTTGCTCAAGTTTAGGGATAGGAATGTTAACCCATTCTTGTCTAATGTAGGATTCTAGTTGCTCAACTGTCTTAGGTCTTTTTTGTCGTATCTTCCGTTTTATGATGCGCCAAATGTTTTCTATGGGTGAAAGATCTGGACTGCAGGCTGGCCAGTTCAGTACCCGGACCCTTCTTCTACGCAGCCATGATGCTGTAAATGATGCAGTATGTGGTTTGGCATTGTCATGTTGGAAAATGCAAGGTCTTCCCTGAAAGAGACGTCGTCTGGATGGGAGCATATGTTGCTCTAGAACCTGGATATACCTTTCAGCATTGATGGTGTCTTTCCAGATGTGTAAGCTGCCCATGCCACACGCACTAATGCAACCCCATACCATCAGAGATGCAGGCTTCTGAACTGAGCGCTGATAACAACTTGGGTCGTCCTTCTCCTCTTTGGTCCAAATGACACGGCGTCCCTGATTTCCATAAAGAACTTCAAATTTTGATTCGTCTGACCACAGAACACTTTTCCACTTTGCCACAGTCCATTTTAAATGAGCCTTGGCCCAGAGAAGACGTCTGCACTTCTGGATCGTGTTTAGATACGGCTTCTTCTTTGAACTATAGAGTTTTAGCCGGCAACGGCGGATGGCACGGTGAATTGTGTTCACAGAAAATGTTCTCTGGAAATATTCCTGAGCCCATTTTGTGATTTCCAATACAGAAGCATGCCTGTATGTGATGCAGTGCCGTCTAAGGGCCCGAAGATCACAGGCACCCGGTATGGTTTTCCGGCCTTGACCCTTACGCACAGAGATTCTTCCAGATTCTCTGAATCTTTTGATGATATTATGCACTGTAGATGATGATATGTTCAAACTCTTTGCAATTTTACACTGTCGAACTCCTTTCTGATATTGCTCCACTATTTGTCGGCGCAGAATTAGGGGGATTGGTGATCCTCTTCCCATCTTTACTTCTGAGAGCCGCTGCCACTCCAAGATGCTCTTTTTATACCCAGTCATGTTAATGACCTATTGCCAACTGACCTAATGAGTTGCAATTTGGTCCTCCAGCTGTTCCTTTTTTGTACCTTTAACTTTTCCAGCCTCTTATTGCCCCTGTCCCAACTTTTTTGAGATGTGTTGCTGTCATGAAATTTCAAATGAGCCAATATTTGACATGGAATTTCAAAATGTCTCACTTTCGACATTTGATATGTTGTCTATGTTCTATTGTGAATACAATATCAGTTTTTGAGATTTGTAAATTATTGCATTCCGTTTTTATTTACAATTTGTACTTTGTCCCAACTTTTTTGGAATCGGGGTTGTATACACACACACACACACACATATATATACACACATACATATATATACACATACACATACATACACTGTATATTATTACTTCAACTATTCAGATATCAATTCTCTATGACTATATCATATAATTAATTATACATGTATATCCATATGTCTACAAATAAGTTTACTACGAATACCACACTCACAATGGAAAAGAGCAAAATAAAAACAAAACAAATAGACGATGACTCAGAAAAGAACAAAATTAAAAAATACACAGTAAACAGCCAGTTATGATTAATCCCCTTCATCCTTATACCTCGTGAAAATAAAATTTTTGTACATCTTTTTAAAACGCTTCATGTCTGGACATCCCTTGAGGTCCTCATTTAAACTGTTCCACCGCTTCACCCCACAAACAGAAATACAAAAACTTTTCTTGGTTGTGTGCACCCTATAATTTTTAAATTTAAATAAACCCCTTAAATTATAACTCCCTTCTCTTTCAGTGAACAGTTTTTGAATATTATGTGGTAGTTGATCATTGTTTGCTTTGAATAATATTTGTGCCATTTGATAACCCACCAGATCTGCAAATTTCAATATTTCTGACTGTAAGAATTATGTATTTGTATGATCCCGGTAACCAGCCTTGTGTATAATCCTTATTGCTCTTTTTTGGAGAATGAATAATGAATGTATTGTATTTTGTAATTATTGCCCCATACCTCTGCACAGTAACTTAAATAAGGTGAAACCAGGGAACAGTAAAGAATCCGGAGTGAACTGTGATCTAGAAACTGTTTGACTTTGTTTAATATTGCAATACTTCTTGATACTTTGGATTGTATGTTTTTTATATGTGGTTTCCAGCTGAGTTTTTCATCAATAGTTGTTCCAAGAAATTTGATTTCCTTAACTCTTTCTATAATAACCCATCTATTTGAATATTTATTTGTGTGTTTGTTCTGTTGTTACCAAATAATATTACTTTGGATTTGTTCAAGTTTAATGATAATTTGTTACTGTTGAACCATATTATTAATTTACTTATTTCTGTGGTGATCTCCTGCAATAGTTCCATTAAATGATCACCAGAAAAGAGGATATTTGTATCGTCAGCAAACAAGACAAGCTTCATTACTTTAGATACACCACATGTGACCCCTCACCGAATCCAGGGACACATGTCGGCCGAAACGAATCCGAGATAATTGCAAAAGAAGCATTTTTTTTCGAAATTTGTGATTTTTGTTTTTTTCCATCATGTGCAAGTTGAGATATTGAAGAATGCAATCAGTATTTCAGATAATAGATTGTTTTGTTGGAAAAGCATACATTTTTTGTTGCAAATTGTCTCGTTTTTGTCAAGACTGTAGCCTGCTGGGGGGTGTGGGTAAATTACCATATGGGCCATTCACATGATGATTTAAGTCTTTTTTTTTCCCCGCAAATCAGCTGTATGATCCAAGCTGAGCGCATGGCTACTTAACTGCATACAGGCATGTAATTTCACTATGGAATGAGTTACTAAACAGAGCGCAGAGTAGCTGACACACCGCGAAGCAAACAGACACAAGGTATTTACATCGGAGATAACCATTTCTAGCAAAAAAACCCACAACCTCGTTTTCCAGATTGAATGGAACACTTGAATGATCGGATGATACACGGACCGTTCTAGGATTACATTCCATCGGAGGCATTGGTGTGTGCAAGGCGCCGTTTCTCTTTCTGATGGGGTAAGTTTATTAATCTAAGGCTGTGTGGTTATTTTTGCATGTAACGGAGAGTGTTGTGGTTTGGTTAAGCCTAGGTCACAACCGGACGTATGATTTTTTGGCTGTGTGATTTTTGGCGTTTCCCAAATCGCTGCGTTTTTTTTTTTTGTTCACGGAGAAAGACGCGCGTTGGCCGTAAGTTTGTCTTGCAGCCTGAAAAAAACGTAAGCGCCTGTAGAGTTTGTTTGACATGACAAAGAACCTCTGCGGCCGGTCTGCGGCTTGAAAATCAGCACATCACACGCGCGCTCTCGTGCGTTTCATGCGCGCTCTCTGTGCGTTTTTTGCATGTAGACCGGCTGTAGGAGCACAGTACGGCCGGTTGTGACCGAGGCTTTACATGAAACTAGTGTTGTGTTAGTTGTGTCATCATCGTGCTATCTTTCTTTCTTACGGTGTGAGTAATTTTTCAACCACAAAACGTTAAAGTATACTTTAGGACTTATTTTTGTATTTCATAATTGTGTTGGGCATACTTTGCATGGAAGGAAAATTGATGTGGTGATCTTTGTTTACATGAAAGTGGCATCATGCTAGCTAGTAGGGGGTAGAGCTTTCCTTAATGTCATGCAAATGAGCAGCATTATGTGCCCGCCCTACACCCAGAGTAGCTGAGATGGAAAACTTTGAGGGCGACTTTCTCCCTTTTCTGTTTTAAGAAGTATACACTTTCAAAAGGCCACACATTCTTCAAATATTGTCAGATCTCCACATGGAAGGCATCATTGGAAAGCTTAGAAACTGTACTTTCTGACTCTGTCAATAACTCAAAATGCCCCTGGGCCGACATGTGTCCCTGGATTCTGTGATCTGCCACATATGTCGTTGATATATAGTATAAAAAACTTTGGTCCTAACACTGAGCCCTGGGGAACACCACAAGTTATGTCCAAACATGAGGAAGAACAATCTCCCAGCTTCACAAACTGTCTTCTGTTACTTAAGTAGCTTTTAACTCAGTTTAAAACTAAACCCCTGATGCCATATCGTTCCAGTTTTTTTTTATTAATATGTCGTGATTTATTGTGTCAAATGCTTTCCTTAAATCAATGACTATTCCAACTGCATGTTTTTTCTGCTCTATGGAATTGGTGATTTCTGCAATTAATTCTATTAAAGGCAGTGATGTTGATCTATATGCTCTAAATCCATATTGACTGTCACTGAGTAGTTTATGTTTGTCAATGAATTTATCCAAACGGTTATTGAAAAGTTTTTCGAGAATTTTTGGAGAATTGCGGAAGTATTGAGACAGGTCTGGAGTTTGTGAAGTGGTGTTTGCTCTCAGATTTGTACAGAGGAATGACTTTTGCTGTTTTCATTCTGTTTGGAAATGTACCGGTTAGAAATGACAAATTACATATATATGTGAATGGTTTGGATATTCCATCAATAACATTTTTCAATATCATCATGTCAATGTCATTACAGTCGGTAGATTTTTTTGTTCATACATTTCCCAACAATATCAACAATTTCTTTTTCTTCCACTGCTGTAAGGAACATTGAAAAAGGATTATTATCTATCAAATTGCCCAGATTTTCAACAGACGTTCCTGGATCTGGGATTTGTTCTGCTAAGACTGGTCCTACATTTACAAAGTAATGGTTGAAGCTATTAACTACCACATCCATATTATATTCATCTTTGTCATTATTAAGAAAGTACCTTGGATAATTTATATGTCTTGACCCATTTTTTATAATACTGTTCAAAGTGCTCCAAATTCCTTTGATATTATTTCTGTTTTTGTTTAATAATTTCTTATAATATTCTTTCTTAGCAGCCCTTATAATATTAGTTAATTTATTTTTATATTTTCTATATCTATCCTCTGCCTCTTTAGTTTTCTGCTTTATGAACTCTCTATACAATGTATTTTTCTTTTTACAGGCATTTTGTGAACCCCTTGTAATCCATGGACATACTGTATGTTTGACTTTTTTACTGTATTGAACAATTGGGCAACTTTTATTATATAATGATGTAAATATCCTCAAGAATTCCTCATATGCTTTATTTATGTCTTTTAGTCGGTATGTTTCATCCCAGTTTTGTGCCAGCAAGGCATTTCTAAGGGCGTATTCACACCTACGTTGTTTGGTCCGGACCAAACGACCAAACGAACCAAATTTCCCTTGGTCCGGACCTTTTGGGTTGGTCTGAATACAAACCACCGAACTCTGGTCCGGACCAAACAAGCGGACCGGGACCGAGCTGCAAGGTCGGACTCGGTCCGGACCAAAGGAACCCTGGTGCGGATCTTTTGGAGGTGTGAAAACAGACCGGACCTAATCCGACAGTTTTGCTTTTTTGTACCTCGGGAGCTTCCGTCGTTTGTCGAGCATTATGGGAAACAGAGTCTTGACACTCTACTGCAAAGTGCAAACACTGTTTCGGTTGTCAAGGGTCGTTCAGTCACCAGTGGTAGGCGAGTACAAAAAATGAGTAGGGGGCAAACGTGGGCCGAGGAAGAAACGCGCACCCTTGTGGATATATGGGCAGATGTCCACATATCTGAGCTTTTGGAGAGAACACACAAAAATGCCGACATGTTTGCTGTATTCAGTGAAAAAATGAAGGAGAAGGGGTTCACGCGCTCCCCAGAATAATGTCGGCTAAAAGTGAAGAAACTCCGTCAGACCTACATTAAAATCAGGGACATTCTTTCAAAAAGTGGCGGTACTAGCGACGCAAAAAAGAAATTCATCTATTGCGTGAAGAGCCAGAACTGTCACAACATGATGTGCGCTCATCAGCGCTATCCTCCGTAGCCGCCTTGCCCTTTGTCGTCGTTGTTGATAAATTACTTGTACAACAGCATAGTAATCGCACAGTTGTGAAAACAGTAAAAACTGGAAAAAACATATAGCTTTGATGACATTAAAAAGAATAACAGCACGGAAAGCCTCCATGACTATTTTTGAACTTAACGCTTTGTGCGCGTGTCGTCTCTGACCAATAGCTGAACGACCTCAGGGCGCGTGGCTTTGTTGACAGATTTTGGTCCGCTTACTAAAATGTACAGTGTGAAAGCGAACCACACCAAAATTAAAAAATAAACAAAAAAATTGGTTCGGACCAAAGCAAGTGAACTATCGAACTATCCTGGTCTGAATACACCCTAAAAGTGTTCATTGATTCCTCTGATCTAAGTCGTCTGAAAAGTTTTGTGTTTTCCGGTTTATTATTCCCAATTTTTGTTTCATAAACTGTGAAAACTGGTAAATGATCACTGATATCATTTATCAATGGTCCACTTATTAAATTGTCATTAAAACTGTTAGTGAATATATTGTCTATTGCCCCTTTTCCATCAAAGCAGTTCCAGGGCTGGTTCGGGGCCAGTGCTTAGTTTGGAACCGGGTTTTCTGTTTCCACTGACAAAGAACTGGCTCTGGGGCCAGAAAAATCGATTCCAGGCTAGCACCAACTCTCTGCTGGGCCAGAGGAAAGAACCGCTTACGTCAGCGGGGGAGGCGGAGTTGTTAAGACCAACAACAATAGCAAGACCGCGAAAGGTCACCAATTTTAAGCGACGAGAAGCAGCAGCTGTACAAATGCGAAGTCATCTATTATTACTGTTGTTGTTGGTGCTGCTTCTTCTTCTCCGTGTTGTTGTTGCTTTGATGTTCGGGCCAAGGTTTATGCAAAACGCAGTGACGTAACTGACGTATACAGCGACGTAACTGACATATACAGCGACGTAATGACGTGGCTCCCCTTAGCACCCCGAGCTATGGAAAAGCAAACTGGTTCTCAGCTGGCTCGCAAATTGAACGAGTTGTGAACCAGCACCAGCACTGGCCCTGAACCAGCCCTGGAACTGATTTGGTGGAAAATGGGTACATGAGGGTGGCTCCGTGTGAGGTGATTCTGCTGGGTCTAGTAATTTTCGGGAATAAGGCCATACTGTACATTGTGTTGATAAAATTGTCTGTCATTTTGTGTTTATTTGGATTGAGCAGGGCAATATTGAAGTCTCCGCATATGAAGACTGTTTTGTGACTCACTTTTGAAAACATTTCCTCTATCCAGTTGTTGAAGACCTCAATACTAGAGTCTGGAGCTCTATATACTGTATACACACAACTAACAATTACATGTTTATGTTTCTCTCTGCAAATTTCAACTGTTATGCATTCCAGTGTGTTGTCAATTACTGTTGATATACTTTCCATCACACTGAATTTCAAGGCCCTATCCACAAATATGGCCGCTCCCCCTCCACTCTTGTTTTGTCTATTTATGTAGTTGAATTCATAGCCGGGCGGCACGGTGGTGTAGTGGTTAGCGCTGTCGCCTCACAGCAAGAAGGTCCTGGGTTCGAGCCCCGGGGCCGGCGAGGGCCTTTCTGTGTGGAGTTTGCATGTTCTCCCCGTGTCCGCGTGGGTTTCCTCCGGGTGCTCTGGTTTCCCCCACAGTCCAAAGACATGCAGGTTAGGTTAACTGGTGACTCTAAATTGACCGTAGGTGTGAATGTGAGTGTGAATGGTTGTCTGTGTCTATGTGTCAGCCCTGTGATGACCTGGCGACTTGTCCAGGGTGTACCCCGCCTTTCGCCTGTAGTCAGCTGGGATAGGCTCCAGCTTGCCTGCGACCCTGTAGAAGGATAAAGCGGCTAGAGATGATGAGATGAGATGAGAATTCATAGCCCTCCAGCTCAAAGTGTGTGCCTTTGACGTTATGTATCCAAGTTTCAGATATTGCTACGATGCTGAATGGATGCGAAAACTGATGTAGATATTCCTTGATGAGATTGAAATTTGCATACATGCTTCTGCTATTGAAGTGGATAACTGAGAGTTTGCCATCTGATTTAATGCTCCGATTGAACTGTTGGTCAGTGTAATAATAGCAGTTGTTGTTAATGGCAGAGAAGAAATTATTGTCCGGGTCTATATCATATTCCAAGTCCTGTGATTTGTAATCAGTGTACTCAAATGATTTTAGTTCCAGTAAATCCTGCTCCGTAATCCTCTGAGATGTGTGGCTTATGGTCCCACTCATGATGGTCACTGATACTTTTCCAGGTCCTCGATGTTTTTAACAACCAATACTCTGGCCTCCTCAGGTGTACCGTTAGGTTAATAAACACCTTACAGTTTGTAGTCCAAGTGTTCTGAATTTTCCTCTGTTTCTTTAAGACGCGTGCACTCCTGGCTATATCCGCATTTTGTTTGGTCAGATGCTCGTTTATGTAGACGTTGGATCTCTTTAACTTGTACCCTTGCTTTAATAGTGTGGTCTTATGTTTCCTGCTGACAAACCTCATGATGATGGTCTGCTTGTCGCTGGTGTTCCTCCTTGGTAGCGGGTGGCAAGCCTCGATGTTATCGCAGCCTAGGCGAATTCCCTTGGACTGCAGGAAAGCAGCTACCTGCTGGTCCATGGAGCTCACATCCAGCTCCCCGGGCTCCCCCCCGTTGATAGCGTTCACCGCCCGAGTGTATGACCGAGGTTTTACCTAGAGCCCGGTGACGAAAATGTCATTCATTCTGGAGTATTGCTCCAGGTCGGCCACTCGGCTTTCCAGGTAGGCAATCCGCTTGTCTTTCTCCACATTCTGGATCCGCAGCGTTTTCACTTCCTCCACCAAGTCCAACATGCTCTTCAGCTGCAGCCTGACAGCAGAAACTTCTTCAGTTATGAAGTCGAGTGAATTTTTTATGTGTCATCGACTTCCTCAGCAGTGGGGATCTTCTTTGGACCCATGTAGCCTGGTAGCAAGTTGCTGGGACAGCCAGCTTTCGCCGGTCAGCTGTTGATACTTGATCAATTTGGACTGTACTCAAAATATTCAAGATATTTTCATTTGCGGAGATTAACAATTCTCATTTTGCTGTGTGTTATGAATGCATGAAAGTTGAGCCAAACCTTACGATCACACCAAACATGCTGAGAGTGTTAAAATGACTGGAAGTCATTCCCTTTCTATGTGATCCAGCGTCTTTTGGCAGTGGGATAGTTGGTGGCGTGTTTTGGGTGGTGGAGGCTTCAGGATAAAGTTGAGCTTCAGGCAACTTCGACTGTAAGCTGGTCTAGTGGTTAGCATGTTTGCCTCTTGACCAGTAGGTGGTGAGTTCTACTTGTGGTTGGGTCATACCAAAGACCATTGTAAAAATGGTATTTCTACTTGCTACGATATAATTTTTTTGCAGTGTAGTAATACAGAGCTGTTGATGGATCGTGATTTTTTTTAGTTCTCCATTTCTTAGCAAGAAATAAAACCAGCTTAACCTGTAAACTTTACAGAATGAAGGCTTTGAGATGTGATGGGGGGGAGAGGTGGATAAAATTATCTGAAGCCACTAAATTAGCTAATTCTTTGAGCTAGCTAGCACATGAAATGCCGCTTTTCCACTACCAACGCGGCTGAGTTGGGCTGAGCCGTGCCGTGCTGAGTTGGGCTGAGTCGAGCTGAGTGGGGCTGTTGGAGTTGCATTTCGACTACAACCGCGCTGAACCGTGCTGGCTGGAAGTGGGTGGACACATTGGGTGGAGTTAGTGAAAGTGGGTGGACGTCACGTGATGTCGTTAGGCGGCGCAAACAGTGACATCAGTGAGCTTTTAAGCGGTAGTCTCACGACCCGGATAGTAAACAATAAACATGGAGGACATGGAGTCGTTAGTGTTGCTGGTCTTGGTGCTGTGGCTTGTTGTCACCGACAACGCCAACAGATACTGGCAAGAGCGTATAGATGAGGCGAGTCGCATAAGGCTTCAGAAATTCTCGTAATTCTTCTTCTTCCGGGTTTACGGTGTTTACAGATCCCAGCGTGCTCGCGGGGCATGTGAGGACACTCCTCCTCACCAATCAGTGCACAGGGGAGTGTCTCCTCACGCCCCTAGCCCCACTTGGCTCGGTTTGGCTCGCTTCAGCCCTACTCCAAAACCGTGCGAGTTTTGGGTGCTGAGTAGGGCTGAAGTGAGCTGAGTCGTGCTGTTCTGAGGTAGTCGAAACGCGAGCCGTGTCGGGCTGAAGCGAGCTGAAGTGAGCTGAAAAAGGGTAGTGGAAAAGGGCCAAAATAGTTAGCAAGCCACGTAGTTAGCATGCTAGAGTTATTTTCCATACTGTACTGGTGTACTTAGTCTTCAGAATTCTGTATTACTTGAACAATATCTTTTGATATGTAGCTGACCTACTGCCATCTGGTGAGGCACACTGCAATACAGATGTGAGTAGTGAGTCAAACTCTTGCGGTTACCAGAAGACTGGCCCCCCCACTGTAACCCTAGCTATATAATAGGCAAGAGGGGGAGGGCTATAGAAATGGAGATAGACGCTGCACCTCAAGAGCTGGTTAGTACTGGGACAGGAGACTGCCTGGGAAGACCAGATCCTGGTGCAGGAAGGATTCTGGCAACTTTATGGTGATGAACTATGACGTGGTTCAACGGCATTTCGAAGTGCTCCAATCTAAAGAACCTCAAAGATTTTGTTTCCGTTCAAACTGTTCCCAAGTAGCTAACCATGGAGGAGAAACTGAAATTGTGGTGGTGGCTTTCCTCTTTATTTATGATGTATCCTTGTTTGCATACAGGATTTTCTTTTTTGTAATGTAACAAAAAAAAAGTAAAAGTCTACCAGGCCTCCCTAATGGTATTGTTAACCAATTTTTAAAAATTATAAAAAATTAATTATAAAATTATAACATTTTAAAAAAATGATTTTTATTAAGATATAACACTCCGGTTGACATGTTTACTTTGAGGCACTTTTAAATAAACTTTGCAAGACGAAGCATTCAGAACAACCTTGTAGCCGCCTGTTTCATCTACGTCACAGCGCGTCCACGAAATTATCAGTCATTGGGCAGCCAGAGCGAGGTTTGATGCTCGCCTCGTTTAATGTGAATGCACAGGGGAATTGTAAGCATTGGCATAAAACTATTATACATACACACAATAACACACTCACCGAAATACAGATATTCATGATTACTATTTATTTTGTCTTTGCAAGTGGGAAACTTCAGTCAGATCCAGGCTTGTAAACATGTCATGTCTTCTCTTTAACACCAGAAGACACTATCGATAACACATAGTACACACAGAGTGAAGCAATCTTACCTTGACTGGAACAGACACTAGGTAGGCCTGACTGCCCAGCTTACTTTCAACGAAAGCCTGAAACAGAAACACACACACACACATATATATATCAGACTAGGCCTTTTTACTAAACATATTAAAGACCCACAATTATCATTTCTAGTCTGTACTAGAAGTGAGTATCTCACAGGACTGGGGTCCCAGGAGACCTAGGCCCTGTCCACACGGCAACGGATTCAGGTGACTCCGATACAATTGCTTATCGTTTAGGCCTGGCGTCCACACGGCACCGGCGTTTTGGGTGCCCAAAACGCAATCTTTTTGAGAACGGGTTCCAGAGTGGAAAGATCTGGCAACGTTGCTGTTGTGAAGTCGTCTGGATGAGTAGAACGGATTTGTTTACGATGACGTCACAACCACATGACTGTGAGTGCTTCACGCCGGGTAGAAGTGTAACGAACTCGATGCGAGTTGTCAACAAATCCTATAACTTGGTTCATGAAACGCGCTTACAAAATATTTTCACTGTGAATATTTATTGTGTAATGGTGCAAAGTGAGAGAGAGAGAGAGAGAGAGAGAGAGAGAGAATAGCCCTTAGGGCAGAGTCAATCCCGCCAGCAAAAATAGGGAAAAAAAGGAGCGATCTCACCTCTTCAGATGTTGGCTTAAGTCCTATAATACATTCCTCAAAAAGGGCGTAGAAGAGCAAATTAATCCATCAACGTGTAGCAATCAATTTATTCCGGACCATTAAAGACGCCGCCTTCCGCATAGAATCATACGTCAGCCTCGCCGCCATATTGGATAGGTCAAAGCGGAGAATAAAGATTCATGTGCTGCGTTTAACTGTACCAACAGGTTTACCGTCCAAACGAGATCACATGGGATTACCTTTCACAGGTGAGAAACAACAAATTAATCCATCAACGTGTAGCATTCAATTTATTCCGGACCATTAAAGACGCTGCCTTCCGCGTAGAATCATACGTCATCCTCGCCGCCATATTGGAGAGGTCAAAGCGGAGAAAAAAGATTAGCTGCGTTTAACTGTACCAACAGGTTTGCCGTCCAAACGAGATCACATGGGATTACCTTTCACAGATGAGACTGGAAAAATACTTTTCATTGTATTTGGTCATTATAATGTAATTTTACGAACAGATTTTCCTGACTTTGTGGCTAATATGAAGTCTCGCGCATAATAGTTTATGCGCATGCGTCCTTACTTCTTCTATTGTTCTGGTGTCTCCGAAGGGACCGTCTTACAGCGCCCCTAGAGGTGTGGCATGTGTATTGCATCGTTTTCAGCAAGCGTTGCGTTGCCATATGGACCTGATATTTTACTGATCGTTGCCCATTTGGACGCGATATATTTTTAAATAACATCTCGTTGCCGTTGTCGTGTGGATGTAGCCCTAGTGAGGGTTTATATTTCATGTAGCTAGGAATGAGTAGTGTTTTGCATTCACATGGTCAGGAGCAGGTTCTCAGATATGAAGAAAGGTCAGGCAAAGGAAGTATCAGGCATTGCTCAACACATTTACTTCATTCGCTGATTAACTCTCATTTTTACACCTTTATCCAGAGCAACATACAAAAATGAAAGCTACACTGATGCCACTGAGCAGATGAGGACCAAGAGCCCAGCAGTGGCTGCTTCACAGCACTAGGATTTGAACTCACATCCTTCTGATCTGTAGTCCAACGACTTAACCACTGAGCTGCCACTGCCTTCTTTAGCAACCTTTATTCTATCCACATTCACTGGATATGAGCACTCGCACGTGCTGATGAGCTACTCTACTACTAGGATATACTCATAAACTGTGAGTAGAGAAAAACAAAATGGCGGAGCGTGTTGCTGAACCAACCGAGGACGAAATAAAAACTCTACTTGAAAACAAAACATACAAAAAAAAAAGCAACAAAATATGGAAAGTGTTTGATGGTAAAAAATGAGCTTTTTTTAAAAAATAATTATTATCGCATTTTTCACAAATTGCTCCTGTCTTTTCGCTGGTTTGTTTACATTCTAAGCGGAAATTATTTTGTCGGACGTTTTGTATACATTTTTTATTTATCAAGTTTGCAAAAAGTAAAAATAAAAATGCTGCGTTTCTCAAAATCCAGTGAATGTGGGTAGAATAAAACAATTATTCCACTCAATCTCATCGTACATGGCTTATAGCCAACTCGGTGCTATGCGCCTCATTGGCTATCGGCTCATGTACGACTCGATTTCGTGGAATAACTGTTAAATATTTGTTCAAGGTTGCTGTAGTGTAAAATGATTTATTTACAAAGCTTTTTGTAGCTCACAGTCCTACTGTATAAGCAGCCCTTAAGGGCCACCAAGCCAGCAGAGGGCGCTGTATACACACTTCAGGTGCTGGATGTTGTGTACTGCCCCAAAGGTTCAGAAACAGCTTAATTTTTTTTATACATTTTTTAGAAAATAAACCAATTATCAAATATCATTATCAAATAAAAAAATGATCTGAAGGAGTAGCCAGGATTGGTCAAGAGTGTTTACAGTAAAAGGGTCATTCCATGTCAATTCACACACCCTCCCCAGTGACACCTCTTCAATTTGCCTGATATTTATTTTCTTAGTGCCTTATGATGTCAAAAGAAAGAATCCAAAATTTTAGCTTCCTAGCTGGAACGGTTTTTGAATTTTGGCCCTTCAAAGTTTGGGTGCCACGCCCACTTTTGGGGTCCGGGAATTGTACACTTAATTTGCAAGCATTTTTGGAGGCCCATATTTTTAGTTCTAAGGGGAATATAGACCTGTAAATTGCTATATCTATGCATTCTGGCCCTGTCTATCTGATTCTGCACCTAAAAATAGCACAGGTTTACTAACTTTAGAGATATTAACCCCTTAAAAGTGGATTTTTTTAATGACACAATTTTTTTTTTTGACATTTCAGGGGTCCATATCTTGGAAAGTTTTTGTGCTGATAGGGTTTAAACTGATTTATCATCATATTTGGGAACTCTACTGTGTACTTAGAGAGTTTCAGGGCACTCAGAGCTTTGGTGGGGGTACAGGAGGGACCCAAATATGGCTTCGGGACAAAATTACCATTTGGTACGCCCGACTTCAGGCCATTAGTTGGCCATGTGGGCACATGATGACTGGAATGAACCTTTAAGTCTATCAACAGACACCTTTTATCAAACTTTTAAGCCAATAAAAACTTTGATTATCCAACTCCTTCAATATAAACTAAACATTTGTATATGGTACTATTTTTGCATATTTTCTGAAAAATCCTAAGTCCGGAAAGTAGGTCAACTGTTGTTTTAACTGCCAATTCAAATCAAAAGGTACTATAACACATTCAAATGATAAAATAATAAGATTAAAACAAGGATAATATCACTGAACACATTTGAATATATAAACTGACAGTTTACATTTATTAACCCTTTGCACACTGTACACACACACGTAACTTAAACTACACTTACTTAAGAATAAATTAGTCATGTGATCAGATCAGACAATTTTAATGAGGCATGGACGCCATTTCAAAAGTCAAAGTCCTTCCCACACCTTACAGTACCTGGTATTCCTAGGCAGTCTCCCACTCAAGTACTAACCAGGCCCAACCCTGTGGCGCATCGGGCGGCACCGATCTCCGTTTCCATAGCCCTCGGCCTCTCGCCTATTACATAGCTAGGGTTACAGCGGGGGGCTAGTCCTCTGGTAACCACGAGAGTTTAACTCCCCATGCACATCTGTATTGCAGCGTGCCTTGCCAGATGGCGGTAGGTACCATTTTTATGATGGTCTTTGGTATGACCTGACCATGAATAGAACTCACGATCTCCCAATCGAGAGGCGGACACGCTACCACTAGTCGGTCCCATGGACGCCATTTACTGCTGTAAAATACATGTAGGCACAATACAAAACGATTCAATTCAATATAAAACCATAACCAGGCTTGCTGACTGACACTGACAGTTAAGCATGAATGTACTCTATGGCAGTCATCATTTAGTGACAAACCAATCTTGCAAGTATTTTGTTCCATCTTCCATGAGCAGGGGATTTTTTGGTTAACAAACTGACACCAGTGGTTAGCGCTGTCGCCTCACAGCAAGAAGGTCCGGGTTCGAGCCCTGTGGCCGGCGAGGGCCTTTCTGTGCGGAGTTTGCATGTTCTCCCCGTGTCCGCGTGGGTTTCCTCCGGGTGCTCCGGTTTCCCCCACAGTCCAAAGACATGCAGGTTAGGTTAACTGGTGACTCTAAATTGACCGTAGGTGTGAATGTGAGTGTGAATGGTTGTCTGTGTCTATGTGTCAGCCCTGTGATGACCTGGCGACTTGTCCACGGTGTACCCCGCCTTTCGCCCGTAGTCAGCTGGGATAGTCTCCAGCTTGCCTGCGACCCTGTAGGACAGGATAAAGCGGCTAGAGATAATGAGATGAGACAAACTGACACCAAATATTGGTGCCTTCCCCTCCCTACAATGACCTTATTGAAACAATCCTCTTTTTTCTGTGAATTCAGTTTAGATATTTATAAGCAAGCAAATACTCAGCTTGGGAGCCTTTGTGTGATGTCATAGTTTGTTACAAATTAATTTTACTTTGTATACAAAGTAACTGTTACAAAAGTGAAACATTTGTTTACAGATATCTCTTTGATTTTTTAATGCTAACTGTTCATGAAAATACCAGTGGGTTTGTGTCATATGCTCAAGACTTTGATATTGAAACAACCAATTATTGTAAGTAATGAACACATAGCATAAAACTGTTAACACTTAGATGTCTTTATGATCAATACTTTAAAAACAATTGTATAGAAGAAAGGTATGTATCAAAAATATATAGAGTTCCTCATGAATACCCTTGCCCCCTTCATGTTTATAATGATTATAATAAAATAATCTTTATATATAATTTCCCCTTTTTACTAATTGATATGCTAATTTTCCCCACATGAGTGGCTAGGGGCCCCTTCCCCTTTTCTTAAAAAAAACAAAACAAAACCCTGATGAGTCTAGGTTTAACTTCCAGATTGGATGTCAGAACAAATGTAGTAAAGCAACCAGGATGTTTTTCTTGGGATCATCCCCTTGTTTGCATCTTTCCCTTTCCTGTTTGAAAGATGCATTTAACTATTAAGTGTATAGTGGTCAAAGTTTGGTTGGATACAGGGAAAGGTGTCAAATGTAAAAAAAAACAGCATCGTGAAACAGCCGGGAAAGGGTTTATCCCTTGTAATTGTCAATATAACTAATGGGGTATTGGGTATAAATATCTTCCCATAGATTAAAATCACTATATGGGTGTGCTTTTACTACCTTAAACATGAATAGGCAGTCAAAACAACAGTTGACCTACTTTCTGGACTTAGGATTTTTCAGAAAATATGCAAAAACAGTACCATATACATATGCTTAGTTTATATTGAAGGAGTTGGATAATCAGTTTTTATTGGCTTAAAAGTTTGATAAAAGGTGTCTGTTGATAGGGCTAAAGGTTCATTCCAGTCATCATGTGGGCGTACCAAATGGCAATTTTGTCCCGAAGCCATATTTGGGGCCCTCCTGTACCCTCACCAAAGCTCTGAGTGCCCTGAAACTCTCTAAGTACACAGTAGAGTTCCCAAATATGATGATAAATCAGTTGAAACCCCATCAACATAAAAACTTTCCAAGATATAGACCCCGGGCGGCATGGTGGTGTAGTGGTTAGCACTGTCGCCTCACAGCAAGAAGGTCCGGGTTCGAGCCCCGGGGCCGGCGAGGGCCTTTCTGTGCGGAGTTTGCATGTTCTCCCCGTGTCCGCGTGGGTTTCCTCCGGGTGCTCCGGTTTCCCCCACAGTCCAAAGACATGCAGGTTAGGTTAACTGGTGACTCTAAATTGACCGTAGGTGTGAATGTGAATGGTTGTCTATGTGTCAGCCCTGTGATGACCTGGCGACTTGTCCAGGGTGTACCTCGCCTTTCGCCCGTAGTCAGCTGGGATAGGCTCCAGCTTGCCTGCGACCCTGTAGAACAGGATAAAGCGGCTAGAGATAATGAGATGAGATGGGGGATACAGACCCCCAAAATGTCAAAAAAATTGTGTCATTAAAAAATCCACTTTTAAGGGGTTAATATCTCTAAAGTTAGTAAACCTGTGCTATTTTTAGGTGCAGAATCTGATAGACAGGGCCAGAATACATAGATATAGCAATTTACAGGTCTATATCCCCCTTAGAACAAAAAATATGGGCCTCCAAAAATGCTTGCAAATTAAGTGCGCAATTCCCGGACCCCAAAAGTGGGCGTGGCACCCAAACTTTGAAGGGCCATAACTCAAAAAACGTTCGAGCTAGGAAGCTAAAATTTTGGATTCTTTCATTTGACATCATAAGGCACTAAGAAAATAAAAATAAGGCAAATTGAAGAGGTGTCACTGGGGAGGTTTTGGGCATTTGTGTGAATTGACATGGAATGACCCAAATGTCAGGTCAGAATTCGTTTAGCATTATTTAAAAAAAAAAATCCTGTGTACAAGACTATTTTTGGGTTTTCTTCCATTTCCTTGTCTACCTTTCTTAATCTACAGACTCCCTGTGGTCACAATTATGGCAATCATCATTATTCTAAATTCCATCCATTTTACAGATATGTATCATGGAAACGTCAAGTTTAAAAATAAGAAGAAGAAGAAGCAGAAGAAAGAAAAGAATAAAGGCAGAATGATGACATTGCGATGTACACTAATCAGTTTTGCCTGCACTATGGCTTAGGTGTACCTGAAACGCTTCATGCAGCTTCTTTTGTAGCATTATTCCTATCTGTCGATCTAAAAACAAGAAAATACACACAAAATAAAATTATTCACAAGTATATTTTCAAATCTGTGTCAAATCACACGATGACGTCAAATCAGAACCTCAAACTCACTGGTCAAGTCGAGCCACACGTGGATGGACCCCCCTTCGACAATGTCTCTGGAGACTTTCGGTTGTAATATCCTGTCCACACACAAACAAATTATTCAAAATGACACCCAGGAAATTATTCATGATTAATCAGGGGCTGAAAGAATCCAAAATCCTGGAGGAATACACGAGTCAAAAATAAACTTAATATATTTTCTTCAAGACGTACTTCATATCTGAATTTTGCTTTTGCAGTTTCAAATTGCAGCTATCTAGCAAATGTTGCTAAGACCTAAGTGAAGCTAACAGTTTAGCACTGTGTAAAATGCATGCCAAAGCCAACACACATGCCTCGAATGACAATGAGCCTCATTTGTCATGTTGTGCATACATGTTTTCACTGGACTAAAAATTCTTGCCAGAGTTAGTTACAAAAATCATTGATAAAGGCCAGTCAGTATACTGGATTTACATTTAGCCACGCTCACAAACATACTCAGCACAGTAACTCATCAGGACCTCCAATTTGAAGCCAATCGAGGTTCACATAAGGAGCTCTTATGGGATAGTTAACTGTATTCTTATGAATAGTACATTTTGTGTGTAAATCCACCTGCAAACAATTTATAAACAAACTAGAAGGGCACTCGGTAGAGAGCATACCTCCACCAAGCTACATGTTATCAACATCAAAAACAAATCACTTGGCCTGAGGATAATACTAAAGCTGTCCACCAAATTTCATCCAAATCCATTCACTACTTTTTGAGTTACATTGGGAATGGACAAAAAAAACCTTGGATCTGCATACATATCTGGACCCTGGATCCACATACATATCTGGATTTGCATCAAAATCTAAGCAATTGTTCCTTGGCCCATGGTCCACCTTTCCTCCAAATTTCACCAAAATATGTTCAATACTTTCTGAGTTACATTGGGAACAAACAAACGGAAGCGAAAACATAACCTCCTCCAACAAAGTTGACAGAGGTAATGAGTTCATATACAGTTTGAAAAAAGACGCTGACTGTTTACACATACAAATGAAAAAGTGGCAGTAGGTTAGCTTCTGAATCGCTTCTAACATATGAATTCTCCTTGAAATGAATGGCTTAGCTTCCCTTGTAGTTTCAGTGGAAAAACTAGAAGGGCACTCGGTAGAGTACATATACCTCCACCAAGCCACATGTTATCAATGTCAAAATCAAATCACTTGACCCTAGGATAATACTAAAGCTGTACACCAAAGTTTATCCAAATCCATTCACTACTTTGAGTTATGTTGGGAATAGACAAAAAAATCCTGGATCCTCATACATATCTGGATCCTGGATCAACATATATGTCTGGATTTGCATCAAAATCTAATCAATTGTTCCTTGGCCCACGGCTCACCTTTTTTTCCAAATTTCACCAATATCTGTTCAGTACTTTTTGAGTTACATTGGGAACAAACAAACAAATGTAAGCGAAAACATAACCTCCTCCAACACAGTTGACAGAGGTAATAAAGAAGCAAACTTCAGACACCAAACAGGGGATACATTTTTTAAGGGATTTACAATACGAAAGACAGAGAAAGAGAGAGAGGAGAGACTGGACTGACCTGCTTTTCCTCTCTTACACTGATTCAACCAAGAAGCTATGCAGCCTCTCCCAACCATTACCCCCCCCCCCCCCCCCCTCTCTCTCTCTCTCTCTCTCCCCTCTGTGCTACAGTCATCATCACCTGACTCTGTTTGTGTGAGTTTTCAAGTATTTTTAGAACATTAGTAAAATGCCTTGCGCAGGTAAAATGTGAGATAATAGCATTTAAACATCAGCTATTACGTATTTTCAAATGTCTACGGCAAATTATTTGTTGCTGTTGGACCATAAATACCAACAAGGCCCTTGAAGAATGCAAACTTAAAACTAATTTTTTTCATTTCATTTACATGTGCATATTTGGCTGATTCTTTGATCCAAAGTGACTTCAGAATCCACATCAAGCACAAAGCTTGTGCGTCTGAGCCAGCATTGTTTTCCAAAGTTCTTGGATTTGATTTCATAACTAACTACTTTCTAGGACTTTACACACTGAGCAACTGTTAGTTTTATTTTCACAATGCTAACTGATATCTAGAGGCTTCCATTTACAATCAACAATGCTAGCATTTATGTCAATTTTGCCTTAATGCCAGTCATACGTCAGATGATTATATCATTTAAGAATTTCAGGCTAATATCAGTTGAAATTAATCCTAAGTGACCTGTTACTGTATGTCTAGATATGATTTATACCTTTTTATACAACACTTGACACATTGGTTTGGAGTTGGATGGCGTGTAAGGTTTTCTTGAAATCCTCACCTCCTGGTCAGGTAACTGGTGAAATTCTCTCCAAACTCGATGATGCCCCAGTACTCCCCGTTACGGATGCCTTCAAAAGCCGCAGAATGGGAGACGTTCACCTGGAGGGATGAGAGTATAATTTTAGACTATGTCCCAACAAAGAAAGACCAAGGAAATGTCCAACTTCTGGTCAAACACACCAGTCAGTTTCAGCAAGTAGAACATGACGCCAATGGTACTGACAGAGATATCTACACTAGCAACAAGTCTAATATTTCTTGTTACTAATTTGTATGCCAGAAATACCCTTACGATATACTTCAAGGAGGAAGTAAGCTATTGAAGAAAATCTATTTCAGACAGTTATCCTTGCTGTGACCTTAACTCTCTTCTTCCTTGTCCAGCACCGTTGCCAGGTCAGGGTCCATGTGGACCCTACTGATGCACGTCATATTAATTGGAGCATAATTTTGCCCTTCCTGCTGCAACCCTCCCATTTCTGGGCTTGGAAAACAACCATTCACACCTATGGGCAATTTAGAGTAGCCTAACTGTATGTCTTTGGACTGTGGAGGAAACCAGAGCACCCAGAGGAAACCACACAGACATGAGGAGAACATGCAAACTCCACATAGAAAGGCCCCTGTCGGCCACTGGGCTTCAATCCAGAACCTTCTTGCTGTGAGGCAACAATCCTAGCCACTACACCACCGTACCGCCCCCATGACCTTAACTCTGTCTGGATCAATTCCAAATCTACTGTTTATCTCCTGGTTACAACAGTAATTCCATATATTAATTCCGAGTTAAGTATAAAATCCTACTACTCACCTTCAAAGCCCTCCATAACCTTGCTCCTCCTTACATCTGTGACCTTCTGACCCCTTATACTCCATCCTGCTCTGTCAAATCTTCTAGCCATAATCTCCTTGCTGCCCCCTTGCACCAAGACTCTCTACCCTGGGTGTCAGGGCCTTCAGCGTCATGGCCCCCAAGCTCTGGAATTCCCTCCCTCAACCCCTCCGTGACTGCTCTTCCCTTCCTTTCTTCAAATCTCATCTCAAAACCTTTCTGTTTCATGAACACTTCTCCTCCTCCACCACTGCATAAACTTACCTACCACTCTTTACCAAGTTTTTGTAGCGACTGCCTCGTAGAGGTGAAGCCACTATTGGCCCTTTTCCACTACCCTTTTTCAGCTCACTTCAGCTCGCTTCAGCTCACTTCAGCCCGACACGGCTCACGTTTCGACTACCAAAAACCAGCACGACTCAGCTCGTTTCAGCCCTGCTTAGCCCCTAAAACTCGCACGGTTTTGGAGTGGGGCTGAAGCGAGCCAAGCCGAGCCGACTGAGGCTGGGGGCGTGAGCAGACACTCCCCTGTGCACTGATTGGTGAGGAGGAGTGTCCTCACATGCCCACACACGCCCCGCGAGCGCGCTGGGATCTGTAAACACCGCAAACCCGGAAGAAGAATAATTATGAATTACGAGAATTTCTGAAGCCTTATGCGCCTCACCTCATCTATACGCTCTTGCCAGTATCTGTTGGCGTTGTCGGTGACAACAAGCCACAGCACCAAGACCAGCAACACTAACGACTCCATGTCCTCCATGTTTATTGTTTACTATTCGGGTCGTGAGACTACCGCTTAAAAGCTCACTGAATCAGTGACATACAGAGCATCGTGGACGAGTTCGCGGAGCGCAAGGCTCGTCGTATGCCCTTCAAATAATGCGCGCAGTAGGCTATTGATGTTTTATTATGAGCCATGTACAGTATGTCGCCGAATGTTTTTTTGTTTGAGTTACATGTTCGTTTGAAGGACTTAATGTACAAAATAACATAGTTGCACCCCGGAGTGTTGAAATTGGTAAACACAGTGCATTCAGTGAGGTTTGCACCGCCCTCCTTTTATTTCTGACTCTTCCTGTCACCGTTGCAACCTCTGAGCGCTCATTCGTATGCCCTTCAAATAATGTGCGCAGTATAGGCTATTGATGTTTTATTATGAGCCATGTACAGTATCCTAATGTTTTTTGTTTCTGAGTTACATGTTCGTTTGAAGGACTTGATGTACTACTAAATAACATAGTTGCACCCGGTAGTGTTGAAATTGGTAAACACCGCAGTTGCGGACATTTTGTAACCTAAAATGATGTTATGATAAGCTTTAATAAAGGGCCCGGTCATTTGCCCCGCCCCCGGCCCGGCTCTGACTTGTTCCGCCACTGTCACTGATGTCACTGTTTGCGCTGCTTAACGACATCACGTGACGTCCACCCACTTTCGCTAACTCCACCCAATGTGTCCACCCACTTCCAGCCAGCACGGTTCAGCGCGGTTGTAGTCGAAATGCAACTTCAATAGCCCCACTCAGCTCGACTCAGCACGGCACGGCTCAGCCGCGTTTGTAGTGGAAAAGCGGCATATGTCATTGTGTTGTAAGAATGTAAGAATGAGTGTAACAGTAGCGCATGAGCATGCACATCACAATCACCAGAATGGCGAATCGTGATCTCGCGATACAAACAGTTGATCTCGCGTTATCAAAGGTACACAAGAACGACTATGTCATTGTGTTGTAAGAATGTAAGAATGAGCGTAACAATAGTGAAACTTCATAACCAATCAGCACTTATCCTGATCAAGTTCAATTACCCGTTCTACTTCTTGATAAACTTCAGAACCAATCAGAACCAGAAACGAAATAAGAGAAACCTAGTTATAACTTCGTAGTATCAGAAGATAACGCTGGTTACGAATGTAACCGTGGTTCTATGACTAAGTGGAAGACCGCCAGGGCAGTGCTGAAAGCATTAGTGGAAGGATCTTTGCATCCGCGCGTTTCGAGAATCGCATACAAAAGTTGTCATCTCATGACGTATGACACGCCTGCCTATATAAGGCAACATCCCACGTCATTTGGCCTCAAGATCATTCTTGCGCAATCCGAGTGACCAGAGACCCTGGCGGTCTTCCACTTAGTCATAGAACCACGGTTACATTCGTAACCAGCGTTCTATTTCCTTCACTCCAGACCGCCAGGGCGGTGCTGAAAGCACTAGTGGAAGACGAATACCAACCCAGTCACGAGGAATTCAGAAGAGCATCACCACCTTCTGGAAGAACAGCTGCACACAGCAATGGCATGGTCACAACATTTAGCCTGTAGTACTGGGCAAATGCACATGTATTGGACCAAGTTGCAGCAGCACAAATGTCAGAGAGTGGTACGCCCCGGAGAGCTGCCCATGATGTTGCCTGAGCACGCGTCGAATGGCAGCGGACAGGAGAGGGCACAGTACGTCCCATAGATACATAGGCATGGGTGATTGCCTCCATAACCCAACGGGAGAGCCGCTGCTTGGACAGAGGTCTTCCTCTCGGAGCACCACCAAAACAAACAAACAATTGGTCTGTCGTACGAAAGGCTGCCGTCCTATCAAAATAAAACCTCAGAGCCCTGACAGGGCACAACTCTGCACGTAAGTCCGTCCTGTCCGCCGGTATAGCAGTCAACAAAATCGGCTGGTTGCTAAACTGGGGAGATAAGACTTTCGGGAGGAAAGCTGGGTTAGGCCACAATGAAACACTGTCAAACATAGGGCCTCAATGAAGACAAACAGTACTCACTGAGAGGGCATGTAGCTCACTCACACGCCGGGCTGTTGTGATGGCAAGGAGAAAAGCCGTTTTAACAGATAGCCACTTAATGTCAGCTGCTGACAGGGGCTCATAAGGAGGCAAGCAAAGGGATTCGAGCACAGTGTTCAGATCCCATGACAGACTCCGCACAAAATGAGGAGGATTAAGACAAAATGCCCCTCTCAAAAAGGCTACCACCAGCTGGTGGGACCCAAGTGAAACACCTCCAACCTCTGAACGGTGGGCTGTTAGTGCTGCAACATACACCTTAAGTGTAGATGCAGCCCTGCCAAGCTCTAAAAGGTGCTGCAGGAAATCTAAAGTCTGTGGAACAGAGCAGCTTAAGGGGTCGATGTTGCGTTCCGCACACCAATCACAGAATACCTTCCACTTGCCTGCATACAAGCGTTGGGTAGATCCTGCACGTGCATTCACCACAGTGTTCCTGGTCCCTTCTGAACACTCCAGTAGTAGCCATGGGGCCCCAAGGGCCACACCCAGAGCTTCAGGCGTTCGGGACATGGGTGTTGAATCCTGCCCTCCATCTGCATCAGCAAGTTGGGCCTGCTGGGCAGTTGACAAGGGGGTCCCACTAGTAGTGACAGCAGGAGCTGGAACCATGGCCTGGATGGCCAATGAGGAGCTATCAATAGCACATGGTGACTGTGATCGTACACACGGCAGAGAGTCCTCCACAACAGTGATAGAGGGGGAAAGGCATAAAGGATGGCCCTCGGCCAGTCGTGGGCCAGAGCATCCTGGCCCAACGCTGCCGTTTCTTCTCCCAGGGAAAACCATGTTGGACAATGAGTTGTCTGACTGCTCGCAAACAGGTCCACAGTTGCTCTCCCATAGGTTTTCCAGATCTGTTCCACTGTGTCTGGATGCAGTTTCCAATCCCCTTGAGACACCTTGCCGCGTGACAGAGCATCTGCCACACTGTTTAGGCGTCCAGGTAGATAAGATGCTCTTATGGAAAGGAGGTTGTCCTGAGCCCATACTAGGAGACTGTGAGCCACCTGAAGCGCAGCTACAGACCTTGTGCTCCCCTGATGATTGATATAGAAAACAGTTGCCACATTGTCTGTACGTACCAATACATGTTTGCCCCGTAGCACTTCCTGAAAGTGGCGCAACGTCAGAAACACCGCCATCAACTCCAGTGTGTTGATGTGGGACGTGTGCCACGGAGCAGGCCAGGTGCCGTTCACACCTTGCCAACGCCAGACTCCACCCCAACCCATGACGGAAGCATCTGTCCGGATAACCTCCCACCGTCCCGGTGGGGGACCAAGTGGAACTCCACGAGTGAGAAAGTGTGCCTGGGACCAAGGTCTTAGCGTGAGCATGCAATGGCGTGTTATTCTCACCCTCATATGTCTGTCTCGCACTGGACACAGACACAGTTGAAGAAGCCATCTCTGAAAAGCCCTTAGCCACAGAAGACCCAGAGGAATGACTACTGAGGCCGCTGTGAGTTTCCCCAACAGCTGAAGGAGAGAAACATAACGCTGAATTCCCCCGACATGAAGGTGGTTCACTCCAGTGAGAATTGAACTTATTCTGTCTGGCGTGGGACTGGCCAGCATAGTGTTCGAATCCAGGGCAAGGCCGATGAAATGTGTTGCCTTGACTGGGACCAGTTTGCACTTCCTCTGGTTCACCCTGAACCCCAGAGCCGTAATGTGTAGTAGCAACTGGTGAGCATTGTTCCCTGGCCTGTTCGGGCAATGCCACACAAAGAAGCCAGTCGTCCAAGTAAGGGAGCACTCTTATGCCCTCCTTCTGAAGGGGTTCTAGTGCTACTTGGACACATTTCGAGAACACCCTTGGTGCCAGAGAAAGTCCAAAGGGGAGAACTCTGAACTGAAAAATCTTTCCCATGAACGAAAAACGAAGGAAGCGCCTGTGGTCCGCGGCAATGGGTATGTGAAAATACAGTAGGCGTCCTCGAGATCTACGGTCACAAACCAGTCCTGGTTTGTGACTGCTTGCAGTACATCTGTTGTTTGTAGCATTCGAAAAGGAAGCAGCTTCAAGAAACGGTTTAACCTTCTTAAATCAAAAAATCGGCCTGAACCCGCCGTCTTTCTTTGGAACGAGAAAATAAACTGAAAAGAAACCCCCTGGGTGAACAATGGGGTTGACCATCTCTATGGCTCCTTTTTGTAGTAACAACTGAACTTCTCTCGACAAGGCTTCTGCCTGTCTTGGATTGGTTATAACTGTCTGCCTCACACCCAAATGCATTGGTGGCCGGCGGGGGAACTGCAGGCGGTACCCTTCTGAGAGGGTTGTGAGTAGCCATTGGTTGGTTGTTATTTCGCGCCAACGTGCTAGCTGGCTGCCTGTAAAAACTCCTGCCACTGGCCCTGACCTGTCAGTGGTCTTGTCTACATTTTTCGGAAGGGATGGGGGGGCGATGACGGCGGGGAGGACCCGTCTGTCGAAAAGGGCGAAAACTCACGTGTGGCTGAGCGCCACCCTGCCTGGCCGAGGGAGATGAGGGAGGTGGGGGATTGGGGGCCTGCTGCTGGGGTTGATGGGGAGACCTTTGTGCAGCTCTCGGGGCCACATGCCTAAAGCGTGAGGCAGAAGGGTTTGGCGGAGTTCTGAAGGTGGGTGTTACGCCCACATGACAGGAGCGAGACTCTGTAACAGACACACGTCTGTCAAGGGCCTCTTGTGCTGCTGGCCCAAAGACCTGTTCAGGTGCCAGTGGGAGGTGCCTCAGGTTGTTCCTGCATACTTCTGGCAGAGACGATTGAGCCAGCCACACTTGTCGATGGGCTTGCAGCAAGGTGCCCAAGGTAGTGCCACACTGGTTGGCAATGACACCCATAGCCTGCAGTGCAAGTTCCAGTACATCAGCCGCCAGTGGGTCTGCCGATGATGTGTTGAGTGCAGCATAACAAGCAAGTGTGCCAGTGAGTCAGACACCCTGCCAAGAAAGGCAGTAGAGTTGTAAGCACGAGAAAGTAGCTTGTCTGTGCGGCAGCACTCAGCGTTAGGGCAACGCACCTGCTCCCGAAGTGCTTCATCGGGAGACACAATGAGCGAAGCAACACTTGATTCGACTACTGGCATGCTACCCAAGCTAACAGCACCGGGGTCCTGCATCGCCGCAAGCATGCGAGACATCTGGTCTGGACGGGCAGGTTTCATAGCAGCCTCCAGGGCAGAGGCCACCACAGAAGTAAAGTCATGACACTGTGGAATTACCAGAGAGGCACGCTGAACACGGCGCAGGAACATGTTCTCAGGTCCGGTAGGAGGCGCCGGGGTGTCCAACTGCAAACGTGCAAGCAAAGCCTTCAGTGTGGCCTCCACCGAACCCACCACTGAGGCAGACTCCCCAGATCGCCCAGAGGTAACATCACTGCCCGAATCACGGGGCTCAACACCTGGCAGGACTTCGCTTGGTGGCTGCGCCGAGGAAGAAGGCTGACTGAAAAAGGTGTCTGAGGCAGCCACAGACATCACTTCCTCTTGGTCAGGTGGCTGAGAACATGAGCCAACGGGTGACAAGGAGGCAGGCAGTGCAGGCTGTTCCTCTACAGTACCTACCTGTGCCCCTGCTGTGGGGGGGGCCTTGCAAGCAGAGGCAGCAGACGCTCCACTGTAGATGAGAGCAGTTCCACTTTACGCTCCAACTCAGAAGACCTAGATTTTTTTGTGCTGTTTTGCATGCACTAGAAACGGAGATCGGCGCCGCCCGATGCGCCACATGGCGCGGGGAAGGGAAGGACTGCATGCACTGGTGGTGAAAGCCTATGCTTACGCTGTGTCTGAGAATCCGAGAGCAGAAAACTGCTAGACGCACGTTCCATACCAGCCAACCGCGCCTGTCTAACAGTAAGCGGCATTAACGCACAGGAAGGGCATGGATCAGACATTGCCTCCCTTAGATGTTGCATGCCAAGGCACTCCGCGCAGTGATCATGTGCATCCAGCACCTCCATTAGGTTGGGGCAAGTGGAACACCTCACTGAATCCATCTCAGTGTCTACTCACCCATGTTTTTTTTTAGAAAAGAAGCAAGGTGTAGCGCTGCTTGCTAGCCTGGCAACCAAGGCTAGCGAGTTCGCAAGTGCAACTTTACCGCTACAGACAATGATTTACTAGCAAACAGAAAACCGATGCTCACGTTGTAAGTACACGTTAACGTTATTGGCAACCAATTCGCTAACTCACTCAACACTGACAAACCTGCCGGCAACCAAACAGTTTGTGACAAGACCGATATAATAGCCATCCCTGAAAACTTGGCATCCAAGATTCAGTGATTATCGATGCATAAAACAACCTCAAAATAATGTTAACCAAGTTACTTTAGCGACCAAACAGCTCACGTGGAGTCAAGTCCCACTGAAGTCCTCTTCAGTCACGAGCTGCACTGTAGATTGTCGCAGGTATTCCCACAGTTAACTGATAACACACACAGAATTCCAATAGAAGAGATGCAATTCCAACGCGAGAAAAAAGAAGAGAGGCCAAATGACGTGGGATGTTGCCTTATATAGGCAGGCACATCATACGTCATGAGATGACAACTTTTGTATACGATTCTCGAAACGCGCAGATGCAAAGATCCTTCCACTAGTGCTTTCAGCACCGCCCTGGCGGTCTGGAGTGAAGGAAATAGAATCGGTGGACAAAAAGATAAACGAAATTCACCTCATGGTTCGCCAAGGCTACTGATTCGATATCAAATAAGTGGTGTTTATTTTAAAAAAATTACCTTTTGATTATCACAGCTTTTGTTTGGTCATTCTGAAAGGCCAAATGAAAGGTTTTGTATGCTTTCTGGCAGATATTTACGCCAAGAATTCCAGCCATTCAACAAAAACTCGAGAAGACAGCGAAGACAACGTTGGAATCTTTTGAGCGAGCCGCTCAGTTTGCAATTACAAAAGTCCCATGTGGGAATAAATCAGCTCCTTTGTGAAAACCAAGAGTAAGAGTTAAAAGTATAATTGGTCAAACTTCTGCTATTCACTTAATTTTTTTATTTAATTTTTTATTTTACAGTCTTTACACTACACTTGTGAAACTCATTAGTACTACAGTAAATAATGCTTCTAAGACAATTCATGAGCAAGTGCTTACTTACCATTTTGAAAATACTGTAGATATTGTTCCTGCACTGTATTTTGAACAAAACACAGTAAAAAAAATTGGTAACCAAAATACTCCAAGCCCTGATGCTGCTCACAGCTTGGTGATGCTTGCAAGGGATGAGGCGAGTATAATTGATAACATATATATATGCTATATTTACTGTATGGCCATGAGATCAGGTGGCACGGTGGTGTCGTGGTTAGCACTGTCACCTCTCAGCAAGAAGGTCCTGGGTTTAAGCCCAGCGGCTGGCAAGGGCCTTTCTGTGTGGAGTTTGCATGTTCTCCCCGTGTCTGTGTGGGTTTCCTCCAGGTGCTCCGGTTTCCCCCAAAGACATGCAGGTTAGGTTAACTGGTGGCTCTAAATTGACTGTAGGTGTGAATGTGAGTGTGAATGGTTGTTTGTCTCTGTGTCAGCCCTGTGATAACCTGGCGACTTGTCCAGGGTGTACCCCGTCTCTTGCCCATAGTCAGCTGGGATAGGCTCCAGCTTGCCTGCGGCCCTGTAGAACAGGATAAGCAGCTACAGATGATGGATGGATGGACATGGGATCAGAAAACAATTTTATTTATAAGCAGTAGCCACATGTACTCATATATTGTTTTCTTTGACCTATGTAACGCAACCTTGAGTTTGAGAAAGGTGCTATATTATTATTATTATTACATAAACATTCAACCTACAAACATTCAATCACTATTTCTTGAGATATCATGTTAACGAGAATCTTGCACAGACGCACGGGCAGACACCCAGAAAACATAATGCCTCCACTACTTGGTTGGCTTCTAAAGGGGATTCTGAGTGGCGCTACAGAAAAGCATTCACCTTAAAAATGAGGAGATAAGAACAGAAGGCTGAATCCTGATGATGATCTTTCATATAATTCACTCACTCACTGTGGCAAAGCTCATTCCATTCGAGCTCAACTGTTGGGCAAACACATGTCAAACCATTATGCAGTCATACATCTTTACGAGATGTCAATAAACTGTTGTGGTATTTTGGTTGTTGACTTTACAATAAAATAGTTTTGAGGCTTGGGCGCCAGGAGAGTAAAATCAGCCATGCTCTGTGGGTAGGCGGGATGGTATACTCTCTCTCTCTCTCTCTCTCTCTCTCTCTCCCTCTTGCCGATGTCCATCACAGCGACACTCGCCAAGTGTACATGTCTGTGAGGTTGTGTATGTGGAAGAAGGCAGACAGTACTTTCCTCCTCGAGTATTGCCTCGGTCAGGCCCGCCGACAGGGGGGGACAAACGGGTATGTTGTCCCAGGCCCAGGAATGGGGGGGGGCCCAGAACTGGGCTCTCATGAAGTTGCGATTATTTTATTTCATTTCAAAATGTGTTGATTTGGGGGAGAAATGTGCTATATTTGCATTCAATAAATGATTTCTAGATCTTTTGCCTTTATTGTCTTTGAAAAAGACGTCAAGAACCCCCTACCACCCCTAATGCAAAAATGGCTTGGTCTGACTCTTTCAGCCCATCCCTTCTGTGCGTGTGTGAGAGAGCGAGCAGCCCCTCCCCCAACCCGCGCGCTGCGAGCAGAGTGTCACAGGATTTTCTCAGTGCGCTCCCTCCAAACAACGGGGATATACATGAAAACGGAAGGAAATATTCACAAAATTCTTTCACAGTGAGCACCACAAGGCTCTCCTGAACACACTGTTGTAATTTTTTTGTCTGTAGTGTAAAAAATGAGGACACTAGAGCGAGTTAAAAACGAGTGACTTTTCTGCCAAGTTTATAATGGCAGTCTATGGGGAAGCGCGGCTGTCCTCTCCTTACTTTCAGGCTTCTCATTCAAAAACTGTAAGTCCTATCGTGTAGGTAGACACATTGTGTGAATCAGGACAAGTGTGGCTACTACTTTTGAGAAAATTATGTGTGTGGAGTGAAAATTGGGGCTGAAAACACAGTTTAAATGAGAAAGTTTGAGCTATTTTTCCAAGCTCTCTACACTCTAACTTAACGAGCTCCACTGGTGTGTAACGCAATAGACACCCATTATAAAGCCAGACTTTCTCAGGCTTTATAAGGGGGAGGAGGGGTGGAGACGCGGGGGCTGGGAGCATGGCGAGGGCGGGCGTGTTTCTTTTCAAAATATGGCTTGCGGGAACCGTTATTCCAAAATCTCGTACTCCACCTTTAAGGGGAAAAAAACGACATCGTTCGATCATAGCGCTTCGACAATCAGCGTGCGTGCCATTTGCCAACATGCACAAGTCAGGAGCACAGAAAAGAAAAGAGAAAAAGAGAGGAAGAAACCAAGAGACTCAGGGGCTCACTGCATAAATATTTTAAAAAAGATTCGGATGATGCAGCAGGTACTAGCAAAGGCAGTGGGGCAGCTGAGCCAGGTAAGACACAGCCAACTTTTTCCAGCCCCGTAAAGTAACCCCAACCAAGGCACGCAATTCATGTTACAAACGAGGGGAGAGCAAGTCACACTGAGCACCATATCAAACGCACAGGGCACTGAATCATTTCATAACCACAACGGCTTAATAACATTGTGTTTCATATATCTGATTGAAGCTAAAAATATTCACATTAGCCCGCAATCATATCCCGCCGTTTCTCGAGCGGTGTGTTCTTCTCTGCTTTTCACACTGGACAGTACGCACGCACAGTGTTGGTAACTCGCCAGCGCCCCCTATAACGATCCCACAATTTCCTTGCGCACTCCACCCGGATGTGACGTGAAGTGGAACTGCTTTAACTGTATCGAGAGCGCCTCGATTCGCTCTCTCATGTTCTGACTACTGGAGTGGTCGGACGGACTGTAGGCACGCAAGCTACAGTGTTGAGACTAACCGCTATTGTCTGAGAACAGCCTGTTCAAATTAGTTTCGGCCGAACTTTTGAACGACCCGCTAAGTTTCAGCGATATAGTGGTTTCGATTCTAAACCTTTGCAAAGTTTAACTACAGTTAAGTAGTTTTCCACGCTAAGAGGCATTTGCGGACAGCTTCGCTCCTCTCAGCCTTTTTCTCGTCGACGCATCACCGGAGGTTTCTCCTGAAGCACCGTGGGCCAGCTAGGCCTTCATCTCCCTGCTTCGTTAGCCGCGGTTGGACGCAACGCGCCGCTAACCTCCTCTCCTCGGACTGCGACCCTCAGCGCGGACATCGGAGAAAGAACTTCCATCGCATTGAGTAGGCACTTGGGCAAATTTTTAATTTGTAGCTTATTCAGATGGTTGTTAGGGTCATGTTTAAGCTTTGAGCTATTTAGCATACCCGCTCAGACACGGAAGGTGTTTGTTTGTTTTTATTGTTTGTTTGTTTGTTTTTATTGTTTGTTTTGGTTCTGTTTTTTTTCTTTGAACTTGTTAGACAGGGTATCTTGCATGATATCTTTCCTTAACTCCATTGCTAGCTTCCCTATCTGATTAGCAGCGCAGCGACAAGTTTGTTATTTTAAGCTCCGAGGCTAGACCGCTACAAGGCCTAGTTCTCTCCATCCAACACATATACACACTCTCTCACACTCTTTCTCTCTCTCTCTCTCTCTCTCTCGCGTTGAGTTCTTTGCCTAGATAGTCTGTTGGAAATTGTTGTTAAGTGCAGTGTTTGGATCCAGCTGTAGCGTGGTCAGATTCTCCTTAGCAACTTATTGCTAGCTACCTCAGGGTGATACGCTAGCTGGTAGGCTTGTGTTCTCGACTAGGCCTGCAGGCGCCATTTTTCCGACGCCATTTTGATACCTTCCTCATTGAGTTACCTGTGATACGACACCTAGGCACTGACCGCCATTTTGTTTAAGCATTGCCAGAGTGGCTAGTCATTAGCATCTGCCCACAGATACCTACACAAAGCACACATTAGCCACAGAGCTAATCCTTTGTTCTATTTAGCTAACATTCCTTTGTTTTAGCTAACATTCCTTTGTTTTAGCTAACGACAAGCTAGGTCACACACACACACACACGCATCGGCTTGCCCTAGCCTCACACACGCACACACAAGGGATTCTTTTCTTTTTCCTTCTATCTCTTTCTCTCTCTCTTTCCCTCAAATTTATAGTCCAGGTGTAATTGTTCCATTGTTTTGTCTTGTTATTACCTTTGCTGACATTGAATGTATTTTGAGTTTATTATTATTAGTGAGTAGTAGACAAATAAAAGCTAATAAAATTGAATTGCATTTTACTTGTTCCTGTTGTTTATTCACAAGGTCAACTATTTAGAACTCCTTTTTCCTTCAGAATTTAGCTTTTGTATACAACTGGGTTTCCCATCTAATACAGAACTACCATTAATCTTGAATGTAACCATTCACGGTGAGTATTAAGATTAATAATTTAAGATTTTATGAGACTGATCTTTATTTATAAATTGATTAATTTAATTATCAATTATTACATAATTTATAATTTAATTAATCCCAATTCCACCTACATTAAAGTGGTGCCCCGTGTGAGGCATAGTTTAATGACCTTGTGAATTTCTCAACAATAACTTGTAAACTGCTGTATACCCAAAATCAACTGCCAAGGTATAACACAGATGACTTTAATGGTGAATCATTAACAGTGTGTTAATCACAGAACTGAAATTCAGCTGCCAACCACAGTTAGCTGATAAACTGGTTTAATTGATTAGTACATTAGAGTAATATCTAATCCAAGTACTTAATTAATATTATTAATAATAATAATCATTATTGTTAACTAATTATTAATTGAGCTAATTAATACAAGTGAAACATTAGTGAAAACAAAGTAGCTAAGAAACCACATCAATTATTTAGCAACTTGGATTGAATTAAATTCTAACCTAATCAACCCCTAGTATTAATTTCCTTTAAGTTAATTAATACATTTCGAACAAAATGTCGCGTTCCCCATCAAGGGAGTCAGAAGGGCCCCTCCTCTCTCTCTTCGACGTTGTAGGCGATTTAGGCCAAGTCCTGGAGGATAGGAGAAATTACTTCTGTGATCTGGACCAAAAGGCTCGCTTTGATGAAATACACATAGCCGTTAGGGAACTTAAGGAGCGTACTATGACTCTTCCAGAAGGGCTACCCAAATTGTTCATGATCTACTATAAGGAAATGGAACATGTGTGTATGACCCTCGAACAAGAGAAAAGAACACTAAAACGACAACTGGCCGAAGCTCAAAGGAGAGCAGAAAGCGCGGAGAGTAGCCTCGTGGGCCTGAGAGCCACACAAGATGAACTAAAGCGCGAAATAGAATACCTCAGAGAAGAAGTGACGCAAGCACGTCGCTCAGATGAGGGATCGGCCAAACCCTCCCAAGAACAGAGTTCCGCTCTGGAGGAGGAAGAACCTGAGCTTAGAACGGTAGATCAGACACCGCACTCAAGCTCAACTCGCGTGAAAGTCGTGCGATCGCCACCTCGTGGCGCTGGGAGTTTTTACTTTACTCCCCACTACACCCCCTCGCGCTTCAATATCGCTGCAGCCTCTAGCCCGCAGAAAACGCCGCGCTACGTACCCTCGGACTCCTCTGACGGAGAGGCCGCCTACAAGCCGAAACGCAGACATAGGCGATATGAGAGCAGCTCAAATAGCGAAGACAGCGAGGACCCCTACGGGTCAAAATCAAAACGCCTCGTCGCAGAACGCAAAACTAGGATCCGCCAAATCGACGCCCTTGCGAAAGACATAGAGCGTTTTGAGCCGGAAAATCATAGACACCGAAGCGTTAATGATTATTTCCGGGAAATCGAGCGTAGCCTCCTGGACCTGCCAGAGGCTACGTCGCATGAAAAGGCCAGACTAGTCTGGAAAACTTTAGGTAGTGGCGTACGAGCATTCGTTGAGACCTTACCGCAGTCAGTCCTCGACAACTACAAGAAGATACGCAAGTACTTGAAAGAGGAATACTCGTTGTACGAGGACGAGACTGCTGCGACGATGGGTGCCATTCTGATCAGACAGAAACGAAGCGAACACCCTCGCGAGTACTACCGTCGGCTCCGAGCAGCGTACTTTCAGGGCAGAAGCGAGCCCGGGCTAGAGGAAGATCGCAACTTCAAGTCCCTCTTCCTCCATAACCTTCACCCGTGCATCCGTAACCAAGTAACACTCGCGTGTCGCCAGCGCCCCCATACTATGAGAGAAATGCGTCGCACCGCACAACTAACGTGGGAGACGTTCGTCCGACCCACGGACCGCCACGAGGACGATCCCAGAGTCCTCAGCCTATATGAGCAGGAAGATCAGTCCTTAGGCCTAGAAGGGGGTGAAGCCCCAAACCGCGGGCCCCCTTGGGCGAACCCAAACCCCGGCCACCAGACGTCGAGTCAACCCAAAGGTAACTGGAAAGTTCGACAAGCTGGAGCCAAGGGGGAACAGGGCCCCAACGCCAAAGGACAAGGTAACCGCAAACCTGGCAGTCACGGCCCTAAATCTCAGAATAGCGGACAGTCAAGGCCCCATCGCAACTCCTCTCGAAGGGAGCGGAGCCCTAAGCTAGCTACCGCTAAACAAGCCAACCAAGAGCCACTTGGGATGGCAGAACTGAGGGCTGAATTAGCACGGATTAAACAAGCCAACCAAGAGCCGCTTGGGATGGCAGAACTGAGGACCGAATTAGCACGAGTTAAACAACTGCTGAGCAATAAGAACAGGAAGGGTAAGCCGAGCAAGGACAGGGACGAACCGTCAGCATGACTAGGCCGGGACCCATCCCCACCACCACCGCGTGTCTACCTCGTGGGGTGGGGAAAGGACCCCTGCCCAATAGGCAGCGATGAGTTGAAACCACCCCCTCCGTTAGTGAAGCCTGACCCGCAGGATGCACCCCTGACGCAGTTTCTTGGAGATTTGGTTAGGAAAGGCAACGCCAAGCGTATCTATACCCCAGTTGTGGTAGAAGGCAACGTTTCCCTCCAAGCTCTCTTAGATACCGGGTCAGAAATCACCCTGATGTGTTCCAAAGTCTTCGCAGAAGTTTCTGATGCGCGGCGCGCGCAAGGTAGACCCATCAGAACCGAACGTTGTGACGTCAACTTGGTTAGCTTCACCCAGAATCAAGCCCCAGTAACAACCATTGCATGGTTAGAACTCACCTTCCAGGGCATGTCCATCACTCACCCCACTTACATCTGCTCTGTTGGGGTAGAACCGTTCCTCATTGGCCAAGACCTACTAGATAGGCTAGCGCCCCTCATTGACTGTCGTCGTGGGCAACTGTGGGCCCAGGTCGCGTCCCCACAGACCCCAGATCCTCGTCGTCACGATCGAGCCTGTTGCGATGAAGTTAGCGTGGAGGCTACTCCACCGATAGCTGAGTCAGGGCAGGTCCCCGAGAACCTCGAGACCACTCCGCTCCACCCTGAGCCGAGTCAAGACGCACCAAACTCAACCGACACTCCTCTCAACCGCAACGCGCTTGATGGCCACCCGTCTTTCCTTTGCTTTCTTGGCGAATCTGCCCCAACCAGGTACTACCCCTGGATATCTGGCAACATTATTGTCAACGGCGTCACGGCACCTGGCGTCAGGTTAGCGCTTTGGTCAGAGAAGTCAGCCATCAGCCAAACGTGGTTCGACATAGTGCGTCAGAGCACTCCTTCCCCTGTCTTTGTGCAGAAGAGCCACCGGCTACTGTCAGCCGAACAACCCCAGAGCCCCATCAAAGCCACAGGCGTCTGCGCCGTGTCGCTCGCCATCGGTCAGAGAGAATTCCTTCATTTCTTGAGTGTCGTCCCCGGACTTCCTGACCCACTGGTCATTGGGGCAGACATCTTGGTCAGACTGGGAGCCCAACTGGACCTAGTCAACCGGGTCATCTGGACCCAAGCCGACGCTGCTAAGCACCCGTTCCAAGCTGACCCGGAACAAATGCGGTCAGGACAAACGATTCCCCAAGCCTGCCATGTCACTAGCGAATTTGACATTGTCATTCCCGCTAGGACTGCTGGTTCCCCTCTTAAGCTGGTCATCATGAAAGACCAACAGTTTCGTAGCCCCCAGGCGTTCTTCCAGCCTCTCAGATTCTTCATGGAGCTCGATTTAGCCGTGTGTGGGACTCCGCTGCTTGAAGTGAGTCATCGTTCCGCTTACCTCCTGGTTCAAAACTCCACGCGGGACGCCATCACGATCCCCGCCCGTCGGCCTTTAGGCCTTCTGATAGACCAGGCATTCCATGACTTTGAACTCACCATTCCAGTCATTGGTGAGCTGCCAACGCCGGACACTCATTCCGATCCAGTGGAACCTCCCTGGATCACTCTTCCTTTCCACATGATCCGCGTCGAACCTCACGACATGCTTTGCGACGAGCGCATAGTCATGACCAAAACTGACACCCCGAAACACATGCTGGTGTACGCTCTTGCCACGCAATCGAGCAACGACACCCCTGCAACTGAGGTCGTCGATTCAGCTCTAGGTGAACCGTACCCAGGCTTCGAACGAGAAGTTCAACAACAGCTGGTGAAAGCTGACAGCCTGACCACGGACACCCAGAGACGACAGCTCCGTGAACTGTTCTACGACTTCAAGGCGATCTGGGCGCGAGATTCCAATGACTGCGGAGTCACGGACATCCACACCGTCCGAATCCCAACAGATCCGAACGCTCCACCGACGTTCGTGCGGCAATACAAAATCCCGTTAGCCGCATACGACTCAATACAAGAAACACTGGACACTCTGCTGGAAAAGCAGATCATTCGTGAGTGTAACTCGACTTACAACTCCCCCTTGTGGCCGGTGCTGAAACCGAACGGCAAGTGGCGTCTCACCATTGACTATAGGCAGCTGAACAAGCAAGTGCCCTTGTCAAGATGGCCCATGATCCATCTGGATCAAGAACTTGCCAAGGTGAAGGGTGCAAAGTTCTTCTCCACCGCCGACGTGGCGAGTGGATTCTGGACCATGCGCGTGGATCCAGCTGACCAGCACAAGCTGGCCTTTTCCTTTGGGAACCGCCAGCTAACTTTCAACCGATGTCCGTTCGGCTACGCGAACTCCCCCGCTGAATTCAACATCTTCTTGCATAAGGCAATGAGCGATGCCGCAGCTCGTGGCAACTTGATCTATGTCGATGACATCCTCATTAGGTCACAGACTTTTGATGCACACCTCGAAGAGATACGCCATGTTCTGTCCCAGCTGTCCAGAGCAGGAGCGAAGCTCTCTGTCACCAAAGGGCAGTGGTGTCACACCAAAGTTGAATACGTTGGACTGTGCGTCGGGCCAGATGGCATTGAACCCCAGTCAGGGAGGGTGCGGGCTATCCAAGATATCAAAGCCCCATCCAACGTACCCGAACTCAGGAGCTTCTTAGGGGTCTGCAACTACTCCCGACAGTTCATTGAGGACTACGCGGACATAGCACGACCGCTCACCGAGCTCCTCCGGAAGGATAAACCCTTCCAGTGGAGTGACCCTCAAGAACTCGCGTTCAAGAGCATGAAGCAGAAGCTCTGCTCCGCTCCCTGCCTCGCATATCCCGACAAAGACAAACCGTTCTTCTTGGAGGCTAGTTTCTCCACCCACTGCCTGAGCGCTGCACTGTCACAGCAGCATGACAAAGATCGCCGTGTCGTAGCATACGCCAGTCGGCCCCTCAGTGCTGTGGAGTTTAAATTTTCAGACTGCGAAAAAGCCCTGCTGGCCACGGTCTGGGCCGTTGAACACTTTCGCAGTTACATTGGTGGCCAGAAGGTGGTGATAGAGACCAATCATCAACCGGTCTTGTTCTTGAACAGCCAGAGGCTGAGAGAGGGAAGAGTTTCGAACAGTCGCATCGCAGCTTGGATGATGGCACTACAGGGCTACAACGTCGAGGTGAAGTACGCCCAGAACCACAAGATGGCGCTTGACCGAGGCCTGGCGGAATGCCAGCATTGCGACTGCGAGAATAGTCCGGATCAAACCGAACTAACAACCGTACCTGCTCTCCCCTCCGACCACCACTACTATGACGAGAACGTCTGCAAAGACCTCCCCACCGCTTACATAGATGGATGCTCATTCCATCATGAACGCAAAGTCCAAGCCGGTGTCGGTATCGTATGGGCGAACGGCCCTATACAAGGGAAATACCAACACCGACTTGGGGCTAAGACTAGCCAATATGCGGAGGTAGCAGCCGTGCTCATCGTCCTGCAACAAGCTGCCCGTGAGAACATCAAGCGGTTAGTCCTCTGCTCTGATTCAAATTATGCCAGGCATAGCTTCGTCTCACACTTTCCCTCGTGGAAGGTGCAGGACATGAAAAACGCAAGGGGCAAGGAAGTGAAACACTCCGAACTCTTCCTAGCATGCGATCGACTCATAACCGAACAGGGAATGTGCGTCTATTGGAAGAAGGTGAAGGGACATTCTCAAGTCCCAGGACCTGACAAAGTCGGTAACGATGAGGCAGATGGCCTCGCCAAAGCGGGAGCCGTAGACGGCCCCCTTTGGGAATTCCAGCCGTCATGGCTTCCCGAGACGCCACGCCATAACGTAACCGCGATTACTCGCCGACAGGCTAGAGCAGGTCAAACTGACGCAGTACCCCAAGCAGGAACCGTGCAACTCGGCCGACTGCCCCAGGACGCCGACCTGGTGTCTATGCAGGAAAGGGATCCCGTGATCCACCAAATCCGTAAGTTCCTTGCGGACCCCGTGGCGTCCCCAATTTCCCCACAAGAGTTGCAACAGTCCCGAGACTTAAATCACCTTCACAATCTCAAAAACGGCTTAAAACTCGAGAAAGGACTCCTGGTGTACACACCACGCAACCAGGGACCTCCCCGGTGGGTCGTGCCCACAGATCATAGGGGGGTCATGTTGCAGTACGCTCATGACAGCCCGTGCGGGGGCCATAGGAACGCTCAGGCGACCTACCAGACACTCCAACAGATTGTCTATTGGCCCTTCATGATTCAGGACGTTACTGAGTATGTCAAAGGGTGCTTGATTTGCTGCCAATTCCGACCAGCCCAACCGTTGAACCGCGCCCCACTGCAAAGCAAAGGCATCTCATTCCCCTGGTCTAATCTCCAGATAGACTGGGTCGGACCAGTGCCGAAATCGGCTCGAGGTAATAAGTATCTCCTGACCGTCACTTGCGCGTTCACGAAGTGGGTGGAATGCTTGCCCGCCCCAAACGAAACCGCAGAGACCACCGCTCTCCTTCTTATGAACCATGTGTTCAGCCGTTGGGGCTTGCCCCTATCCATTGATTCCGACCGAGGTACTCATTTCACCGCAGAGGTCATGAGAGTGTTGTGGGAGATGCTCGGAGTCGAGGCAAAATTCCACATCGCGTATCATCCTCAGTCTTCTGGTCAGGTCGAACGCGCCAACCAAACCATCGTGAGCATGCTTCGCAAGTATGTTAGCCACCATGGCAAAGATTGGGACATCAAACTCCCTCTGGTGCTGATGGCCATTCGGTCCACTCCTCACCGCACCACCGGAGTCACCCCGTTCGAAATGATGACTGGCCGTGAAATGGTTCTTCCCTTACACCTCCTCTACCGACCAGAGGACCTAAGCGTCGCCACTGCGTACACCGCACACCAGTACGTCACCGACTTGCAACGCCACTTGCAGGCCACATTTGCGTGGGCCCAGGAACACCTCGAAAAGAGTGCAAAAGGACAGAAAGCTTACTACGACAGAAAGGCGACACACCGTGAGTACGAAGTAGGCGACAGAGTCCTATACTTCAATTTCACCAAACCGGTAGGAGTAGCCAGGAAATTCTTACCCCGTTGGTCCGGCCCTTTCGAAATCGTCGGTAAACTGTCCCCCGTCGCCTACCGCATCAAAACTTCGAAGCCCAGCCAGGCGCCTTCGTATAGATGGGTCCATAGCAACCAAATAAAGCTTTTTGAGCAGTCCACACTCCATAGGGGGGTGGACAAACAGTAAGTTATAGCCTGCCCAACTTAGTTGCATGCCTCTCAATCCATAAGCGTGCATCTATAAGTAACCACCCTTGTTACCACTCAAATCGGAATAACAAACTCCTGTATGTTGCAGAAATCCAGGGTAGACTACTAACTCAACAGGAGGAGCTGCAGGGCCTAGGCAAAACCCTGCAGGGAACCATACTAACCGTTAACATGCATTCTACATTAATCAAGAACACAGTACATGCCGTAGACAGGCTAGCAGCAATCATGAGAAGCGAAGTCAAGTACGTCCGAGTAATCCGAGACCTAATGCAGGACCTGATGAGAGAAGTAAGTAGCTCTCTCAGCACCCTGAGTGGAGGTAAAATCCCACCATATTTGATACCCCTCAGCATGGTTGACAGCATACTCCGATCTACTACCACGACTAACGTTTACTCATCACAGATTCATCTGGCTTATAGTCTTGGCAGTGCTATCCCCATTTTTGTGAACCCTCAAAACCTAGAAATAGGCTTCATCCTCAATCTCCCCGTTATTGAACGGCAAAACATATACAGAATCAAATCTGTCCTTAATGTAGGTTTCTGGAACAACGACGTACACGTACGTTTGCAGACACCTTCCACCATAGCCTATCACGATGACAACCCCTCTATCTACCTCGTCCCTAATTTAGACATGTGCACCTCTACCAAAGATATCCACTGGGTCTGCCCCAGCAATCCCTTTATCCGAGACACCACAGACCGTCTCTGTGGATTGACAAAAGTCCCCGAGCAGAAGTGTGCAGGCAAATTGTCTATTAAAGATGAAGGAATAGGAACTAGAGTAGAAAGAGCTGGTAATCGGTGGCTAATCAACACTCCCCAAACTGAGATTCTGGTATCATATGATCAACATAACACTGCCACTAGAATGAAGATCCCTAACGAAACCTCTCTCCTAAGTGTCCCACTAGGAGCCACTGTTCACGTGGGTGACATCACCCTCCATCACCTTAGCGCTGACCAGTATGAGACCGAGATAGAAATGCCCGATGCCTTCCCAGGTCACGAACTTGAGATAAACTCCACCCTCCAAGCACAACTACTGCTGGAAGGGACCAAAACCGTGCAATTCGATCTTAAGCCCACTGGCATCGCTACCACTTTCTTGAATAACCGCGCAAACCCTTCGTCCGATCAAGGATCTTTAATAAGCCGAATTGCGCTGGGATTTCTAACTAGCGGTTGGGTTATCACAGTCTTCATAGCCATCACTCTACATAGGTACATACTGACACTACACCGCAAACTGGACAAAATGATCTACGCACCTGAGAAATTAGATCGTGGCATTGTCCGATTCTCCATCAGGCCTAAGGCCTCCACTAACTTTCTTGAAGAGTAGGCTTGCTAACACGCTAACTAACCCCTCTTTTCCATTTTCCTTTATGGAGTTTTGATTATTTTTGTTTGCTGTGTGAAATATTGTATGTAGAAGGTAGTTAAGTAGCCATAGTGTAATTGTTTTCATGTCCAAGTGCCTATGCTTTCATGCCCAAGTGCCTATGCATCTTATGGACTGTATGAAATGAATTGAACTGTTGAACTGTGTCTGAAAGACTTTTCACAGAAAGGACCCTTGGAACTACCTCATTGTGGAACTACCTCATTGTGGATTACTAGGGACCGTGGGTCGCAGACTAAACACCATGTGCCCATAGGGTATCACTCCTTTCAGCGCCTATGGCCAAGGGGGGGAATGTTGGTAACTCGCCAGCGCCCCCTATAACGATCCCACAATTTCCTTGCGCACTCCACCCGGATGTGACGTGAAGTGGAACTGCTTTAACTGTATCGAGAGCGCCTCGATTCGCTCTCTCATGTTCTGACTACTGGAGTGGTCGGACGGACTGTAGGCACGCAAGCTACAGTGTTGAGACTAACCGCTATTGTCTGAGAACAGCCTGTTCAAATTAGTTTCGGCCGAACTTTTGAACGACCCGCTAAGTTTCAGCGATATAGTGGTTTCGATTCTAAACCTTTGCAAAGTTTAACTACAGTTAAGTAGTTTTCCACGCTAAGAGGCATTTGCGGACAGCTTCGCTCCTCTCAGCCTTTTTCTCGTCGACGCATCACCGGAGGTTTCTCCTGAAGCACCGTGGGCCAGCTAGGCCTTCATCTCCCTGCTTCGTTAGCCGCGGTTGGACGCAACGCGCCGCTAACCTCCTCTCCTCGGACTGCGACCCTCAGCGCGGACATCGGAGAAAGAACTTCCATCGCATTGAGTAGGCACTTGGGCAAATTTTTAATTTGTAGCTTATTCAGATGGTTGTTAGGGTCATGTTTAAGCTTTGAGCTATTTAGCATACCCGCTCAGACACGGAAGGTGTTTGTTTGTTTTTATTGTTTGTTTGTTTGTTTTTATTGTTTGTTTTGGTTCTGTTTTTTTTCTTTGAACTTGTTAGACAGGGTATCTTGCATGATATCTTTCCTTAACTCCATTGCTAGCTTCCCTATCTGATTAGCAGCGCAGCGACAAGTTTGTTATTTTAAGCTCCGAGGCTAGACCGCTACAAGGCCTAGTTCTCTCCATCCAACACATATACACACTCTCTCACACTCTTTCTCTCTCTCTCTCTCTCTCTCTCTCTCTCTCGCGTTGAGTTCTTTGCCTAGATAGTCTGTTGGAAATTGTTGTTAAGTGCAGTGTTTGGATCCAGCTGTAGCGTGGTCAGATTCTCCTTAGCAACTTATTGCTAGCTACCTCAGGGTGATACGCTAGCTGGTAGGCTTGTGTTCTCGACTAGGCCTGCAGGCGCCATTTTTCCGACGCCATTTTGATACCTTCCTCATTGAGTTACCTGTGATACGACACCTAGGCACTGACCGCCATTTTGTTTAAGCATTGCCAGAGTGGCTAGTCATTAGCATCTGCCCACAGATACCTACACAAAGCACACATTAGCCACAGAGCTAATCCTTTGTTCTATTTAGCTAACATTCCTTTGTTTTAGCTAACATTCCTTTGTTTTAGCTAACGACAAGCTAGGTCACACACACACACACACGCATCGGCTTGCCCTAGCCTCACACACGCACACACAAGGGATTCTTTTCTTTTTCCTTCTATCTCTTTCTCTCTCTCTTTCCCTCAAATTTATAGTCCAGGTGTAATTGTTCCATTGTTTTGTCTTGTTATTACCTTTGCTGACATTGAATGTATTTTGAGTTTATTATTATTAGTGAGTAGTAGACAAATAAAAGCTAATAAAATTGAATTGCATTTTACTTGTTCCTGTTGTTTATTCACAAGGTCAACTATTTAGAACTCCTTTTTCCTTCAGAATTTAGCTTTTGTATACAACTGGGTTTCCCATCTAATACAGAGCTACCATTAATCTTGAATGTAACCATTCACGGTGAGTATTAAGATTAATAATTTAAGATTTTATGAGACTGATCTTTATTTATAAATTGATTAATTTAATTATCAATTATTACATAATTTATAATTTAATTAATCCCAATTCCACCTACAACAGTATACTATGTTCGCCCCCAGCCCTGCCCGAAATCCCCCGTCCATCGCTGCTCCTTCAAGAGCACCCCAATTGCGTGAGTAGAGACTGGGATAAGAGAGGTGGGTGTGTGTGTGGGTTGACCCGGGGGGGCCCATTCAGAGCATTTTGTCCCGGGCCCAGCCAAAGCTGTCAGCGGCCCTGGCCTCGGTCACAACCGGCCGTACGTGCTCCTACGGCCGGTCTACGTGCAAAAAACGCAAGAAACGCACGGAGGGCGCACGTGTGACGTGCTGATTTTCGAGCCGTAGACTGGCCGCAGAGGTTCTTTGTCATGTCAAACAAACTCTACGGGCGCTTACGTTTTTTTCAGGTTGCAAGACAAACTTACGGCCAACGTGCATCTTTCTCCACGAACAAAAAAACCGCGGCGATTTGGGAAACGCCAAAAATCGCACGGCCAAAAAATCGTACGTCCATTTGTGACCTAGGCTTATGTTACATTGCCCTGTGATGCAGCAGGAGCAGCAGTTTGAAAAGATGCACTTTGTTGGATTCATGTGTTGCAAAGGAAGCACTGGGTGGTGGGTGGGAACTGGCAGATGACCAAATTAGGGAGAAAACAGGGCAGGCTTCCTTCCATTCATTTGTAATATAAAGCCTGTTCCAGTGCCCTCAGCTGATCGACAGTAAATATACATAGTACACTGAACCAACTGTGAAGTGAGCTATAAAGGATAAATGCACTGAGACCACAAATGACCTCAGTTCTCTTCTTTACTCAAATAGATGGTGTTTCTTTGAGGTTTCATTTTTCAGTTCCTGAAAGATCAGGTCTCATCACGAGGGTGTGGACATAACTTCGTTTTGAGAACTGCTTTACTATGATACTTTTTCACCGGGCTGAAGTGTAACTCTATACTTCCTCTTCTGACAGAGGAACTGAGAGCGAGAGATTTTGAGTCGGTGTAAAGTTATAGTTACTTATTATACATATAGGATGCTTTTTCAATGGAATAAAAACATGTTCTATTCCCTTCTAGCAGATTTCATTCATTTGGTTTGATAGCATGCAATACTGTTAGCGTATCGCTTATCCTATGTGTATTGTCACTCTACCCAGTGAAAAATGAGCGTTGAATATGGTTTACGATATTGCATAGTTGTCAAGACATCATGATGTCACACTTCGGAGACATAAAACTTCCGTGCTAGCGAGTGACTGTGACAATTTGTAAACAAACATGGCTGCTAGGTTTGCTTCATTAAATATGGAAGATTTTGAGAGAATTTTAAAAGAAAAAAAATGCATTGAACACCTGAAAGGAACGTGCATGTATAATAATAATGATAATATTGGCTGGCTTTTTTTTTCATGGTATATCAAATATATTCCATTTAGCTGCCTGTCTTTGACTCGTTCAGTATCGTGCTAGCTGAATGGAATATATCTGATATACCACTCAACACCAGCCAGTATTATTTAAATATATACCGGTAGATATGAAGTCATGGCCTAATGGTTAGCGAAGCAGGTTGGGACCAAAAGGTTGCTGGTTCGATTCTCTGGACCAGCAGGAATGGCTGAAGCGCCCTTGAGCAAGGCACCTAACCCTGAACTGCTCCCTGGGCTGCTATGGGTATGTCAGGGTCCTGTTGTACATCGCTCTGGATAAGAGTGTCTGCTAAATGTATAGCCACCCTAGATATTTTATTGATAATGGATAGATGGTTGGACAAACAGAGTTAATAATTCTATCGTTAATTCTTAGTATGCACAGATAACTGTTCACTGTAATAAATGATCAGTGATTAATTTAAATAACTTATTTCAGCATTATCTACTTAGCATAGAATTGATACCAATTTTTCTAAACCAGTGCTATCATGATTCATTCATATTGAGGTGTGATACCGTATATCGAACCAGCTGTTGGTACCTGGTGGATGCTGGTGTTGTCGAGGAAAGAAAGGAGAGAGCGGCTGTAGGCGCTCGAGCTGGTTTCGTTATTCACCACAGCCACATCAATACCCTTGGGATCACCGCCGATACACAAACACATCAGACAGATTTGAATCACAGGCAAGAGGAACTGAAAACACAGCGAACTGCATGCAGAGAAAAAGAGAGAAACTGGCTTAGAGAGACAAGAATAGTTTAAAACATAAAATATTCGTTGGTTGAATTTTTACCCGATCAGAAGAGCAGTAAAATCTTTTACAACATAAATGCTTGCAATAATTACCCTGGATTTCTCCTCATTCGCACCATGGTCTTGATCGTCAATGCTACGATATTTCGCCATTTTGGAATGACGTGTCGTGCTTTCACCTTCCAGTCCGCTGTATACACACATATACACACATAAACACACACATACAACAATGCAGCAATGCAGTGTGTCTAAATGTGTGGTTTTTAATCACCTTTAGGTTTGGGGATATCTGATGCTGCCGATACATCCTTCCCCAAAATGGGCTCTCTGCACTCATCCTTCAGGTTGTCTGGAGACAGGCTGTTACTGCGGACAGGACCCTGAGAGCTGTCCTGGGACCCCATTTGATCAGAGTCTTCACAAAGCTGTAGAAAAGCACTCTCCAAGGTCTGATGTGCATATGCACAAACACACACATATTTTAAATAAGCTAAATATTTATGATATACTGTATTTATACTTTCTCGATATTTTGTCTATTGCTTAATGTATGGTCCAAATGAAGATCTGTGTAATGTGCGTTTATGAGGACGAACTCACGGCTGCGTTGTGCTGCTTCATGATTGCCTCTGGTTTGGCTTCAGCCAGCAGCCTCCCATTCCTCATTAACCCCACCTAAGCATGATTTAACACCATCATTAGAGTTTAGTGGGATTTTAAGGACTTAAGTAGAATGTATATGGTATATTTCAAGAAGAAGAAGCAGTGTTTATTTGTCACATGTACACTCAAGCACAGCGAAATTCCTCGTCTGAATTTAACCCATCTGAAGCAGTGAACACACACATGCTCACACAAGTGAGCAATGAGCGCACACCCACCCAGAGCAGTGGGCAGCTATGCTACAGCACCCAGGGAGTAGTTGGGAGTTAGATGGCTTGCTCAAGGGCACTTCAGCCATGATACAGAGGGAGGGGAAAGTGCTGTTCATTCACTCAACTCCCTTTACATTTTTCCTGCCGGTTCCAGGAATTGAACCGATGACCCTTTGGGCCCAAGCCTGCTTCTCTAACCTTCAGGCCACGGCTGCCCCCACTAGTGTGTAATAATCCTACATTTTATATAAATTTGGCCAATTTTATGTCTACAGCATTAGTGTGTGAGTGGAATTTTTTATTTATTTCCTTAAATTTTCTCCCAATTTGGTCATTAGCTCGCTCTATCCTATCACACAATCGCTAACAACTAAGGAGATTGAAGGCCAGGATGTGTTTCCTCTCTGACACCTAAAAGCTACCACATCATAGCAATGTAACAGGGCAGCTGAAAAAACTCAAAGAAAAGTGCCATCTACCTTCTTCTGCATACATAAGCTCACAGAGGCTCATGATTGGCTAGTACCACGATGACTGACAGGGGAGACAGTGTATGCTATCCCCTTCACCCTGAGAGCATGGCCAATTTTGGACTGCCAGCTATGGATGGCTGAGGCATCATTAGGATTTTCTGTTGCATCACTCAAGAGCCTCCAATCACAAATTATTTTTTAAAAAAATTACAGAAACTTGTTTGTATAGATCATGTTTTTGATACAAAAACCAAACAAAAAACAAGAAAAAAAAACATCATCAAGGTTGTCTGGGATTTTTCCTGCAGTTTTACATGCAAAAGCAAATTATGATTGTGCTTTCTACTGTTTATACCTTCCACGTTTCTACTTTCATTAGCTTTCCTTGAATGAAATAACCAGGTGTCATGCACTACATTTCATCCTAATTTGTTAAAACACAACCAGGCAGCTTAAAGTTTCATATCAGGTGACATGGAGGGGGGTCCACATGTGCACCATCTAGACTCTCCACTGGTGTTCCACAAGGCTCTGTGCTTAGTCCTTTACAACTCTCTCTATATTGGCTCTCTTAGTGAGGTCATATCCTCACATGGATTTTCATACTAGTGCTATGCTGATGATACTCAACTCATCTTCTAATTCCCTTCCTCTACACTACACGGATCTCAGGATTTCTGGCAAATATCTTGTAGTGGATGGCGTCTCACCAACTGAAACTAAATCCAGCAAGGCCTAACTGCTATATCCCTGCAGATGTAGCCCCATTTCTAGATTTCCTTGGAAAGCCCTTGGATTGCTTAATCAGGCAATGAACACAAGCTTGGCGTAGTTCTGGACAACCATGTATCCTTTCCCCTTCATATTGCTGACACCCTGTCTCAGGAAAAATCAGGTGTATCCCACCATTTCTACCCACAGGGGCTGTTGAGGTACTTGTTCAGTCCTTTGTCATGTCAAGATTGGACTACTGCCTCTTGCTCAGGGCAAGTCTGCCCCTGTGTTCTATCTGACCTATGCATGACTTCCATCTTGCAAAGTTCTCCCACATCACCTCCACTGGCTTTCTTGTTGCCATTAGGGGTACATCTTTTGTACCTTTATTGAATATCTTTAAAAACAATTTACAAGGTACAGTATATCACATGTGGGTGGTATGGTGGTGTAGTGGTTAGCGCTGTTGCCTCACAGCAAGAAGTTCCTGGGTTCGAGCCCAGCGGCTGACAAGGGCCTTTCTGTGTGGAGTTTGCATGTTCTCCCCGTGTCTGCGTGGGTTTTCTCTGGGTGCTCTGGTGTCCCCCACAGTCCAAAGACTGTGGGTTAGGTTCATTGGTGGCTCTAAATTGACCATAGGTGTGAATGTGACTGGTTGTTTGTCTGTATGTGTTAGCCCTGCGATGACCTGGTGACTTGTCCAGGGTGTACCCTGCCTCTCACCCATAGTCAGCTGGGATAGGCTCCAGCTTGCCTATGACCCTGTACAGGATAAGTGGCTACAGATAATGGATGGATAGATATATCACATGCACCTTCCCAGGTACAAGCTACACACTAAAGGTAGAAAAAAGATGCATCCTTGATGCACAAGGTTGAGTACAGATGGATACCTTTTCTGAAAGTGTACCATGGCTTGACTTGACCCTCCATAACTTCCAATGCAACGGTTTTGATAGCCAGGTGATGGAATAAACTTCCCATGATGTTCCAATCATCTGAGTCACTGTGTCTTCAAAGAAGACTCAAGACCTACTTGAGATTTCTTGTTGTATTGACTTCTCCTTGATGCTGGGATCAGACTACACAAATTCAGACTGATTCCCACATGCTTTTGTTGTGGTTGACAAATTTCCAGCATCCGGCCCGAATACGAATGTCAGGAGCGATGAACGGGGTTGTAGTGTGACAATCAAAGAACAGCAATGTGGCATCTGGGACGCCCCATAACACCCTGAATGAAAAGTCAAGCATGTCAGAATTTTTTATATTTTCTTGTCTAGTTCGACAGCTCCTATGACGTGTTCCTTGATAGCTACGATTGACAGTTTCTCGACTCTCCTCCCTGATGATATGCAAGGCTGTAAATGATGATTGGTAGGGGTCAAACTTGTAGTGTTGCCAGTCTCCTGACCAAGACACAGCAATAATTTATAGCACCATGATTGCCTAATCTGAGATGATGACCATCGTGAAAGACAAAAATATCATATAGTCTGATCCCAGTATGACAAGGTGTTTGCTTGATGGTATTCTTATTACATTACATGAAAGGCATTTAGCAAATGCTCTGACCCAGAGTGATGTACAACACCCAGAGCAGCCTGGGGAGCAGTTGGGGGTTAGGTGCCTTGCTCAAGGGCACTTCAGCCATTCCTGCAGGTCCAGGAAATCTAACCAGCGACTTTTGGTTCCAAAGCTGCTTCTCTAACCATTAGGCCATGGCTTCTTCTATTAACAATAAAGAACCAGACTACATACACAAAACAAGTGTCTGCCCTTTCTGTGCTCCCACAAAGAATTCAGCTCAGCAGACAATTCTGTGCTGTTTGTGTCATTTAAGTATGTGTTCGTGTGTTATGTAGGGATAGGTTTCTTCATAAGGTTTCTCCACGGGGTCATAAAGAAAAGTGTGTGCATCATGTGTGAAGACATGTTTAGTCATCAGAAGAAAAGGTACATGGTGTGACTGTGTGTCACTGGTGCTTTTTGAGGCAAAGGAAAGTTCAAAAGACGTATTTTTCCCTTCAAGGCATGTGATCCATCATCTCAGTGCAAACCTTATCATCAGAAGTGACAATCATGGCTAATGTCACTGTGTTACGACTTAAAAAACAGCAGGGTAATACTTCATGGTGCGGAAAAACTAGACAGCACTGCTCTTAGGCATCTACAAGTTAATGATTGTCAGTAAAATGTCTCATGTCACAAACCAAAATTAAGTTATTTCAGATCTTGTCTGGAACTTCAGAAGCCATGATGATCTTCATTCTTATGTGTTTTTTGTACATGTAAAGCCAAAGCATTTAAATGGATTAGTGTAGTAATGGTAGCAGTCTAAAAATTGAAGTTTATATGAGGGGATGAGGAAGAAGACAGGAAAAGGGTTTAAAGACCATTAGCAGCTTTCTACTCAGGCCTAGTGAGACTGAAATGATATAAAGGCAAACGAATGTACAGTATATCAGCAGCTGTGAGGTGCTGTTTGCTTCTCAGTTTGCATAAAGTTAAACTGCCTAGCCCTTTCTGTTTCACTTTGTCACTGTAAATCTGGTTCAAAAGGGCTTTCAGATAGCCTTGGTGCTACCATTAGTCTTGGTATTTTGTCAACACCCATTCCTCAGGTTATGTTCATAACTATGCAGTAAAACAGAATTTTACATAGGCCCTGGTTACATTACAGCTCACGATGGGTTTGCAAATACTTGGAAATTAAAAATTGGTAGCATCGCCACCAACTGTGCGATGCATAGCAAATGTTCTCAAAGTTTCGTGAGTTGTTTTTTGGTGTGTCTCCGCCTCGTGAGTAGCCAAAAACACAATGCAAAATGTCAACGCACGCATTGAAATTTGGTGGCGATGTTTTCGTTGGGGGGCGGCATGGCAGTGTAGTGGTTAGCACTGGCGCCTCACAGCAAGAAGGTTCTGGGTTTGAGCCCAGTGGCCGACAGGGGCCTTTCTATGTGGAGTTTGCATGTTCTCCCCATGTCTGTGTAGGTTTCCTCTGGGTGCTCCGGTTTCCCTCACAGTCCAAAGACATTAGGCCAATTGGTGGCTCTAAATTGACCGTAGGTGTGAATGTGAGTGTGAATGGTTGTTTGTCTCTGTGTGTCAGTCCTGCGATGATGTGGTGACTTGTCCAGCGTGTACCCTGCCTCTCACCCATAATCAGCTGGGATAGGCTCCAGCTTGCCCGTGACCCTGCACAGGATAAGCGGTTACGGATAATGGATGGATGGACGTTTTTGTCGGCAAACGAAGCAGTAAATACTCGCAGATGGGTTTGGGAATATTTTCTGAAGCTTGGGGAAGCATTGCCACCAAATACCTGATTTTCATCAATAACCCATTGCAAAGCATCGCGAGCGTAGCCTTAGTAAATATATAAACAATACCTAGTGTAGCTATTTCGATAAAGCTTTCAGTACAGAAGTATGTAATGTTGGTTGTAGTGACAAAACTGGGAAAGCTTATAGTATATACTCAAAAAAAAAAGTCAAAGTCCATCCCGTGCCAAGGCTTCCCAGGCAGTCTCCTGTCCCAGTAATAACCAGGCGCTTAAGGTGGCACCAATCTCCGCTTTTATAGCCCACAGCCTCTCACCTACTATACAGCCAGGGTTACAGTGGGGGGCTAGTCCTCTGGTAACTGCGAGAGTTTGACACCCCACTCACATCTGTATTACAGCATGTCTTGCCAGATGGCAGTAGGTACTATTTTTATGATGGTCTTTGGTATGATCCGACCATGAGTAGAACTCACAATCTCCTAGTCGAGAGGCAGACATGCTAACCACTAGGCCAGCTTGCGGTATAGTATATACTCAGCGAGGTGACAAAAACATTTGCTATAGAGTACAGTATGTCACACACAGTATACTTTCTGGATGCAAGCGTCTAGTTTAGCCTGAAGCATGGAGAGTATACCCGTACCCTTGTTAAACCGTTAAATAATTTATTCAAGAAATCGGTTTTCATCACTGTATTCTACAGGTTTTTTTAATTAATGCTAATTCTGTTAATAGCATCATTTCTGCCGTTCCTGTTTGTTTTTTTGACTATACGAATATAAAATTCTCATAATAAGAGTTGTCGAGAAACCAACTTCAGATTTGTTCAATTTGGAAAGCCTGTTGTAGGTTTGATTAGATGGAAAATAAAGACAAATTAATATTACTTAGCATCCGGCTTTTCATGCTAGCCATTATTACATGCATTGTAACCGACCAGCTCTGTTCTTAGTTTATCTAAAAAATACATACTGAACCAAGGGGCGGCACGGTGGTGTAGTGGTTAGCGCTGTCGCCTCACAGCAAGAAGGTCCGGGTTCGAGCCCCGTGGCCGGCGAGGGCCTTTCTGTGTGGAGTTTGCATGTTCTCCCCGTGTCCGCGTGGGTTTCCTCCGGGTGCTCCGGTTTCCCCCACAGTCCAAAGACATGCAGGTTAGGTTAACTGGTGGCTCTAAATTGACCGTAGGTGTGAATGGTTGTCTGTGTCTATGTGTCAGCCCTGTGATGACCTGGCGACTTGTCCAGGGTGTACCCCGCCTTTCGCCCGTAGTCAGCTGAGATAGGCTCCAGCTTGCCTGCGACCCTGTAGAACAGGATAAAGCGGCTAGAGATAATGAGATGAGATGAGACATACTGAACCAAATTTTTACAAGTTGTGTGAAAAGTTGTTTTTCCATACAGCTTTTCTTTCTTCTTCTTTTTTTAGCAACACAATTAATGAAACACTGCTACACTCCGAGCCCTGATTTATACACAGAAATAAATTCCTGGGAATACAATGTCACGTCCACACGCGTTGGCGCTCGGAGTTCTTTCTGATTTTGACTCTGTTTTGTGTATTTGGACTCTACCACCATGGTGTCTTTGCGGCCGCCATTCTGTTTGTGCCTCGCTTGACCATTGCCTGTTTCACATCTTATGTTTCTGTACTATTTAAAATAAAGACTCTTCCTGCAATTACATGACATACTGTACAACCTGATTATGCTTTGTATGTACATTACAGGCATTTAGCAGATACTCTTATCCAGAGAGACATCATACTATAGGACTATGACATACCCACAGCATCTAGGGCACTTCAACCATTCCTGCTGGTCTAGGGAATCAAGCCAGTAACTTTTTGGTCCTAAAGCTGATTCTCTAACCTTTAGGCCATCACTTCCCCAGATAAGCTACCTGATAACATATATGCGCCATTGCAGAATATGGTGCAATATAGTCAATCCTGTAATTTAAGAGATGTATTCAGAGTGGAGTAGGGGGGAGTTAGTAATGAAATTTTCATGCATTGGCATTAACTATGCTGCTTGCAGAGTTCTACACAAGATACAAACAAACAAGGGGAGAAGCTTGTCTAAAATTGATGAGTGAAAATTATCAGTCCCTATTTTCTATACCCTGTTTTTTTGAGGTTTGAAGGACTTGTTTTAAAAGGAACAGTCTAGATGCTATTGTTACCGGTACGTCTGCACCTGAATTCTCATCACACACACCTGAACTCAATCACTTACAATCACCACAGCACACTATAAAAATAACCCTTGTTTTCACAGTCATTGAAACGCTCAGCACATCCTTCATCAATTTAATTTAGCAGATGCTCTTATCCAAAGCGCCAGACAACATACCCAAAGCAGCCTGGGGAGCAGTTGGGGGTTAGGTGTCTTATTCAAGGGTAATTGAGCCATTCCTGCTGGTCCAGGGAATCAAACCGGCAACCTTTTTGGTTCTGAACCTGCTTCTCTAAACATTAAGCCACGGCTGGCCTTGCTTGACTTTACCAAGCCTTTGGTTATCATGCAGGGCAGCATGGTGGTGTAGTTGGTAGCGCTGTCGCCTCACAGCAAGAAGGTCCGGGTTCGAGCCTCGTGGCCGGCGAGGGCCTTTCTGTGCGGAGTTTGCATGTTCTCCCCGTGTCCGCGTGGGTTTCCTCCGGGTGCTCCGGTTTCCCCCACAGTCCAAAGACATGCAGGTTAGGTTAACTGGTGACTCTAAATTGACCGTAGGTGTGAATGTGAGTGTGAATGGTTGTCTGTGTCTATGTGTCAGCCCTGTGATGACCTGGCGACTTGTCCAGGGTGTACCCCGCCTTTCGCCCGTAGTCAGCTGGGATAGGCTCCAGCTTGCCTGTGACCCTGTAGAACAGGAAAAAGTGGCTACAGATGATGAGATGGTTATCATGCTGATATTCTGGTTTCGATTTTATTTGTACTTTGAATTTTTTCTCGTCTTTATCTCTGTGTGGCAGCGGGGGCGTGGTCAAGCGCCGGTCTGTGACAGGAGGGCGGAGTCAGGGAAGGTAAGTGGCAGAATCACTACACCTGACGTCAATTAACCTGTGTTTGTGTGTGTCTTCCCAGTGACCGCGCCCTATTTAAAGAGGGAGAGCAGAGAGCAGAAGAGCGCTCATCCCCGAACAAGACGCCAGTCGTGTGTGTCTCTAGTTGAAAATATTGTTAAACTGAAAAGTATAGCAATAAACGCTAGTGTTGAACCTGATCTCTGTCCTGCTGTCCTCTGTGCTCCACCCACCAACACTGAACGGCTACACTCTGATATTCTGTTTGTGCCTCGCCTGACCATTGCCTGTTTGTTGACTCTGCCTTTGCCTATTGTTTTGGATTTGTCTGTCAGCTTTGTCGAAATAAAACTCTTGGCTGCTTTTAGGCCCGTCTGTCGCTTGCATTCTTGACAACTACAGAGAAACTCTTACCTTCATAGGGGAAGCCATGGCCTTATGGTTAGAGAAGCAGCTTTGGGACCAAAAGGTTGCTGATTTGATTCCCTGCCCCAGCAAGAATGGCTGAAGTGCCCTTGAACAAGGCCCCTAAACTGGTCCCCAGGCTGCTCTGGATATGTTGTACATCACTCTGGATAAGAGCATCTGCTAAATGCCTGCAAGATACTACCTCTACTTGAGAAAAATCTGTGAACATCAAAGGTGAGAACTGTATACATAAATTTTATTCATCTGAATGAGCTGTTCAGAATTAAAACACCTGCATAATATGGAGAACTTTCCCCTTGAACTTATAGTAAGTCACTCAAATTTGTAGCCCATACGGTCCTGAATGAAAGGTTTCAGTCAGGCCAAGTTTGTGCAGCCAGGCTATGATAGCATATCCTAATTAAAACAGCAGGTAGGTTGAGGTTAAGTCCATAAATCGCAATACGAAATCTGAACAGGAGACAGGAGGCTGTAATTTTAGTGATGTTTCAATTAGACAAGGACCAAAAGTTCATCAAGTTCAAATCTTAGAATCAAAACCAGAGTCAAATCCAAAATTTCGGGAATCAAACGTCTCTTGGCCTCTCAGCAAGACCTTGGCCACCGATGTTCTTGGCTTCGAGACCCATGCCTTCAAGACCATTGAGGGGATGCGTTGGTACAACCATGTCTCCAACGAAGAGCTCCGCCAGAGGACTAACCAACCATATATCCTTCACACCATCGCACAGTGCCATGTTTGTTGGCTTGGACACATCCTGCGCTGCACAGATGACCACCCCACAACAGCCATTTATGAGTGTGATCTGCCAGCGGTGGGATGGAGACGTCCTCATGGCCAACCATGCACCTGTTGGAACGATATCATTCATCAAGACCTCCAGCAGATTAATTTGAGGCTGGAGGATGTCCAGGCACTCAGCCAAGACCATAAGAGATGGTGGAGTTCGGTGGCACTGGTGGGCTCAACTCATCCCCATCCTGGCATGAGGTTTAAGAGAAGGAAGAGGAAGAAACATCTTCTGACAGCCCTTACTTGTCTAATATGGCACCAGTGGAGTGCATTTATTCATATTTACTATTATACTGAGACGCCTTTGGGCTCACACTCATCTCTTCTATTAGATTAACAGACCAAAAGTGTATATATCTTACCGTGTTGGCTTGTCTGGCTTCCTCGATATAGTGTGTAGTGATGATGACGGATACCTGTCCTCCTTTCACAATCTCCACCAGGTGCTGCCATATTCTGTAGACATCACATGAGTGCACTTCAGGTGGTGGACAATAACAAAAAAGAGCACAAAAATCTGCCCTTTGCCCTTTACTTTGGCATGAATAAATCACTATGACATAAAACACCAAGGTGGTGTGATATGGCCGGATGCCAAAAAAAAAAGTTGATTATTTTCCGATGACAGCATCCTGAAGTGCTTTATTCCGCTTATACCACAGCAATTACAATTTTTTTTAAAATTAATTAATTTGTGCCTTACTTTTTAATTATTTGTTGTTACATGTAATACTGAGAAACATCCTGATATCAGGAACTACTTTCAGGAGCTATACTGCTATTATAGAAAATTAATCAACACCTTCTAACCAATCAGAATGGAGAATTCAACAGCACTGTGGTGTTTTTCAAACTCTCATTAATGCTGTGTTCAGGGAACAGAATTAAGGACACATGCAATACGACTTTGTCCAACATAAGGACCTTTAAAGGGCTGATGACACGAACATGACTCTATGCAATTTCTTAAATAAACTATACAACATGGCAAACATGTTAGATTTCTGTTATAATTACGTGAAAAGAAGCTGTTGTTACACGAATATCCAACTTTTAATTGCACAGCGCAAGAAAACTGGGTCCGTGGCTCGCGGCCATGTTGTGACGTCAGCGGAAGAACACGCTGCGGTTCACTGGCTGTTCTACTCTGGTTCTACTCAATGGAAATGGCGCATGAAAACCCCGGTGAACTCTCTAGTGCTAGCTCTTCCTCTTCTGGGAGTCTAGAATTGTGTTGATCTCTTCCGAATAGAATCTATGATAGCCTACCCTCTTTACCCTTTGCCTCTCGTTGCTAGGCGGCAGTTACATGAAAGCCGCAAGCTTTCACAAGCAAATACATGACTGATATCACGCCGACTTTATGATTACATTTATGATTATCATGTAGCATCTATAGCTCTACATACCTTTATCTTATGTCGTTTCACAACACATGTTCTGACAGGAGGACTGTCTTTGGATCCGGCATAGCTACTAGTAGACCCCTTCCGGAATACTGGCAGTGTTGCCAGATTGGGAGGTTTCCTGCCCAGTTGGGCGGTTTCAAGTGCATTTTGGTGGGTTTTGAACATATTTTGGGCTGGAAAACCTCAGCAGTATCTGTTGCCAGATACTGCTGAGGTTTTCCAGCCCAAAATATGTTCAAAACCCACCAAAATGCACTTGAAACCGCCCAACTGGGCGGGAAACCTCCCAATCTGGCAACACTGTGTAGGCACTGCTGATGGTAGTAACACATGTTTGTGCTGAACTGAACACCCAAGAGATTCTTTTAAGCTGGGAAGGGTGTCAAAACAATCCAAATCGAAGTGTTCAGAGCACAGGACGGATATTGCTGAGGGCTCCCACTTGTCACGAGTGCGCCTGACTTGCTTCACCCACTTCGCATGCAGCTCGGGATCTCTGGGAAACTTGAATAAACTTACCCCATCCTTGTGGGTTTTGGAGCAAAAGCCGGCAACAGAACGCGAAGGCATAATAACTATATATATATATATATATATATATATATATATATATATATATATAGTATAATAATGTCTAATAAAAATACTAATAATGATAAACTGAACACCTGCCGCATCAACAACAAACTGGTAAGTTAGGAGGAAGGTTCTTTCGCTGACGTCATATAGCTCCTCCTCCTCCTTCGTCTCCTGGGTGCTGCAGCCCCGTCAAATTTGCCCAAATAGCCGCGTTTTTTATCATAACTTGTAAAATAGGCGCCTTCGTGAATTAATATATGGATCATCGGGAATTACTTTTTATGTTATAAAACATCGCCAAAGATGTCAAAAACGTGTCATCAGCACTTTAAAGACAGTTGTCCTTATGTTACCTTCAGAAAGTGACTGACTTTATCTCAGGACCACCGATGCTGACAAAAAAAAGACCCAACAAAACCCAAGGTATTGTCTGCCTGAATGAAATACAGGAACATTCAACAATAGCACCGATTATATAATGCTATAAACTACAGAATATGTTACTTAGTAGGGCTAAAGTACCAGTCAAAAAAGTTTGTACACCCCTACTCTTTCAAACTCTCGCGGTTACCAGAGGACTAGCCCCCCACTGTAACCCTAGCTATGTAATAGGCGAGAGGCCGAGGGCTACGGAAACGGAGATCAGCGCCGCCCTATGCGCCACATGGCGTGGGAAGGGACTTTGACTTGACTCTCTCATAGGGTTTTCTGTATTTTGACCATTTCCTACACTGTAGAACAATACTGAGGATATTACACGGTTGCGCAAAGACATGAAGTTTATCTTCGAGTTGTGAATGTACATATCACGAGTTATTGAAGCGAATGTGTGATACATTTTGCAACACCAGAAGAAAAACTTCATATCTTCAAACCACCGTGTAAATGTTCTTTATATTATATGGACTCATCCACAAAAAAAAAAATTACGTAAGTTAATCAAAAGAATTTTAATTTTGAACCAGTTCGACATTTTGACAACGCGTGTCTAGTCAGCGGGAAAACACTGGGAGTGACATCATTGGAGTGAAATATCGGGAATTATTATACATACAGGACACTTCTGCGATGGAATAAAAACATGTTCTATAACCTTCTAGCAGGTTTCATTCATTTGGTTCAATATCATGCAATATTGTTAGCATATCGCTTATCCTACATGTATTACGTCACTCTACCCAATGGAGAATGAGCGTTGAATATGGTTTACGATATTGCAAGACAGGCGGCACGGTGGTGCAGTGGTTAGCGCTGTCGCCTCACAGCAAGAAGGTCCTGGGTTCGAGCCCCGGGGCCGGCGAGGGCCTTTCTGTGTGGAGTTTGCATGTTCTCCCCGTGTCCGCGTGGGTTTCCTCCGGGTGCTCCGGTTTCCCCCACAGTCCAAAGACATGCAGGTTAGGTTAACTGGTGACTCTAAATTGACCGTAGGTGTGAGTGTGAGTGCGAATGGTTGTCTGTGTCTATGTGTCAGCCCTGTGATGACCTGGCGACTTGTCCAGGGTGTACCCCGCCTTTCGCCCGTAGTCAGCTGGGATAGGCTCCAGCTTGCCTGCGACCCTGTAGAAGGATAAAGCGGCTAGAGATAATGAGATGAGATGAGATGAGATATTGCAAGACAGCATGACATTACATGTCAGAAATGTAAAACTTCCGCGCTAGCGAACGACTGTGACAATTTGTAAACAAACATGGCCGTCAGGTTTTCTTCGTTGAATACGAAAGATTTTGAGAGAATTTTGAAAGAGAAAGATGTGTTGAACACCCAAAAAGAATGTGTATGTATAATAATAATAATAATAATAATATTGGCTGGCTTTTTTTGTGTTCTATCAGATGTATTCCATTCAGCGACTTGTCTTCGACTCGTTCAGTATCATGCTAGCTGAATGGAATATATTTGATATAGCACTCAACGCCAGCCAATATTATTTAAATATGTCACTCGGATTCACGACGTATTTCATATGAAAAATGCGAGTTTTTCAACACAAGATGATAAACTTCATATCTTCAAGCCAACGTGTGATTTTCTTTTTATTATATTGACACTTTCACAAACAAAAAGTCCCCAGATTTATCAAAACCAAATTTATCATCGGTTTCCTCATGAGGGACATATAGAGATTTATGTCATGGTTTTGGTTCTCCATGTCCCGGATGGAGCTCGTATGAAAAATACAATTGGCGTATTTCCCAGTAAAACACTCATATCCATATAATATATGGAATTATGTGGTAAACGCAAAAGGGTTAAAACACAAAATACATTTCATATTTTAGATTCTTCAAAGCATCCAGCGTTTACCTTGATGACGCTTTGTACACTATTGGCGTTATCTTAACCGGCTTCATGAGGTCGTCACCTGGAATGCTTTTCAATTAACAGGAGTGCCTCGTCAAAAGTTAATTAGTGGATGAGTTTCTTGCCTTCTTAATGCGTTTGAGATCAAATAGTAAATAATAAAAATACAAATAATAAAATAGCCCCATTCCATCCACAACTGTAGTAATCCATATTATGTCAAGAACCGCTCGACTAAGTAAAGAGAAACAACATCCATAATTACTTTAAGACATGAAGAAGTATCTTTTAATTAATAAACATAAAGAAAAAACATTGAATTAGAAGTCGTATATCATTTAGTACATGAGTCTGCAGTTTTAGATGTAACCACAAAACGGGAAAAGCTAATTAAATGATCATTTATTTAAAAAACAAAAACATTTCTATCAGCCTTTATTGCATGTATTTTTAATTAACTTATTTTATGAACTTTTATTAAGGGTGTATTCAGACCAGGATAGTTCGATAGTTCACTTGCTTTGGTCCGAACCAATTTTTTTTTAAATTTTTTAATTTTGGTGCGGTTCGCTTTCACACTGTACATTTTAGTAAGCGGACCAAAATCTGTCAACAAAGCCACGCGCCCTGAGGTCGTTCAGCTATTGGTCAGAGACGACACGCGCACAAAGCGTTAAGTTCAAAAGTAGTCATGGAGGCTTTCCGTGCTGTTATTCTTTTTAATGTCATCAAAGCTATATGTTTTTTCCAGTTTTTACTGTTTTCACAATCGTGCGATTACTATGCTGTTGTACAAGTAATTTATCAACGACAACGACAAAGGGCAAGGCGGCTACGGAGGATAGCGCTGATGAGCGCACGTCATATTGTGACAGTTCTGGCTCTTCACGCAATAGATGAATTTCTTTTTTGCGTCGCTAGTACCGCCACTTTTTGAAAGAATGTCCCTGATTTTAATGTAGGTCTGACGGAGTTTCTTCACTTTTAGCCGACATTGTTCTGGGGAGCGCGTGAACCCCTTCTCCTTCATTTTCTCACTGAATACAGCAAACACGTCGGCATTTTTGTGTGTTCTCTCCAAAAGCTCAGATATGTGGACATCTGCCCATATATCCACAAGGGTGCGCGTTTCTTCCTCGGCCCACGTTTGCCCCCTACTCATTTTTTGTACTCTGTAGTCTAGCCTACCACTGGTCTGAATGACTGAACGACTGTTGTAAGGTTCCCTTGACAACCGAAACAGTGTTTGCACTTTGCGGTGGAGTGTCAAGACTCTGTTTCCCATAATGCTCGACAAACGACGGAAGCTCCCGAGGTACAAAAAAGCAAAACTGTCGGATTAGGTCCGGTCTGCTTTCACACCTCCAAAAGGTCCGCACCAGGGTTCCTTTGGTCCGGACCGAGTCCGACCTTGCAGCTCGGTCTCGGTCCGCTTGTTTGGTCCGGACCAGAGTTCGGTGGTTTGTATTCAGACCAACCCTAAAGGTCCGGACCAAGGGAAATTTGGTTCGTTTGGTCCGGACCAAACAACATAGGTGTGAATACGCCATAAGACTAGAAACCATTGTATGTTCTTTAGATCTGTTTTTAAAATGTCATTCCCATGATTTTTTTTTTTTTGTATGTGTGTGTCAAAATTGTGTTTTGAACATTTTGCTGCAACTAAAACATGTTTTAACAAGTGAGGACAAGATTTCACCATTTTGCAGACATCAAAAATGATCTCAGCAGCCGTAATATGTGAGAACAGGATTAAAGCAAACTGGGTGTTGGTGAGTTTATGGTCACGAGAATGACAGCATGAGGGAGTTCAAGTGTTTCAGCAGGAGTAGAGAGGATTAATGCAAGGATCATATGAGCTACTTGAATAATTACGCAAAAGTATGCGAAATGGTACACGTGTCAATGTGTGTGAATTTTTCTTGATTGAGATTTGGGCTTCTAATGTTTATTTTTTCTTACGGCATATTAAAGCTCTCACTCTGAGTGACAGGTGTTTTCAGAAATGAGAATGGAGAGCAGGTTGTAAATGTATTTAGCAGGAGAGAGAGAGAGAGAGAGAGAGAGAGAGAGAGAGAAGGTGAAGTGGTGTAAAATTCTTCGTTATTGGTTTAGAATGTAGTGCAAAGTTCAGGCACTTAGCGAGGGTGAGAACAGGGAAGCTGAAAGAGATGGAGAAATAAAGAGGCTCGTACTTGGCTCGTAGAACAGGATCCACTCCTACTGTGGGCTCGTCGAGGATGAGGAGGCGAGGGTTCTGAAGAAGAGCAGCACTGAGAGAAACACGACGTCGCTGACCCCCACTGCACATAATCAAAATACAACCAGTTAATGACTAATAAGCAACCCATTGCCAACCAATAATAACTTTTTATAATCCAAATACTGAACAGAATTCAACAATTATCAGCAAATCAACAAAAAAAAAAACCCAAAAAAACCACTGAGTCATTTTTTTTATCCAATTATGCAAATAATTGTTCACAATTCACCCTATAAATAGACACCAATCATGTGACTGTGTTATACTATTATAGTTACATGGTATTATAATAATAATAATAATAATACTATAATTATATAATGGTATTATACCACACTGTAGGTACAGTATTTCTCTCTAGACAAGTACTCTTTTGCCGCTTTTCCACTACCAACGCGGCTGAGTCGGGCTGAGCCGTGCCGTGCTGAGTCGAGCTGAGCGGGGCTGTTGGAGTTGCATTTCGACTACAACCGCACTGAACCGTGCTGGCTGGAAGTGGGTGGACACATTGGGTGGAGTTAGCGAAAGTGGGTGGACGTCACGTGATGTCGTTAAGCAGTGCAAACGGTGACATCAGTGAGCTTTTAAGCGGTAGTCTCACAACCCGGAGAGTAAAAAATAAACATGGAGGACATGGAGTCGTTAGTGTTGCTGGTCTTGGTGCTGTGGCTTGTTGTCACCGACAACGCGGACAGTTACTGGCAAGAGCGTATAGATGAGGCGAGGCGCATAAGGCTTCAGAAATTCTCGTAATTCGTAATTCTCCTTCTTCCGGGTTTGCGGTGTTTACAGATCCCAGCGTGCTCGCGGGGCGTGTGTGGGCATGTGAGGACACTCCTCCTCACCAATCAGTGCATAGGGGAGTGTCTGCTCACGCCCCCAACCTCACTCGGCTCGCTTTGGCTCGCTTCGGCTCGCTTCAGCCCTACTCCAAAACGGTGCGAGTTTTAGGGGCTAAGCAGGGCTGAAACGAGCTGAGTCGTGCTGGTTTTTGGTAGTCGAAACGCGAGCCGTGTTGGGCTGAAGTGAGCTGAAGCGAGCTGAAGTGAGCTGAAAAAGGGTAGTGGAAAAGGGCCATTAGTGTGGCTGTAAGGGCGAAACTGGGTGGGGTGGGGGATAAGAGGCTGGAGGAGGGGATGGGGTGGAAATGGGAAGTAGAATGGGTGGTAAGGGTTCTATTTATAGTAATTTGAATAATTAATTTTGTTAAGGTGGCTCTTTTATATTCTCGAATAGCTACGGGTGAAATTTTTGTCTTGGTTTGTTTCAGAAAATCAATACAGTTTGTTAAACGTAAATATACACCAACCAGTGAATATAAAAACTTAACCATTAGAAATAAAAAAAAAACAACTTACAAATCAGAAAGTTTGTAAACCATTTATAAACCAAATATCAACTAAATCCAACATAAATAACTGAGTAAACTGATAAATTAAGCAAAGAAACATCAATACTTTACCAACAACAAATACTCCAAACCCCAATAAACCGCAAATGACCACCAAGGATACGGAATTCTCACCTACTAACCAAAAATCAACCAATTATCAACGAACCAGTGACCACCAAGAATACGGAATTCTCAACTCATCTCATTATCTCTAGCCGCTTTATCCTGTTCTACAGGGTCGCAGGCAAGCTGGAGCCTATCCCAGCTGACTACGGGCGAAAGGCGGGGTACACCCTGGACAAGTCGCCAGGTCATCACAGGGCTGACACATAGACACAGACAACCATTCACACTCACATTCACACCTACGGTCAATTTAGAGTCACCAGTTAACCTAACCTGCATGTCTTTGGACTGTGGGGGAAACCGGAGCACCCAGAGGAAACCCACACGGACAACATGCAAACTCTGCATAGAAAGGCCCTCGCCAGCCACGGGGCTCGAACCCGGACCTTCTTGCTGTGAGGCGACAGCGCTAACCACTACACCACCGTGCCGCCCGGAATTCTCAATTACCAACCAAAAATCAACCAATTATCAACTAATTGAAACAAACCAATGACCACCAAGAATACGGAACTCTCGACTGCCAACCAAAAATCAACCAATCATCAACTGATTGACAACAAACCACAAATGACCGCCAAGGACAGGGAACTCTCAACTGCCAATCAAAAATCAACCAATTATCAACTAATTTACAATGAACCAATGACCACCAAGAATAAGGAACTCTCAACTACCAACCAAAAATCAACCAATTATCAATTAACTGACAACAAACCACAAATGACCACCAAGAATTAAGCATGCACCGATACCGATACTGGCATCGGCATCGGCCCCGATACTCCACTAATATACTCATACTCGTACTTGTCAAACAGTTGCCGATACCATGAACCGATACCAGTGCCGATCCCATGCGCCGATACCAATGTTCCCCGCAGCGCTTTTTGTTCCATTCGAGAGAGAAAAAAAAACTGAAGCATTGTTGAGCTCAGGCTTGAGCATAATATGATGGGCTATACCATGCGCCGATAGTGTTCCGTGAAGTGCCTTTTGCCAGCATCCGTTCGAGGAAAAAAAGCCTCTCCCAGGAAAAAAATTGTAAATCTCAAGCATTGAGCGTAGGCTAATTTCGTCAGAAGACAAAAAAAATTGTTCGACAACAACCCATTTTTCCATGACGAAGATGTGTTTGCGTAGTCATGAAACAGTGCCGTCACAACATCTTTCCCCAACACTGTCATTTTAAACATCTCTCCACACTCCACTCCCTTTCGCTGCCATACGCAGATAGGCCTACGCTAAGATCCCCAACGTTGTCCTTTTTTTAATGTTGGCTATTCGCCTAGGTAAGGGTTTTGTAGGACAGGCTACTCACTAACAAACAAATGAAAATCGGATTTTTGTATAGGTGAATCCAACCGGCAGAGTTTTTAAGTACGAGTCCAACCGGGAGAGTTTAAGAGTGAAGAGTGAGAGAGAGAGCTTTAAGAAATGGCTGATTGAGTTTTCCAACTTGTTTCAGTTGAGGGCAACGCTAAGACCAAGGAAACTGACGTCCCATCTACAGGTATGGAGCTCCACGAGCACGGGACGCGATGTTGCGAATGGACAGCAACAGCGTCTGCCTAACAAGTTCTGCGACTGAACAAGAGCGTGCTCGAGGCATTCAACTCTCCTGCAGCACACAGCAGGATGTGCGCACATGCACATGGGGGGGGGGGGGGGGGGGGGGGGGGGGGGGGCATATTTTAGTCTGCATTACTGGCGATGGAAATTAAATAATACATCGTCGCCGGCCGCCACTGTTATCTTGTGCGCTCTCTGTGATGTTGCGATGGTCACTGCTCCTCCCTTTCATGCCCTTGTCTTGTTGCTAAATGTAATTGGAGTAGTTTAAGCGCACCACCAGAACAACCCTTAAGTCAACCAAGACCGCAATGTTGCGGAAGGCCGATGATAGAGGGGGTAAGTGACCAGCGGAGTGAAATGATCACGCTGCATGTGGTAACTCACTGCTCTCTCCTCCCTTCATCAACAATCGGTCTTACATGTTGCAAGAGTGCAAGTCTTTCTTGACTTCGAAAGTTGGACATTGTAATCTAATCCAAATAAATAGCAGCCTTTTTCAGAAATTGCAGCAGCTAAATATTTAATTCTTTGTGTAGGCTATTTGCAATGAGTGTAGTTTTCTGGGAGTGAATGTTGCGCGACAATCGAGAGAGGTTGCACACGGAAGCGCAGATAGCCTTGTAGTCCACGTTACACTGCCAGCAGACAGCGCCTCTTCATTTCACGGTAGCGCTTCTTTTGCAACATTGTTATGTAGGCCTAGTAGGCCTAGCGCAGCAGCGCTTAGGTTTTGCAACATTATTGTAACAATGTTGCAAAAGATAAGCGCTACCGTGAAGAGGCGCTGTCTGGCTGTGTGACGTGGACTCAAGGCTACTCTGCGCTTCTGGAGCAGCGGAGATTGTCAATGTGAACCCGTGTGCATGATCACTCCAGTTAGAAAACAACATTCACGGGAAATAGATAAAGTAGGCCTATTAAATATTCAAATGCTGCAATATTTGAAAAATTATATTTTAATAACATCAACAGTATCGGTATCGGTAGTACTCGGTATCGGCAAGTACTGAAATGATAGTACTCATACTCGTATCGGTTTTCACAAATGTGGTATCGGTGCATCTCTACCAAGAATATGGAATTCTCAACTACCAATAAAAAAAAATCAACCACAAATGACCACCATGAATACGAAATTCTCAACTACCAATCAAAAATCAACCAATTATCAACTAATTGACAACAAACCAATGACCACCAAGAATACAGAATCCTCAACTATCAACCAATTATCAACTAATTGCCAACAAATGATCAATGAACTACGAGATGATGATCAGTACAGACAAACACGTCATCCAATTACCAAATAAACAATACATTTGCAAAGAAATACCAAGTAACGCACATGATGGTTGCACGTCACTAAAAATTCTAGTGATTAACAAATAAACAATTAATTATCAATAAACTACCAGCCAAAAATAAAATTTACAACAAATTACTGACCAAAACAATCAACCTAATGTCAACAAATTATCAATGAATTACTAACCCAATCCGTAAGCAACCGATTATCAACCGATTAACAACTAAAAGATGGATTTACTGTCCAAAAATTCCCAACACTAAATATCCAACACCACATTAACAATGTCAAATATTAATCTGTCACACACACTCTGTCCCGATTTCACCACCATGTTTCTAATATATTCAGTGTTTTCCTGTTTTCTTTTTCCTGCCCATACTTTATTCTCACCTGTTCCTTGTTCCCTTCATTACCTTGGATTTCATTTGTGTTTTTGGGAAATATTGTTGTTTCCTGTGCAAGTCAGAGCTTAGTTTCACAGCCTGTGTGACCTAATTCTGGATTATTTGCCCTCCATAGCTCTGTCTGCCTGTGCCCCTGGATTATGAGCATTGGCTTGCCTTTAATAAACATACTTATTAAATACAAACCCAAACAACTGTCTCTGACATACTGTATTTCGAATCAATTTTCATAACTGACTTTTATTTGCTCGTAAAAGAATGAACTAAACGCTAAACCTGACTAAAACATTCTATAAACTGGGTCACGTGGTGATATGCTTCAGAGAGCAGAGTATGCAAAACATTGACAATGTGTCTTTGTTCCCGGCTGCTATTTCTAAATATGGTGTACTTGACGTGTTCAGAAGGGATTTACAGTAACAGTTTGATCTCATACTACTGACTTATACATTGAAAAAGCTTTGAGATGGAAAATATAACTTTTTAATACAGTATTTTATAAACAGTCCTATAGATAGTGATAAAGTCTTTCAATGATTATTAAACACACAGCTTCTGAACACACCTTGTTCAAATGCTCTGTGACTGCAACAGATCCTGATCAACTGGATTATGTGTCTAAGTGTAACTTAGCATTAAAATTAAGAACTAAAAGAGATTAAAGATCTACGAAGTGGTCAAAAAAAGCGAACAAAACAAGGCATAATAATGATGGACAAATAGTAAATGATTGGTTCGATATGTATCTTGAAAACTTGGAAGGAAGCGCTGTCGGCCCTCTTCCACATACATGAGTTTAGAGACACCTACAATTGACGAGTGTCTCTGTGCTTGACAGCACCGAGAGGGTATGTTAACTGTCCCACCCAGAGAGCACCACCAATTTATCTTCCTTGACCCATGGATGGGTATGGCATTATCAGGCTCTGAACTCGTGAACTCGAGACTGCTGTATAAGGTGAACAAATTTAAATTGCGCCATGCCACTTGCCCATGAAAGCCCATGAGAGTGAGTTCTGAGTCGGAGGGATGGCATACTCTTACACACCTTGGCTTTCAACACTACCTACAACCCAAATGGCTCAAGGTAGGTAGTTTGGTTGGTAAGTAGGTAGTAAGGTAGTTTGGTTGGTAGGTAGGTAGGCTTGGTTGGTAAGTAGGTCCGTAGTTTGGTCAGTGTGGACGTAGTTAGGTAGTTTGGTTCATTGGTAGGTAGTTGGTTGGTAAGCAGATAGGTAGATAGTTTGGTTGGTGGGTGGGTAGGTAGGTAGTTTGGTTGGTAGACAGGTAGGTTGGTTTGGTTGGTAAGTAGGTTTGTAGTTTGGTCAGTAGGGAGATAGTTTGGTAGGTAAGTAGTTTGGTTGGTGGGTGGGTAGGTAGGTAGTTTGGTTGGTAGACAGGTAGGTTGGTTTGGTTGGTAAGTAGGTTTGTAGTTTGGTCAGTGGGGAGATAGTTTGGTAGGTAGGTAGTTTGGTTGGTGGGTAGGTAGTTTGGTTGGTAAGCAGATAGGTAGATAGTTTGGTTGGTGGGTGGGTGGGTACGTTGGTAGACAGGTAGGTTGGTTTGGTTGGTAAGTAGGTTTGTAGTTTGGTCAGTGGGGAGATAGTTTGGTAGGTAGGTAGTTTGGTTGGTGGGTAGGTAGGTTCAATTGGTAGGTAGGCTGGTTAGGTTGGTTAACAGGCAAGTAGTTCGATAGATATGGATATTTGGTTCACTAAACAGATACAGGTACAGATAGTGACATTAACACCCCTAATATACAAGAATCTAAAATTAACATTCAGCACAATCAGGGCCATAAAAACAGTTGGAAATTTAAAAAAAAACTGGACCCACAAGTTTTAAAGTTTCAGAATTGCACAATGTGGTTTTAAACTCAACAAAACAAGCATGCTTTAAGAAAGAAACCTTTCCTGAGAGCATTTCACAAATTACAACTCCTGAACGTCACCAAGCCTCATAGGAACTACAACTGTGGTTTATATTTAACCCACTTAGATACACTAAACGGAACTGAAATCAACCTGACTCAATGAATCCTTTGTACCTGAGGTTTTTGACGAGGCTACTCTTCTGTGGCAGGTCCAGAAATTCAATGAGGAACTTCATCCGCTCCACCGTCTCTTTGGACGAGAGGCCGTGGATTCGGCCAAAGAACCAGAGTGTGTCGCTGATGGTGAACTCATTATACAGCGCTATATCCTACCATGGGGGAGACAAACGGTCACATAAGCAGTTACAACATGCGCGCGCGCACACACACACACACACACACACACACCAGTAGCATGCGGACTTTACTGCACATTCATACACACATCCTTAAATTACACATTAATGCTGTAATTATAAATGATTTTTGTTTCACTGGATTTGGATATGAAATAGAAAGGGAATTCATCTAAAGGATGAATTAGCTTTGTAATATCCAACATCGCAAGATAAATAGCCATATAGTGTAGAAACTGAACTTACAACCTTCTACCACAAAACCTTAAAGGTCCCATGGCATGGTGGTTTGTTGATGCTTTAAACGGACTCGTGGAGGCTTCCGGATGTTATATCCGCAGCCTTTCTCGAAATGAACCCTCGGCACGTAAATATAGCCTCCTGGGAGAAAGCCCCATTTCAGCGCTTTTCCCAGTGCGTCGTTTTGCTAATGAGAAGCAGGAGGCGGGGAAGGGTAGAGGGTGGGGGCGGGCCATGGGGTGAGGGGGAGGGGCTTGACCAAGCTGCGCACACACATACTTGCTGCTATCGGCGCCTGTAGCCACGCTGCTAAGACAAAACCCCGTTCTCCCTCGGACTCCTTTCGTAAACTCAACGTGACACAGAGAACAGAGAGTGAGAGTGTTCGGAGTGGTAGTTTACGAACGTATAATACCCTAGGCTTGAACACGCACTCCATAACCAAAGAGGATAGAAGCAGCAACTACAGCAACATATCGCTTATCCAACAGAAGACATGCATTGCGGAGCAATAGTCAAACATAAGCTCATAAGTTACAGTCAATTTCCAGACTAAACTCAGTTGAACAGAGCATGCTGCATGCGCTTTAGTTTTGTAGCGCAGATTATCTGGCTAACTGCAGGAAGCGGTTAGCTGCACAGCTAATGCAGCCATTGCTAGGCTAACGCACCGATTTTAAAACACGGCAAAACGACTTAACAGTTATACACTTACTTGTTCGGTGTTTGAGGCTGATGCGGCAGGGATGCTTGGTACGGACCCAGGCTTCAGTGACAGTTGATGTGCAAAACCTGCCCTGTACTGTCCCAAGTTGTGGAAACATCCCTCAGGAAAATGCTTCCGACAAACATACACCGTCTTAGGTAGACTCGACGGCGTATTATTGAAGTAAATAAAATTAAGCCACTGCGTCTTCAGGGGCTCTCCCGTCGGCAGTAAAAACAGACTCCTTTCTGTGTTGTCACATCCATGTACAGCGCAATTTCCATGTTTCGCTCGCTTAGGTGGTGCCATGTTGTGTCCTCTATGGTCTCCTCACTACAACTGGGCGGGGCAATCCATACAGTGGGTGGGAATCCAGAGGGGGGGCGTGGGGATCATCTCCCTTGCTGACGTAGTAAAGGGAAGAGCTTATCAACGCGCCGTTTTGACGTGCCATTCTCAAATGTTGGGCATAGTTTGGTTTACACATTATGAAATTTCTAGCCACTGGGGTGACTTAAGAAGGTCAGAGGAACTCATTTTAACATTAAAAAACCTCAGAAAGTGAAAATTTCATGCCATGGGACCTTTAAGCACTAATCTACAATTACCTGTTTAACCAGAAAAAATGTATATCTGTCAGTCTAAAAAGATTTGTGTGTACTTGCATATCAGTTTACGTGTTTGTTTATTTTTTGTGCACGTGTTAATTGTGTGTATGAAGTGTTTTAATGCATTTCTTCATTTAGGTTAGCTTCCACACACAAACATAACATTTAGAATATCTCTGTGGAATAAAATGCATTTGTTTCTAGTGCACATTCACATCAATGCACACGCATTAGTACTTCCGCCACTCAGTGGGGTGTAACCGCAGCGACTTCTGCCTACGGTGACATCGCGTGCATATGTCCCTCTTCTTCATCCTCTCATGTGAGACTGAGGGCAGAGTGGATGCTACAGTGACTCACTATCACTTCTTGAGGTACAAAGTGGTATTACGAGACAGATGACCTGTCCTGTCTCGGGGCTAGCTGGTTAGCATGCTAACTTTACTACTATATATATCTCTGCAACACCACACACAGACATCTTTGACATCATGTCAAAACTTATTTCTGCAGATTTTTTTTGATCATTTTTAAACTAAAATTCTTACATACAGCACCTTTAATTAAATGGCATAAAAACAGTGATGATAATGATAGGCCTACTAAAATTGTAATAACTCCATACTGTACATACGGATTTGTAAAAACTCCAGAGAGGTTGAAAACAAGAATATTAAAAAAAAATAACAAAAAAATAATTAAAGCATTAAAAAGAGAAGTGTGTATTTTGCATGGTAATGGTCTCACCTGTGGCATGTATCCCACCATCTTTCCAGGCACCTCATGTCCGGGGAACGCTGGTGGCTTCCCGAGCACGCTGATGTGACCTCGAGAGATCTTCAGAGTTCCTACGATGCACTTCAGCAGAGTGGTCTTCCCACAACCGCTGGGGCCCAGCAAGCCGTAACTGATAAAAACATGAGTATTAAAGTTAAACTCATATTCGTGAAACGCTCTCTTTTGTTTTGGGTTTATCTCCCTCCATGTGCATTTTTGCTTGCAGTTTGTTGTAATATCGAGTCTCGTCTCTGCCCCACCCTGTCACTGGTTTGTCTCCTCATTGTATCTCGTGTGTGCTGACCTTTTCCTGCTTTAGTTTCTAATAATTAGTCTGTCTCTGTGTGTCTTTGTTGCAGTGTGAATTTCGTCATTATGTAAGCCTCTGAGCTTTTTTAGTTCCACCTGTGTTTCATTGTTCCTTTCCTTGGACCTTTATTCACTAGTTAGACTTTCTGATTTTGAATTCAACCCAATAGACAATATGCTGGATTTCTGCACTCACCTAAAGTGAGCTATACTGGAGTTCTGGAAAAAAAAACACCACTTGTATTTTTCATACGAGCTACATCTGGGACACTGAGTAACATAGTTTCCAATATCTTCACTCGTGAGTCAATTGATGAATTGTTTTGATAAATTTGGGTACTTTTTCTTTGTGAATGTGTCGATATACTAAAAAGAAAATTAAACGTTGGCTTGAGGATATGAAGTTTATCTTCTCGTGTTGAAAAACTCACATTTTTCATACAAAATACATCACGGATCTGAGTGACATATATATTATTTACCAGCTGGGAGGTCCGTATCATAAAATACTGTGACCGAGGTCTTGAAAGTACTGAGCGAGGCCCTCTGGGCCGAGGTCAGTATTTAAGGCCGAGGTCACGGTATTTCACCATACGGACCGACTTTAAGCTGGTAAATAATATATTTATATTTTTCTTTACCAAATTCTAACAGAAAACGAGAGCGCCCGGAAGGGAAAACCGAGCCGAGCCGCCATTTTGAATCCTCATTCACAGCTGTAATGCAAATGGCTTCCTCCTCGGTAGACAAGTGCACTTCCATGGCAGGAAAAAACTACATTTTGCCGCCTATGTAGTCCCCTATTTATACAAAATTGAGTCATTTAGGATTCAGCCATGTTTTTGCTCAGCGTTAGCAACAGTTACAGGTTTTTAGCTTTCTCCTGAAATGTGTTCTTTTATTTCTTCTTCCTCAGGGTAGTAAAACTCACTTTCGCTGTGAACACTGTCGTTATCGCTATCCATGCTGTAAAATTAATGCTATTCTCCTGAGAAATGCTGGCAAAAATTTACAAGATTTTTGATAATCTTATAAAAAAAAAAAAAGATAAATGTTGACAAAAAATGCTACTATGTTTCTTGTTGTTGTGAACGAGCGAGTCGCCAAAGGTCCGTAACTGGGGTCCGTAACTGGGGTCCATATCGTAGGATACGGACCCGCTCGCCCGCCAATCAGAGCGCAGGATTTGATGAAAACCGGACTGCGAAAAAAAAATTAACAGTTATTCCATGAAATCGAGTCGTACATGAGCTGATAGCCGATGAGACACGGAGCACCAAGTTGTCTATAAGCCATGTACGACGAGATTGAGTGGGATAACTGTTTTATTCTGTCCACATTCATTGGATTTTGAGAAACCGAGCATTTTTATTTTTTGCATGATGTAATTTTCAAACTTCTTTGAGCTTTTGAACCAGTCTAAAAAACATTCACTAAATTTTAATGCTTAAACATGAAGAACATAAACAAACCGATGAAATGGCAGTAGCAACTTGTGAAAAATGCTATAATAATAATTCTTGGGGGGAAAAATACATTCTTACCATCAAATACATCCATTTCATATTTTGTTGCTTTTTTTTTTATATTTTTGGTGGTTTTGTTTTCGAGTAGCATTTTTATTTCGTCCTCGGTTGGTTCAGCAACACGTTCCACCATTTTGTTTTTCTCTACTTATGGTATATGAGCTGATAGCCTAGTAGTCGAGTAGCCAGTCAGAGTGCACGATTGATGGCTCGTATCCAGTGAATGTGAATAGAATAATTCCTGATATTTCACTCCGATGACGTCACTCCCAGTGTTTTCCCACTGACTAGATGCAAGTTGTCAAAATGAAAATGCTTTTGATTAACTTGCAGGTTTTTTGGCGGATGCGTCCATATAATATAAAGAACATTACATGGTGGTGCAAAGATATGAACTTTATCTTCTCATGTTGAAAAATATATCACTTATTCACTTTGCGTCTGTACTTCCTCCGCAAACTGAGGAGAGCAAGAGTCCTGGCCCCCATCATGCACAAATTCTACAGAGGCACCATCAAGAACATCCTGACCAGCTGCATCACCGTGTGGTACGGCGCCTGCACCGTGTCCTGCTGCAAGACTCTGCAGCGCATCGTGAGAGCAGCTGAGAGGATCATTGGTGTCTCTCTTCCTTCTCTAATGGATTTCTACTACTCCCGCCTCACCCACAAAGCCATCAGGATTGCAGGTGACCCCACCCACCCATCTCACAGTCTCTTCAGCCTGCTGCCGTCGGGGAGGAGACTGCGGAGTGTCCGGGCCAAACCAGCAGGCTCAAGGACAGTTTCTTTCACCAGGCGGTCAGGAGGCTCAACTCCCTCCCTGTTCTGCCCCTCCTTCCCCCTCTGACCCCTGCCACAGATTCTGCCCGCACACCCCCTGCCCCCCCTTCAGCATCTGATATGTCACCCTCACAGTTCCCACCCCCAACACACACACACTCTCAACGTTCATTAACACACTGAACTCAGGGACTGCACATTTCACTTTACCTCGCTCATTTGCACTATTCCGCACTACCTCACCTTAACAGCTATTAGTTTATTGTTTATACTGCTTATTTCATGTTTACCTGCTATACCTCAAGTGCCCTTGACTGTTTATTTGCACCAATTTACGTGTGTGTGTGAGTGTTTAGTCTATGTCTAGTTCTTATCTAGAGTGTTTATACTGTTTATATCGTTTGTTTAGTCTATGTCTAGTTCTTATCTACTGTTTAAACTGTTTGTTTTTTCAATTATTCTATTTTTATTTATTGCATTGCTTGTTTGCACCATGGGTCAGAGAGGACTGAAATTTCATCTGTGCTGTATGTCAAGCATGTATAGCATATTTGACAATAAAGTTGACTTGACTTGACTTGTATGGTGGTGAAAAGTGCGATATAAACTTGTGTGAAGTTTAAAAACGGACACTGGGACGGAGACAAGATGAAAAGTCCAAGTACACGCCGCTCCCTGAGTCCTTACGTGTGTCTGTGCATGCACATTTTTCAGCTTGCGTGCAAACATGGTGTGACCAGTAGACAAGTCTGGAGGACATGCAAGAAGCTGACGTGTGTGTGCCGCAGAGGGTGAATGAGTTATTTAGCTCAGAGCTGTGCCTGGAGTTATACATCGATGAAGCAATAGATAGTGTCCCAAGTGTCTGAGTGCACGTGTGTGTGTTAAACTACACATGCTTTACATATTTATAAAACTTCAACCTATCTCAAAAAGTGAGAACATTTCAGGTTTTTTTGTTTAATTCACTGTTTTTGTGCTGGACGGATGCACAAACTCGCTGTTTTATCTCTGCGTAGAGGAAAGAAAAAAAATCCTCAAAATAATGAATTATTCAAATTCCTGATGCAAAGTAAAAACATTATTGGACAATAACAGAACAGGTGTGTTGTGTGTGAAATACAACCCCGATTCCAAAAAAGTTGGGACAAAGTACAAATTGTAAATAAAAACGGAATGCAATGATGTGGAAGTTTCAAAATTCCATATTTTATTCAGAATAGAACATAGATGACATATCAAATGTTTAAACGGAGAAAATGTATCATTTAAAGAGAAAAATTAGGTGATTTTAAATTTCATGACAACAACACATCTCAAAAAAGTTGGGACAAGGCCATGTTTACCACTGTGAGACATCCCCTTTTCTCTTTACAACAGTCTGTAAACGTCTGGGGACTGAGGAGACAAGTTGCTCAAGTTTAGGGATAGGAATGTTAACCCATTCTTGTCTAATGTAGGATTCGAGTTGCTCAACTGTCTTAGGTCTTTTTTGTCGTATCTTCCGTTTTATGATGCGCCAAATGTTTTCTATGGGTGAAAGATCTGGACTGCAGGCTGGCCAGTTCAGTACCCGGACCCTTCTTCTACGCAGCCATGATGCTGTAATTGATGCAGTATGTGGTTTGGCATTGTCATGTTGGAAAATGCAAGGTCTTCCCTGAAAGAGACGTCGTCTGGATGGGAGCATATGTTGCTCTAGAACCTGGATATACCTTTCGGCATTGATGGTGTCTTTCCAGATGTGTAAGCTGCCCATGCCACACGCACTAATGCAACCCCATACCATCAGAGATGCAGGCTTCTGAACTGAGCGCCAATAACAACTCGGGTCATCCTTCTCCTCTTTAGTCCGAATGACACGGCGTCCCTGATTTCCATAAAGAACTTCAAATTTTGATTCGTCTGACCACAGAACAGTTTTCCACTTTGCCACAGTCCATTTTAAATGAGCCTTGGCCCAGAGAAGACGTCTGCGCTTCTGGATCATGTTTAGATACGGCTTCTTCTTTGAACTATAGAGTTTTAGCTGGCAACGGCGGATGGCACAGTGAATTGTGTTCACAGATAATGTTCTCTGGAAATATTCCTGAGCCCATTTTGTGATTTCCAATACAGAAGCATGCCTGTATGTGATGCAGTGCCGTCTAAGGGCCCGAAGATCACGGGCACCCAGTATGGTTTTCCGGCCTTGACCCTTACGCACAGAGATTCTTCCAGATTCTCTGAATCTTTTGATGATATTATGCACTGTAGATGATGATATGTTCAAACTCTTTGCAATTTTACACTGTCGAACTCCTTTCTGATATTGCTCCACTATTTGTCGGTGCAGAATTAGGGGGATTGGTGATCCTCTTCCCATCTTTACTTCTGAGAGCCGCTGCCACTCCAAGATGCTCTTTTTATACCCAGTCATGTTAATGACCTATTGCCAATTGACCTAATGAGTTGCAATTTGGTCCTCCAGCTGTTCCTTTTTTGTACCTTTAACTTTTCCAGCCTCTTATTGCCCCTGTCCCAACTTTTTGAGATGTGTTGCTGTCATGAAATTTCAAATGAGCCAATATTTGGCATGAAATTTCAAAATGTCTCACTTTCGACATTTGATATGTTGTCTATGTTCTATTGTGAATACAATATCAGGTTTTTTTGCGGCACGGTGGTGTAGTGGTTAGCACTGTCGCCTCACAGCAAGAAGGTCCGGGTTCGAGCCCCGTAGCCGGCGAGGGCCTTTCTGTGCGGAGTTTGCATGTTCTCCCCGTGTCCGCGTGGGTTTCCTCCGGGTGCTCCGGTTTCCCCCACAGTCCAAAGACATGCAGGTTAGGTTAACTGGTGACTCTAAATTGACCGTAGGTGTGAATGTGAGTGTGAATGGTTGTCTGTGTCTATGTGTCAGCCCTGTGATGACCTGGCGACTTGTCCAGGGTATACCCCACCTTTCGCCCGTAGTCAGCTGGGATAGGCTCCAGCTTGCCTGCCACCCTGTAGAAGGATAAAGCGGCTAGAGATGATGAGATGAATATCAGTTTTTGAGATTTGTAAATTATCGCATTCCGTTTTTATTTACAATTTGTACTTTGTCCCAACTTTTTTGGAGTCGGGGTTGTAGATTAGTTTTGAACATTTTTTTCAATTTTGGGTGTGTGTGTGTGTGTGTGTGTGTGTGTGAGTGAGAGAGAGAGAGAGAGAGAGAGAGAGAGAGAGAGAGAGAGAGAAGGATCCATACTCACATTTGGCCCTGAGGTACAGTTAGATTGAGGCTGCTGAGGACTCGCAGCTTGCCGTAGGAGCGACACACGTCCCGACACTGAATAGCTGAACTGCAGCTCTCCTCCACATCCTCCAGATCTGCCTTCATCATCTCACACACACCACCACTCTACAAACATATATATTACACACACACACACACACACACACACCAGAAATGATATTAATGTGATTTGATGCACAAGGCCACCTCACATGAACAATGTCATCCTGATGGAAATAAGAGGCGGGAAACGGCACAGCGACTGAAATCGTCTTCTGATTTTAAACATTGAAAAAAAGCAAACCAAACATTTCCATAGAGGCTTTGCACCATCACGTGACCTCATAGCAATGGTAACTACACCGCCATGACAGGGGACACGCTTGTTGTGCTTCATTCAGCAGAGTTAATTGTTATTGATTGGTATGGGAAGGTTTTGCTGCGTTTTTGAATGTGCAAATCGTTCTGAACGAAACAAAGACATCAGATTTTTTTTTTTTATTTACCAGAAGTAATTCATCATCAGGGGTAAAAAGTAGAGAGATTTCTAAACGCAGAAGGGAAAATGGGGGGAAAAAATCATTTAGCAGGGCTTGGTGTCGAATGGAGAGATCAAAAACCCAATGGTGCCCATTTCATTTCCACGAAGGTATGCATTCCAAATAAATAAATATAAAAAATTGCATTTACATCCGGGGATCCTTCAGAGCGCGTTGCACACGTGCCAGTCGTTATGGGAAACACCTGACGCTGATTTGAGCGCAATCAGCACACTGTTTTCACAGAGACTTTGTGACGTATTGCCAGGTATGCGGCAGTAGACGAATCAAAGTGCAGGAAGAGTGTTTATTAACAGGCGTGATCTTTACAAAAAAAACCACACACACACAAACGAAAATCGGAAGCAGAGTCATAAACATGGCTAGAAACAAGCGTGACAGTGATAATGCTCATACTTCACAAAGCCTCTGTGTCCTTACAGTGTGTGCTGATTGTGCTCAAATCAGCATCAAGTGTTTCCCATAATGACTGGGTCCCAAATACGGACACAATGCGCTCCGAAGGATCCCCAAATGTAAATGCATTTTTTAATATTAATTTTTTTTTTTTAATTCTTACCTTTGTGGAAATAAAATGAGCATACCACAGGGTTTTTGACCTCTCCGTTCAATACCGAGTCCTGCTGAATGTTTTCCCCCCCATTTTCCCTTCTACGTTTAGAAATCTTTCTATTTTTTACTTTTTTACATTAAAGTATGATGTAATTTGTAAATTGTAACATGCACTCACCAAGGTGGCTTATTTTTGGCAGATGTTTTTATTTTACAATGCTACCTCATCTATCAAGTGAACAGTCAGCTGACTGCATTTCCTCTGAATAAAACTTTCAGTGACTAAACTGGTTCAGAGTGTTGACACACCCCGATTTCAGCATGACTACCTCCGACACAATTAGGCAATGTATCAGCACATTACATTCAATACATTCAGCTTATTATGTCCAACTTTCATGTTACTATGATTATGCAGCATAGCATAGGTTCATATCAATGCACTCATTCTTGTTATAAATGTTACTGTTTCTATAGAAACAGGGAGTCATATGAGGGACACGAAACATATTCTAAACCTGATGAACTGATTTTAAAAAATCCCTGTGTTATAAATACATATGTAAATATATAAAGTATATAAAACAGCACTTAGCGTAGCGAAATTCCCAAATATGTAATTGATATTCATCATTATTTTGAGAATAGCACCAAAGTAAGAGCATACTGCTGTGATGGGAAATCTGGCTCTGTTCAGTGAATCGGGTTATTTGACTCAGTTCACCAATGAGTCGACGCTTTTGGCTTGCAAACAGCTCCTTTTGTGTGTACAGAGTATACTGAGGTGACATGCTGGATGCTGGCTATTTTTTAAAGCTAGACGGCCTTCCGATTTCATAAAATTGGTGAAATTTAGTTCGTTCTGAAATTTGGTCATTGTGATAGATATTTATTTCTGTAGTATCTCACAAAATATCAGGCCATTCTGTGGCTGGGAAGTTATTTAATTTGAGGGGATTCCCAAGCAAATAATGTGCATGAAATCGCTCGCTTTGTGCAGTCAAGCAGACAGAGGAAGTCCGTGTGTGTGTTTGTGCGCATGCGCAGGTTTACCTTTAACTGTACACTGACAGTTCCATCATTCTGTTGCTAAATGAACAGCTGATCACACCAAGGTGCTCACTGAGCGCCAATATTTATTAGTTTGGTCCTGCGTTTCCTTTCCTTCACATATAACATAACGTCTTTTCTTCTCGCTTTCCGTTACTGTAGTCGGTCTTTCATGTTTCATTTGCACACTCATGTCCTCCGTTTTCCTCTCATGTTTCCTTGCATGAACGGGGAAAGCCCACCACGTAATGCATGATGCAGTATCTTGAATTGGGTCATGGTGAAGCAGGAAAAAATAGCGGAGAATTTAGGGCCACATGGCCCTAAATTCTGTCAGGTATGCGAGGGAGGCGGATGTATGTGCAGAAGTATACAGTTTAATAAAGTGCAGAATATATATACAGTGAGACAATATATACACAGGCAAACAATCCAAAACGGCAGTCTAGATCAAAAACGAGAATACAGCCAAAAGGATTGTTTCAGGCACAAACAATACATCAAAGGCTAAGTGAGGACAAGCACGAGAAACAGGCACAAGGATCGTGAAACAGGAAATCAAGACAATAGGTAGAAAGGCTTGGTAATGCATACTTGCGTATCATAATACTTCACAATGCATCAGCACAGTCCTTAAATAGGCAAACACATAGTTTCTTAATTTAGCTCAGGTGCGACTTGATCACAGCACGCGTGCTGGAGTCCACTCGGCGTGAGCGCAGCCCGAGGTGCACCTTCAGGTGCACGTGCCACAGCATGCAGGACTGACAGAACCCCCCCCAAAGAGCTCCCACTGGGAGCGAAAACCCATCTTACTTGGCCACGGTGGGGGTCCGGGCTCAGGCTCAGGACACGACTTGGGTTAGGCATGGGCTGGAGCTTGGGACTTGACTTGGGCTCTGGGCCGGAATTATGCTCCGACTCCGGACTTGGCTTGGATCCAGAACTGAAGGTGGACTCAAACACCGGGTTGGATTTGAGCTCTGGCAATGACTTGATCTTTGGGCTGGACTCTGGCTCAGGTTTGGGCTCTGGATCTGACTTGGGCTCAGGGCTGGGCTCAAGCTCCGAAGACAATTTGGGCTTCGGCGACGACTCTGGCTCCAGCTCAGGAGACGACTCAGGCTGGAGTTCTGGAACTGGCTTGGATGTAGGGCTGGGCTCGAGCTCAGGAGATGACTTAAGCTTTGGTGATGACTCTAGCTCCAGCTCAGGAGATGACTCGAGCTTTTTAGGAACTGGTTTGGGCTCAGAGCAGGAAGCGAGCTTCAACTCAGGCTCCAGGCTGTATTCGGACTCAGGAGAGGACTCAGGCTCTGGGGATGACTCGAGTTCTGGACTTGGCTCAGACTGTGGACTTGGCTCAGACTGTGGACTTGGCTCTCTTTCAAACTCTGGACTTGGCTCAAGTACAGGCTTGAGCTCTGTCAGTGCGTTGCTTTGGTCCTGGTTAGGACCTGGCAATGGGATGACACAGACATCTTCATGGCGGGCTGAAGCAGAGGTCGTTCTGACATCCTCTGACACAAGTTCAGGAACAGGCTCAGGTTCTGGCCTTAACTCTGGCATCAGCACTGAAGCTGGCGCAGGTGCCGACTCTGGTGCTGGCTCTGACGCAGGTTCTGACGCTGGCTCTGGCACTGGAGTAGGCACTGACGCAGGCTCTGATGCTGGCTCTGGCACTGGAGCTGACTCCGACACTGGCGCTGGCATAGGTTCTGGAGTAGACACTGACACAGGCTCTGGCACTGGTTCTGGAGCAGACACTGGCGCTGACTCTGGCTCCAACTCTGGCACTGGAGCTGACACTGGCACTGACTCTGGCTTTGAACACTGGCACTGACTCTGGGTTTGACTCTGGCACTTGTTCTGGAGCAGACACTAGCACCGACTCTGGCGCTGGTTCTGGAGCAGGCGCTGGTTCTGGCGCCGGAACAGACACTGACACAGGAACAGATGCTGACACTGGCACGAATGCTGGCACTGGCTCAGGTTCAGGCATGGGTTCTGATACAGACATTAGACATTAGACAGACATCTGATACAGACATTCAGGCATTAATTCAGGTGCTGGTTCTAGCTGAGAAACCAGCTCAGGGGAGACAGCCTCCAAGAGGGGCTCAGGAACAACAGCCTCCTCTGCTGTCTCTACATCAGCCACTGGAGGGAGCTCTGGAGTGACGGCCTTCAGGAGGCGCTCTAGAGCAACGGCCTCCTCTACTGCAGCTGCTTCGGCCTCAGGCGTGAAAGCCCCCTCCGAAAAATTTTTATGGGAGTTCTTCTCTAAGAACTCATAAATAAACCAGAGCATCACCTGAAACTCCTATGAGCTCCGGAGGCATGGGTGCTCTAATCTCAACTCGGCCCATTGGCATGCTCGTCCAGTCAGCCAGGAAATCATGAATGTAACCCAGATGGGTTCTGGAGGCTTGGGTTCCTCAAGGTCTGCATAAAAGATGCCACACTGGATGCTGTATCCACATGGGTGATAGTCTCCATTGTAGGGTGTAGGAGTGTAAGCACCGGTACGCTGGCAGAAAAACAAGGCGAGAGGCTGAGATACGAAATTCTGGAAGTGGCGTGGCATGGAGTACTGGAAACCTTCTGCTACATCCATTGTAAGGCGAAGTATTCTGTCAGGTATGTGAGGGAGGCAGATGTGTGTGCAAAAGTATACAGTTTAATAAAGTGCAGAATATATACAGTGAGACAATATACACACAGGCAAACAATCCAAAATGGCAGGCTAGATCAAAAATAAGAATACAGGCAAAAGGGTCGGTCGAGGAGCAAACAGTACATCAAAGGCTCAGCAAGGACAAGAACGAGAAACAGGCACAAGGATCATGAAACAGGAAATCAAGACAATGGGTAGAAAGGCTTGGTAATGCGTACTTGCGTATCGTGATACTGCTGATGCACCTGCATTGCAAATAGTCCTTAAAGGAACAGCCCACCGTATTTCCATAATGAAATATGCTCTTACCTGAATTGAGACGAGCTGCTCCGTACCTATCTGAGCTTTGCGCGACCTCCCAGTTAGTCAGACGCAGTCCGACGCACTGTCACTCCTGTTAGCAATGTAGCTAGGCTCAGTATGGCCAACGGTATTTTTTGGGACTGTAGTTAGATGTGACCAAACTCTTCCGCGTTTTTCCTGTTTACATAGGTTTATATGACCAGTGATATGAAAAAAGTTCAGTTAAAAAAACTGAAATGTAGCGATTTTATATGCTATGGAAAGTCCGCACTATAATGACAGGCGTACTAACACCTTCTACGCGCTTCGGCAGCGCATTGATACAGAGCTCAGATATCAATGCGCTGCCGAAGCGCGCAGAAGGTGTTAGTACGCCTGTCATTATAGTGCGGACTTTCCATAGCATAGAAAATCGCTACGTTTCAATTTTTTTAACTGAACTTTTTTCATATCACTAGTCATATAAACAGGAAAAACGCGGAAGAGTTTGATCACATCTAACTACAGCCCCAAAAAATACCGCTGGCCATACTGAGCCTAGCTACATTGCTAACAGGAGTGACAGTGCGTCGGACTGCGTCTGACTAACTGGGAGGTCGCGCAAAGCTCGGATAGGTACGGAGCACCTCGTCTCAATTCAGGTAAGAGCATATTTCATTATGGAAATACGGTGGACTGTTCCTTTAAATAGACAAACACATCCATCCATCCGTCCATTATCTGTAGCCGCTTATCCTGTGCAGGGTTGCAGACAAGCTGGAGCCTATCCCGGCTGACTATGGGTGAGAGGCAGGGTACACCCTGCACAAGTCGCTAGATCATCACAGGGCTGACACATAGACACAGACAACCATTCACACTCACATTCACACCTACGGTCAATTTAGAGCCACCAATTAGCCTAACTTGCATGTCTTTGGACTGTGGGGGAAACCGAAGCATCCGGAGGAAACCCACGCAGACATGGGGAGAACATGCAAACCCCACACAGAAAGGCCCTCGTCAGCTGCTGTGCTTGAACCCAGGACCTTCTTGCTGTGAGGCGACAGTGCTAACCACTACACCACTGTTCCGCCTAGGCAAACACATAGTTCCTTAATTGAGCTCAGGTGCACCTTGTTCACAGTGCACATGCTGGAGTCCACTCAGCGAGCGCGCAGCCTGAGGCGCGCCTTCAAGTGCACGCGGCACAGCATGCAGGACTGACAAATTCATTAATTGTTCTATTTAAAAAAAAAACATAATAAAATTGGAAGTCTGTGATTAGAATTCAGTAGCTTTCGGTCCACTAAACAAAAATAATTGAGTGTCGGGGAAAATTAATTTTATGACCTACACTTGAAAACGGGGGCGGCACGGTGGTGTAGTGGTTAGCGCTGTCGCCTCACAGCAAGAAGGTCTGGGTTCGAGCCCCGTGGCCGGCGAGGGCCTTTCTGTGCAGAGTTTGCATGTTCTCCCCGTGTCCGCGTGGGTTTCCTCCGGGTGCTCCGGTTTCCCCCACAGTCCAAAGACATGCAGGTTAGGTTAACTGGTGACTCTAAATTGACCGTAGGTGTGAATGGTTGTCTGTGTCTATGTGTCAGCCCTGTGATGACCTGGCGACTTGTCCAGGGTGTACCCCGCCTTTCGCCCGTAGTCAGCTGGGATAGGCTCCAGCTTGCCTGCGACCCTGTAGAACAGGATAAAGCGGCTAGAGATAATGAGATGAGATGAGACACTTGAAAACTCTGAAAGGCAGTCTACCTTTAAGGTTTGAACACAAATTATATTAAGACTGCAGTGCAAAAGTAAACTGTAGTATCTGCATATTTTTTGAAGTTGAGTTTTGTGTATGAAGTTTCGGTGCACTATCTGTTCTATTATATGTGAAAGTTCTGTGGCTCTACCAGTGTTGTAGCTGAGTTACTAAACCTCGAGTCCTAGTCCAGTTTTGAGTCCCCAGTGTTCAAGTCCGAGTCACTGAAGAAAATTTTGAGTTGAGTCCGAGAACTAGACTCCACCCACACCATTTGACGGTGGCTGTTGCTGCCTTTATGTGAAAGCGTCTTCGATACTGTGTTGGACTAACGTTACTGCTCAACTGCCTGATTTTAGTTAATGGGTCTGTCTCAGAAACTGGGTACTGTGGGGGTCCCCCACTAAATATACTCACAGTCAATAAACTATACGGTTTTGAATGGTGATGTTGGGTTTAATTTGAAATAAAATGATGAAAGAAATAATACAGATAAAACTAAATCTTTGATGTGAATATTCAGAATTTGGCAAAAATTCTGCAAATTTGTGGAAAAATGGCGGCTTGATCTGGGACATGATAAATGGTTGACTACATCGCATTCCCTTAAAAAGTTGTAGTCCACTGAAAAGTCTACAGTTATCACTAATTGTATTTTAAGTTGTAACTTTATACACCTAAGGATTGGTGCGCTCACAGAATAATCATAACCGTAATAAAACATCATGCAAAATATTTGATCACCATCGTAACTCTGTTTTCCGCATACCCAAAACCAATACGATCGTGTTTTTTTATCGAAACGGAAAGCCTCAGGGTCAAGGTCACGACCTCACCAAAAGTAGTAACTTAAAATCATTACGCCATATAAAAATTTAGTTATAAATCTGCGATTTTGTTTTTTAAAACGAAAGCTGAAAGTTAGGTATAGAATATGTTTCTTACAGAATATGTTACGATGGTAGCTGGTCTTGTATGAATTTCTGAGCTATAAAATGAGTTGTGGTCTATTTTTTACCGTAGCATGTTATCTGTGTGCGTGGAAGGACACGCATTAACAATTTGCATGTATAGAATGGAATTTTCCACTCCAACAGTTAGAAGTTGATCGTGCTTCCATTTGCGGTCTTTCTGTTACGCGGGTGATCTGTTCGGACGTTATCGCTGAAAAGGTGAGTTTTGACAGTTTTATTTTGTTTTAGTCTTGGAGTATAAGGCAATAGAATGTTTCTTTTTTATCTTAATTTCATATTTCGCAGTGTTTGCGTATTTTTGGCCAATATTTTGCAACCATGGTCAACTTAGATCAAACTTTTGATAGAATCTACGTCCAGTTTTTAAAAAAATATGTCGCTAACTGTTTCAGTATCTCACAGAAATGATAATAATCACACAGTTAGCTGAGAAGAATTGATACTAATTGTGAGCAACTGTGGAATTAACGATTTTATCTTACGTTCGGAACACGGAAGTGGTCAGCTGTCTGAGATCATGCTTCCTTATTATGAGAGGGAACTTATAAACCATAAAGAGTGAATGAGTATGTTTGGGGTTTTTTTTAATATGGCTGAGTGTTTCAATTCCTAACAGAAGTGATAATAATCACAGGATGAGCTGAGAAGAATTGATATTAATTGTGAGCGATTGTGGAATTAACGATCCGACTTACGTTCGTAACACAGAAGTGGTCGGCTGTCTGAGATCACGCTTCTTTATTACGAGAGTGAGCCTATCTATCATAAAATGCAAGTGAGAGGATTTTTTTTACAAGTATGTGTGGCTGACTGCTTCAGGTCCTCATGCAAGTCATGATAATCTTGAATGTTGGCCATATTTAGACAAGCAAAAGCTACAGAGCTTCATGATTATCATTCTGGTCACTTTCGTAATTTGGAAAGGTATGTTGATGCCTCTTTGTTGCACTTGTGATGGATTCTAATTTCTAACATCGACATTGAGATTTCATAGATTTTACTTTATATATGTTGATGAAATATCTTGTGTTTAAATACTTTTTATATTTTAGTATTTACAAAAACAGTTACTATATTATTTTTCTTCTCTTTGTTTCAACATCACATATCGTCACTTAAGCTTGGTCATGGAAGTTTCTGTGCAGTTTCTCTGTAAGGTGAGTGATGTATTTTTATTTCTTTCCCCAACAGATAATTAAGTTAGACCATGAAAGTCAAATACACAGTTACATAAATTGATGGCATACATAAACAACACTCATCTCATCTCATCTCATCTCATCTCATCTCATCTCATCTCATTTTCTTCCGCTTATCTGGGGCCGGGTCGCGGAGGCAGCAGTCTGAGCATGGAAGCCCAAACTTCCCTCTCCCCAGACACCTCGGTCAGCTCCTCGGGAAGAACACCGAGGCGTTCCCAGGCCAGCTGAGAGACATAGTCCCTCCAGCGTGTCCTGGGTCTTCCCCGGGGCCTCCTCCCGGGGGGACATGCCTGGAACACCTCCCCAGAGAGGCGACCAGGAGGCATCCGAAAGAAACACACAAGTTCCAAATACACACAGGCCTGTTAAATAGGGGATGTTTTGGGGATAAACACTAATTGATAATCGGGATGAGCCGGAGGGGATTAGCCGGACTTCAGTTTATATTTGTGAAATATATATCTATTTTGGGCGGCATGGTGGTGTAGTGGTTAGCGCTGTCGCCTCACAGCAAGAAGGTCCTGGGTTCGAGCCCCGGGGCCGGCGAGGGCCTTTCTGTGTGGAGTTTGCATGTTCTACCCGTGTCCGCGTGGGTTTCCTCCGGGTGCTCCGGTTTCCCCCACAGTCCAAAGACATGCAGGTTAGGTTAACTGGTGACTCTAAATTGACCGTAGGTGTGAGTGTGAATGGTTGTCTGTGTCTATGTGTCAGCCCTGTGATGACCTGGCGACTTGTCCAGGGTGTACCCCGCCTTTCACCCGTAGTCAGCTGGGATAGGCTCCAGCTTGCCTGCGACCCTGTAGAAGGATAAAGCAGCTAGAGATAATGAGATGAGATATATCTATTTTAATGAAATTAAAAAGGCAATAGTTTGGGAACTATTTAAGATTAGTTTAGTGTGGGGGCAGTATTGCCAGTTGGCAAACTGAGGATGGGGGAAAGGGGGTTTATGAAATGAATAATCTAGGGGAAGTGCTGCCGAAATGTTTTTTCGCTCATTTGAAAGTAATGCAGAAGTCCACCTTAAAGGGAAAATTAAGTTTTTTTCTTCATGTCCAGTTTAATATCAGTTCTTATTGTAATGACATCAAATTTTTAATGCCGATATATTTTAGCATGCACAAGAATGTTACAGGAATAATTTGCTGTAATTAGTATTTTTCTGTGAAGATTGAGAATGCGGGCAGCACGGTGGTGTAGTGGTTAGCGCTGTCGCCTCACAGCAAGAAGGTCCGGGTTCGAGCCCCGTGGCCGGCGAGGGCCTTTCTGTGCGGAGTTTGCATGTTGTCCGCGTGGGTTTCCTCCGGGTGCTCCGGTTTCCCCCACAGTCCAAAGACATGCAGGTTAGGTTAACTGGTGACTCTAAATTGACCGTAGGTGTGAATGTGAGTGTGAATGGTTGTCTGTGTCTATGTGTCAGCCCTGTGATGACCTGGCGACTTGTCCAGGGTGTACCCCGCCTTTCACCCGTAGTCAGCTGGGATAGGCTCCAGCTTGCCTGCGACCCTGTAGAAGGATAAAGCGGCTAGAGATAATGAGATGAGATGAGATTGAGAATGCTTTGTGACTGTACTAAATCTTTCAGATGAGCTTTCATACACGCATTGCTACCACTTCTTGTTTTAATTAACTATCTTGATACTTTTTTAAAACAACCTTCAATACCTGTGGATTGATTCGAAGTTTATTCAAAATTTTCTAATAAAAATCATTAAGCTGTTTTACTTTTAATCAGGTCAATGGCTTCGTGCCATAGTTCAAGGCTAAGGATACTGTACGTCTTTTAGAGACACACACTCCGAGCCTTACTCCACCCCCACCGCCCAAAAAAAGGAAAACTGCCGCTGAGGCGACACGCGATTGGAAAGACCGACTGAAACAAAATGAACCTGAGAGATGGGCTGAATATATCCAAAGAGGCAGAGAGGCAACAAAAGCCTCCAGAAAAAATTGTTCTGAAGAAAAGAAGGTACATTTTTTACAAGAACCTAAATCAAAGTGTGCATTAGACATATTTTGCAAATGCGTCTATTGCACTGACGTGCGGTCAGGGGCGGCACGTGAGGCAGGGCCTCACCGGTCATCATCCAGCCATCATGAGATGTCTCATCTCATCTCATCTCATTATCTCTAGCCGCTTTATCCTTCTACAGGGTCGCAGGCAAGCTGGAGCCTATCCCAGCTGACTACGGGCGAAAGGCGGGGTACACCCTGGACAAGTCGCCAGGTCATCACAGGGCTGACACATAGACACAGACAACCATTCACACACACATTCACACCTACGCTCAATTTAGAGTCACCAGTTAACCTGACCTGCATGTCTTTGGACTGTGGGGGAAACCGGAGCACCCGGAGGAAACCCACGCGGACACGGGGAGAACATGCAAACTCCACACAGAAAGGCCCTTGCCGGCCACGGGGCTCGAACCCATAACTTTCTTGCTGTGAGGCGACAGCGCTAACCACTACACCACCGTGCCGCCCCATCATGAGATGTAATGAATGTAAATAATGATAACAATAAAGATTTGTCCAATCATCTGTGCTATATATGCCATTTCTGTATGATTCAAATAATTTCAATCATTTTTGCGATCAAAATCGCCGTATTTGCCTATTTCCTATTCAATTGCAGCGAATATGCAGCGACGTGAGGCAGCACCAAGCCGTGCCTCACGTCAGATTGCGCAATCCCTTGTTAACTGGGTTGAGCGCGTGCCTTTTGCTTACTCTGTGTATGCTACCAACGCAATGCTGTATTAAAATGTTTTTTATACATTGTAGACATGTGTATAATATGTCCTCACTTTCCTTATAATATGTAATGTTTTCTACGTATGTGTATCACTTATTTAGCGTTAACAATTTGACATAAAGCCGCACTGAAAAGACATGAGGTGAGGCAGGCAGTAGCTCTGCCGCAGCGCAGAGGGCGTACGTGAGCTCAGTTATTCTTGTTTGGTGGTCACGTAAAGTTTAATTTGGTTTGTTGTTGGCTTGTTCCGATTGACTGCAACAATGGAGGATGTAATAGCTCAACTGAAAGGTTTCTCAAAGTTGGACTTTCTTTTTGAGCTTTTTTCACCTTTATTGAATAGGACAGTGTAGAGACAGGACAGGAAATGAGTGGGAGAGAGAGACGGGGAGGGATTGGGAAATGACCTCGGGTCGGAATCGAACCCGGGTCCCCAGATTTATGGTATGGCGCCTTAGCCACCTGAGCCACGACGTTGTGTGTGTGAGAGAGAGTATCCGCCGTGATGCTGTGCCTTGCGATGGATGGATGTGGCACCGGCCGTGGTGCTGTGTGGCCTGTTCTGTCTGTAGCACTGTGGTTCATGTGTTTGCTCTGTGTATGGTACCCGCTGTGTGGCCTGTGTGGTCCACCGTGGTGTTTTTTGGAGGTAGGCTACTGAACCGCCATTCATTTTTCATTCTTCCTTGGCCAAATATGTACCTTCAAATGTACCTTATGTAAAGAATGCTGCTATGAGATATGAAACTAATCGGTATTTGGCAAATATTTTGGTGCATATTTGAAAATCTGATTTTGAAAAAGTCAGTGCCTCACTAGCCACAAACCTCACCGCATGTCACTGGTCTATTGTTGATATAGAGGTTTTCGACCCACGTGACCGTTGCCATGTCAACAAGTAGACGGCGCCATTTTGACTGTCACAAATATGGCGACTACCGGTAGCGATACACTGTTGATCATGACGAAGTCTCATTGTCGAGTATTTTATCCGGCCTAGATGACGCGAGTAAGAAGCGATATCACCAGAAAATCAATGATGCTGGTGTACGTGATCCGTACACGTTACCAGGCTATCTTTTTCTGGCTTTGCAGCGCTGCAGCGCGGGTGATCTTCCTGACCTGCAGTCAGGCGTGTGGGAAATACCAGGGAAAAAACATAAAAGAAAAAGGAGCGAGATGCAGAAAACACCTTCACTATCCAGCGACATAGGGCATTTACAGGGCGAGCAGAGGGAGAGGTATTTGCAAAAATTGAGGTTAGCAGGCTTAGAGAACGACGTTTACCTGCTTCCACCAGGATTGTTCACTGACGTACGGAAGTACACGAAGCCCTCGTCTTTACCTGACTTCGGCCCACATGATCTGTATACCTATGTCGTTAAAAACCAGGCTGGGTAACATGCCTACATCAGCGGGTCGTCCCTGGAGCTGGTGGTCGCCATCTTATTACAGCTAAGGTTTGTTCACATTTTCATTTACTTTCGGTCCTCAGGATAAACAAAATGTTATTAAATGTCATTGAAATAACTTCTTAGTCTGTTGAGACATGGCCCGTTATAAATTTGCTGTTACCAGGCAATGACCAAGAACTGTATTATTAGGGTCGGTGTAGTTGTAGCAGTGCACTAGCAGCTAGCTGTTAGCACTAGCTAATGTCAACAACAGTAGCTAGTATGTTACTGTAGCAATGTTTATGTTCAGTCATTTGGATGACTGTTAAAACCTTTCAGTCTCAAGTTTTTCCTTTACTGTATTTACTAGTTTACTGAGCTAGCGTGCTCGCTCCCAGCCTGCCCGAGCGCGCTAGCTCAGTAAACTAGTAAATAAAGTAAAGGAAAAACTTGAGACTGAAAGGTTTTAACAGTCATCCAAATGACTGAACGTAAACATTGCTACAGTAACATACCAGCTACTGTTGTTGACATTAGCTAGCTTGACCTTCAAAATGGCGGACACCGGGGCGTCACGTGACCTGTGACGTCACGTCGAAATCCTCTATACACTACCATTCAAAAGTTTGGGGTCACTTTGAAATGTCCTTATTTTTGAAAGAAAAGCACTGTTCTTTTCAATGAAGATCACTTTAAACTAATCAGAAATCCACTCTATACATTGCTAATGTGGTAAATGACTATTCCAGCTGCAAATGTCTGGTTTTTGGTGCAATATCTCCATAGGTGTATAGAGGCCCATTTCCAGCAACTCTCACTCCAGTGTTCTAATGGTACAATGTGTTTGCTCATTGCCTCAGAAGGCTAATGGATGATTAGAAAACCCTTGTACAATCATGTTAGCACAGCTGAAAACAGTTGAGCTCTTTACGTTACGTTCACACTGCAAGGCTTAATGCTCAATTCCGATTTTTTTGTGAAATCCGATTTTTTTGTGAGGTCGTTCACATTAACAAATATATGCGACTTGTATGTGATCCTCAGTATGAACGAAAAGCGACCTAAAAGTGTTCCGCATGCGCACTGCAGGATACGACGACGTCACACGCAGTGAGCATGGCCAGTGTTTACGGAAGTAAAACCGCCCGGTTGCGGTATGACCCATCCAATCTAGCTTGAATAGCTGCATCCCCCCAAATGGAAATCAGCTCCCTAACCTCTGCGTCCTTCCATTGAGAAGATTCAGAACCTTCACAGCCCGAAGCGTCCCTCGCATTGATGTCATGCGCAGGGGCGCAGATACGTTTTTTGAACTGGGGGGGGGACAAAAAACTGGGGGGGGGACAAAGCTGCCAGCAAACCAACCCCAACCCCAACATGCCTGTCAAACTTGTTGTTAGTAACCATAGCAACCAAGCTCGAGCTCGCAACCTGTGCAGTCTGCGCAGCTCAACCAACCGAATATCAGTCTTTGTTTTGTTTTATGTGAGTTGTTGCAACTATATGTATACACTGCCGTGCACCTCAATAAACCGAATGGTAATTAGTCTTTTGATTTTTCCGTGAGGTTTGCCTTATGCAAAGAAAGACAGCATAGACGTTTTTTCCTCCCTATAAGTAGGGGGGACCGAACGAGGTGAATTTAAATATGACTCGTCCCACCCTCTATCTGCGCCCGTGATTATGCACCATGTTGTTGTAACTTTTTTGAGAGACCCGCCGCCTACTTCAGCGCAGAATAGTGACGTTTGTGGCTTGTTGATGACGTGTAAGTCGGATGAATGCGACCTGGCGGTTCAGACTGAAGTCGCATATGAAAAGAGCGGATAGGAATCGGAATTAGCACCACATATCCAAACGGCCTGGGTCGGATTTGAAAAAATCGGATCTGTGTCGTTCATATTGTCAATAAAAGATCAGATACAGGTCACATATGGGCGAAAAGATCGGATTTGAGTCACTTCAGCCTGCAGTGTGAACGTAGCCTTAGAGAAGCTATAAAACTGACCTTCCTTTGAGCAGATTGAGTTTCTGGAGCATCACATTTGTGAGGTCGATTAAATGCTCAAAATGGCCAGAAAATGTCTTGACTATATTTTCTATTTATTTTACAACTTATGGTGGGAAATAAAAGTGTGACTTTTCATGGAAAACACAAAATTGTCTGGGTGACCCCAAACTTTTGAACGGTAGTGTATTTGTCAATAAGAATATGTGTATGGCAGTATAAGTGAATGAAGCGAAGCATACCTGAATATTGCAATTAGTACAAGTTTCATTTTTATGTCACAGGGTTATTCATCATAATGTGTTGAAAAGTTGCCAAATACAAAGCTAACTTTTGTGTGTGTGTGTGTGTGTGTGTGTGTGTGTGTGTGTGTGTGCAGGCCATTCAGAGAGAACAAAGCAGGCTTCGGATGCAGACGATGAGAGCCCGAAAAAAAGCAGAGCAGCCAGAGCAACCTAGATTGACTCGAGCTGCTAAAGAGGAGCAGCATCGTAGCAGTCAGCAGGAGGCGCATTTTGTCACTGGCTGCATCAAAACACAAGAAACGAGAGAAGAAGATGAAAAAAGAGATTGAGGAATATTACAAAAGTGTTTCCTGCCCCATCCCTGACAAGAAGCTTGACTCATCAAAAACCGGCCAGGCCGCATGACTGTTGACGAAGCCCTTGAGAGAAGTCTACGATGACTTTGTTGCCGTGCAACCAGCAGGGTCAACAAAGGTCAGCTTCTCTCGCTTCGCCAAGTGCAAACCCAGGCACGTTTATCCACGGCAAGACTGGCGGCTGAGAATGTGTCTGTGTGAATATTGTACAAACGTTGACCTGAAGCTTTGCACCCTAAATGCCAATCGCTGGAAGGATAAACAATGCTGCTCGCATCAGGCATGGCTACCATGCCATCGATCTCCTGACCTGTGGTCGGGATGACGGAATATGGCAAAAGAAGTGTGCGTACAGGGAGTGTGTAGAGTGCCAAGACCAGACACTGAAGCAGCACACAGCGCGGCTCCTGCAACACCAGCGCCCCTGACCTGGTTGTAATCAAAATATAATTTAACCTTAAGTTGTGAGAATGATTACATTTTAATACAGTGTGTAAATCTGCAACTTGTTCAGATGTGATATAAGTAATGATATCGTCACTGTAAAAATAAACTAGTAAAGAAAAAAAACATGTTTCCATGTTACGTTAGTGATGAAAAAAGCAAATAATTGAATAAATCAATGGGATATTGTGTGACAGTTTCAAACTTTTGTCTGTGTATTACTATTATGCTAATTGATAATTTAGTACAAAATAAGGGGTGTGTCTACATGACATCCTGCAGGCACAACAAAGTAAAGTTTAATAAAATGTATGATAACTGATGAACATTCGAAACTAAGGAGTACAATTTAAAAATCATGATAACAAATATGTTTTTGCTTTTCTGTCCAATAATTGCATTTAAAGAAACAGATATATGTACAGAAAAAGATATTCCTTGGTTATTAAAGAGGGTTTTTAAATGCATACATGTTTCCATGTTACGCGAGTGAACTTCAGAACATCGTTAAATTTTTCCACAGTGGAGGCCAGATAAAGCAAGATGCTATATTTCTTATTAAACATGACAAAAGAAACCTTGAGTGTTAAGTAAATGCAAAAAAAAAAAAAAAGTAAAATTAGAAAATTTATTTTTTGACCATAATGTCCCAAATGAGAGACCAGTTTCTGAGACGGACCCTAATAGGCTACAGATAAAAAGCTAGTTCATCGGTCAGCAAGCCCCACTATCAGCAGAGCAATGAACATAGCGTGTCACTTCCTTCTCTGGGTGGAGTCTTGCAAAATGACGATTGAAGTTCGAGGTCATCCTCGTCGTCTCCTCGATAGTTCTTCTACATACGGAACACACGGTACTGCATCCCCCCCCCCACTGCACGAGAAGTCTGTATAAGCAAAGTAGACAATCCTAGGAGCGTTCTCTCCAGGCATTTTAGCGCCATTAACGTTAGTTTGTTCCTGAACATGACATATGAACAGGTGAATGTGCATTCTCTTGCACAAAAGTAGTATAAAATTAATGTAGATATAAATATCTTGTGCTGAATTATTATGGCATGTTCATACTTGCCAACTTTTCAAAATTCTCATGGGGGAGAAAAGTGCGTGAACGACATTTTCAATTGGACGAGGGTATGATGTGCGGTTGAAACGATAAAAACAGTGGATCCCAATTAATTGCAAACCATTTGAAATTTGTACAATTAAAGAGTTTTTGAATTGTTGATATTGTTCTATCAATTACTATAGGTTATGGGATTCATGTATCAGGCATGAGAGAGCTCAGAGTGAAAAATCTGAAATAATACTCTTGTCTTGAATTTTAATATAACAATAATGAAAGGGAAGTCTGCTTAAATCAGATTTTGAGCTGAAAAATCTCATGCCTGAATATTGTATACATACAGAGACCCACAGAAAATAACACAAGTGATGCTTTAGAAGAATGCTTATCTCATCATCTCTAGCCGTCTTATCCTGTTCTACAGGGTCGCAGGCAAGCTGGAGCCTATCCCAGCTGACTACGGGCGAAAGGCGGGGTACACCCTGGACAAGTCGCCAGGTCATCACAGGGCTGACACATAGACACAGACAACCATTCACACTCACATTCACACCTACGGTCAATTTAGAGTCACCAGTTAACCTAACCTGCATGTCTTTGGACTGTGGGGGAAAACGGAGCACCCGGAGGAAACCCACGCGGACAACATGCAAACTCCACACAGAAAGGTCCTCGCCGGCCACGGGGCTCGAACCCGGACTTTCTTGCTGTGAGGCGACAGCGCTAACCACTACACCACCGTGCCGCCCTGACTGAAAGTTTTTAAACAAAATTTAAAAATGGCACTATAAATACTACCATACTATCAGAATATACTCCACAAAGAAATTCACTTGAATCACTTTCCACGAATAGTCGAGAATACTTGAAATTTCAAGGCAACTGTCTGCATTAAGAATTTTATGTTTTGCCAACGATGTATGCCCATGATAATCCAAACTACGATAACACTGTTATCTTTATTAAGAATTCTTAATTAAGTCAATTTTCAATTCCTCATTCTGCCAACATAGAGTTCTCTTTTTGCTGAACAGTGGCATTCACAGTAGTACAAAAAGGCAATTGAGGATCTCACAACTTTTGGGGGGCTTTTTTTGGATAGGACAGTGTAGAGACAGGAAATGAGCAGGAGAGAGAGACATCAGGAAATGACCTCAGGTCGGAATCAAACCCAGGTCCTCGGACTTATGGTATGGCGCTTTATCCACCTGAGCCACGACAACATGATCTTCAACTAGAGAGAGAACCACATTGCCCAGCCCTTGCATTTGGGAGAGGAAACCCCGTGTCTTGGTCATTAAGAGCATGTGCTGAATAAACACCTGTGGCAATTATGTATTTTCAATTCAGATTATTCACTATTGCATATTTACACATCATTGAGGTGCACCCTATCAGTTTGATGTGGATTTTTCTGTTCGTTAATAATTATTCATATTTTCTTGTCCATTCAATTGTGAATATGGAATTACTTGAACAAAGCATAATTCTATTTTTTAGAATTATCCACATCAAGAAAAATCCACATCAAACTGATAGGGTGCACCTCAATGATGTGTAAATATACAATAGTGAATAATCTGAATTGAAAATACATAATTGTCACAGGTGTTTATTCAGCGCATGCTCTGAATGACCAAGACACGTGGTTTCCTCTCCCAAATGCAAGGGCTGGGCAATGTGGTTCTCTCTCCGGTTGAAGTTCATGTTGTCGTGGCTCAGGTGGATAAGGCGCCATACCATAAATCTGGGGGCCTGGGTTTGATTCTGACCTGAGGTCATTTCCTGATCTGTCTCTACACTGTCCTATCCAAATAAAGGTGAAAAAAGCCCCCCAAAAAATTGTGAGAACCTCAATTGCCTTTTTGTACTACTGTGAATGCCACTGTTCAGCAAAAAGAGAAATCTATGTTGGCAGAATGAGGAATTGAAAATTGACTTAATTAAGAATTCTTAATAAAGATAACAGTGTTATCATAGTTTGGATTATCATGGGCACATCGTTGGCAAAACATAAAATTATTAATGCAGACTGTTGCGTTGAAATTTCAAGTATTCTCAACTATTCTTTTTTACAGTGTGGCCGACAAAGAAATGATTCTGCGCATGCGCAGCAGAAAAATTGTGTCACTGGGTGTAATATTGTAACAATATTGCATGCTCATTCTTCATTGGGGAAAGTGGCATAATACATGTAGGATAAGCGATATACTAACAATATTGCATGCCATCAATAAACCCACTAGAAGGGAACAGAAGACAAAATTATCTAATGGTTCAATCCTAAACAGCTCCATATTCTCTTTATAAATGCACTCCATAGGGCATGATATTCACAACTGAATGCAATGACTTACCTAGTTTAAGGGCGAAGTTTTTTTTTTTTTAACTTAATGGTTAGAGAAGCAGCTCTGGGACCAAAAGGTTGCTGGTTCGATTCCCTGGACCAGCAGGTTTGTTATCCAAAACTCTTTTGCAGCTCTGATCAAATGCAGTAAAGAAACAGTGAGTTATATTCCCTGCACCAACCCGCAGCTCTTCACAGTGACAATGACGGCAGTTTGTCTTTTCTTTCTTTCTTTCCTTCCTTCCTTTTAATTTTTAATAAAGAAAAGACAAATTCCGGCAGCCTGCTGACACGCTGCTCTGCGCAGAGCACGCGCACTGCACCTGCACGCAAGCCTGTTTTGGTTCTTTAGACTTCCCCTCATTGATATGCAAATATATTCGAGTACTTGCATACTGATTGGGCGTCAACTCCCACGACGTCACGCCACTTGTGTTTTCGTTATGGAAGGCCATCGAGGCCAAAATAACGTGGACCCCTGCACTGTGATTGTATGCCAAAGGTGTAAATGCTGTATTATAATCAGTGGCGATCCTAGAGTGATTTACTCCCCGGGCGAAACCCCCTGCTGGCGCCCCCCCGCCCGTCTTTTTTTTTTTCGGGTTTTTTTTTGGGGGACCTTCCCCCCCCCCCCGTCGGGCTCTGCATTACCCAACAGAATGTTAACAGCTTTACATGGTCGTTTAAACATTTCTCGTCGTGTGTTGTACGTCGCGGACACGGCCCGTTATAAATTTGCTGTTACCAGAATGGCAATGATCAAGTCGTAATGTATTACTAAAGTCTTTTTGATGACTAGTACAACGTTCCGCTGGCGGGATTGTGCATATTATGGGGCTACGACAAGTTAGGTACACACACACTGATGACGTCACCTGCGCAACTTTGGTATAGAGGGCTACCGCATGACGTCACCGCGCCGCGAGATTTTGTTAAGCGCCATATTGGAAGACCAAGTACACATCTATGCAAGTACATACATTCATAAAACAAACTACACCTGAAATGTAGCCAGGGCCGGTTCTGCCCTAATCTGGACCCGGGTGCAACATCGCGCAACCCCCCCCAAAAAAAAAAAAAAACACACCAGTCTAAATCAGGACAACCATCACATAACTATAAACATTTTATATCAACTATTTTAACTAAATGGGCTATAATAAATAAGCCTGCAGGCAGCCACGGCGGGCTGCCTCAGAAAAGTAACCATTCAATGACACAACTGAAAGCCTGCAGCCACGGCGGGCTGCCTCAGAAAAGTAACCATTTGTCCTACCTTAACTCGTTTTGCATTTTCTGCCTCCTTTTTTGTATTTTCAACCCTCCATTTATTTTCTTTCCTTTTCTGAAAACCCGATTTGTGTCCAGACATTTTGTTCTGCTACCAACGAACTAACTCGTCAGGTCTCGTCTCTCGAGTCCGCGATGATTCCCGTGGGAAGGGCAACAATTGATAAATTTTTATAAACAGCCAATAGGGAGGTTGCAGCGTTCAGAGACACTCAGTAATGCACTTATTCTCTGTCTCCTGGCAGAAAGCTCCTTGGTTTGCTTGTGTCTCAATCACAGCTGGTATTCTGTAGAACGACTTCTTTTCACCTTTCCCATCAGCTTTGTTGGAACACTCTAACACAGCACAAAAGTTTACCATTGTAGGTTTATGATGAATCAAGTGCCTCGTGGGTTTAAATTCCGCGCGCTGCCGTTATTTCCCCCAGTCACGAGTTTGTTGGTTTTCCAATATGGCGCAGGGTTGTTTACTTCCGGTTTCCGGTGACGTCAGTGAAAAGGGTCTATTGGGCTTCCCCATCCAAAATGTTCACACACACACACGCCCGTCTTGTTTTTTTTTTCGGGGTTTTTTTGGGGGGGACCTTTTTTTGGGGGGTGGGGGGGACCGTTTTTTTTTTCGCGCCCGCGCTCGTGCCGCCCCCCCCGCGATGCCGCCCCGGGAACACCCGGTCGGCCCGCCCCCAGGACCGCCCCTGATTATAATAATAATAATAATAATAATAATAATAATAATAATAATAATAATAAATCAGTGTATCACTAATAATATTTATCATATTATTAGTGTATCACTAATAATAACTCTTTTCCACCAGGGCAGTGCCATTTTGGAGAGGGGCGTAGCACCAAATTCTGGGCCCTATGCACAAGCAGTGGCCATGGCCCCCCCCCAAAAAAAAGCTCAGCAGTTAACAATGCTGAAAGTATCTAACAACAAGGGCGTACTACCAGTCCAGTCAGTTATGTAGCCACACATTAATCTAACAACTGTTAAATGAATAAAAAACCCAATACTATATGTAGGACAGACACTATATGTAGGCTAGGACACACAATTCAATCCATTAATCAAATGATTTATTTACCCAAAACATTACATTTACATTAGTTAGCAACATCTATTGTGATCTTTAAATGGTTATGATATTTAAAGGAAAATAAAATTACAGACTCCTCAAGGGCCCTCCCCCCACTTGGGGCCCTGGTAACTCGGTCCCCCTTTTCCCCCACTACGACGCCCCTGATTTTGGAGCCAGTTCTACCCTGGGGACTTTTCAGAACTGACCCACATTTTGACAGATTTGAGAACCAAATGGAACATTACACATAGCCCTTTTCCACCAAATCAGTTCCAGGGCTGGTTCGGGGCCAGTGCTTAGTTTGGAACCGGGTTTTCTGTTTCCACTGACAAAGAACTGGCTCTGGGCCAGAAAAAACGGTTCCAGGGTAGCACCAGCTCTTTGCTGGGCCAGAGGAAAGAACTGCTTACGTCAGTGGGGGGGGCAGAGCTGTTAAGACCAACAACAATAGCAAGACCGTGAGAGGGTGCCATTTTTAAATAAGCGACGAGATATCATGGATGCAGTAAAGCAGCAGTCATCCATTATTATTGTTGTTGTTGCTGCTTCTTCTTCTTCTCTGTGTTGTTGTTGCTTCGATGTTCGCGCCAAGGTTTATGAAAACGCAGCAATGTAACTGACATATACAGTGACGTAATGACGTGGCTCCCCTTAGCACCCCGAGCTATGGAAAAGCAAACTGGTTCTCAGCTGGTTCACAAGTTGAATGAGTTGTGAACCAGCACTGGCCCGAACCAGCCCTGGAACCGATTTGGTGGAAAAGGGGTAACAGTGGGAGTTGAGGTTAGTACATTACAGGTATTTAGCAGACACTTTTATCCAGAGTGATGTACAACAAGGGGGTACATAACACAGTGCTTCTGGAGCAGAGAGGGTTAAGGGCCTTGCACAAGGGCCTAGCAGTGGCAGCTTGTTAGTGCTGGGGCTTGAACCCATGACCCTCAGATCATTAGCCCAGAGCCTTAACCATTGAGACACCACATCCGTTGAAATGTTACCGTGGTTCGACATCTTGCCGAAGATGGAAAAGAAAAGAAAGAGGTTCATCACACACTTGTGAAATTTCCTCTCTGCATTTAACCCATCTGAAGCAGTGAACACACACATACATACCAAGAGCAGTGGGCAGCCATGCTAACAGCACCCAGGGAGCAGTTGGGTGCCTCACTCAAGGGCACCTCAGCCCAAGGCCGTCCCATATTAACCTAACTGCATGTCTTTGAATTGTCGGGGAAACCAGAGCACCCGGATGAAACCCACACAGAAGATACAAACTCCATACAGAAAGGCCCTCACCAGCCGCTGGGTTCAAACCCAGAACCTTCTTGCTGTGAGGTAACCGTGCTAACCACTACACCACCGTGCCACCCGAAGTGGTTGTGGACACTTACAGTTTTGCTACGATGGCTTAGCACTGCAGTTGTCATGAACAGTCTTGCACTCAAGTCTCCATCAACAAACAGCTGATAACTGCAACAAAATGGACTTCATGCTAAAGCTATAATGAGTTTCCTGGTTACACAGTTATACTTTGTGACGACTGAAGGACACAGTTATAGAAGCGAGTTATTTATGATCATGCTATCTGTTATCACCCAGATGAGGATGGGTTCCCCTTTGAGTCTGATTCCTCTCAAGGTTTCTTCCTCATGTCGTCTAAGGGAGTTTTTCCCTGCCACCATCACCTCAGGCTTGCTCATTAGGGATAAGTAAAGTTATTAAGGATAAAATAATTTGTTCATGTGTTTAAAGTCTTTGTTTTTCTATAAAGTTGCTTTGTGACAATGTTTGTCGTTAAAAGCGCTATACCAGTGGACTGACTTGACTTGACATTTGAAGGTTGCCTGATTGGAGCAATTTCTGATTTTGCTCATATTTTATCAAAATTTCTTGTGGTAACCCCTCCCATAGCCACTGATGTCAGTGCTTCCAGCTTTGGGAGCAGTAATTTTGTGATGCTGTACCACAGTGTTGTAGTCGAGTCACTAAACCTCGAGTCCGAGTCCAGTCTCGAGTCCCCAGTATTCAAGTCCAAGTCATTAAAGAAAATTTCGAGTCGAACCCGAGTCGAGTCCACTGTTGATCCGAGTTGAGTCCAAGACTCCAACTGCACCATTTGACAGTGGCTGTTTCAGCGCCATTAACATCAGTTTGTTCCTGAAAATGACGTATGAACAGGTGAATGTGCTTCTCTTTCTCAGGGAGTGTGAAGTATTCTGTCAGAGATGGTTGGGAGATGGATGCAAGTCTAGAAGGTGTGTTTATTAATACAAGTGAAGACACATAATCCAGAATGGCACGCAAAATCATAAAACGGTGAAACAGGCATAGGTCAAGCGAGGCACAAACAGGTTATCATAGACTCGGCAGAATCAAAGGCGAGAAACAGGAAACCAAACAAGGAAATAAGGCTCGGTAATGTGCCAGCAAAGCAACTCAAAATTTCGCAAAGTAAGTGTGTTTTCACAGTTTTTATATCAGCGCATTGATTGCGTCTTAATCCTGTGCAGGTGCGAGTCGTTTATGGCATACGCATGAGAGTCCGCTTGGCACGCGCACTGTCAAGGCATGCAGGTGTGACACTCTTGCGTGAAATTAGTACAAAAATTAATGTAGATATCAATATCTTATGCCAAATTGTTATGGCATGTTACAAAAAAAAGAAAGAAAAAATCCGAGTCCTAATGCAGTTAACGCACAAGTCCGAGTCATCAGTGCTCAAGTACAAGTCGAGTCACGAGTCCTTAAAATTAGGGCACGAGTCAGACTCAAGTACTACAAGCCATTAGGTTCTAGATTAGGCACCAGCAAAGGGTTATAATACACTTCACTACTACACGGAGTGCAGAATTATTAGGCAAGTTGTATTTTTGAGGATTAGTTTTATTATTGAACAACAACTATGTTCTCAATCAAACAAAAAGACTCATAAATATCAAAGCTGAATATGTATGGAAGTTAGAGTGGGGTGTTTTTAGTTTTGGCCATTTTAGGAGAATATGTATGTGTTCAGGTAACTTTCACTGTGCAGAATTATTAGGCAACTTAATAAAAACCAAATGTGTAGGCATTTCACTTATTTATTTTCACCAGGTACACTGATATGACAACTCCAGATTTGCAAATAAACATATCTGACATTCAAACACAAAACAAAAACAAATCAGTGACCAATATAGCCACCCTTCTTCATGAGGACACTCAAAAGCCTTCCATCCATAGATTCTGTCAATTTCTTTATCTGTTCACGACCAACATTGTGTGCAGCAGCAACCACGGCCTCCCAGACGCTGTTCAGAGAGGTGTACTGTTTTCCCTCTTTGTAGACCTCACGTTTTATAATGGACCACAGGTTCTCTATGGGGTTTAGGTCAGGTGAACAAGGGGGCCATGTCATTATTTTTTCACCTTTCAGACCTTTACTGGCTAGCCACACAGTGGAGTATTTGGATGCATGAGATGGAGCGTTATCCTGCATGAAAATCATGTTCTTCTTGAAAGATGCTGACTTTTTCCTATACCACTGCTTGAAGAAGGTTTCTTCCAGGAACTGGCAGTAGGTCTGGGAGTTGAGTTTGAGTCCATCCTCAACTCGAAAAGGTCCAACAAGCTCGTCTTTGATGATACCAGCCCATAGCAGTACTCCACCTCCACCTTGCTGGCGTCCGAGTCGGAGTGGAGCTCTGTGCCCATTACTGATCCAGCCACAGGCCCATCCATCTGGCCCATCAAGAGTCACTCTCATCTCATCAGACCACAGCACCTTAGAAAAATCAGTCTTAAGATATTTCTTGGCCCAGTCTTGACGTTTTATCTTGTGTGCCTTACTCAGTGGTGGTTGTTTTTCAGCCTTCCTTACCTTGGCCATGTCCCTCAGTATTGCACACCTTGTACTCTTTGACACTCCAGGAATGTTGCAACTCTGGAATATGGCAGAACTGGATGCTAATGGCTGCTTGTTAGCTTCACGCTTGATTTTCTGCAGATCATGTGCAGTTATTTTGCGCCTTTTTTTTCCCCACACGCTTCTTTCGACCCTGTTGACTATTTGCAATGAAACGCTTGATTGTTCGGTGATCACGTTTCAACATCTTCGCAATTTCAAGAGTGCTGCATCCGTCTGCAAGACATCTCACAATTTTAGACTTTTCAAAGTCTGTCAGATCTCTCTTCTGACCCATTTTGCCAGAGGAAAAGAGGTTGCCTAATAATTATGCACACCTGATATAGGGTGTTGATGTCATTAGATCACACCCCCTCTCATTACACAGATGCACAGCACCTGATATACTTAATTGGTAGTAGGCTTTCAAGCCTAAACAGCTTGGAGTGGGACAACATGCATTAAAAGGATGTTGTGGTCAAAATACTCACTTGCCTAATAATTCTGCACTCGGTGTATATGTGTGTGTGCAATTGCTACGTGAGTGCTAAGCATTGTTTGTGTACTCACTTGTATATCATATGTACATCTGGAAGATTAAAATCAAGGTCCACTAAATGGCACATCACAGCCAAGACATTTCTGTCCATCTGTTTCCCAAGTCAGAATGTAATATATATATATATATATATATATATATATATATATATATATATATATATATATATATACAGGGTGCAATTTGCCAAAAAACCAGAAGGGGGGATGTTTTTTTTTTTAATCATGAAACGTCACAAAATTAAGGTAACAATAGGCTAACAGCTCAATAACATCTGATGATATCAAATGAATAACACTAAATGAAAACAAACACTAAACCAGAGATAGTAAATTCATCTTCCTATCTCTCTGACTAAATACACGAACACTAACACAACAAAGTTCGCGTTGCTGTGATGTTTCTCTCCCTCCGGATTAAATGGACAGTGACTCGAAAATCACTAAAATACATGAATACTAAATGAACAGTTTGCTCTGATGGCGCAGTTCACATTGTGCGCAGCTTTCCGATTTAAACTGTTTTTTTTCTCATCCTTATACTTCCTGTTTCATGGACTGTAACGGATTTGCTTATTTAGTAATTTTAATACAGAATTTACTTTGAAATTATAATCAGACATTCCAACGTCCCCCCTAAAAAAAAAAAATCGGCCGTGAAAAAGGCGGCATCCGCCAAAAGGCGCGCAAAGATATTGCAACGCAAAGATATTGTTATTATCTACAATGTATCTATTTGTTGGGGACGTTCGTGAACATCAAAGCTGCCACTTTGGGTCATTTTGAAAGTGAGTGCAATGTAGACCATAGAAAACTGTGTCACAACATGCCTGTCATGTCAACTTTTTTTTTGGTTTGTTTGTTTTATTGACGGGGTTGTCCCCGAGGATTTTTTTTCAGCAGAGATAAAAACCAGAGGGGGGGATGATCCCCCCCAGCAAATCGCACCCAGTATATATATATATATATATATCTCATCTCATTATCTCTAGCCGCTTTATCCTGTTCTACAGGGTCGCAGGCAAGCTGGAGCCTATCCCAGCTGACTACGGGCGAAAGGCGGGGTACACCCTGGACAAGTCGCCAGGTCATCACAGGGCTGACACATAGACACAGACAACCATTCACACTCACGGTCAATTTAGAGTCACCAGTTAACCTAACCTGCATGTCTTTGGACTGTGGGGGAAACCGGAGCACCCGGAGGAAACCGACGCGGACACAGGGAGAACATGCAAACTCCACACAGAAAGGCCCTTGCCGGCCCTGGGGCTCGAACCCAGGACCTTCTTGCTGTGAGGCGACAGCGCTAACCAATACACCACCGTGCCGCCCATATATATATATATATATTTCATTATTTAATGCACAGAAATGTTAAACACACTGATGAGCTCCGTTTCTCTTTAAAACTTCTGCCTCCTGTGTGATTGTTGTCGTGATCTGCATTAAAAATCAAAAACCCTCACTGTACATTCAGACATATTTACTAATCTTGAAAATCTCGAAGAATTGTACTCAGGTAGGTTTAAGAGTTTTTTAAAAATAAAACTAACTGTAATGCGAAACCTGGCTAGTGTTAATACTCAGTAATGGTCTAGAACAGTACATAAGTATGCGGTTTGAGACACAATCCGAGTCTAGTTTGTTCATTTGCTTGGGGACACAGTGGCACAGGGTGCTATACTGCCTCTACTATTTTGTTGGTATTGGTCTATGTGGACGTGTGTCAATTTCTAAGGACGTGCACAAGAGATGCACCAAATGAACGCAGGATATGACCGTTTTGTGTACACGTACACGCAGAAAACAGGTAGTATAAATTAGCTTTAACATGCAAACCGTGATAACATTAGATTACACTATTGCAACACTATTGTAATCCAATAACTGTCCATTATTATGTGCAATTCAAACCTTTCTAACTGCAATAACTGTGCAATACTTTATATGATACTTCAACCATTGCGGGCGGCACGGTGGTGTAGTGGTTAGTGCTGTCGCCTCACAGCAAGAAGGTCTGGGTTCGAGCCCCGTGGCCGGCAAGGGCCTTTCTGTACGGAGTTTGCATGTTGTCCGCCTGGGTTTCCTCCGGGTGCTCTGGTTTCCCCCACAGTCCAAAGACATGCAGGTTAGGTTAACTGGTGACTCTAAAGTGAATGGTTGTATGTGTCAGCCCTGTGATAACCTGGGGACTTGTCCAGGGTGTACCCCACCTTTTGCCTGTAGTCAGCTGGGATAGGCTCCAGCTCGCCTGCGACCCTGTAGAACAGGATAAAGTGGCTAGAGATGATGAGTTTGATCATTTATATTTACACCTGTGTACATATCATTGTTTATCTTGATATTTTTCCACACACTCCTGTAAATACCACTAAAACTACTTACCACCTAACAATACAGACTCAGGAAGCAGCATTAGCATAAAATCTGCACAACTTGACCAAAATTGAGATTTGTCAATAACACACACTCACCAGCCACTTTAATAGGAACTTGTTCTTGAGTCTAAGATCCCTGTTCTTGGAGTGGAACCCAATGTGATCATCTTTCTGCTGTTGCATGCCGAGATGCTTTTCTGCTCACCACGGTTGTAGAGTTGCTATGAGTTGCCAGAGGTGGACAGTAGCGAAGTACATTTACTTGAGTACTGTACTTAAGTACACTTTTTGAGTATCTGTACTTTACTTGAGTATTTTCTTTTTGTGGAAACTTATGACTTTAACTTCACTCCATTTGAAAGACAAATATCGTATTTTTTACTCCACTACATTTCTATCAAGCTCCTCGTTACTATGAAGCAGCTTTGAAAGTGAATGTTTTTTCTTTTCTTTTCTAAAACGTGATTGATTTTTTTCACTGAGACAGCCGATCAGTAATCACTAGGGTCACGTCACGTCCATAGACTGTAGAAAATCGAGTTCAATTACTTCTCAGCAGCATTATTTGAACACGATCACCTGATGGCAGAATGGAAGGTTCTTCTGGAGAATGCACGCACTCGTGGCTCATGAACCCATGTTTCAGTTTTCTGAAAGGAATAAAGATTCGTTTCGTTTAAAATGTTTGCTTTGTTTGCCGAAAATGAACCACGTCAAGGCCTACGAAAACTCGTCGTCCAACCTGCGGAAGCATATTGAGGCCTGTAAATGTTTTATTCCAAGAGAAAGCTTGCAACGAAGTTGTCTGTGCTTTTAAAGCTAGTGATAACATTGCAATAGCTGTGCAGTCTGGTTAGTCAAATGACTTTCTATCGATTTGCCCGCCAAGTTGCCGTAGCCTTGTCCACGGCTAACATTAACACATAGCTAGTTAAACTGGACACTGTTAGTTAGCATGTAAAAACAGAGTTACGCCAACATGAATAACGTTAACTTATCTGAAGTCCTTTCAGAAATATGTTTTAGCATAATCTTGCCAAATAAACAGAATGTAGAGAGGTTTCTTTTCTAGTAGCGTTAGCTACCCAATATGATTTCGAGTTTGAAAAGAGTTTGCTAGCATCTCAGGTGGAGCTTAACGTAAAATCACCATGATGGCACAGCATGCGTTCATTTTGTGAATTCACATTTCTGTCGGCATTAGGTTTTGTAAACGTTGTGGTAATAATACAACGATGTGTTGAGAGAAAAATGTACTTTTAATACTTAAGTATTTTTAAAAGCAAGTACTTCAGTACTTTAACTTAAGCAAAAATTTGACCGGACAAATTTCACTTGTGGCGGCACGGTGGTGTAGTGGTTAGCGCTGTCGCCTCACAGCAAGAAGGTCCTGGGTTCGAGCCCCGGGGCCGGCGAGGGCCTTTCTGTGCGGAGTTTGCATGTTCTCCCCGTGTCCGCGTGGGTTTCCTCCGGGTGCTCCGGTTTCCCCCACAGTCCAAAGACATGCAGGTTAGGCTAACTGGTGACTCTAAATTGACCGTAGGTGTGAGTGTGAATGGTTGTCTGTGTCTATGTGTCAGCCCTGTGATGACCTGGCGACTTGTCCAGGGTGTACCCCGCCTTTCGCCCGTAGTCAGCTGGGATAGGCTCCAGCTTGCCTGCGACCCTGTAGAACAGGATAAAGCGGCTACAGATAATGAGATGAGATGAGAACTTTCACTTGTATCGGAGTAACATTTGACCAGTGGGATCGGTGCTTTGACTTAAGTAATGAAGTTGGGGACTTTGTCCACCTCTGTTATCCTTCCTGGCAAAAAAACTCAAACCAATCTGTCCATTTTCCTCTGACCTCTCTTATCAACAAGGCGTTTGTTTCCACCCACAGAACTGTCGCTCACTCACGCACTCGATGGTGGTTTTTGTTTTTCGCACCATTTTGTGTAAACTCTAGAGACTGTTGTGTGTGAAAACAAACCCCAGGAAATCAGCAGTTTCTGAAATACTCAACCAGTCCATCTGCACAATAAGCAATGTTGTTTTATGTTAATTCGGATTATGCATCTTTCTTTTGGTAAATATTAGTGGATAAAACGCAAATTTCCTTGCGAACAGTAATTCAAGGCAACATTGTACTGAATTTTTGTAAAGATGAAATTTTAAAATAGAAATTGCTAAAACTTCAAACTACAACCCCGATTCCAAAAAAGTTGGGACAAAGTACAAATTGCAAATAAAAACGGAATGCAATAATTTACAAATCTCAAAAACTTATATTGTATTCACAATAGAACATAGACAACATATCAAATGTTGAAAGTGAGACATTTTGAAATTTCATGCCAAATATTGGCTCATTTGAAATTTCATGACAGCAACACATCTCAAAAAAGTTGGGACGGGGCAATAAGAGGCTGGAAAAGTTAAAGGGACAAAAAAGGAACAGCTGGAGGACCAAATTGCAACTCATTAGGTCAATTGGCAATAGGTCATTAACATGACTGGGTATAAAAAGAGCATCTTGGAGTGGCAGCGGCTCTCAGAAGTAAAGATGGGAAGAGGATCACCAATCCCCCTAATTCTGTGCCGACAAATAGTGGAGCAATATCAGAAAGGAGTTCAACAGTGTAAAATTGCAAAGAGTTTGAACATATCATCATCATCATCATCATCTACAGTGCATAATATCATCAAAAGATTCAGAGAATCTGGAAGAATCTCTGTGCGTAAGGGTCAAGGCCAGAAAACCATACTGGGTGCCTGTGATCTTCGGGCCCTTAGACGGCACTGCATCACATACAGGCATGCTTCTGTATTGGAAATCACAAAATGGGCTCAGGAATATTTCCAGAGAACATTATCTATGAACACAATTCACCGTGCCATCCGCCATTGCCAGCTAAAACTCGATAGTTCAAAGAAGAAGCCGTATCTAAACATGATCCAGAAGCGCAGACGTCTTCTCTGGGCCAAGGCTCATTTAAAATGGACTGTGGCAAAGTGGAAAACTGTTCTGTGGTCAGACGAATCAAAATTTGAAGTTCTTTATGGAAATCAGGGACGCCGTGTCATTCGGACTAAAGAGGAGAAGGACGACCCGAGTTGTTATCAGTGCTCAGTTCAGAAGCCTGCATCTCTGATGGTATGGGGTTGCATTAGTGCATGTGGCATGGGCAGCTTACACATCTGGAAAGACACCATCAATGCTGAAAGGTATATCCAGGTTCTAGAGCAACATATGCTCCCATCCAGACGACGTCTCTTTCAGGGAAGGCCTTGCATTTTCCAACATGACAATGCCAAACCACATACTGCATCAATTACAGCATCATGGCTGCGTAGAAGAAGGGTCCGGGTACTGAACTGGCCAGCCTGCAGTCCAGATCTTTCACCCATAGAAAACATTTGGCGCATCATAAAACGGAAGCTACGAGAAAAAAGACCTAAGACAGTTGAGCAACTCGAATCCTAAATTAGACAAGAATGGGTTAACATTCCTATCCCTAAACTTGAGCAACTTGTCTCCTCAGTCCCCAGACGTTTACAGACCGTTGTAAAGAGAAAAGGGGATGTCTCACAGTGGTAAACATGGCCTTGTCCCAACTTTTTTGAGATGTGTTGTTGTCATGAGATTTAAAATCACCTAATTTTTCTCTTTAAATGATACATTTTCTCAGTTTAAACATTTGATATGTCATCTATGTTCTATTCTGAATAAAATATGGAATTTTGAAACTTCCACATCATTGCATTCCATTTTTATTTACAATTTGTACTTTGTCCCAACTTTTTTGGAATCGGGGTTGTAGAATAAAATTTGTTTTATTCACATTGTATTACTTGATTTAATACACACCTGTGTAAAAGCTCGTTAGTAGTGTAGCAAGTGAGAAGAATTTGATGAAATTATTTCTAACATACACAAATTGTTATGATGGATGGTTTTTTAGCAATGTTTACGCCAGATTATTATTCAGATTATTGTTCAGTTTATTGTCAAGAGTCTTACATATTCTCGAAGCAGAATTCCTCTAGTTTCCAATGGTACAGAATACATCACTATATTTTCTTTTAAAGTTATTTACTGGTTTATATTGAATTGAACTTATAAGGTTATATAGTGTACGCTGGTGATGTCCCGATCAGGTTTTTTTGCCCTCCGATCCGATACCGATCATTCGATTTTGAGTATCTGCCGATACCGAGTCCCGATCCGATACTTCTTATAATCCATAAAAAAATAATAAAGACGAGGAAAGAAACGGATCCAGGATGTTCCTCATTTTTTTTTATTTAACACCTTATTTTAACATCCAACAACTCCGTTAGCAAACAGAGCACTTACGTGAGGTAGTTTGAACAATAAATAAATTAAAAACATAACCTTAAAATACCTGGCAGGAATGTAAACAATTTAAAAAAAAAAAAAACTGCCACAGTGCCAGTAATTTGCTTTTAAGAACGCATCTCACAGTGGTATACAGTAATTTCAATTAAGGAAATGAACGTTTTTCTTGATGAAAACAAGCATTTCTACCCTTTCAGGTTTGAGCCTGTTTTTGTCATCCAACACGTTTGCAACAGCACTAAAAACTCGCTGTATTGTGTCGGGTGTTTGTTTTTCAGGTGCCGTATCAGGTTTGTTGTATTAAATGCGGCCCTTTCCTGTCCACCCCTTGAAATTCCAACTTTACATATTTCACAGTTGGCTATGGCAATGTTGTCATCAACTTTGAAATACTGCCACACCGCAGACATGCTTTGCTTTCCGCTTCGAACTGCTTCCGTGTTCAACTTTGCCGGCAACGGGCAGCCAATAACCAATAGTGTCTCTGCTACAAAGTGATGTCATGCCGCACGTGTTGATGTTGCTGTGTTGAGACAAGAGGTCTGGTCTCACTCTGGGCCAATATATTATATAGATATATATCCGATCCCTGATCGGGAGGTAATGCCCGATTCCGATCGAGTCTGAAACCACGTGATCGGGCCCGATTTCCGATCACGTGATCGGATCGGGACATCCCTAGTGTACGCAGTAGGCGGCATGGTGGTGTAGTGGTTAGCACTGTCGCCTATCAGCAAGAAGGTTCCTGGTTCAAACCTCACAGCTGACGGGGGTCTTTCAGTGTGGCGTTCGCATGATCCAAAGACATGTGGATTAACTGGCTACTCCAAGTTGCCCACAGGTGTGAAGGGTTTTCCTATTTGTCTGGCAAAGCCGCAACAGGCCTAACAAGCTGGTGGTGGATGACGCATGCTCAAGATAGACGCCAACTCAAAAAACCTGATGCTTTCTGGGACCTCGTAAGTCGTACAGGCACCAGGGTGAGTGAATGTCTGTTTATTCTATCCACATTCACTGGATATGAGCAATCATGTGTTCTGATTGGCTACTCTACTACTAGGATATCAGCTCACATACCGTGAGTAGAGAAAAACAAAATGGCGGAGGATGATGCTGAACCAACCAAGGATGAAATAAAAACTACTTGAAAAGAATCCCCCACAAAAAAAGCAACAAAATACGGAATAAAAGAAAGAAAGCACAAATTTATTCATCACACACTTGTGAAATTCCTCTCTGAAGCAGTGAACACACACGAGCAATGAGTGTGCACACACATACATACATACATACATACCCAGAGCAGTGGGCAGCCATGCTAACAGCGCCCGGGCACCTCAGCCCAAGGCCGTCCCATATTAACCTAACCACATGCCTTTGGACCGTGGGGGAAACCGGAGCACCTGGAGGAAACCCACGCAGACACAGGGAGAACATGCAAACTCCACACAGAAAGGCCCCCGCTGGCCGCAAACCCAGAACCTTCTTGCTGTGAGGCAACCGTGCTAACCACTTACACCACCGTGCCGCCCCTAAAAGTATTTTATGGTAAGAACGTATCTTTTTTTTTAAAGAATTATCGCATTTTTCACAAATTGCTACTGTCTGTTCATTGATATGTTTACATTCTAAGTGGAAATTATTTTGTCGGACGTTTTGTATAGTTTTTATTTATCGAATTTGCAAAAAATAAAAATGCTCCGTTTCTCAAAATCCAGTGAATGTGGACAGAATAAGACAGTTATTCCACTCAATCTCATCGTACATGAAGAAGAAACCTTTATTTGTTACATGCACACTTCAAGCACAGTGAAATTCATCCTCTGCATTTAACCCATCTGAAGCAGTGAACACACGCACACACTCAGAGCAGTGGGCAGCCACACCAGAGCGCCTGGGGAGCAGTCAGGAGTCAGGTACCTTGCTCAAGGGCACTTCAGCCCAAGGCCGCCCCACGTCAACCTAACTGCATGTCTTTGGACTGTCGGGGAAACCGGAGCACCTAGAGGAAACCCACGCAGACATGGGTAGAACACGCAAACTCCATACAGAAAGGCCCTCGCCGGCCGCTGGGTTCAGCTCATGTACGAGTCGATTTCATGGAATAACTTAAATATGAAGTCTGTGTATTAAGTTACTCAGCGGTGAAAGGGTTAAACCAACATGGCCCCTCACAGCCTCGATAGCGAACAGAGTAGCACTTATTTACTTTTGAATTAATTATACTGTGCATACAAGTACAACCCCGATTCCAAAAAAGTTGGGACAAAGTACAAATTGTAAATTAAAACGGAATGCAATGATGTGGAAGTTTCAAAATTCCATATTTTATTCAGAATAGAACATAGATGACATATCAAATGTTTAAACTGAGAAAATGTATCATTTAAAGAGAAAAATTAGGTGATTTTAAATTTCATGACAACAACACATCTCAAAAAAGTTGGAAAAAGGCCATGTTTACCACTGTGAGACATCCCCTTTTCTCTTTACAACAGTCTGTAAACGTCTGGGGACTGAGGAGACAAGTTGCTCAAGTTTAGGGAGAGGAATGTTAACCCATTCTTGTCTAACGTAGGATTCTAGTTGCTCAACTGTCTTAGGTCTTTTTTGTCGTAGCTTCCATTTTATGATGCGCCAAATGTTTTCTATGGGTGAAAGATCTGGACTGCAGGCTGGCCAGTTCAGTACCCGGACCCTTCTTCTACGCAGCCATGATGCTGTAATTGATGCAGTATGTGGTTTGGCATTGTCATGTTGGAAAATGCAAGGTCTTGCCTGAAAGAGACGTCGTCTGGATGGGAGCATATGTTGCTCTAGAACCTGGATATACTTTTCAGTATTGATGGTGTCTTTCCAGATGTGTAAGCTGCCCATGCCACACGCACTAATGCAACCCCATACCATCAGAGATGCAGGCTTCTGAACTGAGCGCTGATAACAACTTGGGTCGTCCTTCTCCTCTTTAGTCCGAATGACACGGCGTCCCTGATTTCCATAAAGAACTTCACATTTTGATTCGTCTGACCACAGAACAGTTTTCCACTTTGCCACAGTCCATTTTAAATGAGCCTTGGCCCAGAGAAGACGTCTGCGCTTCTGGATCATGTTTAGATACGGCTTCTTCTTTGAACTATAGAGTTTTAGCTGGCAATGGCGGATGGCACGGCGAATTGTGTTCACAGATAATGTTCTCTGGAAATATTCCTGAGCCCATTTTGTGATTTCCAATACAGAAGCATGCCTGTATGTGATGCAGTGCCGTCTAAGGGCCCGAAGATCACGGGCACCCAGTATGGTTTTCTGGCCTTGACCCTTACGCACAGAGATTCTTCCAGATTCTCTGAATCTTTTGATGATATTATGCACTGTAAATGATATGTTCAAACGCTTTGCAATTTTACACTGTCGAACTCCTTTCTGATATTGCTCCACTATTTGTCGGCGCAGAATTAGGGGGATTGGTGATCCTCTTCCCATTTTTACTTCTGAGAGCCGCTGCCACTCCAGGATGCTCTTTTTATACCCAGTCATGTTAATGATCTATCGCCAATTGACCTAATGAGTTGCAGTTTGGTCCTCCAGCTGTTCCTTTTTTGTACCTTTAACCTTTCCAGCCTCTTATTGCCCCGTCCCAACTTTTTTGAGATGTGTTGCTGTCATGAAATTTCAAATGAGCCAATATTTGGCATGAAATTTCAAAATGTCTCACTTTCTACATTTGATATGTTGTCTATGTTCTATTGTGAATACAAGATCAGTTTCTGAGATTTGTAAATTATTGCATTCCGTTTTTATTTACAATTTGTACTTTGTCCCAACTTTTTTGGAATCGGGGTTGTACATACTTTAGATCAATCAATGTAGCTATACTGATATATTTAATTGTTAAATCTGACGATGGGCGGCACGGTGGTGTAGTGGTTAGCGCTGTCGCCTCACAGCAAGAAGGTCCGGGTTCGAGCCCCGTGGCCGGCGAGGGCCTTTCTGTGTGGAGTTTGCATGTTGTCCGTGTGGGTTTCCTCCGGGTGCTCCGGTTTCCCCCGCAGTCCAAAGACATGCAGGTTAGGCTAATTAATTGGTGACTCTAAATTGACTGTAGGTGTGAATGGTTGTCTGTGTCTATGTGTCAGCCCTGCGATGACCTGGCGACTTGTCCAGGGTGTACCCCGCCTTTCACCTGTAGTCAGCTGGGATAGGCTCCAGCTTGCCTGCGACCCTGTAGAACAGGATAAAGCGGCTACAGATAATGAGATGAGAATCTGACGATACAATCAATCACAGTATCGTTAATCATGGCCTTTTGACACTTCTGGCTTTCCATACTGAGAGCTCCATCTCACTGCTCTCTGGCACTGGGATCTGAAATCATCATTAAAACCACAACCTCGGACTGGTCTGTGAGCTCCATGTCCGGTTTAGGTTTGATTGATAGGAGTGTGTGATCTCAAATCTCTCGAGCGTTAATGAGATAGTCCCTGTCTGGGATTTGATCCTAGCCCTTTATTCCACACATTAAGAGTCGCCCTGATTGCACAAATGAAAACATCTAAAACATCTGGAAAGATGAAACGTTACCAGTTTGTCCATCTCAGTGCTCCGGTGAAGAGCGTCGGCATCCCCGCTATTGGCCATGAAGACAGTCGGTGAAGCGCGCGAGCGCACCGGGAACGTCAGAGCACGCAGATGTGCGTGTGTGTGTGCGTGTGTGTGTGGGTTAACCCTTTCAACCCCGAACCGCAGTACAGCACAGCACTCATCCACAGCACTGTTCTGGGTCCTCTTTGAATACATTCAGGCCTGGATCAGAATGAAGTCGAGTGACTCGGGCCTTTTAATGAACCGACTCCCAGAAAGAATGAATCATACAATCAGTGGTTGCATGATCAGAGACTTCTACACAGCAAATTCCTCAGTGTTGAATTAACACTTTCAGAGTTAATTTGTGTCCAATTGGACCTATATAAACACAGTAGGGTGTTAAATCAACACTCTGGGTGTTAATTCAACACTGGGGATTTTGCTGTGTACCACCACGTACAGCGCCCTCCACAAGTATTGGCACCCCTGGTTAAGATATGTTCTTAGGCTTCTAATAAATTCTTCTCATTCATCTCATTATCTCTAGCCGCTTTATCCTGTTCTACAGGGTCGCAGGCAAGCTGGAGCCTATCCCAGCTGACTACGGGCGAAAGGCAGGGTACACCCTGGACAAGTCGCCAGGTCATCACAGGGCTGACACATAGACACAGACAACCATTCACACTCACATTCACACCTACGGTCAATTTAGAGTCACCAGTTAACCTAACCTGCATGTCTTTGGACTGTGGGGGAAACCGGAGCACCCGGAGGAAACCCACACGGACACGGGGAGAACATGCAAACTCCACACAGAAAGGCCCTCGCCGGCCACGGGGCTCGAACCCGGACCTTCTTGCTGTGAGGCGACAGCACTAACCACTACACCACCGTGCCGCCCTAATAAATTCTTTTTTTTTTTTAAATAATATAGGCCAACAATGCAAAAAAAGACAACCTTTAATTCAAGTGCATTTATTCAGTGGGAAAAAAATCCCACATTAAGAAATAATTCTTTTACATGAAATTATGTGTGCCACAATTATTGGCACCCCTGATGTTAATACTTTGTACAACTCCCTTTTGCCAAGACAGCAACAGCACTTATATATATATATATATATATATATATATATATATATATATATATATATATACACACACACACTACCGTTCAAAGTTTGGGGTCACCCAGACAATTTTGTGTTTTCCATGAAAAGTCACACTTTTATTTCCCACCATAAGTTGTAAAATGAATAGAAAATATAGTCAAGACATTTTTCCGGCCATTTTGAGCATTTAATCGACCCCACAAATGTGATGCTCCAGAAACTCAATCTGCTCAAAGGAAGGTCAGTTTTATAGCTTCTCTAAAGAGCTCAACTGTTTTCAGCTGTGCTAACATGATTGTACAAGGGTTTTCTAATCATCCATTAGCCTTCTGAGGCAATGAGCAAACACATTGTACCATTAGAACACTGGAGTGAGAGTTGCTGGAAATGGGCCTCTATACACCTATGGAGTTATTGCACCAAAAACCAGACATTTGCAGCTAGAATAGTCATTTACCACATTAGCAATGTATAGAGTGGATTTCTGATTAGTTTAAAGTGCTTTTCTTTCAAAAATAAGGAAATTTCAAAGTGACCCCAAACTTTTGAACGGTAGTGTGTATATATATTTACCAGCTGGGAGGTCCATATGATGAATTTCACCATACGGACCGACCTTAAGCTGGTAAATAATATATTTTTTTCTTTACCAAATTCTAACAGAAAACGAGAGCGCCCGAAAGGCAAAACCGAGCCAAGTCGCCATTTTGAATCCTCATTCACGGCTGTAATGCAAATTGCTTCCTCCTCGGTATACAAGTGCACTTCCATGGCAGGAAAAAAAATACATTTTGCCGCCTATGTAGTCCTCTATTAATACAAATAGGAGTCATTCAGGATTCAGCCATGTTTTTGCTCGGCGTTAGCAAGTTAGAGGTTTTTAGCTTTCTCCTGAAATGTTCTCTTTTATGTCTTCTTCCTCAGGGTAGTAAAACTCGCTTTCACTGTGAACACTCGTTATCGCTATCCATGCTGTAAAATTAATGCTATTCTCCTGAGAAATGTGAAAATAAATGTTGACAAAAATTGCTACTGTGTTTGGTGTTGTGAACGAGCGAGTCGCCAGAGGTCTGTAACCAGGGTCTGTAACCGGGGTCCATACTGTAGGATCCGGACCCACTCGCCAGCCAATCAGAGCGCAGGATTTGGACCGCGAAAAAAATAATCTATCACATTTCACAAGATGGGAGAATACAGAGAGAGGGATCTTCGACCATTCCTCTTTGCACAATCTCTCTAAATCGTCCAGAGTCCTGGGTCCTCTCCTATGCACTCTCCTCTTCAGCTCACCCCACAGGTTTTCAATTGGGTTGAGGTTTGGGGACTAATACCCCTTTTCCACCAAATCAGTTCCAGGGCTGGTTCACAACTCATTCAACTTGCAAGCCAGCTGAGAATCAGTTTGCTTTTCCATAGCTCGGGGTGCCACGTCATTATGTCGCTGTATACGTCAGTTACGTTGCTGCGTTTGCATAAACCTTGGCACGAACATCGAAGCAACGACAACACGGAGAAGAAGAAGCAGCAACAACAACAATAATAATGGATGACTTCGCGTTTGTACAGCTGCTGCTTCTCGTCGCTTAAAAATGGCGACCTTTCGCGGTCTTGCTATTGTTGTTGGTCTTAACAACTCCGCCCCCGCTTTCCTCTGCCCCAGCAAAGAGTTGGTGCTGGCCTGTAACCAGTTTTTCTGGCCCCAGAGCCAGTTCTTTGTCAGTGGAAACAGAAAACCCGGTTCCAAACTAAGCACTGGCCCCGAACCAGCCCTGGAACTGCTTTGGTGGAAAAGGGGCATGAGATGGCCATGGGAGGAGCTTGATTTTGTGTCTGGTGAAGCATTTTTGTGTAGATTTGGCCACATGTTTAGGGTCATTATCTTGCTGAAAGACCCAGTGACGGCTCATCTTCAGCTTTCGGGCAGAGGCCACCAGATTTAGATTTAAAATGTCCTGGTATTTCAAAGAGTTCATGATGCCGTGCACCCTAACAAGGTTCCCGGGGCCTTTGGAAGAGAAACAGGCCCACAGCATCACCGATCCTCCCCCATACTTCACAGTAGGCATGAGGTGCTTTTCCGCATACTCATCTTTTGTGATGTATTAGTGTGTTTGTTGCCAAAAAGCTCTATCTTGGTCTCATTTGACCAAAGCACACGGTCCCAGTACTGCTTCGCGAACTCCAGATGTTTACGTTTATGCTTGTAAGTGAGAAAAGGCTTTTTCCGTGCATGCCTCCCAAACAGCTTGTTGGCATGTAGATAGCACCTGATGGTTGTTATGGAGACTTTGTGACCCCGAGATGCTCCTCTTTGATGCAATTCTCTAACAGTGAGCTTTGGAGAACTTTTTACTCCTCTTACCATCCTCCTCACTGTGCATGGTGGCAAGATAAACTTGCATCCTTGTCCAGGTTTGTTTGCCACTGTTCCAGTTGTTTTAAACTTCTTGATGATTCCTCTGACTGTAGATATGGGCCGGTGTAGGCGAGCGGCTATTTTCTTGTAGCCATTGCCTGACTTATGAAGGTCAACACACATCTGCCTTACTTGAATGGTGTGTTCTCTTGTCTTTCCCATGTTGAAGAGTGGATAAGAGAAATAGGCCTCTGTGTCACATCATATTTATACCCCAGGGAAACAGGATGTGATGAATTACTAATTAAAAGGTTCCTAGACACTCTGATCAACTTTATAAACTACAGTAGAAATGACAGAAATGCTTCAATTACATTTATTTTCTAGGAATTGTTATGGGTGCCAGTAATTGTGGAACAGGTGATTTTATGAAAAATAATTATTCCTGTCAGGGATTTTTTTTAATTCACTTGAGTTAAGGGTTACATTTCTCTACAATTTTCAGTGTGATATTATGCTTCTGCAATAAAAATTGAATTTATTTTAAGGCTTTTAACATGTCTTAACCAGGGGTGCCAATAATTGTGGAGGGTGCTGTAGGTGCCTGGATGAGGTGGACAGTGACCATCTGAACAAAGTTAAAGGCCCCGTCACACTTATTCGGAATTAGCAGGAATCAAGCAGAGCCAGCCAGAACGAAAAATTTTTCAAAATTCATGCCACATTTGGGCAGGAATTTCAAACTGACCAACATTCTTACAGCTTTGTAAGAATGCCATTCGAATACTTCATCCAGTATCTCACTGGGCTGTGACAGCCTGCGACTAGTTGGAGACACAACAATTGCGATAAAATATGCGAATTCAGTTCTCGCACTTCAGCCAGTATCTCACTTCACGGAAACTGACTTGAGAAGGGTTCGTGACGGCTTTGCGACACCAGCGACGCATTTGCAGCTATTTTGAGAGAAATTTTGTCGCACAAATTTTTTGAACACATTCAAAATTTCAGTGATGAAGGAGCGACTTTGCGACTCATGCGAGGAAATTGAGAAGCCCCGCGAATGTTTCAAGACACTTTTGAAACTCTCTCGCAAATGACGTTCACAATTTGTCGCAAGCTGTCGCAGCCCAGTGAGATACTAGCTTTAGAATGCACTTTGAACCCGCCTTGAATGATTCTTGCACATTCTGGGTGTATTAGCTTTTGAATGCAGTTCAAATGTAGTTGGAACACAGTAGGAATACCTAGAATGCTGTTAGAATGCTGTAAGAATATTAAAAATGCACTTCGAATGCCATACGAGTGTGGTTCAATTGCTGCCCGAATACCACCCGAAGTCTGGTTGGAAGGTGCCTTGAATGCTGCATGAATTCACCTCAAATGCAGTCAGAATGCTCCCGGAATAGCCGCCGAATGTTTCGAACGTCTACGAATTCAAAGAGAATGCAGCTCAAATACTTAGAATGTACTTCGAATATCCCAGAATATATGAAGAATTTTCATTCCGACGGCATTCCGGCTCATCCGAAGCACATTCAGGACATTCTGGCAGGATTTGAAGTGGCTTGCCATTTCGATTTTTCCTTCGAACACGATCAGAATGTTTCGAATGCTGTTGGAATGCCGTAAGAATATTTAGAATGCAGTCAGAATGCAGTTAGAATACACTTCGAATGCCGTTCGATATTTCTCCTCTTCGAATGCACCTCGAATGTTTTGAGCATGAGCAAAACATTCGGGCCGGCCACAAGAATGGGCCTGAATGTTTGGAATGCACTCAGAATTTTTAGAATGCACTTCGAATATCCAGGAATATATGAAGAATTTTCATTATGACAGCATTCCGGCTCATTCCGCCTCTAGCGTGACTATACTCTAATTCTCTTCTTCCTACAAGATAGTAACTTGTGTGCACAAGATTTTTTAAAAATCATCTTATGGGACAATTATCTTATGCACACAAGGTAATTTATTCCAACACGATAATAATTTGTTCCCTTTCGTATGAAACCCCTAAAGCTCTGGTCCAACCAATTCACTTCATAAGTCGCATAATTAGTTGATTAAGATCCACCTGTGTGCACTCAAAGTGTCACATGATCTGTCACATGACGTCTGTATAAATCAACCTGTTCTGGAAGGACCCTGACTCTGCAACGCTACTAAGCAAGCAACATGAAAACCAAGCAGTACTTCAAACGGGTCAGAGACAAAGTTGTGGAGAAATATAGATCAGCGTTGGGTTATTAAAAAAAACCCATCCCAAACTTTGAATATCCCATGGAGCACCATTAAATCCATTATAGCAAAATGAAAAGAACATGGCACCTGACAAGATAAGGCCGCCCACCAAAACTCACAGACCAGGCAAGGAGGGCATTAATCAGAGATGCAACAAAGACACCACAGAGAACACTGAAGGAGCTGCAAAGATCCACAGCGGAGATGGGAGGATCTGTCCATAGGACCACTTTAAGATGTACACTCCACAGAGTGGGGCTTTATAGAAGAGTGGCCAGAAAAAAAAGGTCATTGCTTAAAGAAAACACGTTGGAGTTTGCCCAACAGCATGTGGCAGACTCCCCAAACACATGGAAGAAGATTCTCTGGTCAAATGAGACTAAAATTGATCTTTTTGGCCATTATGGGAAATGCCATGTGTGGCGCAAACCCAACACCCTGAGAACACCATTCCTACAGTGAAGCATGGTGGTGGCAGCATCATGCTGTGGGGATGTTTTTCATGTGCAGGGACAGGAAAGCTGGTCAGGACTGAAGGAAAGATGGATGGCACTAAATACAGGGCAATTCTGGAGGAAAACCTGTTTGAGTTGGCCAGAGGTTTGAGACTGGGACGAAGGTTCACATTCCAGCAGGATAATGACCCTAAATATACTGCTAAAGCTACACTGGAGTGGTTTAAAGGGAAACATTTAAATGTCTTGGAATGGTCTAATCAAAGCCCAGACCTCAGTCCAATTGAGAATCTGTGGCATAACTTGAAGATTGCTGTACACCAACGTAACCCATCTAACTTGAAGGAGTTGGAGCAGTTTTGCCTTGAGGAATGGGCAAAAATCCCAGTGGCTAGATCTGTTAAGCTAATAGAGACATACCCCAAGAAACTTGCAGCTGGAATTGTAGCAAAAGGTGGCTCTATAAAGTATTGACTTGGGGGGAATGAATACCTATGCACACTCCAGATTTTGTTTTTTTCATCTTGTTTGTGTCACAATAAAACAACAATTTTCACTTTTAAAGTGGTAGGCATGTTGTGTAAATCAAATGGTGCTAACCCTCCAAAAATCCATTATAATTCCAGCTTGTAATGCAACAAAACAGGACAAACACCAAGGGGGATGAATACCTTTGCAAGGCACTGTAAATAACTTGTGCACACAAAATTTATTTTAATCACCTTATGGGACAGTTATCTTGTGCACACAAGTTATTATCTTGTTGGAACAAGTTGTGACTATCTGAACCAAGATAATAACTTGTTCCCACAAGATAATGAACTCATGCACACAATATTAAAAAAAAACAAAACACACACACTCCTTTCAGGACAATTATCTTGTGCACACAAGATAATTTGTTCCCAGAAGATAGTAAAAAAAAAAAAACCTCACCTTTAGGGACATTTGGGGCTAGAACTTAACACTGACACTGAAGTTGGGTACCACAGTGTTGACTTTTGAAATACTGCACACTGTCCTTGTTAATTGCTGGAAGGTCTATGGCTCAGAGACTATAGTTCACTTTTTATCCATGCTCTCTCTCTCTCTCTCTCTCTGTATTGTCTCATCTCATCTCATTATCTCTAGCCGCTTTATCCTGTTCTACAGGGTCGCAGGCAAGCTGGAGCCTATCCCAGCTGACTACGGGCGAAAGGCGGGGTACACCCTGGACAAGTTGCCAGGTCATCACAGGGCTGACATATAGACAGACAACCATTCACACTCACATTCACACCTACGGTCAATTTAGAGTCACCAGTTAACCTAACCTGCATGTCTTTGGACTGTGGGGGAAACCGGAGCACCCAGAGGAAACCCACGTGGACACGGGGAGAACATGCAAACTCCACACAGAAAGGCCCTCGCCGGCCACGGGGCTCGAACCTGGACCTTCTTGCTGTGAGGCGACAGCGCTAACCACGACACCACCGTGCCGCCCTCTCTCTGTATTGTTCTCTTCATAATTGTCAATTTCTGACCACAACACTGCTGCTGGCTAGAGATTTCTATTTGATGGACTGTTTGTTAACTTAAAAAAGTTTAAAATAATAATAATAATAATAATAATCGATTCTTTCTGGTAATCGATTCAACTGAATCACTTAAACGATTCACTGAAAAAAGAACCGATTCTGTGAACGTATTTGGTACTGTACCAGCTTAAACAGCCAATGATTACTGACATTTATTTAGAAATATTATTTTTTAAGCTCCACACAGAGGAAATATCAGTCAAAGTTAACACAGAGATTTATTTTATGATACTTTATAACCATAAAACATTTTAGCTTTTAAATACACCAAAACAATCCTTTTACTTTCTCTTAAGCAGACTGCTCAAGTTTTATTTTTTATTACATCTTTTTTCATAGCAACATTCTTACGTGTCAGTCAGTCGTTCAGGTCACGTGCAAAATTCCAACCTCACATACTTAACAGGGATCTGACAAAAATAAATACAGACAAACACACATGGAGACGTATAATTTAATTTATTAGCTTTTTGCCATAGCAAGATCTATACATGTACATACATTATGGCTTGGAAACCACTACAGCTTGCACCAATTACAGTGGCCCCATTGTACAATCTGCATGTCTTTGGACTGTGGGGGAAACCCACACAGACACGGGGAGAACATGCAAACTCCACACATCAAGGCCCCCATCAGCCGCAAGGTTTGAACCCGGAACCTTCTTGCTGTGAGGCGACAGCGATAACCACTACACCACCGTGCCACCACAATGTATGATGTAGACGATATAATAAATACACAGCTGTTTACCTTATGGTAAAGGTTATAAATAAAAAACGCACATCTTTAGTAGCATTCCTGAACAAATGTTCATCGTTGAGTTAAAATGAGAGGCGTTCCAAAACAAAATAAAGGAGACGTCTAATGCTCGTTAGAAATTAAAGGACATTTCGAGAAGTTTGTGATGAAGCAAAAACTTAAGGACCACAAAGCAAAATTCAAAAAGGATACGAAAAGTTGTCAGTATCCGTTAATAACTTAGCGAGTCTTCAAGTAATAAAATGTGCAATTGTCGTTCTTTTCTATTTCTTTCACACGGGTGAAATTTCTGGAGAAATGAAAAGCACTAGTGTTTAATGTTTAACACAACATAACGAAAGGATGAACACCAAACAACACTCACTACACAAAATTTAAAGATGCTTCAGAAGTGACCGTGTGTTCTCTTGTTGTTATTAATGAACCTGCTGTACAGGTTCAGGTGAGGTCAGAGGTCAATGGAGAACAAAAGCCGCAAGGTGAAAAGCGACTGGAGGTCGAAGGTCACTGGTAATTGGCTGCTGGAATCAGGGTGGAGGGGAACATGAGGACTCTTGCGTGCATGAAAGACAGATCGGGGAGGAGAGAGATCACCTGGGCTGCCTCCTGGCTGATCTCTTCATCTCGCTCGGGCTTCCTGTGAGAAAACACACACACACACGTACATACACACACATGTATCCATGCATGCACTGACACAAGGGGTGGAACAATGTGAAAAATGCAGGGTATGATAATAATAATAATAATAAAAATATGTTTAAAATTTTTTTGAAGTGCACACGATAGAGTGCATACCTCCGCCAAGCCACATATCAGCATCAAATTCAAATAATTTGATCCTCGGATAATACTAAAGCTGGACACCAAATTTCATCCAAACCCGTTTGCGACTTTTTGAGTTACGTTGGGAAAAGAGCGCGTATGATACTGAACTTATACAACATCCTGTATCTATACTCAGTGTCCACTTTAATAGGAACTTGTTCTTGATTCTAAGATCCCTGTTCTTGGCTGTCGGACTGGAACCCGATGCGCTCTTCTGCTGTTGCATGCTGAGATGCTTTTCTGCTCACCACGGTTGTAAAGAGTTATTATATGAGTTACTATACGAGTTCCTTCCTGGCAGCTCGAACCAATCTGGCCATTTTCCTCTGACCTCTCTTATCAACACCGAGTGCGCAAGTCTCTCTTGCCAGTACAAAGCCTCGACACTACTGAGACTCCAACAGCGTCTCCACGAGACAGTGCACAGAAACAGGGCCTATAAACCCAGGCTGAACTATTGAGGATCTCGGAGCAACAAGGGCCCTAGAGATGCAGAGTAAAGGCCTGCTGGCATGTGGACATGCCCTAACTCTCATCAACCTTGTCCCAACTATTGGTTAAATAATCGGCCAGATGAAGGTCGTAGTCTTGTAGTACTCGAGTCCGACTCGTGCCCTAATTTTAAGGACTCGTGACTTGACTTGGACTTGAGCACTGATGACTCGGACTCGAGCATTAACTGCATTAGGACTCACAAATTGGAGACGAGGACTCAGATTTTTTCTTTATTTTTCGTAACATGCCATAATAATTTGGCACAAGATATTTATATCTACATTAATTTTTTGTACTAATTTCGTGCAAGAGTGTCACACCTGCGTGCCTTGGCGCGTGCATCAGACAGACTCTCGGGTGCGCTCCGGACAGTGCGTGCGCTAAATGGACTCTCGGGCACTGCAATCAGCGCGCCTGTATAAAAACTGTGAAAACACACTTACTTTGCGAAGTATTGAGTTGCATTGCTGGCACATTGCCAAGCCTTATTTCCTTGTTTGGTTTCCTGATCCCTGATTTCCTGTTTCTCGTCTTTGATTCTGCCGAGCCTACGATAGCCTGTTTGTGCCTCGCTCGACCTATCGCCTGTTTCACCGTTTTACGATTTTGCCTGCCGTTCTGGATTGTTTACCGTCTTCTCTTATATTAATAAACGCACCTTCTGCACTTACATCCATCTCCCAACCATCTCTGACAGAATACTTCACACTCCCTGACAAAGAGAAGCACGTTCACCTGTTCATACGTCATTTTCAGGAACAAACTGATGTTAATGGCGCTGAAACAGCCACCATCAAATGGTGCGGTTGGGGTCTTGTTCTTGGACTTGACTAGGATCAATAGTGGACTCTACTTGAAATTTTTTCTTTAATGACTTGGACTTGAACACTGGGGACTCGAGACTGGACTTGGACTCAAGGTTTAGTGACTCGACTACAACACTGGCCTTGGTTGGCAATTCATCTAGGAGAAAGAAATACTCCAAATTCAAAACAGGTAGATAGGACTCGTCAGTCCTGGCAGATAGCTTATCTAGAGCAGTGTTCCTCAACCACTTTGTTTCTATTTTGCATTTTAATTTCTAATTTAGTACCAAATTAACGTCCTTACATTATATAAAATTATATGATCAGCAGCTTGAGTGAAAAGTAGAATATTTACATCAATTTACGAACTTCCTTCATGGAATGATTTGCTGTAAGGACATGGAGTGTGCATGGACTCCACAACAACGGAAGAGCTCGGACTTCTGACCTTTTGCTACAAATCTGCTTCGATTTAAATAGTGACCTAGAAACAGTGCCTAATCTTTTATTGTACCAGTCAAAAGTTTGTACACCCCATGGGGGAAGAAGCCATGGCTTCACGGTGAGAGAAGCAAGTTTGGGACCAAAAGGTTACCAGTTTGATTAAGCAGGAATGGCTGAATTTTATTTCCAATTCTCAGTGCAGTTGAGTTATAAGGGACACCTTAGCTAAGTGTGGAGATCTACTACATGACAGAGTTGCTCTTGGAGAACCATCTCAGTGCAGAGTTTAGCCACAACCTGGTTTAGAATCTACCAAGTTCAGAACCTGCTTTTGGAGGTTTATCCACCTGAATCCATTCCTCCACCAGTCATGTGTTGAATGCTTGTAATGGTCCAAGAAATCAATCAATCAAAAATATAATCTAATACTCAACAGCCATGAAGCCATGGCCTAATGGTTCGAGAAGTAGTTTTGGGACCAAAAGGTTGCTGGTTTGATTCCCTGAACCAGCAGGAATGGCTGAAGTGCCCTTGAGCAAGGCACCTAACCCCCTACTGCTCTCCAGGCTACTCTGGGTATGTTGTTAATGTCATTCATAGGTTATTTTGTATTTTCTACATTGTAGAATAATACTGAAGACATCAAAACTATGAAATAACATCTAGAACATATATGGGATTATGTGGTAAGCAAAAAGGGTCAAAAAACCAAAAATGTTTGATATTTTAGATTCTTCAAAGTATTACCTCGATGATGCTTTGTACACTACTGGCATTATTAACCAGCTTCATGAGGTCGTCACCTGGAATGCTTTTCAATTAACAGCTATGCCTCGTCAAAAGTTAATTCGTAGAAATTCCTGCTGCCTTAATGTAGCCTGGGAAATCCCATGCTGCTTTGCACAATCGTTCCGATCTGAAAAGACAGTATGGAAACTATAGTCTAAAGGCTCGCCTGAGTTAGGGAGCCAATCAGAGAGTGGGGAGGGGTGGAAAGACGGTAACGCGTACTACTCGGCAAACGGAAGCTTGTAGTTTATTTGGGACCGTTTACGGATCACATTTAACATGGCGGCGAGCGATACGAACCAAACTTTCGATCAAGCTTTGTCTTGCACAAACGGCAGTAATCGTTCGGTGCCATTGTTTTCCTATTTTTGTTTTGCCTTCTCTTTCTCCTTCCTTCTCTTCTTCGCCTCTTCGTCTTCTTCGTCGCTCTAACTACGTCAACAGGTACAACTGCCATGATTGGCCATGTTACGTCATGAACCGCTTGACGAAGTAAAGAGAAACGACGTCCATCATTACTTTAAGACATGAAGTGACTTTTAATTAATAACAATAAAGAAAAAATACTGACTTAGACAGAAGGTTTGTCCAAACTTTTGACTGGTACTGTATATTCAATATATTGAAATTCTTCACAATACCAAAAAAAAAGAAAAACTTCTTTTCATTTCCAGTTTTAAATGAAACAAAATTTCATAGCCTGCCAAAAAAGGAGGTGGTAGAAGGGAACAAATACCAGCAAATCTGTTTGAGCAGGACTAACGTACAAACCGTTAAAAATAGGCGGCCTTTCGGTTTCATAAAATCGGTGAAATTTAGTACGCTCTGAAATTTGGTCGTTGTGATACATGTTTATTTCTGTAACATCTCACAAACTATCAGGCTGGGAAGTTATTTAATTTGAGGGGATTAAAGCAAATAATGTGCATGAAATCGCTCGCTTCGCGCAGTCAAGCAGACAGGAAGTCCGTGTGTGTGTGCGCATGCGCAGGTTTACCTTTGAGCGTGCACTGACAGTTCCATCATTCTGTCACTAAACGAACAGCTGGTCACACTGAGGTGCTCGCTGAGCGCCGATATTTATTAGTTTGGTCCTGCGTTTCCTTTCCTTTGTATATAACATAACATCTTTTCTTCTTGCTTTCTTTCCATTACTGTAGTCGCTCTTTCACGTTTCATTCGCACACTCACGTCCTCCATTTTTCTCTCCTGTTTCAAATTTGTATCCCACAATGCCTTGTACGAACGGGGAAAGCCCACCACGTGATGCATGATGTAGTATCTTGTATTGGGTCATGGTGAAGCAGGAAAAAATAGCGGAGAATTTAGGGCCACGTGGAGATAAATTCATTAATTGTTCTATTAAAAAAACAAATAAAATTGGAAGTCTGTGATTCGAATTCAGTAGCTTTCGGTCCACTTAACAAAAATAACTGAGTGTCGGGGAAAATTCTTTTTATGACCCGCACTTGAAAAATCTGAAAGGCAGTCTAGCTTTAACCAAAGCAAAAACAGATCTGAGTGAAAGATGTTTCATCTGAAGAAAACAAAAAGTCCATTTCATGACAAAATAAATCCTGAACACCACAAAGAGAACATGTTAATTATAGAGATTAAAATGCATGTCGTTCAAGGGGGACATTTCCTTTAAGATCGTATGTTGAGACGTGTGTCTGTGTGTGTGTGCGTGAAGACACACCTGGTCAAAGTGCTATTCTTTTCAACGGTCTCCATCAATCTGGTGAAGGTGTCTGATACATTACTGCCAGTGTTATTGCTCTCTAGTTTAGCAGTGGTCAGTTCATACAGCTCTGGATCCACTCCTACACACACATACACATGTATTTACACCAGAATCCACAGACACTCTTGTTTTATCAGGTCACCTCTTGTTTTGTTTTTTTCCTCTCTCTCACTCACACACATGCGCAATTCAAGCCGAGCTTTCAGCGCAACACTGAGATTAGAACACAAAAGACAGGGAACGACACCCACAGTTTAGCACACCCTTATGAATCAAGCACAAACAACCCACACTCCACTGAAAGCAAAGACTCAAGCGCTCAAGACTCAAGCACTGGAAATGATTCAGAATGCCGAAGGAAGTGTGTTTAGTGTATGAGTAAACCGTTTTCGTTGAGCAAATTAAAAATCACACAAAGGTGTGACGAGATTGGTCCTCCATACATCAAAAACGAGGGCTCTCCATATTCCTAACCATTTTTTTTAATTAAAAATTAATTTGGTTTTGATAAATTCGGGTACTTTTTGTTTGTGAATGTATCAATATAATAAGAAAAATCACACGTTGGTGGAAGATATGAAGTTTATATTCTCGTGTCGAAAACCTCGCATTTTTCATCGGAAATACTTCGCGGATCTGAGTGACATATTTAAATAATATTGGCTGGCGTTGAGTGGTATATCAGATATATTCCATTCAGCTAGCATGATACTGAACGAGTCGAAGACGAGTAGCTGAATGGAATATATCTGATATACGACGAAAAAGTATTATTATAATACATACACATTCCTTTAGGGTCTTCAATGCGTCTTTCTCTTTCAAAATTCTCTCAAAATCTTCTGCAGCCGTGTTGGTTCACAAGTTGTCCCAGTCGCTCACTAGCACTGACGTGTGACGTCATGTTGTCTTGACAACCATGCGATATCGTAATCCGTATTCGACGCTCGTTCTATATTGGGTAGAGTGACGTAATACACACGTAGGATAAACGATATGCTAACAATATTGCATGCTATTGAACCAGATGAACTATTCCCTTCTTGCGGGTTTCGAACACATGTTCTTATTCCATCGAAAAAGTGTCCTGGATTTATAATAATTCCCAATATTTCACTCAAATCAGGTGGAGCAGAGAAATGAAGAGAGGGAAATTAACCCTCTTTCCTGAAAGGGCTTGATCCTAATATCTAGAGCAGAAGAAGCTAGGAAGGGTTCACATCATGAAAACCATCACCAAAAAACCCCCAACAAAACAAAACATGGAACTCTTCCCAAAGTACCACAAGTGAAAGAAATAGTAAGAAGGAGGAAATGAACGAAGGCTTCACAGCAAACCAATCACGGCACTTTATTAAAGATTTAAGAATGTGTGCGCGTATGAATGTACGCTATACCACAGCACGGTTGAACTCTCAAATCTGATTTGCCAGATGTTAATTAGTTATCCATAAAGAGCAGCCCTGACAGTAGTGCATCTCCAAACCAGAGGTCTAATACGTTATTGTTTCTATAGTAACGACTTCCACAGGGACTTGTATAGCGGATGCGCCATGTAAATGAATTTTAGCAAATGTGTTCGTTTAACAATTAGGGAAGGAGTCTCCAGTGTCAGCAGTGATGAAAGGAACCCGAATAGAAGAATCAGAGTCATTTCGGACTTGATTAGAGCTTTAACCTTACGTCTCAAAGTGAAGTTATCGACTTTTCGGTGTTTGAGTCTATAACGCAAGTGATAAAAGGAACTCATTTGTTTCACAGATATTCCGCAACATAAGTTGTAACTATAAATGGATAAAAAGTCTTGTTCTTTAATAAATAAAACTAGCATTCGCTTCTAAATTGCTGTGGTATAAGAGGAATAAAACACTTTGGGACTTGCTGTTAGAAGAAAATCAACTACGGGGTCATGTTGCTCCGCCCCGTCATTAATTATTTTTCTTGATAACAGCACAGATGCGGTGTTTTATTCTTTAGTTATGTCAGGCTGTGTACAGTGGCATGCAAAAGTTTGGGCACCCTTGCTGAAAATGTCTGTTACTGTGAATAGTTAAGTGAGCAGAAGATGAACTGATCATCAAAAGGCATAAGGTAAAGATGAGACATTTCTTTAATATTTTCCACAAGATTACATTTTTATTTCCATCGTTTACAGGCGTAAAATACCAAAAAATGAAAAGGACTTGTAGCAAAAGTTTGGGCACCCTGCATGGTTAATACCTAGTAACACCCCCTTTGGCAAGTATCACAGCTTGGAAACACTTTTTGTAGCCAGCTAATAATCTTTCAGTTCTTATCTGGGGGATTTTCACACATTTGTCCTTGCAAAAGGCTTCCAGTTGTACGAGTTTCTTGGGCTGTCTTGCGTGCACTGCTCTTTTGAGATCTATCCACAGATTTTCAATGATGTTTAGGTCAGGGGACTGTGAGGGCCAGGGGAAAACCTTCAGCTTGTGCCTCTTGAGGGATTCCATTGTTGATTTTGAGGTGTGTTTTGGATCATCGTTTTATTGTAGGACCCATCCTCTTTTTAACTTCAACTTTTTTTTACAGATAGTGTGATGTTTGCTTCCAGAGTTTGCTGGTATTTATTCGAATCCATGCTTTGCAACACAACCCCAAAGCATGATCGATCCACACCCATGCTTCAGAGTTGGAGAGGTGTTCTTTTCCTGGAATTTGGCACCCTTTTTTCTCCAAACATACCTTTGCACATTGTGGCCAAAAAGTTCTATTTTGATTTCATCAGTCCACAGGACTTGTTTCCAAAATGCATCAGCCTTGCTTAGATGTTCATTTGCAAACTTCAGACACTGAATTTTGTGGCTTGGACACAGGAAAGGTTTTCTTCTGATGACTCTCCCATGAAGGTCATATTTGTTCAGGTGTCGCTGCATAGTAGAACCGTGCACTACCACTCCAGGGTCTGCTAAATCTTCCTGAAGGTCTTTTGCAGTCAAACAGGGATTTTTATTTGCCTTTCTAGCAATCCAACGAGCAGTTCTTTCAGAAAGTTTTCTTCATCTTCCAGACCTCACCTTGATCTCCACTGTTTCTGTTAACTGCCATTTCTTAATAACATTACAATCTGAGGAAACGGCTACCTGAAAACACTTTGCTACGTTCTTGTAGCCTTCTCCTGCTTTGTGAGCATCAATTATTTTATTATTCAGAATGCGAGGGAGTTGCTTAGAGGAGCCCATGGCTGTTGATTTTAGGGACAAATTTGAGGAGTCAGAGAATTTATACAGCTTTGAAATCTGCATCATCTGACCTTTCCTAACGAAGAATTTGAACAAGCCACAGCTCAATAAATGTACTCAAATGTATTGGGGTTCTCAAACTTTCGCATGGTGTTCCTTTTCTTTTTTCACTCTCCAGTTGTACAAAACAAAAATAATACACAAATCTTGCTGAAAACGCTGAAATGTATCGTCTTTACCTTTATGCCTTTTGGTGATCAGTTCATCTTCTGCTCACTTAACTATTCACAGTAACAGACATTTTCAGTAAGGGTGCCCAGACTTTTGCATGCCACTGTATATACTAGGGGTGAAACAGTGGTCTACAAAATTAATTTGGAAAACATGCCCAAGTGGACCAATTTGATCTTTTGAAGTACAACCCCAATTCCAAAAAAACCGGGACACTGTGTAAAACAAATAAAAACAGAATGTGAAGATTCGCAAATCATGGAAACGCTATATTTCATTGAAAATAGTACAAAGACAAAATATCAAATGTTGAAACTGAGAAATTTTATTGTTTTTTTGAAAAATATGCGCTCATTTTGAATTTGATGTCAGCAGCACGTTTCAGAAAAGTTGGTATGGGGCAACAAAAGACTGAAAAAGTTGTGTAGTGCTAAAAAAAAAAAATTTGGTTAACTGGCAACAGGTCAGTAACATGATTGGGTATACAAAGAGCATCCTAGAAAGGCGGAGTCTCTCAGAAGTAAAGATAATAATGCTCCTCAATGTAAAATTGCAAAGAATTTGGGGATCAATTTATTCAGTAAGACAATGCCAAACCGCTTTCTGTGCATATTAAAACTGCATGGCTCTGTAGTAAAAAAGAGTCCGGGTGCTAAACTGGCCTGCCTGCAGTCCAGACCTGTCTCCTGTTTAAAACATTTGATGCATTATGAAGCATAAAATACAACAAAGGAGACCCCGAACTGTTGAGCAACTGAAATTGTATATCAGGCAAGAATGGGACGACATTTCTCTTTCAAAACTACAGCAATTGGTCTCCTCAGTTCCTAAACATTTACAGAGTGTTGTTAAAAGTAGAGGTGATGCAACACAGTGGTAAACATGCTCCTGTTCCAACTTTTTTGAAACTTGTTGCTGACCTCAAATTAAAAATGAGCAAAAAAAAAAAAAAAAAAATCTCAGTTTCAACATTTGATATGTTGTCTTTGTACTGTTTTCAATGAACTACACTGTAGGGGTTCCATGATTTGCAAATTATCACTTTCTGTTTTTATTTACAGTTTACACAGCGTCCCAATTTTTTTGGAATTGGGGTTGTAATCTTCAATCGAGACCCTGCCTGAAGAAGTTTGTTGCTTATTAAGTGACTTTTTGTGACATTATTATTTTCAATATCACTGATACTCATATCAAAATATTAATACTGTATCTATTTCAGATCTCCTGATACACCCTGAGTATATACAGTAGGTAATGTCAGTGTGTGCAGCTCAGGACTGTTCATGTCCTCTAACCTGGCATCGGTGTATCAGAGTCACTGTCTGAGCTACAGTCCTCCACCGGCCCAAAGAAATCAAGGTTGAGATGTGTGATGGCGCCCCCCGGTGCTGTGGTGCGTAATGGCAGCACACATGGAGGCAAGTGAGGGATATTAAAAAGCAAGGTTAATGCTTCCAAACACACACACACACACACACCTGCTTATAGACTTGAAGACTCGATATAAAGTTATAAAAATGAGTGAATCAGTTCTAAGGTTGAGAAAAGTTTAGCTTCAGTTTTCAGATTTGGGATTAAATTTGTATCACCGACACATTTACATAGATGAAAGTAATGATTTTAAGTTTTAAAAAATGTTTTTTTTCCTTCCTTCCACTTTTAAGCACTGACTTTGTTAAAACCAAAACAAGTCAAATGATCTACAGTACTGTGCAAAAGTCTTAGGCACCCTATTTTTTTTTCTTCGTTCATTTTCCAGCACAAAATTAAATGTTACAGGGGGAAAAAAAAAAGTTTGTATCTGAGCAGCATATTACATTAGAAGAGAGCACTTTTCAAGATGAAAAAAGAAACCATAATGAAGGCTACTGGGTTTTGGTGCAAAATTAAGAAGCGAGTGTGACAGTCAAAGGCTGTGTCCGAAATCATACACTCGTTCACTACTCCATATTCACTATCTAGGGAATTCTACAATGGTGCTTGAAAGTTTGTGAACCCTTTAGAATTTTCTATATTTCTGGATAAATATGACCTAAAACATCATCAGATTTTCACACAAGTCCTAAAAGTAGATAAAGAGAACCCGGTTAAACAAATGAGACAAAAATATTATACTTGGTCATTTATTTACCGAGGAAAATGATCCAGTATTACATATCTGTGAGTGGCAAAAGTATGCGAACCTCTAGGATTAGCAGTTAATTTGAAGGTGAAATTAGAGTCAGGTGTTTTCAAGCAATGGGATGACAATCAGGTGTGAGTGGGCACCCTGTTTTATTTAAAGAACAGGGATCTATCAAAGTCTGATCTTCACAACACATGTTTGTGGAAGTGTATCATGGCACGAACAAAGGAGATTTCTGAGGACCTCAGAAAAAGCGTTGTTGATGCTCATCAGGCTGGAAAAGGTTACAAAACCATCTCTAAAGAGTTTGGACTCCACCAATCCACAGTCAGACAGATTGTGTATAAATGGAGGAAATTCAAGACCATTGTTACCCTCCCCAGGAGTGGTCAACCAACAAAGATCACTCCAAGAGCAAGGCGTGTAATAGTCGGCGAGGTCACAAAGGACTCCAGGGTAACTTCTAAGCAACTGAAGGCCTCTCTCACATTGGCTAACGTTAATGTTCATGAGTCCACCATCAGGAGAACACTGAACAACAATGGTGTGCATGGCAGGGTTCCAAGGAGAAAGCCACTGCTCTCCACAAAGAACATTGCTGCTCATCTGCAGTTTCCTAAAGATCACATGGACAAGCCAGAAGGCTTTTGGAAAAATGTTTTGTGGACGGACGAGACCAAAATAGAACTTTTTTGTTTAAATGAGAAGCGTTATGTTTGGAGAAAGGAAAACACTGCTGTGGCAGCGGGGGCGTGGTCAAGCGCCGGTCTGTGACAGGAGGGTGGAGCCGGGGAAGGTGAGTGGCAGAATCGCGACACCTGAGGATAATTAACCTGTTTGTGTGTGTGTGTGTGTGTGTGTGTGTGTTTTCCCAGTAACCGCTCCCTATTTAAGGAGGCAGAGAGAGAGGAGAGGGAGTGCAACCCGGGACCAGACAAGTGTGCATGTGTGTGTATGGAAGGAAATATTTAGACTGAAAAGTTGTTAAAATAAATCATTTATCCGCCTCCAAGCATTGTCCTGCCGTCCTCTGTGCTCCACCCACACTCGAAACTCGCTACAGTGGTGCTGAAACCTGGGAAAAAGGTGGAGCACCAACACAGCAGCCCCATGGAATCCTCCCCGTTCGCGGACTTGGTCCACGCCCTCGCCACGGCTCAGCAGAGCCAGCACCAGGCACTTGTCATGCTCCGAAAGGAGCAGGAGCGCCGCTTCGAAGCCCTGGTGCTGGCCCAGCAGGAAGATCGAGAGGCGTTCCGGCATCTCCTCGCGGTGGCGGGGTCCACCAGCGCCCCGGCCGCAGGCCCGTCTCCCCTCACCGTGACCAAGATGGGCCCGCAGGACGACCCCGAGGCGTTCATCACATTGTTCGAGCAGGTCGCCGAAGCCTCGGGGTGGCCGATGGAGCAGCGCGCGGCGCGCCTCCTCCCCCTCCTGACGGGAGAGGCGCAGCTGGCCGCACTACAGCTCCCCGCCGACCGCAGGCTGGCCTACGCCGATCTTCGCCGGGCTGTCCTCCAGCGCGTGGGGCGCACGCCGGAGCAGCAGTGCCAGCGCTTCCGCACGCTGCGGATGGAGGAAGTCGGCAGCCCGTTCGCGTTCGGCCAGCAGCTCCGGGACGCCTGCTGGCGGTGGCTGAGGGCCGAAGATCGCGACGCCGAGGGAATCATCGACCAGGTGGCGCTGGAACAGTTCATCGCCCGCTTACCAGCCGGAACCGCGGAGTGGGTCCAGTGCCACCGCCCGGCGTCGCTGGATCAGGCCGTGGGACTGGCGGAGGATCATCTGGCGGCTGTTCCGGCGGCAGGACAGCGGACATCATCAGCTTCTCTCTTCTCTTCTCTCTCTCTTTCTCTCCCCCCTCCTCTCGTGTCCCGTCCTCTCCCCATTCCCCCACCGCGGAGGCGGGGGCCGGCTCCACCCCAGCCGGCCCGCCGCACCCGTGGTGCCCTCCCGTTTCCCCCTTCTGTGTCTGTCTCTCCCCCCCCTCAGGTGAGTGAGCCCCAGAACACAGCTGCAGAGGGAAGGCCCGGGCCGGTCTGCTGGCGCTGCGGGGAACCGGGCCACCTGCAGCAACAGTGTGCAGCGATGGAAGTGGGGGCGGTGGTGCGGATCCCCGACGCGCCAGAGGCTGCCCTCGATCGGGCCGGAGCGTATCGCATACCGGTAAGTGTACAAGGGGCTACATATCAGGCGTTGGTGGATTCAGGTTGCAATCAGACCTCAATCCGCCAAAGCCTGGTGCAAGACGAGGCATTGGGGGGAGCACAAGGGGTGAAGGTGTTGTGTGTGCATGGGGATATTCACAGCTACCCGTTGGTGTCGGTCCACATACATTTCAGAGGGGAAAAATCGATAGTGAAGGCGGCGGTTAATCCTCGCCTTACCCACTCTTTGATTTTGGGGACTAATTGGCCGGGATTTCGGGGTTTAATGGCACGCCTAGTAAAGAGTGGGTCCTGCCAGTTGACAGGGGAGGGTCCCGGTGTCGCTTTGGCTGGAGCTGCGGTCGCAGAGCCGTCTACGTCATCTCCGCGACAGAGTGAGGAGCCACCGGCCCCTCTTCTTTCTATTGGGGAATCCCTCGTGGATTTCCCACTGGAACAATCGCGAGACGAGACTCTGCGACATGCGTTTGACCAAGTGAGAGTAATCGATGGTCAGACGCTCCAGCCGAACGCCACCCCGTCCTTCCCCTATTTTTCCATTTTGAAGGATAGGTTATACCGAGTGACGCAGGACACTCAGACAAAAGAGCGAGTCACCCAATTGTTAATTCCAAAGAGCCGCCGGGAATTGGTATTCCAGGCAGCTCACTTTAATCCCATGGCTGGACACCTCGGGCAGGATAAGACACTCGCCCGGATAATGGCCCGATTCTATTGGCCGGGGATTCGCGGCGACGTCCGTAAGTGGTGTACGGCGTGCCGCGAATGCCAGTTAGTAAATCCAGCGGCCATTCCAAAAGCGCCCTTGCGCCCCCTACCATTAATCGAGACCCCATTCGAAAGAATTGGGATGGATCTCGTCGGGCCATTAGATCGGTCAACACGAGGGTACCGCTTTATATTGGTTCTAGTGGACTATGCAACGCGATACCCGGAAGCAGTGCCTCTTCGCAATATCTCAGCACGCAGTATTGCGGAGGCCCTCTTCCACGTCATCTCCCGGGTTGGAATCCCGAAAGAGATTCTGACTGACCAAGGCACCTCGTTTATGTCACGGACACTGAGAGAACTGTATGGGCTACTGGGTATTAAGCCGATCCGCACCAACGTGTATCACCCACAGACGGATGGTTTAGTTGAACAGTTCAATCGCACCCTCAAGAACATTATCAAAAAATTCGTAAGTGAGGACGCACGTAACTGAGTTAAGTGGCTCGAACCCTTGTTGTTCGCAGTGCGAGAGGTCCCCCAAGCCTCCACGGGGTTCTCCCCGTTTGAATTATTATATGGGCGTAAGCCGCACGGCATCTTAGATGTCCTGCGGGAAAATTGGGAGGAGGGACCTTCACAGAGCAAAAACGAAATTCAGTACGTTATGGATCTGCGCGCAAAACTCCACACGCTCACCCACCTAACTCAGGAGAATTTGCGGCAGGCCCAGGAACGGCAAGCCCGCCTGTACAACAAGGGAACGCGCCTTAGAGAGTTCACTCCGGGAGATAAGGTACTCGTCCTGTTGCCCACGTCGAGCTCCAAATTAATCGCCAAGTGGCAAGGACCCTTTGAGGTCACACGGCGAGTCGGGGACGTCGACTATGAGGTTAGGCGAACGGACAGGGAGGGGGCGCTACAGATCTACCACCTCAATCTGCTGAAACTCTGGAACGAGGAGGTCCCCGTGGCGTTGGTGTCGGTAGTTCCGGAGAAGGTGGAGCTGGGGCCGGAGGTCCAAAAAGGGTCATTGGCAACACGTACCTCTCCGGTCCCCTGTGGAGACCACCTCTCCCCGACCCAACTCACGGAGGTCGCCCAGTTGCAGGCCGAGTTTTCGGATGTGTTCTCGCCCCTGCCCGGTCGCACTAACCTCATAGAGCACCACATAAAGACGCCCCCGGGGGTGGTAGTGCGGAGCCGTCCTTATAGATTACCCGAACACAAAAAAAAGGTGGTTCGGGAAGAACTTCAGGCCATGCTCGAAATGGGCATCGTCGAGGAGTCCCACAGTGACTGGAGCAGCCCGGTGGTCTTGGTTCCCAAGGCCGACGGCTCGGTCCGGTTCTGTGTGGACTATAGAAAAGTCAACGCGGTGTCTAAATTCGACGCGTACCCAATGCCTCGTATTGATGAGCTGCTCGATCGACTAGGCACGGCTCGCTTTTACTCGACACTGGATTTGACGAAGGGATATTGGCAGATCCCCTTGACTCCATTATCCCGAGAGAAAACGGCCTTTTCCACACCGTTCGGCTTACACCAGTTCGTCACACTTCCTTTCGGGCTGTTTGGGGCGCCCGCTACGTTTCAGCGGCTGATGGACCGGGTCCTCCGGCCCCACGCCACCTATGCGGCCGCTTACCTAGATGATATCATCATTTATAGTAATGATTGGCAGCGGCACCTACAACACCTGAGGGCCGTCCTTAGGTCGCTGAGGTGGGCGGGACTCACTGCCAACCCGAAGAAGTGTGCGATTGGGCGGGTGGAAGTACGGTATCTGGGCTTCCACTTGGGCAACGGGCAGGTGCGTCCCCAAATTAATAAGACGGCAGCGATTGCGGCCTGCCCAAGGCCCAAGACCAAAAAGGGGGTGAGGCAGTTCCTGGGGCTGGCTGGCTACTATCGTAGGTTTATACCTAATTATTCAGACGTCACCAGCCCGCTGACTGACCTCACTAAAAAGGGGGCGCCAGATCCGGTCCAGTGGACGGAGCAGTGCCAGCGGGCTTTCTCTGAGGTAAAGGCTGCACTGTGTGGGGGGCCACTTTTACACTCCCCTGACTTCTCTCTCCCTTTTGTGTTGCAGACCGATGCGTCGGACAGAGGGCTGGGGGCCGTTTTGTCCCAGCAGGTGGAGGGGGAGGACCGGCCGGTCCTGTACATCAGCCGGAAGCTGTCAGTGCGTGAGGGGCGCTACAGCACAATTGAAAAAGAGTGCCTGGCGATTAAGTGGGCGGTCCTCGCCCTCCGTTACTACCTGCTGGGGCGCTCTTTCACTCTCTGTTCGGACCACGCGCCCCTCCAGTGGCTCCACCACATGAAGGATGCCAACGCGCGGATCACCCGTTGGTATCTGGCACTCCAACCCTTCAACTTCAAGGTGGTCCACAGGCCGGGGGCGCAGATGGTCGTGGCGGACTCCCTCTCCCGTCAAGGGGGGGGGTCGGCTGCGGGCCGGACGAGCGCCCGGCCTGAGTCGGGCGGTGGGGGTATGTGGCAGCGGGGGCGTGGTCAAGCGCCGGTCTGTGACAGGAGGGTGGAGCCGGGGAAGGTGAGTGGCAGAATCGCGACACCTGAGGATAATTAACCTGTTTGTGCGTGTGTGTGTTTTCCCAGTAACCGCTCCCTATTTAAGGAGGCAGAGAGAGAGGAGAGGGAGCGCAACCCGGGACCGGACAAGTGTGCGTGTGTGTGTATGGAAGGAAATATTTAGACTGAAAAGTTGTTAAAATAAATCATTTATCCGCCTCCAAGCATTGTCCTGCCGTCCTCTGTGCTCCACCCACACTCGAAACTCGCTACAACTGCATTCCAGCATAATGTGTGAAACATGGTGGTGGTGGTGGTAGTATCATGATTTGGGCTTGTTTTGCTGCATGTGGGCCAGGACGGCTTGCCATCATTGAAGGAACAATCAATTCTGAATTATACCAGCAAATTCTAAAGGAAAATGTCAGGACATCTGTCCATGAACTGAATCTCAAGAGAAGGTGGGTCATGCAGCAAGACAACAACCCGAAGCACATAAGTCGTTCTAGCAAAGAATGGTTAAAGAAGAATAAAGTTCATGTTTTGGAATGGCCAAGTCAAAGTCCTGACCTTAATCCAATCGAAATGTTGTGGAAGGACCCGAAGCGAGCAGTTCATGTGAGGAAACCCACCAACATCCCAGAGTTGAAACTGTTCTGTACAGAGGAATGGGCTAAAATTCCTCCAAGCCGGTGTGCAGGACTGATCAACATTTACCGGAAATGTTTAGTTGCAGTTATTGCTGCACAAGGGGGTCACACTAGATACTGAAAGCAAAGATTCACATACTTTTGCCACTCACAGATATGTAATATTGGATCATTTTCCTCAATAAATTAATGACCAAGTATAATCTTTTTGTCTCATTTGTTTCACTGGGTTCTCTTTATCTACTTTTAGGACTTGTGTGAAAATTGATGATGTTTTAGGTCATAGTTATGCAGAAATAATTCTAAAGGGTTCACAAACTTTCAAGCACCACTGTATATAGAGGACTATATAGTGAGCTCATTGGTAAAATGAAAAAACACTTTTGGACACTACTCCGCCGCGTGGTTATTTACGTCATTACTGTCGCACAATTAAAACATGCCAGCTCAATCAGCTGGTGGATTTTCAAAATAATAAATACATGCATGTATGTATTTTTGTGGACAGCACGGTGGTGTAGTGGTTAGCACTGTCGCCTCACAGCAAGAAGGTTCTAGGTTCGAGCTCAGTGGTTGACAGGGGCCTTTCTGTGTGGAGTTTGCATGTTCTCCCATGTCTGTGTTGGTTTCCTCCCAAAGACCTGCAGGTTAGGTTAATTGGTGGCTCTAAATTGACCGTAGGTGTGAATGGTTGTTTGTCTCTACGTGGCGGCCCTGTGATGATCTGGAGACTTGTCCAGGGTGTAACCCGCCTCTCGGACATAGTCAGCTGGGATAGGATCCAGCTTGCCTGCAACTCTGCACAGGATGAGTGGTTACAGACAATGGATAGATGTATTTTTGTGACAAATCCATCTTATACTTCGCATCTTTCCCACATTAATAAATACAAAGTACTTTGTGTCTGCTGCATCTTTCAGTTCTTTTAAATCAAGACTGGATCCTTTCTTTCTTCTTTGCTGCTGCCTTTTATTAAATAAAATCTGAGGCTTTGGATTAATTCCTCATTCGGCACTCAAACTTTTATTGTTGTATTTTATCTGTCTTATTCAATTTTAGCTTTTTTATATTCTCTTACCATTTATAATTGTACCTGAATGTCTCTTTATAACGTGTTTCTTCCTCCGTCCATTCACCCCAACATACTTTTTTTTTCTTTCAACGCTACCGCAATGCATGATGGTAAATATTGCTTGGCTAGTGCCCCATTGGTTCTACACTACTTTTCATGGTGCATTATGGGATACTATGAGTCCACTATATAGGGTGTAATAATTCTCACTGTACATTCAGACAGCACTACAAAATGGTGAACTTACTACTATATAATCCACTATACAGGGAGGAGTGAGTGATTCTGGACACAAGGAAAGTGTCCAGAAGAACTGTGTCTGGTTCTGTAAGATGCTCAGTAAAACCTACAGCTCGTTTTCTTATAAAACTGCACTCATTGTACCTGAGACTGCTATTTTTTTTTAAAGCAAAGGGAATTTTGTCTCGTACCAAATACTGACTTTGTTTCATTTATTATGGCTTACTGCTTATTGTATTTTTTTCTTGTTGAACCATTTCATTATTTTTTAAAGCCATTTTTAGTCTACAGCATTTCTTTACTTTACACGTGCCTAAGACTTTTGCACAGTACTGTATGTTGTAGATATTACAGCTTGTTGACACATTTAAAGGTTCCTCACTGAGGATTTACATACACCCGCTTAGATTTAATTCAGTGGTGCTGAAATTTCCAAAATGTCTTGTCAAAGCCAAGGCCTCTTAACTTCCTGTTAGTGATCATGATTGACTACAACTGGTACCTTCACTGTGCGTAGCATAAAAAGTTTGTTAATGCATAGAAAAGTTATTGGGAGGTGTAGCTACTTTGCTCAGGTCTGGAAGAAGACCCAAAATGTCATCTTCAGCTGAGAGGAAATTGGTTTGGATGATCAGGAACAACCCAGGGACCTCTAAGGCACAGATCTGCCATTATCTGAAAGTTGCTGGAACATCAGGGTCACTGTCTACAGTCAAGTGAGGTTTACATCACCATGGACTGCACCATGGCTGCTGTCCAAGAAAGAAGCCCCTGCTCTGAAGTTGGCACCTTCAAGCTCGAGTAAAGTTTGTTTTAAATGGGAGACAGGTCTGGACTGCAGGCAGGCCAGTTTAGCACCCAGACTCTTTTACTACAGTGCCATGCAGTTTTAATACGTACAGTACAGAAAGCAGTTTGGCATTGTCTTGCTGAAAGAAGGAAGGCCTTCCCTGGACAAAGAAAAAGCCTTCTGGAGGAAAGTTTTATGATCAGATGAGAAAAAGATTGAGTTGTTTGGCCACAATGACCAGAGGTATGTTTGGAGGAGTAAATGTGGGGAACTGTTTAGTATGGTGAAACAAAGTGGACTGAATAGCTCAGAATTCTTCAGCAGAACCTCAAACCATCAGATAGATGGTTGAAACTTGGACACAGTTGGGTGTTCCAGCAGGACAATGACCCAAACACGTCAAAGCTGGGTGTGAAGGATAAAGCAGGCTAATATTAAGCTTTTGTTATGAATGGCCTTCCCAACGTCCTGACCTCAACCCTATTGAAAATATCTGGACTGTGCTTAAACGTCAGGTCTGTGCCAGGAAACACACAAACTGACTTGAATTCTACTAATTCTGACAAGAAGCGTGGTCAAATATCCAACCTGAATTCTGCCAGAAGTTTGTTGATGGCTACCAAAAGCATCTGGTCAAAGGGAAGTTGATACAAGTTTAGATACAAGATATATTAGGTGTGCTGTATGTAAATTTTGACCCCATATTGCACCAATTTTTTTTCCCTATTAAATGTGTTGTACAATCATTCAGCCACAGAAAAAGAACAGTTCAAAGAGATCATTGAAAGCCCAAAGCTGTAGACCACAAACAGCTTAAAAATAATGAAACGTTTCAACATTTAAAAAAAAAAAGCAGTAAGCCATAATACACCTCCAATTCCCCAAAAGTTGGGATGCTGTGTAAACTGTAGATAAAAACAGAATGTTATAATTTACAAATTATAGTAACCCTATATTTCATTGAAAATAGTACAAATGTATCAGATGTTGAAACTGAGAAATGTTTTTTTTTTTTTGAAAAATATATGCTCATTTTGAATTTGATGTCAGCAACACATTTCAAAAAAGTTGGGACAGGGGCATGTTTACCATTGTGTTGTATCACCTCTACTTTTAACAATACTGTAAATGTTTGGGAACTGAGGAGACCGACTGCTGTAGTTCTGAAAGGGAAATGTCGCCCAATTCTTGCCTGATATATACTTTCAATTCCTCAACAGTTCAGGGTCTCCTTTGTCATATTTTGTGCTTCATCAATGCACCAAATGTTTTAAATGGGAGACATGTCTGGACTGCAGGCAGGCCAGTTTAGCACCCAGACTCTTTTACTACAGAGCCATGCAGTTTTATTATGTGCAGAAAGTGGTGTGGCATTGCCTTGCTGAAAGAAGGAAGGCCTTCCCTGAAAAAATTTTTGTCTGGATTTTGTCTGAAACGTGTATATATCATTCAGCATTAATGATGCCTTCCTAGATGTACAAACTACCCATGTCATGTGCACTAATGCACCCTCATACCATCACAGATGCTGGCTTTTGAACTGTGAACTGATAAGCCAGATGGTCCCTCACCTCTTTAGCCTGGAGGACGTGGTATCCGTGATTTCTAAAAAGAATTTCTACTTTTGATTCGTCAGACGGGGCGGCACGGTGGTGTAGTGGTTAGCGCTGTCACCTCACAGCAAGAAGGTCCTGGGTTCGAGCCCCGGGGCCGGCGAGGGCCTTTCTGTGTGGAGTTTGCATGTTCTCCCCGTGTCCGCGTGGGTTTCCTCCGGGTGCTCCGGTTTCCCCCACAGTCCAAAGACATGCAGGTTAGGTTAACTGGTGACTCTAAATTGACCGTAGGTGTGAATGTGAGTGTGAATGGTTGTCTGTGTCTATGTGTCAGCCCTGTGATGACCTGGCGACTTGTCCAGGGTGTACCCCGCCTTTCTCCCGTAGTCAGCTGGGATAGGCTCCAGCTTGCCTGCGACCCTGTAGAAGGATAAAGCGGCTAGAGATAATGAGATGAGATTCGTCAGACCTCGGGACAATTTTCCACTTTGCCTCAGTCCATCGTAAAAGAGTTTGGGCCTCGAGAAGGAGGCGGTGTTTCTGGATATTGTTTATATCTGGTTTTAACTTGCATTTGTGGATGCAGTAATGAAGTGTTTTCACAGACGATGGTTTTCTGAAGTGTTCCTGAGCCCATACAGTGATTTCCACTACAGACACGTGTCTGCTTTTAATGCAGTGTCTCCTGAGGGCCTGAAGATCACAGGCATCCAATGTCAGTTTTCAGCCTTGTCTCTTGCATACAGAGATTTCTCCAGATTCTCTGAATATTTTAATGATATAATGGACCACAGATGATGCGATCCACAAATTCTCTGCAGTTTTACATTGAGGGATGTTATTCTTAAATTGTTGCACTGTTTGCCCTAGCAGTCTTTCACAGAGCAGTGAACCCCTCCCCCTCTTTACTTCTGAGAGACTCGCCCCCTCTGGGATGCTCTTTTTTGTACCCAGTCATGTTACTGACCTGTTGACAAATAACCAAATTAGTTTTTTTTTCCTTTTTTCAGCATTACACAACTTTCAGTCTTTTATTCCCCTGTACCAAATTTTCTGAAACGTCGTTGCTGATATCAAATTCAAAATGAGCAGATTGTTTTTCAAAAAAAAATAAAATTTCTCAGTTTCAACAGTCGATGTGTTATCTTTGTATTATTTTCAATGAAAAGTCAGGTTTCCATGATTTGCAAATCTTCCCATTGTTTTGTATTTATGTTTTTACACAGGGTTACAACTTTTTTAGAAATTGGGGTTGGAAATGAAACCAAGTCAATATTTGGTGTGAGACGACCCTTTGCTTTTAAATAAATAAATAAAAAAATTTAAAAAATAGCAGTCTCAGGTACAGTGAGCGCAGTTTTATAAGGAAATGAGCTGTAGGTTTTACTGAGCATCTTACAGAACCAGCCGCAGTTCTTCTGGACACTTTGATGGTCGCACTCGCTTCCTCATTTTGCACCAAAACCCAGTTGCCTGCATTATGTTTTCTTTTTTTAAATCTGAAAAGTGCTCTTTTATGGAATATGCTGCTCAGATACAAGCTTTTCTTTTTTAAAAAGCTTTAATTTCATGCTGGAATACAAACGAACATTGGGAACACTAAAATGTTTTTGTACTGACTCGATAATGTAGAAGTCATAATAAACAGGGTGCCTAAAGGAATGAATCTTCATTAGACTTAATAAAGAAGAGGAAAGAAAAGTGCATCATCTTGAAAAGAGATTTCAATAGGACAGACAGACAGACAGACAGACAGACAGTCAAATCAGGAAAGAATAGGGAAAAAAACCCCCAAAAATGTAAGGAAATATGATGCACAATATAAACCTTTTTATTTCACTTATTTTACAAGGGTTGTCCTATGCACAGGTTTTTTTTTTTTCATTAATTATAATTCAAACCTGAGAAATGAAGAGTCCAAAATCGAAAGTTGCACCAGAAATCAAATCAAAAATCACAGTTTATCATCTTTTTATCAGGAAGATTGATTGACGAGCAAGAGAAAAAGGAAATGAAACAAGAAGACAGAACAGTTCAAACACAAACTGTTGAAATTAAAAGATATATTTAAAGAACGACATCTTTTTAACGCTAATGGTCTTTGTAAATCTGAAGGTCTTTGCAGCGAGGTGTGGTCATATTCTGAAGATCTGAAAGATTAAGATTGAAATTAGAGTACGTATAGAACTGTAGATTCATTTCAGAAATACTAATGGATCAAAAAAAAAAACCCTCAAATATTAAGCAGGTCATCTTTTTCCATAACATTTCCACACCATTTTATTTTTTTCATAAAATTAATTCTCTTTTGGATTGGAGACCACAAAGTGCAGGAATTAAATTCGAGTAGCATGGGACACACGAAAAACTTCACAAGTGCATTTTAATATGTTCCAATACCACCACTTGCCCTCCTCTCTTCCCCTTGAGAGAATCCCTATTATAATATTTATGGTTTATCAGGTTAATTTCATTTGATTTGTGTTTCGATAGCAGATAGATTGACACAATGTGAGCAGGAACTTCAGGGGTGGACAAATCAGTAGCCCAGATGCTTGGATCCAGGCTATTGTGTTTTTTTTTTTTTAATTAATCACCGGCCCAGCAGGAAAATAAAAATATTCCTCACTGACTTTTGCAAACCAAGTTTTTCATTTGGTGTACATGTTCAAATATAATACTAACTCAATGCACCTTGACGCTGTAATTATAGCGCATTCTTCTGAACCCCACCTCCTGCTTGACGTCACGCATCGTCCGTTCTGTTAGTCAAACACAGTTTATTCTAGCCACATTCACTGGATATGAGCAATCGCATGCTCTGATTGGCTACTCTACTACTAGGCTGTCAGCTCAATATACCGTGAGTAGAGAAAAACAAAATGGCGGCGCATGTCACTGAACCAACAGAGGACGAAAAAAAAAAAACATTTTTTTCAAGAATTATTATAACATTTTTCACAAATTGCTCCTGTCTTTTCGCGGGTTTGTTTACACTCTAAGTGGAAATGATTTTTGCCGGACATTTTGTATAAAGTTTTAAATTTATCGAATTTGCAAAAAATAAAAATACGTTCCATTTCTCAAAATCCAGTGAATGTGAATAGAATAAAACAGCTATTCCACTCAATCTCGTCGTACATGGCTTATAGCTGACTCGGTGCTACGTGCATCGTTGGCTATCAGCTCATGTACGACTCGATTTCGTGGAGTAATTGTGACTTAAATATCCTTTCACAATCAATCAGGAATGTATGAATAAAATGACAAGTGTCATATAAGTCTCCTACTAATCACCGAGTCCACCCAGTCACCTCATAGTTAAACAGATCAGCGTAAATAAAGATGCAGACAGAACAGGGTCAAAACTTTGGCCAATGACTTGCTGACATTTTGGAGAAATTTTGTTAATTAATATTCACTGAAGGCAACGTGAAGATCGGTGAATAATAACAATAATAATAAAGACGAAGTTGAGGTAAACTTTTAAATAACATTGGCTAGCCTTTTTTTCCATGGTACATCAGTCAACGAGTTCAATTATCATGCTAGCTGAATGGAATATATCTGATATACCACGAAAAAAAAGCCAGCCAATATTATTATTATAATAATACATACAACACTCCTTTCAGCTGTTCAACCCGTCTTTCTCTTTCAAAATTCTCTCAAAATCTTCTGTATTTAACAAAGCAAACCTGGAGGCCATGTTTGTCTACAAATTGCCACAGTCACTCGCTAGCGTGGAACTTGTACGTCTCTGGGGGTGTTCACACGGCAACTTTTACTCCGGTGTAGCACCGGGGCTGCCCCGGTAGAGCGTTCACACGGTACAAAGTTATACCGGTGTAGCCCCTGAAAGCTGCTTAAACCGGTGCAAATCTAACCCTGCTCGGGAGGTGGTTTAAGAAATTTACTCCGGAGTAAATGCTAGTTTGCGGGGCAGCACTGATATAAAATGGGACGTCTGAACGCTACAGGTGTCGACTCGCTACGCGTGAGGAGAGTTGATTACATACGGGCATTGCATAATTTGCATCCTGGTATTTTGCGCTTCCAAAATGGCGAATATCAACAACAACAGAACTGCGCGTCTTCCAGTGTTGCCAGATTGGGCGGTTTTAAGTGCATTTTGGCAGATTTGAACATATTTTGGGCTGGAAAACGTCAGCAGTATCTGGCAACACTGGTGTCTTCATCCACGTTGTTTTCCCGGCGCTTGGTGATGCCATGACAACCGGGAAAAGGAAGTACATTTTCACGCATGCGCATATTTCATTTCCGCATTATTACTATCGTATAGCATGGTCGCAAAAACTGCCGTGTGAACGCAAGTGGGGCTGCACCGGTGCTAACACGCTTCTCTCTAGTAAGCAGGTTTGTGACGTGAACGCTCCACAAAATTTACACCGGTGTAAGATATATCGCAACAAAATACATCGGTGCAGCATCGATGCAAATATGTGCCGTGTGAACACCCCTTCTGACGTGCGAGGTCGTTGTCTTGACAACCATGCAATATCGGAAACCATATTCACCGTTCATTCTCCATTGGGTAGAGTGACGTACTGTAATACACATAGGATAAGCGACGTGCTAACAATATTGCATGCTATCGAACCAAATGAATGAAAGCCGCTAGAAGGGAATAGAACACGTTTTTATTCCAAAAGTGTCCTGTATGTACTGTATAATAATCACCAATATTCATTGAGCATGAGGTGGATAATTGTTTTAGTATAAATACACAGGTGATTATTTAAAAAAAAAAAAACCTGTGTGACAAATTTCAAAAGCAGCATGCAAATGTAATAACGGTGCGACGCAGACTTGTGTCCCATAAAATACTTTGTTTTGAAATCGATAAAATAAAATCACAAGTCCACGTTCCCTTTGAATAGTTTTAGACCAAACTCTGTAGCATCTTTACTGCTTTTAGGAACAGCGTTCTCTTTCATCATTTGTAATTCTTCCTCACTTCCGGTGACGAAGCGATTGCCCGCCGTTTTGCCGAGTCGCTCGAGGTGATTGAGAAATAGTCCGAATCTCTCGACCAATCAGCGTGCACGATTTCCTATAATCGCCTGCATAATTACACTAAAAGAGGATAATAATCATATGCTCGTATTCATACATACCTTTAATCTGTATTAATGCACTTGAACTAGCTGATCGTTTGTGATTAGATCACGTTAGATTAGTGGTTTCCAGGCAACTAAAACATGGGACTGGGCAGCATATCGGAGCTTTGACTTGTCCGGTGGGCTAGCATAACGGATTTATGATTGGTCTACCCCTGATTTGTCAAGAAGTCAGTGTTGATTTAAAAATAAATAAATAATCGCACTTTTAAACCAAGAAAAAACTCTGACGTCTCCGCTAATGTCATTAGTTAGTTAGTTAGTTAGTAAGCCAATGGGATTGTTTGTGGCTTGAAGGAAGCTCAAATTGCCAAGGAAACTCATTATCTAGGGCAAATTTGAATATTAAAAAATTCCTGGTCTCCTTGTGCTGCTCGTGGCCACTCGTGTCTTTGCGAGAAAACGAGGCCAATGGCACCAATTCCACTTTTTTCTGTTTTGCAGAACCTATAGAAGCCATGAGAAGTTCATTCTCTCCGTAAGTACCAAAAACTCTTAACAGTTGACTTTCAGGAGGCGTGCACATGGACCACCGATACATGGCGGATGGATATACACCATCCGCCCGCCATACAGACATTTTGTTTCGCCATTTTATTACTATCCTGAGGCTGACTGATAGTTTGGTGCATTTTCCTTGAACATTTTAGCACCTGCTCAGTGAAATGGCCTCGTTTGCACCAAACCTGATGGAGTTCCAGTGCGGCCTGAGACTCGGTGGTGTACGACTGGAATATGTCGGTCAAAAATATTGCATCTTGACCAAATGAGGTAGTGCATCTCAGGGTGCAGCATAACAACAAGACTGATTACAGCAAAGAGATAAAAGGTAGAAGACATACTACAGCAGTAGGACAAAAGGCTTCTTGTTACACGTCCCCTATACAGAACAGAGGACTATGGCACCTTGTTTTAAGGCAGTCCAGTTTATTCACTAGAGCTGAGAGGAAATGATTAAAGGACATGAGGAAGAGTCTGAAATTCAGCTGTGTGAGAAAGTGATGATCTGCGTCCAGTCAGGAAGAAATGGTGGAGCAGGATGGAGAGGAAAGAACGCGGACGACGATAATAAAGGATGAAGGAAAGCAGAGAAAGGAAGCTGGATCAGGAGTAAGATTTCTGTCGAGAGTGACGGGTGGTTTTGCGTTGCGTTACAGAGAAAGAAGCTCGGCGCTGAGACGTACCGTCATCTTCGAGGCGTAATGAGGACACCACCTGCTGGAAACACACAAACATTTTATTTTATTGCAGTTGAATCATTACTGTCAATTCAATAAGAAAAGAAAGTAAGTTGAACATTATATGTTGTGCTCTCCAAGCGTCTATGCTACACTAGGCATATCAGACGCTCGCTGGCCATGCTGTGAAAACTGTCCACGCAGACGCTCATCCAAGTTTCCAAATCTGTCATTGCTTACAGGAGAACTGAAGGCAAGTTTTTTATGATCAAAATTCTCTCATTTTATTAAATATAGGAATGCATTTTGATCGCTATTTTGTCGCTGCTATAGCAAGTTATGAGTGTTTGAAATATGCTCTGTAATATATCAGTCCATATGTCAGAGCAATGGCCGTAAATGAGATTCGTCGAGACCTGTGCGAGACATCGTAGGATGGAAGTAAAATGTACAGCGGAAATCAAAGTGACCGACATCTGCCAACGTTGTCAAAACGAACGTAGTCAGAGCGACAGAAAGCAGTGGGGGAGACCTTGAAATAAATAATTTTTCAAAATGCGTATTAATTAATAAACAGGTTCTAGATATTAAGAAGTTTGGAGATAATGACCACAAGTTTGGGGTCTGTACCACATACACATTTTTTTCCAAGTGTTTTTCAAGGGTTTGCTTAAACTGTTTTTGAGAGTTTTTTATTTAGTGATGTTTGGTGAAATAATTTCCCTTAAATTTAAAATAACGGGAAAATAAGAATCAATCAAAAAGTAATGTTTCAAAGCTGTTCATTAATTCTTCGTAATGCACAAACTAGCCCATCCTTTTGGCTACGAGCGGAGCCAGCTGGTAGATCAGACTTTTGCCATAGCCGGTTGGCAAAACAGCGAAAACGTCCTTCTTGAAAAGGAATGAGCGGAGAGCCTCTTCCTGCTCATGTTTCAACGAAAACTCCAAGTCTAATTCTTCTAAAACTGATTCCAAAGCGGAGTCAAACGCGCGCTGTTCACTAGCCCGTAGCCATCTTCCCTGTTGTGCTTTCTCCAGCGTCGCGCAGCCTTGTCGTCACTCCTGCAAAAGCCCGCCCAAAGAATCCAAACAAAAACCTTGCGTTGTGATTGGCGGGCACGATTTGATGCCCGGGGTGTTTTTGTTTATATGGTGTGAGGCTAGACCCACTCGCTAGGCAAAAAATATTTTTGGCCGCTAGGCGGGTGGGTCTAGTTTACTAGGCTAAGCGATCGGGAAAGTTTGAAAAAAAAAAAAAAGTAGGCAGTCATCGTCATGTAAACTCGTTTTTGTGCGATATTGGAAAATGTTTGGAAGACAGTTTTCAAATGGCGGCACTGACACCTGGCTGACACTTCTACACGTTTCGAAGTCTCGCACAAGTCTCGTGAAGATCGTGCGGATAAGTGATGCCTGCCGTGGACCAATTTCGACAAACTAAATTCAACAGGGCTAAAAACCGAATAGGCCGATAAGTATAATATTTAATTGCAATTAGTTGCCAATACGAGTCACAATATAAGATTACTAAAATCGAAAACGTAATCGAATAACACGTTAATTAAGAAATAAAGCAAGTGTAAAAATGACTTCAGTTCTCCTTGAACTCTTGAATATTTTCTATCGTGAATAAGATCATTAAAAAGCTTATAATCTCTGCTTTCCAAAAGAAATGTATCTGGTTCAGATCCGTTCAGTATTTTGGGAGGAACGGCAGGTTGAAGTTGGTACAAAAGAGTAAAAACTCTGCTCGCGGGACGTCGGGAAACTGCCGGTGCTTTTCTTTTTGAGTCATGGGAAAGCGGTCAGACTTTCTCTCTCTCTCTCTCTCTCTCTCTCTCTCTTTTCTGATCAGTTTCTGACTGGATTACTTGTGAATATCAATCAGATAACTTTTATAGGGATGCTCTTTAGCCATCACTGTTTCTGATGAAGTATTCAGGAAATTTTTCCGTCTGCTAGTTTTGATGTTATGATTCAGGGGAGACTTTGAAGTGACATTTCCATTGAAAATCTGACACAGTCACAGTGTTCATTGCAGATTTTCAACAAAAACAGACGAGACGGATTTTGTTTGTTCTTTCACTCTTGCAAACTAAATCATGAAATGCTATGGGGGTCCACGCAAATGGCACTGTGCACACGTGTAAAAACGATCACACACAAGACTCACAGGCAGGGGTGTAGTGGGCATGGTACGCAGGGGTACGCCGTCCACCCACTTCTCCCGAGGTGACAATTCCCCTGCTGGAAATTGTGAGAGGATGCAGTGCGCGAAGCAATTCGGTCACGCATGTTTGCTGGCCGTGAATGTGTGGCCTGCTATGACGCTACAATGATTGTGTGTGTGCTTGAGACAGCAGCCCCTCCCCTCTCTGCTCCCTCACTGGCCCCAGTCGGCATGGCGACGGGCCTGAGCAGGAGCGCTGAGTCACACAAGATCTTGTCAGTTTTCTGCTGTTTTTTGCTCAGGAGCAGGCCCCGAACAACGACGAATAACTCGAAAACGAAAGCAGCTATTCACAAAATTCTTTCACAGTGAGTGCTAGAAGGGTCTCCTGAATACACTGATGTAATTTTTTTGTCTGTAGTGTTAAAAATGAGGACACTAGAGCGAGTTAAAAATGAGTGACTTTTCTGTCACGTTTATAATGGGTGTCAATGAGGCCTCTTGGCTGCACTCTCCTCAGTTTGAGGCTTCTCATTCAAAAACTGTAAATCCTATCGGTTAGGTAGACACATTGTGTGAATCAGGACAAGTGTGACTACTACTTTTGAGAAAATCATGTCTGTAGAGTGAAATTTGTGGCTGAAAACACAGTTTAAGCGAGAAAGTTTGAGCTATTTTTTCAAGCTCTCTACACTCTAACTAAACGAGCTGCACTGGTGTGTAACGCAATAGACACCCATTCAAAAGCCGGATTTTCTCCCGGAACCCACATGGTGTTTGAGCCGGGACTGATCCGAAAGTGTAGAACCTAGCAGAAAAGTTGAATGCCAGATCCACAGAGGAGGAGAAGTTTTCCTACGTTTTAGAGTTTGAATCACGTCTCTAGGTGAAAGCATGCCAGAGCAGCGGATGTTTGAAAAAGTGCTTTTCTTTCAATTAATTCCATAGAAATGAATGGGGTGGAGCCGGCCCCCGCCTCCGCGGTGGGGGAATGGGGCGAGGGAGAGGAACAGAAGGAGAGAGGGAGAGGGGAGGGGAGACATCACGAATCGCGTACCCCCACTTTAAAAATCTCCACACCACTGCTCACAGGTGAAATGTCCGTCCACAACCTCGGACTTGATGGTTTATACAGTTCACTGCTGCACATACTACTATGCTCTCATATATAACACTTTTTTTTTTTTTTTTTTGCGTGTTACACTCTTGTCCATCACTGACTCGATTAAACTGCATGATTGTTTGATTCTTTCCTCCGTACCCGAGTGCATAGAGCGGATCTTCCCTGACCAGGTGAAGATGCAGAAAAGGTGGAGGAAGGTTTCACAGGCTCTTTGGTGGGTTCAAGCATTCCCTAAGAGAGAGAGAGAAAGTGATTAAACATTTGAAACTCTAATCTGTATAATTAGCTCAGAAAACATTTCAGAACCAGTAAATCGGCAACTACGATTCCAACTATGCCGGAAGTGTTTTAGACTTTCGCGATCAGTGCATTAGGATCATTTGTGGCATGATTAGTGCTGGAATTAACTCACCAGTCCAGCAGCGAACATTGGTACGATGACAGGCTGCTTGTTCTGACCAGTAAACAACTGCAAAAGACAAACAAACAAATAGTGATTTCAGATCTTACCCTCTGGGGTCTGAGGGTATTTTCTGGCACTCTAATGATTTTGTCGTCAATTTCAACAATTCTAAGCAGTATTTTCAAAGTCATATGACTTTTTTTGTATTCAGCACAAGTTCAGGTACAATAATATCCATGTAGTATGTATGTCACAACTGTACTTTTAAAAAAAATACCAGATAAATGAAGATGTTGTAAAAAACAGTTTTAGGTCTGTGTTGGAATGTGTGTGTGTGTGTGTGGGGGGGGGGGGGGGGGGAGCTTACCCATTGTGTCGAACAGTTTTGGTCACTTGAGCTGATTCTGTTCAGTCTGAGGAATGGATCAAGCACAAAAACTTAAATCTGCTCCATTGATTTGGACAATTAACTGGTCATCAAAAATGTATGTCCTCTTGTTCTGGGATAAAGGGTTGGCAGTGGGAGGGGGATTCAATGAGAAGGGTAAAAAAAATTTCCATTCCATTCAATGAGAAGAGTGAAAACCCCTCCAACTGCCAACTCTTAATCCCATCAGGTCAAGTCACAATGGGTAAGGTCTCCCCCACCCAGTTCTAAAACTATCTTCTACAACAGCTTCATTTATCTGGTATTTGACTCTATTCAGTGTCTCTTGAAATTAACTCTTGTACCATTTTACACAGTTCAGAGCCACAACCAACTCTGTTACACAATTACTCTGCAATTTTGCTCCCACTCCAAATTTTACTCTCAAAACTCAAAATCGAGCAAAATTAACTATTTTGAGGAAAATCCTTTAACTCCGGAAAAATTGCTCAGTCATTTTTCCTGTGTATGCACTACAGCGCACGCATATCAACTGATCTGCTCATCAGAAATAGAAGAAATATTTACACTTACTCGAGCTGATCTCTGGCTGGATCGAGTCGAAGTTTTACAAAAAAAAAAAAAAGAGGCACCGCTCATCAGTGTCGCAGTTCTCAAGATTGAACCGAATCGCTGTCTTGAATCATCCAAAGCACATAAAATCCGTGTGCCATCTCTCAACAAGTTTTACCTCCAAATAACCTAAACTACGTCTGACAGATTTTTATCCTGTTTATGGTGGGCGTTCCCACCACGAAAGAGAAACCAATTGAAACCGAAAGAGTGAAAGTGATCATGCAGTTACCATGTGAATAGTCTTTTATGAATGTGTAATTGCGCACTTAGTACTATGACTCCGGCATGACTGAGGAAGGTGACAAGTTTTATCTAATCATCTAATTTAGGTCATTTAAGAACTATAATATTATTTGGCAGTGGGCACAAAGGAAAGTGTAAAATTTCTGTCAATATGTTCATCATAAAAAACTTGAAGTTATTTATCCAAATACATGACCTGTTCATTCTAAACCTGTTGAGCTTCGCTGGTGAAGCTCTCGACCCCAAAAGGTTAAACTGCAACATTTTCAAGATATGATTTTTAAAAAAATAACAATAATATCATCCTTCATTAATAAGTGAAAAATGGTTTCTTCTGATTAGCTATAAAATTTTTCTCTCCATGCTTCCACGGAAGATGGTCACATTTTTCTGCTCTCCCTCCTTTTTTCCCTGCTTGTGCTTCTGTGCCTTGTCTCGTCTGCTGTACTTTTTGAAGAGACTCTTCCTGCATTACTTTCTAAACTAAAAAAAGCATGGAATTGATAAACTGGTCTCCTAACGAAATTGACAGTTTTCTCGACGAGAAATTTGGGTTCGGGGGAACCTGTCTGTCCTGCCGGAACGTTTGTGGCTGGTTACACGATGGACACGTGGGAGCGGTGGCGGGTCATGTGGCTGGCGATTCTTTCTGTGGAGGACACTGAAGATATTTACCTATTCGGAACCATGATTACAGGACTTTTGCTGATTGGATTAGGCATTTCCCTGGTATATCGAGGAAATCAGACAATGGTGACAACTGTTCAAAGCCCCACAAAGCTACCCGATATGATTGGAGTGGTGGGCAAAGCTGTTGGCACTCAGACTGTGGACATTCAGAACTTTAACCACAAAATGGTTGTTATCTCAGAGCAGCTTTCAGCTTTGCAAGGAATACGTTTTTCGGAGATCAATTTGAATAGAATGGATGGAATGGACAAATATGGACGAGCGGTGTGGACGTGCAAAGACTGTGTCTGGAAAGACCAAACATTTGATATCTTATCGACATTCGGCGCCCCGAGACAGCACTGGCCTTGGTTTAGGCCGTTGCTGGGGCAACATTTCCCCCTGAAGGTCACTGCCGGGAGACACTCTCGCCCTCGCATTCCTTCTCTAACTCTCCGTGGTTGCCATTTTTACCCCCAGTGTGACAAGCGGGTGCGTGACCAGCGCCTTCATGGCTGCAGGAGCGGACGGCTGCTTGCTTGCGCTAGATTACCCCCCCCACCCCTGATTCCCCCCCTCAAGTCCCGTGTTTAAAGTGTACTTGTGTTGTTGTGTGCTTATGTGCAAAAGGTTTTTAAATGTTTCCACACTGTACTCCTGACAGGAGCATTGGGGGGGGGGGGGGGGGGGGGGGGTGTTCTTTTTTCCCTTATCTCTCCTCATGTTGCGTTTCCTTTTTATCTTTATCCCTGTCTTCCTGTCCTGTCTACCCTATGTCAATTGTATGTTGTATATGTACGGACAGGTTGACGGCTAATTTCGCTGGTACATGTGACTAGTGACAATAAAGGGCATCATCATTATCATAAGCAGTTGGGAGGACGTTGGATAAGAGACACAGGACCAAACATACCAAGTCGTAGGACAGAATGAAAATTAGCACAAGTTTTATTGAAATGTAACATCATGATAAGACCCAACGGGGTGCGAACAAGAAAGAGTTAATTTCACACCAAGATTTTTTTTTTAACCATTTCAAAAATGGATGTGTCTCATTAATGGATTATACACTCTTGGAGAGATAATCAAATTATATATAAAATGTACTGCCTAAAAGCGGAGCTCCCGAGGAGTGTAAAATGTGTTAGTAAATAATCCTGTGTTATAGTTTTAAAATAAGTGCTGGATAAAAACCTATCTATCTATCTTATGTAAATAAAAATACAAATTTTGTTCTCTGGTGGTCAAGTGTTTATGAGATACGTTGCCTTGCATTTACGACTGGGTTCCCTGTGGTGGTACACCGACGTCAGTCATACTTACGGACGTCGTACGGTCGCAAAAGCCATCAAAAATCAGGTTGAGTCATTACCATATTCTCTGACGTATACAGCGTCACTCTGCACACTCGGAGCTCCGCTATAATGCTTTGTACTAGTTTTCAGAACTAAAACCAAAAACGGTTCTTGATGGCCGTTTGACCAAAATCCCAAATAAAGAAGCTAATTTGCATGTGCAACCTGATAGAATAAATAATTAAATAACAACAAATTTGGTAATGAAAACAATATTTGAACTAGAAGGTCGGTACGCGAGGTAGAGTGCATACCTCCGCCAAGCCACATGTTCGGATTTACATCAAAATCTTATCAATTGTTTCTTGGCCCATGGCTCACTTTCCTCAATAAAATATACAACAAAATATATTCATTCTGCTCTCAAACAAGCTTCCGCACATTTTTTTGGGTAGTATTAATGCATGTGTGTTAAGCCTGTCCAATATTTTTACACTTTGAAGTACAAAACACCCCAGAACCGCATATTCACAAAGGTGTTCAAACTTTTAGAGAGAATTCTAAATAAAAGGTTCACTCTGCAAAGTATTTGCAGTGATCTGAAAGTGTTTTCTACATACGATGTTGTAGATTCCCAGGCAGTCCAGCAGAACTCGGTTGCTGTGTGAGCCGACCCATTGCACCTTGAGGCCGTGGGCACTGTGAATGTCCAACAGGTGGCGCCACATGACTACAGATGCCCTGAAACAACACGGGCAAGAAAGAGGAATGAAGTGTTCTAATCCCTGCACTCATCTGCTTCTGCGGATGCAGAAATGAAATGCGATATTTAATAAATAAATGCTTGCAGAAAGTATGAAATGATGGTACTAATATTGCACATCAAGAAGTTAGAATTATTGACTACAAAAAGGAATCAGGAGTGTTACAATTTATCAGAATGTGCAAATGTCGCTTTTGGCTGAACATGGGTATAACACCTGATCTCCTCATGGTCCTGGGGTTCCAGCAGAGCCTGGAGGGTCGGCACATCGGAGTTCTCTGGAGCCATCGTCGAAGGGAAAGTGCTTTCAAAAAGATGCTGCAGTTTGTGACTCAACCCAAACTGACAGAACGAGAAAATGATGTGAGAGGAAGGAAGTGAGACCAACAGAATAATAATAATAATAATAATAATAAATAGGGTCATCTTTCTCTTTATCCTTTATATCTTTTATTTTATTTTTAAAGCTATTTTAGTCATCAAGCCTGCGACTGAAACACGCTCTAATTACTGCTAATTTTCGGCTTCTAGGATTTTTAAAAAAAAATACATTTTAGCTTACACAGTAAGCAACTCCATGTCTTAATCTAACACACATTATTTTCGAAAAAGGACCAGAAACTGACAAGGTGGACCTTAAAATATTAAGTTTTATGATCTTTTATGGAGAATATATACTGTTCTCTCATTCTGTATCATTATTTTGTTCTCCTTGTACAGTCAACAAGAGTATTTGCCTCTACTACATCACCAAGAAGAGTCTGGTTTCCCCTCACATCATCTGACATCATTTACACACACCATAGTGTGATGGGGAGGTAGACGTACTAATTTTAATTAATAATACATTTAAAATTGGGCGAACCCAGAAGGTGACCGCGAGCTGGCCGAGTGGTTAGTGTGTCTGCCTCTCAACCGGGAGGTCGTGGGTTCTACTTACAGACAGGCCATACCAAAGACCATCGTAAAAATGGTAGCTACTGCCATCTGGCAAGGCACGCTGCAATACAGATGTGAGTAGGAAGTCAAACTCTCACAGTTACCAGAGAACTAGTCCCCCACTGTAACCCTGGAGGCTGAGGGATACAGAAGCGGAGATCGGCACCACCTAAAGCACCTTAAGGGCCTGGTTAGTACTGGGATGGGAGACTGCCTGGGAAGACCAGGGCATGGCACAGGAGGGACTTTGACTTTTTTTGAAACCCAGAACGTGGCGTTACCAGTGCTTTAAAAATGTAAATACTCACCCAAAACTTATTTTCAAGTCGTACATATTTTTGTATCGACAATTATAAAGTGCAATGACAATTTTTTTGCACTTAAGTCTGCATTGCAACTTTAAGAGGGGGCAACCAACAACAATTTCCCCCAAAATTTCCCCAACATACCAAAACATTGTCAGTCTGGAGGCTTTCAGTAGAGGGTGCTGTTGCAGTACTACTTTGCTGTTCCTCACCAAATGCTGCCCATGACTCCTGCTGTACTTCAGAGTCCTCATGCTGCCCAAACTCTGCCCAACTTTCACCTGTAGTGCCTGCTAGGCTTCCAAACGGAGCTGAACTAAAATCTGCAAAGCTATCACTTGGGGGGAGTTCTGAACACATCATTTCATGATTATTATTGTCCTCCTCCTCATCTTCTGCACCCAGCTCCTCTTCCTCCTTCAAGTCCTGCAGGGTGTCTGTATCTACAAACTCATCATGCGAGGAGCAGTCTGATAGCGCAGTCACGAAGTCAGCAAATCCTTCCTGACTCATGGATTCAGTCTGGCTGACATCTGGAAAGCCCTGAGTAGCGACACTGAAATCTCCAAAGTCCTCATCCAATTCAACTGAAGACCCAACTACAACTCTATTAACTTCTCTCATCACCGGCTCTGCTTCCGCATCATGGACTATCCCCACTGTTGGGTCAACAACAGGCAAACGCAAGTCCTCAGAATCTTCTTCCAGTTCCACTCTTCCAGGAGCCACAAGGGGTTCTTTAACCACTGGGCTTACTGGAGTCTCATTATAATTCTCAGCATTTTCCTTAAACTGTGCCTCAGACATTGGATTCTTCTCTACCACTGGTGTCAGCGATGCATCAGCAACCTCTCCAAGATCTTCAGACCCACCCGGAATCTGTATTTCGCAAAAGGAAGTACTGGAAGAACCAGAAAGATAAGAGAGCGCATCATCTTCCATTTCCTCCTTCTTCAATTTTTCCTTTTTGCTTTGACCCTCACTTGACAGACTGGAATCGACTTCCTGGGATTCAGTTACCCCCTCTCCTGCCAAAGTGTCCCGAGCCTCAGATACCCCTCTCCGGGAGATGTTATCCTCCAACAACTGATGAGAATCAATGGGACCCTCTGCTCTAGAAGCTTTGTTAGTTTCTCTGCTGGAATCCTCTGCACTAGATGCTAGCACAGATTCTGCACTGTTTGCAGTAGTTACTGTAGGCCACTCCGGGTCTTTACTGGTGCAAAGTGTGAGGGGTCCATTACTAAGGCAGTGTCCCACTTGATCTCTGTGCTCATCTTTGCCACCCAGTTTAAAATCCTGAAGCTTAGAGGTACTATACTTTCCTGGAACAGGGACCATAGAGAGCACCCCCTGGGAGTCAGAGGATAAAGGGCCATTAAGGAGAACTTTCGATGCGTCCACTTTTCCATTACCACGGTCCACAGCAACATCCGTCTTGCATCCCAGTGACTTAGGATTTGCTGCTTCCTGTTCCTTCATTATTTCTTCAGTCTCTTCAATTGCCAAGTCTTTCCCTGTCTGACGGACACTCTGCGTGAACAGGTCAGGAGGCAAGGTATCCGTCTCATACGACTGATTGAATGCAGCGGACGTGTCGTACTCTGAAAAGCCAGAACTGGAGGACACCCCACAGCAGTAACCTCCGAACTCACCAAAGTCGTCTTCGTCTTCCTCCTCTCCGTCCTCATCCAGTGGAGGTGGGGAGGAGGAGTACATGCGGACAACATCAGGCTCCATGATCCTCTAGTGCCACCTAGAGGACACATAAACCTAACAAAGAAAAGGAAAACAAAGGAATAGATTCTGAGCCTGGCCTGGATGTTGCAACCAGATCAATGGTGCAATCATTATTCTTAAGCTAACGTTATGATATATTCCAAAAGTAAACGTCAAAATAAATGTTTAACACCATACTCTATGAAACAGACACAGGGTTAACCACAGCATCAACGCCCAAAAGGCTCCAGACCTTTAACACCTGTCTAAGTAGTATTTGCACCAACCAATCCATTACTACTACGATGACTTTCTCGATAATATTACATTGAACATTGGTAGTTGTTTTTAAGAGCTTGCATTTAAGACTGCTGAAATTTGAGCTACCACAACAAAAAAATAAATTAGCACCAGAATCACAAAACACATCAGGTGTTTCAGATGGACATTTCCTTTATAGATCTCATTCATTGGTAAAATGTACTCTAGTACAAAAACTAATGGTAAAGCTGACCATTGCATAAACACTTCCCTCATGATCACTGGCATGATGATAGAACCCTACAGCCATGTTGCTTGACCCCTGTGCAACCACAGGATACGTAACGAGGTCAGCACAAACAGCTTGTGTTACACAGTCTCGCTGTCTGTTCAAGCAACTCGCCAGATGCACCTTGATTTCAAAAGAACAGAAAAGCTCTAGAAAGACTAAAACACAGCGCATGCTACATTTTGCTCGTACTGGCCAATAATATAAATAATTCATTTGCACACTGGTATCCTTTTCGGAGATTGCCATGGCAGAGGTGTACCAGTACACAAATTTTAGCTTTAATATGATACTGTGGTGTCTCCCTACAATACACTTTCAAGACAGCAAAAATAAGCATTGTCTGAGTATGCGTCTTAGGTTTTCATTTTCAACTGATTAGAATAATAATGAACATTATAAAAGTACAATAACAAACATATAACCCCAATTCTAAAAAAGTTGAGACGCTGTGTAAACCGTCAATAAAAACAGAATGCGATAATTTGCCAATCATGGAAACCCGATATTTCATTAAAAACAGTACAAAGACAACATATCAAATGTTGAAACTGAGAAATTTTATTGTTTTTTGGAAAAAAAAATGCTCATTTTGAATTTGATGTCAGCAACACGTTTCAAAAAAAGTTGGGACAGGGCGTGTTTACCACTGTGTTGCATCACCTCTACTTTTAACAACACTCTGTAAATGTTTAGGAACTGAGGAGACCAATTGCTGTAGTTTTGAAAGAGAAATGTTGTCCTATTCTTCCTGATATGGGCAATTCCATGTAAATGTCAACCTCACCATGCAAAAATAAAGCAACATGTAATACATCAAAACCACTCCCAGAGATATCACCTAGGCCTGTATTTTGCAGATGTGAATAAGTTGAACCAATTTGTAACCAACCTAATATGTCACTGTCAGTCTTTCTTTCTTATAATGTAAACCCCAAGCTAAAATCAACTTTGATCATGTACAATTCTATATTATTGCCACAAGCCACAGAAATGTATGCTAAAATCCACAAAACAGCAAAACAATAGCCATCCTAAATATTATTTAAGAACTTTGATAGTTTTAGCTGATATTTAGAGAGTTTTTCAAAGGATTATGGTGGTTAAATTGCTGATTTTCTAAACATATGCCATGTCTATTTCAGACGCGTCACATCCATAACGGAATTTTGTCACATCCATAACGCTGACTTTTCCTTCCGAAACTCTGCATGAAATCCAAAATATTTTAAACAAAGATTTTTTTTTAATATTCACCTTGGACCCCTCTATCAAATGGATATCTCCATTTCGACATTAGGTTTACAATTTCACAGAGTTTGATAAAAATGTACAGTCACCCAAGAAAAGTGATACTTTTTCTGTCACATCCATAACGCATCTTTTATTGGCATTTTCTGGCATGCCCTAGATGTACTATGGGAATTGTTCTTGTTCTATCACTTCTCCAGTATGGTACAGCCTTAAAATGTGCAACACCTGTTTAAATACTGGGAGACAATAAAACATGCACTGGGTCATTTGTTGCCATTTTGAGTTCAAGTGTCACGTCCATAACGCTGGAATTGCTCATATACAGTTTCAGTTGCTCAACAGTTTGGGGTCTCCTTTGTCATATTTTGCGCTTCATAATGCACCAAATGTTTTAATGGGAGACAGGTCTTGACTGGAGGCAGACCAGTTTAGCACCTGGACTCTTACTACGGAGCTGTGCAGTTTTAATACAGTTGGGTCCATAAATATTTGGACAGAGGCAACATTTTTCTAATTTTGGTTCTGTACATTACCACAATGAATTGTGAACAAAACAATTCAGATGCAGTTGAAGTTCAGACTTTCAGCTTTAATTCAGTGGGTTGAACAAAATGATTGCATAAAAAATGTGAGGAACTAAAGCATTTTTTAAACACAATCCCTTCATTTCAGGGGCTCAAAAGTAATTGGACAAATTAAGTAATTGTAACTAAAATGTTCAATTCTAATACTTGGTTGAAAACCCTTTGTTGGCAATGACTGCCTGAAGTCTTGAACTCATGGACATCACCAGAATGCTCTGCCAGGCCTTTACTGCAGTGGTTTTCAGTTGCTGTCTGTTTGTGGGCCTTTCTGTCTGAAGTATAGTCTTTAACAAGTGAAATGCATGCTCAATTGGGTTGAGATCAGGTGACTGACTTGGCCATTCAAGAATATTCCACTTCTTTGCTTTAATAAACTCCTGGGTTGCTTTGGCTTTATGTTTTGGGTCATTGTCCATCTGTATTATGAAACGCCGACCAATCAGTTTGGCTGGATTTGAGCACACAGTATGTCCCTGAATACCTCAGAATTCATCCGGCTGCTTCTGTCCTGTGTCACATCATCAATAAACACTAGTGACCCAGTGCCACTGGCAGCCATGCATGCCCAAGCCATCACACTGCCTCTGCCATGTTTTACAGATGATGTGGTATGCTTTGGTTCATGAGCTGTACCATGCCTTCGCCATACTTTTTTCTATCATTCTGGTAGAGGTTGATCTTGGTTTCATCTGTCCAAAGAATGTTCTTCCAGAGCTGTGCTGGCTTTTTTAGATGTTTTTTAGCAAAGTCCAATCTAGCCTTTTTATTCTTGAGGCTTATGAGTGGCTTGCACCATGCAGTGAACCCTCTGTATTTACTTTCATGCTGTCTTCCCTTTATGGTAGATTTGGATATTGATAGGCCTACCTCCTGGAGAGTGTTGTTCACTTGGTTGGCTGTTGTGAAGGGGTTTCTCTTCACCATGGAAATTATTCTGCGATCATCCACTACTGTTGTCTTCTGTGAGTGTCCAGGTCTTTTTGCATTGATGAGTTCACCAGTGCTTTCTTTCTTTCTCTCTCTCTCTCTCTCTCAGGATGTACCAAACTGTAGATTTTGCCACTCCTAATATTGTAGCAATTTCTCAGATGGGTTTTTTCTGTTTTCGCAGCTTAAGGATGGCTTGTTTCACCTGCATGGAGAGCTCCTTTGACCGCATGTTTTCTTCACAGCAAAATCTTCCAAATGCAAGCACCACACCTCAAATCAGCTCCAGGCCTTTTATCTGCTTAATTGAGAATGACATAATGAAGGAATTGCCCACACCTGCCCATGAAATAGCCTTTGAGTCAATTGTCCAATTACTTTTGGTCCCTTTAAAAACAGGGTGGCACATGTTAAGGAGCTGAAACTCCTAAACCCTTCATCCAATTTTAATGTGGATACCCTCAAATGAAAGCTGAAAGTCGGGACTTTATGTCCATGTCCATTATATAACTATAACTTGAATATGTTTCAGTAAAGAGGTAAAAAAACAAAATTTGTGTCAGTGTCCAAATATATATATGGACCTAACTGTATGTGGAGAAAGTGATTTGGCATTGTCTTACTGAAAGAAGGAAGGCTTTCCCTGAAAAAGATTTTGTCTGGACGGCAGCATATTGCTCTGAAACGTGTAGATATCATTCAGCATTAATGATGCCTTCCCAGATGTACAAGCTCCCCATGTCATGTGCACTAATGCACCCTCATACCATCACAGACGCTGGATTTTGAACTGTGCACTGATAAGCTGGATGGTCCCTCACCTCTTTAGCCTGGAGGACGTGGGGTCCATGATTTCTAAAAAGAATTTCTACTTTTGATTCGTCAGACCTCAGGACAATTTTCCACTTCGCCTCAGTCCATCGTAAAAGAACTCGGGCCCAGAGAAGGTGGCGGTGTTTCTAGATATTGTTTATATCTGGTTTTAACTTGCATTTGTGGATGCAGTAATGAACTGTTTTCACAAACGATGGCTTTCTGAAGTGTTCCTGAGCCTGTACAGTGATTTCCACTACAGACACGTGTCTGCTTTTAATGCAGTGTCTCCTGAGGGCCTGAAGATCACAGGCATCCAATGTCAGTTTTCAGCCTTGTTTCTTGCATACAGAGATTTCTCCAGATTCTCTGAAGCTTTTAATGATATTATGGACCATAGATGATGTGATGCCTAAATTCTCTGCAGTTTTACATTGAGGAAGGTTATTAAATTGTTGCACAGAACGGTGAACCCCTCCCCATCTTTACTTCTGAAAGTCTCCGCCTCTCCGGGATGCTCTTTTTATACCCAATCATCTTACTGACCTGTTGCCAATTAACCTAACTAATTTTTTTCTAGCATTACATAACTTTCAGTCTTTTGTTGTCTTTGATCCAACTTTTTTTGAAACATGGTGCTGACATCAAATTCAAAATAAGCATACGTTGCTCAAAAAACAAAATTTCTCAGTTTCAACATTTGATATGTTGTTTTTGTACCATTTTCAATGAAATATAGGGTTCCCATGATTTGCAAATCTTCACATTCAGTTTTTATTTGTTTTACACAATGTCCCAACTTTCACTAGCGTGACTTACAAAAGGGACGTGTCTGAAACAACATTACTGTTAGCTTGTTGCACCATCAGAGTCATGCAACTCTCTGTAGCCTCAGACGTGTTTTTGAACACTGCATTAGTTCAGTGCAAGAGAGTTTGCTGTGTGTCCGCGGTATATTCACTATATGTTTGCTGTATCAACACTGGTATGTTGTTCACACAGACAGAGGATGTGGCACACTAATGATTCGGTCCACCAGATTTTAAAGTTTTGGCACACTGTAATATCCCAAGCAGCAGATCTTAACATGTACGGGGAGTCTTCCAGCCTTTGTTTGGTGCTTAATGTAGGCACTAATAAATGTTCATGCCACTGTGTTGGTTCTGAAAAAACAGCATGCTTAGGAGAGATCTTGCCTGAATCAAGATTAAGAGGAAGTTACTTTTGCAGAAGAGGAAGCATGGATTTCCTTTCTGAGAAATACCTTCATTTTTTACCTTTTATGATACGGCCTACTGCAACACAGATGTGTAATTGAGAGGTTAGAAAATCACTGCTACTTCATCTTATACTATTAATCTGAGATTACATGGTGTATAAAATGACGTTTGTAGAAATAGTCTTATACGTAAAACAGTTATTCCATGAAATCGAGTCGTACATGAGATGACAGCCGACGAAGCGCATAGCACCGAGTTGACTATAAGCCATGTATGACGAGACTGAGTAGAATAACGGTTTTATTCTATTCATATCACTGGATTTTGAGAGAGAATTTTTATAAATTTTGCAAATTCGATAAATAAAAACTTTATGCAAAACTTCCGACAAAATTTCCGCTTCGAATGTAAAAACCAGCAAAATAACAGTAGCAATTTGTGAAAAATTATATAATAATAATTCTTGGGAAAAAAAAAATACGTTCTTACCATCAAATACTTTTATTCCATTTTGTTTTCGAGTAGTTTTTATTTCGTCCTCGGTTGGTTCAGCAACACGCTCCGCCATTTTATTTTTCTCTACTCATGGCATGAGCCGATATCCTAGTAGTAGAGCAGCCAATCAGAGCATGCGATTGCTCATATCCAGTGAATGTGGATAGAATAAATATAATCAGGTAACAAGTATAAAACATTAGATGCATGTTTAAACTTTGTTATAATTTTCCCCCCGATGATGCCACAGCCAATCATGGGCATCCATGAACTCAAGTATGTGGCAGGAGGTAGATAGCGCAATAGTGTTACGTTGTCCTGTGATGCAGTATGAGCAGCTATTTGAAAAGTAAAAAGTTCTTGCTTTATGTGTCTCAGAGGAAGCACGTTAGCCCAGTTGGTAGCTGTTGTATGATCGTCCGGAGCTGATGTAAACCAAGGCCGAATCCCATTTCACCCCTTGGACCAACCCCTTGGCCCTTCCCCTCCATTTTGCGCGTTCACGTGAAGGGGTAGGGGTATCCCAATCCCAGTTAACGCGGAGGGGTAGGGGAAGGGGTAGGGCTTCTGTACCCCTCCAAACGGAGATTTTCCTGGAGCTGACTCCGAACGAAGGGGTTTGAGTGATTTCCCACAATGCCATGCGGATTTCAGCGAGATTTCATGCGGATTTCAGAAAGATGGCGGTTCCCGCGGCGAAAGATTGTCATAAATGTATTTTCTCCATTATTTACGTGTTTTAAGTTGTTATCCAGAGGAAACACGCCGCTTGATTCGCTTTCGAGCTGAGAATGAGCAGCGATTTCTGAAATCCAAGCTGCTGCTAAAAAGCTTTGGGAGTGAGTATTGTTTTCGGTTGCTTGACTGCATACATTTTGTTCTGTTATTCTCGCTTTTATTGTTTACATGAGTGTTCTGACACCTCATTCTGTCGGATGTGGTGCACGAAGCGCCAAAGATATCCCATTCAGTGGTGTTAGTTAACAAATCACACCCTGCCAGCAGAGATTTCTGGTTCTGCCTCTGGCTCTGACTGTAGCGGCTGGTCGCAGCCAATGACGCATTTGGTCGCGTTTTGCTAACGTAAACGCTGACGGAGGTACACGATGACGTATGCGATCGTTGAAGGGCTATCCCAATACGTAAGGGTTGAATTTCAAGCCCTATCCCTTGTAGCTCAGTTTCAAGGGGAAGGGCCAAGGGGAAGGGGGAGGGGTAGGGGTAGAAATTAGAATTGGGATTGGGCCAAAATTCAGCCCTTCGCTGGAGTGGCAAAGGTCTTAAATAAGCCAGATCAGAGACAGCCCATTTATTATTTACCTGCTGAAATGGCCATCTTACGATAAGACTCGTGAGGAGACTATGCTTCATCAGGTGTCAGATACAGCAGAGGACAAAGTCGTAATACATGTAAATGATGCACGATCATAAGATGAAAATATTTAAACCACCGGGATACGTTTTAGAAAGCTCTTCAAGTCTAGTCCTGATTGGAAATAATATGCTTTCCGCAGATTTCCGTTCACAGTGATGTTTCATTTGGAATTTTAATAAGAATTTGACTGATTTGAGGGATGTTGTTGACAATTACGTACGTCTCTGCCAAAAACCAACCCGCACACGGTTAGAAAGAGGAAACTGATCTCAAGTAAACCAATCCGTCTCTTTGTCTTCACAGATGCTGAAACTCAATCCACAGATCCAACTGACTGGATCTCAAACCAGCCTCTTTTGCTACCACTAAACTTATTTGATTCACAAGTCAAGTGCCAAATCGAGTGTACGGTTATCCTGTCAATACCCAACAATGCAAATGTTAGCATCCCCCATGGCTGCTGGGTAAGAATGGAGAACAAGAACAAGAAGAAGGGTGTGGATCATTATTTGAATGAGGTTGGAGGCAGGTATAGAAGCAAATGAGCAAGCAGCTTATTAAACCTGATTAAGATCACATTTAGAAAGGCAGATGCAAACTTTTGAACAGCTCTTGAGATTTTTCAGCATTAATATCTTAATCTGTAGTATGTGAGCATTTGTGTTGCTTGTGATAACGATGGTACAACCCACTACACTAAATTCATTCATTCATTCATTCATCTCCAGCAAGCACCTTCATCCTCATCAGGCTTGTGGTGGACCTGGAGCCTGTGGGCTGATTTACACCTGTGCAAATTTGACTTCTAATCAAGCGGTGCTTTAAAATCTGCATCAGAGTCTCAGGGATTTTCGTGATCATGTGGCAGCAGAGTAAAGCAAAGCATAAAATCATGCAGATACAGGTCAAGAGCTTTGGTTAATGTTCACATTAAACATCAAAAAGAATGTGATCTCAGTTAGGCCAAGTTTACATTAGACCGTATCTGTCTCGTTTTCTTCGCGGATGCACTGTCCGTTTACATTAAACCGCCTGGAAACGCCGGGAAACGGGAATCCGCCAGGGTCCACGTATTCAATCCAGATCGTGTCTGATCCGGTGCTGTGTAAACATTGAGAATACGCGGATACGCTGTGCTGAGCTCTAGCTGGCGTCGTCATTGGACAACGTCACTGTGACATCCACCTTCCTGATTCGCTGGCGTTGGTCATGTGACGTGACTGCTGAAAAACGGCGTGGACTTCCGCCTTGTATCACCTTTCATTAAAGAGTATAAAAGTATGAAAATACTGCAAATACTGATGCAAATACTGCCCATTGTGTAGTTATGATTGTCTTTAGGCTTGCCATCCTTCCACTTGCAAGTGGTAAGTGATATGCACTGAGATCACACACACAGCGGCTTAGTCCCGAATCACTGCTCGTGCGCTATACTCGCGCGCTCTGTGAGCTGCGCAGGGCCGGAGTGCGCACCCTCCAGAGGGCACTCGCTGTTCAGGGCGGAGTGATTTGGAGCGCAGGATGCCTGCGGAGCCGAGCGTATCCGTGTATTGGTGTTGCTGTGTGCACGCGAATCGTGTATTGGTGTTGCTGTGTGCAGGCTAATCGTTTTAAAAACGTTAATCTGATGATCCGCTGATACGGTCTAATGTAAACCCCACCTTACTTTCATCATGGCATCATCATCGTCGTTGTTGTTCGATGCGTTTGTTGGTTTGCACATGCCAGAAACCACGGATCTCAACTTGCCTGGTGGAGGTGGTCCCTGGTGAAAAACTTCACTTTATTGATGCTATTGTCACATAACTTGTGTTCCTGATAGGTTATGTTGAACATTCAGGAAAAAGCAAACAGATGGCAACATAATATCCTCATCAATCTGTTTGCTTTTTCCTGAATGTTCAACATAACTTTGTGTTCATGACGCGTTATGATAGCATCAATAAAGAATTGTTTTATTTGGAATTGAATGTGTGTGTGTTTTTTTTTTTTTTAAAGATTCTTGTAGATCTTGTCAAGAATATTTAAAAAAAAATCCTTGAAGATCTTGACAAGCATTCTAAAGATCCTTGAAGACCTTGAAAAGAACTTTAAAGATCTGGACAAGAATTCTAAAAGATCCTTGAAGATCTTGGCAAGACGTTAAAAGATCTTTGTAGATCCTCGAAGATCTTGGCAAGAACTTTCAAGAGCTGGACAAGAATTCTAAACATCCTTGAAGACTCTGGTAGATCCTTGAAGATCGTGGCAAGAAAACTGAAGATCCTTGAAGATCTTGGCAAGACATTAAAAGATCTCTGTAGATCCTTGAAGATATTGTCAAGAACTTTAAAGATCTTTGGAGATCACTGAAGATCTTGGCAAGAAGTTAAAAGATCCCTGAAGATCTTGAAAAGAACTTTGAAGATCCTTGAGGATCTTTGTTGAGATCCTCAAAGACCCTCACAAAGGACTTTACAGATCCTTGAAAGATTTTCACCAGGGGTGTTACCATGTGGGGAGTGTGTCCTTGGTGCATGCCAAGTGCCAATGGGGCATTATGCTGTAAATATCAATATAAAATTTGAATGCTGCAGCAGATCTGAATATTTCTGCAAACCACACGCATCAATTTATAGCAACAATTTACCCATCATCTAAAAACCGCTTCCATGAATATGACAGTGAGTTCGGTGTACTTCGGCAACCTTCCCAGTCTTCAGATTTGCCTTTAGCAGAGTGCCTCTGGGATGTGGTTGAAAGGGAGCTGAGCAAATATGTGATAAAACCGCATCGACTTGGAGCAGAATCTCAAAGGCTGTGTGTTCTTATGTATTGTGGAATCCTTAACATCTCATCTCATTATCTCTAGCCGCTTTATCCTATTCTACAGGGTCGCAGGCAAGCTGGAGCCTATCCCGAATGCTTAACATGAAGAAAGAAAACTGTTCCTAGAGTAAAGACCGTGTAACCCAGTATTAGTGTGGTGTTCTTATGAAGAAATTAAAACGTACATTGGATTAGAGTCTGAACAACACGTAGGGTACACAGTAATATTATAAAAAGCAGAGAATGTGAGAATCATTTTAATCCCTACAGGTGTTTAATGATGATGTTGCACCACCTGGTACATTCATACCTACACACACACACACACACACACACACACACACACACACACACACACAGTACTGGGCAAAAATCTTAGGCACATGCAATGAAATGCTGTAGAGCAAAGATGCCTTCAAAAATAATGGAATGAAATGTTTCAACATTAATATATATTAATGTAAACAAGATTTGCCGAGACCTGTGCAAGACATCATAGGACGGAAGTAAAACGTACAGCGGAAATCAAAGTGACCGACCCTGTGTCCAAAACCGCTCAGTGCTCTCTATATAGGGAATTACAATATAGAGGACTATATAGTGAGCTCATTGGTAAAATGAAAAAACTCTTTCGGAAACTAGTCCACCGCACTGGTATTTACGTCACTACTGTTGCACAATTAAAACATGTCGGATCAGTCGGCTGGTGGGTTTTCAAAATAATAAATCCATATCATCCTGAGCGTATTTCCCACATTAATAAATACAAAGTACCTGCATCTTTCAGTTTTTTTTTTTACATCAAGTCTGAATACTTTCTTCTTTGCCACTGCCTTTTATTAAATCAAATTTGAGACTTTTAATTTGATTTTTTTCAGCACAACCGCAATGCATGATGGGACCTATTGCTTTTGTTAGTGACCATCGTGGTACACTAGTTTTCGTGATGCATTATGTGATACTTTGAGTGCACTATATAGGGTGTAAATAATCCTCACTAATGTTTCGAACAGCACTACAAAACGGCGTCCACACTATATAGTGAGCAGGGAGCGATTTCGGAAACAAAAGACGCGCACACCGTCTTTCGAATGCTGACAATCAAGCCAGAAGTTTTGTTTGTTTTGATAGCAATCAGGAAAGTTTGAAAAAAAAAAAAAAAAAAAAGTCAGCAGTAATCATCATTTAAACTTGTTTTTGTACAATATTTCGTTTGGAAGACAGTTTTCAGAATGGCGGCACGGACACCTGGCTGACACTTCTTCACGTTTAGAAGTCTCGTACAAGTCTCGTGAAGATCGCGCGGATAAGCGACGCCTGCCGTGGACCAAACGAACTAAATTCAACACGGCTAAAAACCGAATAGGCTGATAAGTATAACACTTAATTGCAATTAGTTGCCAATACGAGTCATGATATAAGGTTACTAAAACCGAAAACGTAACTGAATAACACGTTAATTAAGAGGTGGCACGGTGGTGTAGTGGTTAGCGCTGTCGCCTCACAGCAAGAAGGTCCGGGTTCGAGCCCCATGGCCGGCGAGGGCCTTTCTGTGCGGAGTTTGCATGTTCTCCCTGTGTCCGCGTGGGTTTCCTCCGGGTGCTCCGGTTTCCCCCACAGTCCAAAGACATGCAGGTTAGGTTAACTGGTGACTCTAAATTGACCGTAGGTGTGAATGTGAGTGTGAATGGTTGTCTGTGTCTATGTGTCAGCCCTGTGATGATCTGGCGACTTGTCCAGGGTGTACCCCGCCTTTTGCCCATAGTCAGCTGGGATAGGCTCCAGCTTGCCTGCGACTAGGGATGTTAACCGATGACCGTTTGACCGGTGGTTGACCGAATCAATGTCAACCAGTTAATTTTTTTTTTTGGTTGTCGGTGAAAAAAAAAAAAAAAATCAATTGTTTTGAAGCTGCCGATTTTGGAGCGGAGAACCTGGAATTCTGTGTTTGTAAACGCTTGGGGCGTGCCATGAAGTGTAAGGACGACAGCTGACAAATCAGAAACACCCAATCAGTCATGTCCCGCCCTCCTGTCCCAGTTAAAGACAGCTGACAAATCAGAAACATCCATTCAGTCATGTCCCGCCCTCCCGCCCCAGTTAAAGACAGCTGACAAATCAGAAACACCCATTCAGTCATGTCCCGCCCTCCCGCTGCCACTCTGTGAAAGAAAAGTGTAGACACAGGCTTTTTAGCTTACAAATTACTATTCTGTTTTTTTTTTTTAAAATTATTATTAGAAGGCACATGGAGTTTAGTCCTGCCTTGGCCAGTGCATTCTGAAAGTATGTTTCGGTCTGTAGCCAACAATGCATGTTATTGCAGATCATATCTCTCCACGCAAACTAAAGCCGCAGATGCCGACTTTTTCACGGCTTTTTCATGGACTGTAACGGCATTTGCTTATGTAGTAATTTTAATACAGAATTTACTCTGATGAAATTATTCAGACACTCCAACGCCCCCCCTAAAAAAAAAAATCGGATCTGCACGAGCCGTGAAAAAGGCGCGCCGTTTGCATCCCTGTTTAAACTTGTAGATTAACTGACTTTAACCGACTAATGAGGCTCAGTGGTCGGTCAAGATTTTTTTTTAGTTTTCGCCATCCCTACCTGCAACCCTGTAGAACAGGATAAAGCGGCTAGAGATAATGAGACGAGATGTTAATTAAGAAATAAAGCAAGTTTAAAAATGACTTCAGCTCTCATTTAATTGTGTTGCAAAACCAATGTTTGGACTCTAAAATGTTTTCGTACCGACTCGATAACGTAGAAGTCATGAAATAGAAATCTATAACTCGTGTTATAGAACGTGTTGGTTCAGCAACAAGTTCCGCCATTTTGTTTTTCTCCACTCACGGTATATGAGCTGATATCCTAGTAGCAGAGTAACCAATCAGAGCACGCGATTGCTCATATCCAGTGAATGTGGTTTTATTTATTTACACACAGTAGGAAGAGTGCATTATGGATATCCTGTATCTCCTCGGGTATTTAATTCGGACCCGAGCCTTCTGTAAGGTCAAATAAGGTTCAGTTACAGAAACACCAGCAGTCTCGGGTGTTTACAAAACACTGACGAAAAGCCTGCACTCGTATTAGGACAAATCCCACCTTCTGAGCCAGGATTGGCTGGCTCCGCCGCCGTTCGTGCGCTTCGATTGGATACCGTTTCCAACTCGCGTGCAGTCTGCTGCAGAGCTCTGAAATGTTAACCAATCCTGACGAGGAGGCGGGTTTTATCGGAATACGGGTGGGGAGGGAAACAGTCAAGTAGCTAATTTGCTAATTCGTCACAATTCCATGAATGTAAAATAGCAACAACTGTTTTAATATCTATTAACACCAAGTTAAACAATTAACTGTCAAGTTAAATAAGTATCATATTAGCTCTCCAGCGAGCTCTCTGTCTAACATTAATGTCACCTGTCAATAATATAAACATGAAAAATGTAAATAGAGAGCTGCAGCTTCACGCGCTGACACTCTTACCTTCATTTAGCTTTGAGACATAATGACGACATTTTCACTAAATTAACAAAATAAGCGCAATAATCCACTTTTTCCCCTGAAAGCAGACCGTAATTAGTCGGTAAAGTTCATTTCTGTCCACCTCTAAAATAGGTCTCTTTTCCCAGCATGCCATAGTACAGCAGGTTTTCGTTGCTAAGGAGGGGGGGGGGGGGGGGGGGGAGAGATACTGATGTTAGCATCGCATATACGTCAACACGTCCGCCATATTGGAAGGGACGAGACACAATGGAGAAATCCTGGTCAAAGCTGATAAATCTTGTAACCTGCTTCATGTTCAATCGGTTTTCAAACGATTTGCTTTGTTATTGACGTCTTACATTATCGTATGTGATGGTAACATAAATATACCTGATATTCAGATTATCCCAATTGCTGAAAACTTCAATTAAAGTATTAGGATGTAGGATACTGTAAGTGTTCAGTTCCACAGAAATAATTAAAGGTGTATTCAGACCAGGATAGTTCGATAGTTCACTTGCTTTGGTCCGAACCAAATGTTTTTTTTATTTTTTCATTTTGATGCGGTTCGCTTTCACACTGTGCATTTTAGTAAGCGGACCAAAATCTGTCAACAAAGCCACGCGCCCTGAGGTCGTTCAGCTATTGGTCAGAGGCGACACGCACACAAAGCGTTAAGTTCAAAAGTAGTCATGGAGGCTTTCCGTGCTGTTATTCTTTTTAATGTCATCAAAGCTATATGTTTTTTCCAGTTTTTACTGTTTCCACAATTGTGCGATTACTATGCTGTTGTACAAGTAATTTATCAACGACGACAACAAAGGGTAAGGCGGCTACGGAGGATAGCGCTGATGAGCGCACATCATGTTGTGACAGTTCTGGCTCTTCACGCAAGTCGCTAGTACCGCCACTTTTTGAAAGAATGTCCCTGATTTTAATGTAGGTCTGACGGAGTTTCTTCACTTTTAGCTGACATTGTTCTGGGGAGCGCGTGAACCCCTTCTCCTTCATTTTCTCACTGAATACAGCAAACACGTCGGCATTTTTGTGTCTTCTCTCCAAAAGCTCAGATATGTGGACATCTGCCCATATATCCACAAGGGTACGCGTTTCTTCCTTGGCCCACATTTGCCCCCTACTCATTTTTTGTACTCTGTAGTCTAGCCTACCACTGGTCTGAATGACTGAATGACTGTTGTAAGGTTCCCTTGACAACCGAAACAGTGTTTGCACTTTGCGGTGGAGTGTCAAGACTGTTTCCCATAATGCTTGACAAACGACGGAAGCTCCCGAGGTACAAAAAAGCAAAACTGTCGGATTAGGTCCAGTTTGCTTTCACACCTCCAAAAGATCCGCACCAGGGTTCCTTTGGTCCGTCCCGAGTCCGACCTTGCAGCTCGGTCTCGGTCCGCTTGTTTGGTCTGGACCAGAGTTCGGTGGTTTGTATTCAGACCAACCCAAAAGGTCCGGACCAAGGGAAATTTGGTTCGTTTGGTCGTTTGGTCCGGACCAAACAACGTAGGTGTGAATACGCCCTAAGATAAGATAAAACCTGCCATGGGGCGGCACGGTGGTGTAGTGGTTAGCGCTGTCGCCTCACAGCAAGAAGGTCCGGGTTCGAGCCCTGTGGCCAGCGAGGGCCTTTCTGTGCGGAGTTTGCATGTTCTCCCTGTGTCCGCGTGGGTTTCCTCTGGGTGCTCCGGTTTCCCCTACAGTCCAAAGACATGCAGGTTAGGTTAACTGGTGACTCTAAATTGACTGTAGGTGTGAATGGTTATCTGTGTCTATGTGTCAGCCCTGTGATGACCTGGCGACTTGTCCAGGGTGTACCCCGCCTTTCGCCCGTAGTCAGCTGGGATAGGCTCCAGCTTGCCTGCGACCCTGTAGAACAAGATAAAGCGGCTAGAGATAATGAGATGAGATGAGAAAACCTGCCATTTCTGAGCAAGTGTTTTACTGACATATATTCATAACTACTACAACACGATTTGAAATACAGTAGCTCGTGTTTGTGTGCAGGTTCTGTGGTTTCCTTCCACCTTCCAAAACCAAGTTGATACATGTTATTGGCAGGTTGTCACACGTCTGATGAAAAAAAAAATAGCTACTTCATCATAAAGTCAGCCTTTTGAACTCAAGAAAATGAAACTCGCAGAGAATGAAATCACAAAGAAGCTTTTATTCTTCTCATTTTGCACAGACATGATCATTTGTGCCCTCGTAATAAATCCAGAAGAGCATCATTCACAAATCACATGCATGATACTGAATTGTTTTTGATTAAAATGATTACAAAACATTACACAGTTGTGATTATTTCTGACTTGATAGAAATTAGATAGAAATATGAAACCATATGTGGTTAAACATGACAATATGAGTATTTTTTGTGCTGTGACATAATGTGTTTCGCAATTTTTTTGCCTGAACTTCATCCACTTCACTGTTTAACTGCCACTTTGAATCGTTCACAATCACATGTCTACCTCCATTTTTATACAGTATCATCGCTCTCTTCTTATTTCTCCTCCACTTTCAGTTCTTTTTCAACTCACTCACAATTCTCTGAGCTTCCAAGAAGCTTTCCTGTCTTTCTTTGCCTTTAGGACCTTTGTTCCTCAAGAGATTTATCTCCGAGCCAAGTTCACAGGCCTCGAGGGCTTCAATAAGCCGTTCACTGGGGATTTTCAGGACCTTACGAGGTTTAGTATTTTTTGGCAAGTGAAAGACTAAACTAACCTGATCCCAGACATAAAACTGATGATAATCTAGACTTTGCACTTCTCCTGAATCAAACTGATACCGGTGGATTTCACAAATGGCTTGTGCTTTCCAGATAATTTTCCCGTCCTGATAATGAACCCACTCACTGGTTTCAAGAAGCGGATGTTTTTCAAAGCGTTCGTTATCCTCAGGACTGTGAATCAGCACAATGTACACAATCTTCTGTTCGTAGGTGACGGTCTCATACATCCTGAGAACCGGCTCTTCTCCTCCACAGTTCTGTTCCTTGTACCAGTGCATCAGATCAGTGAGGGGGAATGTGAAGCGATAATTACCGTATCTGGATTTCTCAGGTTGGAACGAAGGTGATGTGGTGAACTTCTCCAGAAATGGCTGCTGCACATTCAGCTCTGCACATTGATTTCTCATGTAACGTTCCTCTGCTGCTCTTATCTCCTCTTTGTTAATTTTTAAGTCCCACCATGAGAACACACTTTCAGGAGCCATGAACTGCTCTGACTCCAGTATCTTCTTAAATCCTGACTTGTCAGTAACATGAGCTACATCTGAAACCCAGAATTCAACTGGAGTTGGGTAGGGTCGGCGTTCCCTTTTGATGTACCTCTTCATGGGATTCTTAGGGTCCGTTGTTTGTATTAGCTCTCTCAGTCTTCGTATACTTACATGCTGCCTTGAGATGTAGCGCTCATCTATGAGACGTGAATTCCGTCGCTCTTGGATGTTAATCTACAAATATATGCAAATCTCACTGAAAAATAGCTTATGTACACAATCTTTTTCACATGAGGTCTTTAGAATGATGATGAAGATCTCAGTATATATAGTTAATACATTATTCATATGGTATATAGCATGGTTACAATTATAGTATATAAAGTATACTGTTATAGTATATAAAAGTTATATTGGTTTTTAGTGTCATACCTTTATTTCAGGTTGCTGTATATTCACATTTGCCATTTTTCAGAGAGTGGATCAGACAGCCAAGTGAAGTAACTAATGACTGTGATCCTACCAGCGCCGCCTTTATATCGTGTACTCAATCCCCTCCCACGTCTCCCAGACATTCTGTGGAAATATAAACTTAAGGGCTGTGTTGAGGTGGAGCTTGTGGTCTGACACATTAAGAGAAAGGAAATAGTGTATGCACAGAGAGAGGGAGAATGTCCTTATAGTTTCTCTGACTATATTTTCCATTTCTCCCATTTGTTTAAGAACAAGTTTTCTTTCAATCTTAGTGATAATGCTAATTTCTTCCTTTCTTGGATAATATTTAAAGACTTATTTAGCAGCTGCAAGGAGAATCTTAACCAAGTATCGATCCCTCTTTAATATTCCTGGTGTAAAGTAGCTCAGATATTTAACAGTTATTCTATGAAATCAAGTCGTACATGAGCTAATAGTTAATGAGGCATGTAGCACCATGTATGATGAGATTGAGCGGAATAATTGTTTTATTCTATCCACATTTGCTGGATTTTGAGAAACAGAGCATTTTTATTTTTACTTTTTTGCAAATTCAATAAGAACTTTATACAAAATATCTAACAAAATTTTCGCTGAGAATGGAAACAAACCGGTGAAGTGACAGTAACTATTTGTGAAAAGTGCTATAATAATAATTCTTGAAACAAAAGATACATTCTTACCATGAAATACTTTTATTCCATATTTTGTTGCTTTTTTGGATTTTATTTAAAAAAATAAAATCAAACAGTCAACACAGCAGCTATGTGTTGCTGTGTGGACTGAAACAATGTGGACTTAAATGTCTAAGTCCACAAAGCAACATGTAGCTGCTGTGTTGACTGATTTTATTTTTTAGGTGGAAAAATGACCAAAAATCATCTTGATGATGGTGGGAAATTAATAAATGAGTTTATCAGGAACGCCATATGAGTGTCAGGTCAAGTCTGGACTGACTGATTTAGCATGGACATTTAGACAGACAATAATAATAATCCTATTACTATTATGACTTAGTTGTACCACTGCATGCCTATAAGATGTGTAGCAGCAGCTGTAGTAGTAATAATAAATAGGGGCATTAGGAATAACAGTAGGGGCAGTAGTAATAAAGCTCGTAATAGTAGTAGTTATAACAATAAAAGGAAAAACAAAAGGGCAAAAAAAAAATTGTGTCATTTGTGTTCTTTCAAAGAGAGAAACCAATATCGAGAGAGAGAGCTGAGCAACCCAGTTCTGTGTGTGTGTTAGAGAGCAAAAATACAATTGTTGCAGCAAGAAACTGCATTGAGTAAATTGACAAGGCACACTTGTTAAGTGAAAAGCATTCCAGGTGACTACCTCATGAAGCTGGTCATACCAGTTATGCCAACAGTGTTAAGGGTGGCAAGATGTGGTGAGTTAGGATCCAATAGCAGAACACAAACCAGAAAATCCAATGCATAAAAAATGATTTAATTAAAGTCCAAAAAGAGTCAACGAACAAAAATAGCAAAAATAATCCAGACAACAATGAGGTAGACAAAGACAAAGTGCTAATATGAAAAAACATGAAAAATAGTTCTGACAAAAACTGGACACAAAAAACGTAGTGCAAAAAACAAAGGACTGGAAACCCGAGGTTTAAGCTGTGATACATGAAAGGTGGGGTGAACACGTCGCATGGTGAGTGGTAATGCCAGTCTAATGGAACATGGGTTGATTACCTTCTTGATGAGGAAGGGTCCAAGGAACCTGGGTGCCAGCTTGTGAGAGACGGCCCTAAGTGGCAGGTGGCGTGCGGAGAGCATAACTCGTTGACCCACTCGGTAGGTGGGTGCCTTGGAGCGACGTTTGTTGGCCTGCTTCTTGGATGCGAGTGCAGAGCGAATGAGTCTTCTCCAGGCCAATGCCCACGTTCTCCTGCAGTGGTGTATAAAGGCCTGGGCTGATGGTATGGTGACCTCCTCCTCCTGGCTGTGGAACAGTGGTGGTTGGTACCCTAGTGAGCACTGGAATGGAGAGAGACCTGTGGCAGAGGAAGGGAGAGTGTTATGTGCGTATTCAATCCAAGGTAGGCACTTGGTCCAAGAACTGGCATCCCTGGACGCCATGCACCTGAGTGCAACCTCCAAAGCCTGGTTAGCCCATTCTGCCTGGCTGTTGGTCTGTGGGTGGAAGCCTGAGGAGAGACTACAGGTGGCCCCAATGAGTTTGCAGAAGGCTCTCCAGAACTGTGCAGTGAACTGAGGACCCTGGTCAGAAACTATATCAGTGGGCAGACCAAGTAGGCGGAAAACATAGTGGATGAGTAGTTCTGCGGTCTCTTTGGCTGAGGGGAGCTTGGGCAGAGGAATGAAATGTACAGTCTTAGAAAAACAGTCAATGACAGTGAGGATGCATGTATTGCCACCTGAGTTGGGGAGTCTTGTGATGAAGTCCAGGGTGATGTGAGACCAAGGTCGATGCGGAGTAGGAAGGGGTCTTAGTAAGCCGGCAGGGGGTTGATTGGCTGTCTTGTTCCGGGATCATGTGTCACAGGCTGCCATGAACTCCTGGACATCCTCCTTGATGGATGGCCACCAAAAGCACTGCTGGATGAGAGCCAGGGTTCGGGAGGCTCCCGGATGACAGGCCAGCTTGGAACCATGACCCTACTGCAGCACCTGAGTTCGCACATGAGAGGGAACAACCAGATGGTTATGAGGAATATTGTTGGAGTTACCTTCACCAGGGTCCTGCTCCAGGGCCTTCTGCACGAGTGTCTCAACTTCCAGACTAGCGGCTCCCACCAGGCAGCATGGAGAAAGGATGGTCTCGGGTGGCTTGGACTCCTCTTGGTGGGAAGAGAACATCCTGGACAGGGCATTGGGTTTGCCGTTCTTGGAGCCTGGGCGGTAGGAGAGCATGAAGTTGAATCGGGAGAAGAAGAGAGACCAACAGGCTTGACGAGAGTTGAGACGTTTGGCAGACTTGAGGTACTCCAGGTTTTTATGGTCGGTCCAGCCTAGGAACGGGAGGTCAGACCCCTCGAGCCAGTGCCTCCACTCCTCCAAGGCTAATTTCGTGGCCAGTAGTTCTCGGTCGCCGATGTCGTAGTTTCGTTTGATTGAGGATAGCTGGCGGGAGAAGGAGCATGGGTGGACCTTGTTGTCGTTGGCCCTCTGGGATAGGACAGCTCCGACCCCTGACTCAGAGGCATCGACCTCGACGATAAACTGCTTGGTACATTCGGGTACAGTGAGAATGGGTGCTGTGGTAAACCTGTGCTTGAGACTAGAAAAGGCTTTCACTGCTTCCTCCCCCCACTTGAACTTGGTCTTGGTCAAGGTCAGGGCTCAGAGAGGTCCGGCCACTGTGCTGAAGTTGCAGATGAAACGCCTGTAAAAGTTGGCGAACACCAGGAAGTGCTGGAGCTCTCGTCTCGAAGATGGGGTGGGCTAGTCAGCGACTGCCTCCAGCTTGAGGGGGTCCACCTGGATCTTGGCTGGTGAAATGATGAACCCCAGGAACAAGACAGAGCCTTGGTGGAACTCACTCTTCTCTGCCTTAACGAACAGCTTATTCTCCAGCAGGCGTTGAAGAACCTGCTGGACGTGACCCTGATGTTCCTCCAGGGAGCGAGAGAAAATCAAGATATTGTCCAGGTAAACAAAGACAAAGATGTTAAGAAAGTCCCTCAAGACATCATTAACCAATGCCTGGAATACCGCAGGCACATTAGTCAGTCCGAAAGGGACTATGAGGTACTCATAGTGGCCTGTGGTGGTGTTGAAGGCTGTCTTCCACTCGTCCCCTTCGGTCAGCAGGGGACAGGTTCCGAGCATTGCCCACCAGGGCCCCTTGATTCACTGGTGGACTCGTCCTTTTAGTGGGCAGGCTCGGCAGATGTGTCCCTGCTGACTGCAGTAGAAACAAGCCCCTGTGCTCCATCGGTGCAGTCATTCCTCTGCTGAAACCCATACCCGATCTACCTGCATGGGTTCGATTGACGAGGCGAGTGGTGGAGAGGGGTTGGAGTTGCGGCAGCTCCTTTCTCTCCTGCGTTGTTGGACCCGTGCATCAATACAATCGGCAAGGTCTATCAGGCTGGAGAGGTCCGATGGCAGTTCCCGCAAGACGAGCTCATCCTTGATGGCATCGGATAAGCCATGTAGGAATGCGTCGACCAGGGCACTTTCGTTCCAACCACATGATGCTGCCAATGTCTGGAACTCGATGGCATAATCCGAGGTAGATCAGGACCCCTGCCGCAGCTCCATGAGCTCTCTTGCCGCCTCCCGGCTGGACAGAGAACAGTCGAATGTTCACCTTATTTCCTCAGAGAATTCCTTGAAGCTGGAACAACAGGGCGCGTCGGTGTCCCAGACCACCATCCCCCATTCCCTGGCCTTGCCGGTGAGGAGCGTGATGGTATAGGCTATCCGGGAGTATTCTGTGGGGAAAGCCAGAGGTTGAAGCTCCAAGATCAGCGAACACTGACAAAAAAGATCTGCAGGTACCTGGTTCTCCACTGTAGGGCTGAGGCGAAGGGAGTCTTGGTTTGTAGAGAGCAGCGGTGGCAGGAGGTATAGAAAGAGATGGCTGGGCAGGAGTAGGCATGGCTTGGGAGTGCTGGAGTTGTGTGGCTAAGAGGTTGAGTGAGTCAGACAGGGTGGCCAGGTTCTGAGTGATCTGCCTGAGTTCCTGTTGGTGGTTGTTGTCCAGAACATACTGTTAAGGGTGGTGAGATGTGGAGAGTTAGGATCCAATAGCAGAACACTCATCTCATCTCATTATCTCTGGCCGCTTTATCCTGTTCTACAGGGTTGCAGGCAAGCTGGAGCCTATGACTATGACTATGACTATGGGTGAAAGGCGGGGTACACCCTGGACAAGTCGCCAGGTCATCACAGGGCTGACACATAGACACAGACATCCATTCACACTCACATTCACACCTACGGTCAATTTAGAGTCACCAGTTAACCTAACCTGCATGTCTTTGGACTGTGGGGGAAACCGGAGCACCCAGAGGAAACCCACACGGACACAGGGAGAACATGCAAACTCCGCACAGAAAGGCCCTTGCCGGCCGCGGGGCTCGAACCCGGACCTTCTTGCTGTTGAGAAACAGATAAGACATTCTGGCAAAGTCCCCTTCTGAGAACGGCCTATTTATACACAGCAGAGCAGACCAGGAAGTGAATGCCAGCAAGATGGAACTCCTGTCCTGGACCTGGATTGCGCTGAACTGGGAGATAGTAAATCTCCAGAGTGGAAGTCTGGGGCGGATCATGACAAATAGTGTATAAAGCTGGCAAGGTAAACAATGGCTACTGTGAAGAATCTAAAATGTGAACCGTTTCATTCAACACGTTTTTTTAAATTAATTAAAAAAAAAAACATGGCTGTCTACATTTCCTCATTCCCTGAGCTACAAGAGTGTGACACTGGTGCCAAAACCTGGGATTGAAGAGAAAACACCATCATGGATTGAGTCCGCACCAGTCACCATGATCCTCCAGATCACTGTCAGCAACCACCAAGCTCAACATCAGGCCCTCGTCATGCTGTGCGCAGAGTATTAGTAGCGCTTCTGGGCTCTGCTCCAAATTGAGAAGACTGCAGTGACTATGGCCTGCCCGAGACCCAAGGTCAGAAATGGGGTGAGGCAGTTCCTGGAGCTGACTGGCTATTACAGAAGGTTTGTACCTAATTTTTCAGGCACCACCAGCCTGCTGACTGACCTCACTAAAAAGGGGGCACCAGATCCAGTCCAGTGGATGGAGCCATGGGAATGGGCTTTCCCCCAAATTAAAACAGTTTTGTATGGGGGCTCGCTGTGGCATTTTCCTGACATTTCTCTCCCTTTTGTCTTGCAGACTGATGCATTGGACAGAGGGCTGGGGGCCGTTTTGTCACATGTGGTGGAGGGGGAAGAGCACGCCATGCTGTACATCAACCACAAGCTCTCAGAGCAAGAGAAAGCACAACACAATAGAGAAAGAGTGCTTCACCATCAAAACAGGTGGTCCTCACTCTCCGATACTACCTGCTGGGAGGCCCCTTCACTATCTGTTCTGACCATGCCCCACTCCAGTGGCTCCACTGGATGAGGGATGCCAACAAACGGATCACTTGTTGGTATCTGGCTCTTCAGCTCTTCAAGTTCAAGAAGGTCCAGAGGCTGGAGGCACAGATATTGGTGGCAAATTATCTCTTATGTCAGAAGGATGGGGGGAGTCAGCTGCAGGCCAGATGGCTCCCTGGCCTGAGTTGGGTGGTGGGGGTATGTGGCCCCCCAACACACCCCAGCGGGGGCGTGATCAAGCATCAGCTGTGAGTGGCAAGGAGTGAGGTAGAACCAGCAGGTAACACGTGATGAGATTCATCTGTGTTTGTGCTTGATTACTGGCAATTTATTTGTACATCTCTCTTTCAGAGAGAGCAGCCAGTAACAAGGGTGCAGCACAGTGGTGTAGTGGTTAGCACTGTTGCCTCACAGCAAGAAGGTTCTGGGTTCGAGCTCAGTCACCGACGGGGGCCTTTCTGTGTGGAGTTTGTATGTTCTCCCCATGTCTGCGTGGGTTTCCTCTGGGTGCTCGAGTTTCCCCCACAGTCCAAAGACATGTGGATTAGGTTGACTGGCTACTCTAAATTGCCCAAAAAGTGTGTGTGTGTACCTACCACCCGACGAGGGTTTGGGTCCCTCTGGTGTGCTATAATCACCCAAGAGAATTCAGGGAAGTGTGTGTTTCTAAAGTGCAGAAGGCAGAAATAACATCATTGAAAAGTAGACTTAAATAAAGTACACTTTAAACCCTCACACCTGTCTCCCATTTCTTCATTCCCTGAGCTGTAGGTGTGCTCCAGCAAGAAAATCCACTAATTAACTTTTGACGAGATAAACCTCCATCCATCCATCCATTATCTGTAGCCACTTATCCTGTTCTACAGGGTCGCAGGCAAGCTGGAGCCTATCCCAGCTGACTATGGGTGAGAGGCGGGGTACACCCTGGACAAGTTGCCAGATCATCACAGGGCTAACACATAGAGACAAACAACCATGACGAGATAAACCTGTTAATTGAAAAGCATTCCAGGTGACTAGCTCATGAAGCTGGTTAAGATAACGCCAACAATGTGCAAAGAGTCATCAAGGTAAAGAAGAATCTAAAATATGAAACTTTTTTAAAAACACTTTTTTCCTGTTTCCCATATAATTCCATATATGCTCCATGTGTTATTTTATAGGTTTGATGTCTTGAGTATTGTTCTACAATGGAGAAAATAGTCAAAATACAGAAAAACCTATGAGTGAGTAGGTGTATATATATATATATATATATATATATATATATATATATATATATATATATATATATATATATATATATTTTAAAGTTTGCATTACGTTATAAAATCAGGCTGAAGTTTCACGTTTTAACACGATATTTTCACGTTATTACAACATACCAACTTATCACATTATAACAAGAAACTGTTTTGTGATAAAAATGTATCATATTATTAATCTTATGCCTATTTATTACAACAATCTCCCCATGTCTCAACCAAAGCATGAAGCCGAACTTAATCAATTCATGTAAATGAGCCATATTCCTCAGATGATCAGTTCTCCACACACCATTTCCTCATTTACACACGAGTTTCACCTTATAGCCTAACAAGATACACTATCTTCTTAAATGTGAAAGGTTTTATGTAATCGGCTAGCAATTTATTATGTTATTTAACAATTATTCACCGAAGGCGGAGTGAATATCAATGAATAATAACGGAGATGAAGTCGAGATCGATATTCACTGAGCCTGAGGCGGATAATTGTTTTAGTATAAATACACAGGTGATTATTAAAAAAATCACTTATTTCAAACTTCAAAAGCGGCATGCAAACGTCATGAAGGTGTGACGCAGACTCGTGTCACTTATCTACATCGACTCACATAAAATACTTTGTTTTGAAATAAATAAAATAAATCACTATTCCACCTTCCCTTTGAATAGTTTTAGATCAAACTTCGTAGCATCTTTAGTGATTTTAGAAACAGCATTTTCTTTCATCATTTGTAATTCTTCCTCATTACAGTGACGAAGCAATTGGCCGCCATTTTGCCGAGACACTCGAGGCGATTATCAAGAAATAGTCCAAATTTCTCGACCAATCAGCGTGCATGATTTTCTGTAATCACTTGTTTATTTATACTAATTTCCTAAAAATGCACACACCCAATTGTTTTATTCCTGCCAAATCAGTATTTCAGTTTATCTATCTCAGTACTATTGTAAACAAACCTAGTTTTCCTTTACTATGTTCTGGCTTTAAAAGTTCCTCTCATATGATGCAAAAGACTTTACATGCATCAAACCACTTTGAGTTAATCCGGGATCAGCTCACGTGTAAAATCTTATTACACTGTTAAAGAGAGACGCTCAGTCCGGATTAGCACTCTACTCTAAAATACTTTTATGGCTGAGGGCTATGGTTGACTTGCTAACTGTAGGACTGCAGCTGTCATGAACGGTTTTGCACTTCAGTTTCCATCAGTGAACAGTTTATAACTTCAACAAAACAGACTTCATGTTCAAACTGTTAAAATGCTTGTGGCAGCGGGGGCGTGGTCAAGCATCGGTCTGTGACAGGAGGGTGGAGCCGGGGAAGGTGAGTGGCAGATTCGCTACACCTGACTGTAATTAACCTGTGTTTTGTGTGTGTTTTCCCAGTAAACCGCTCCCTATTTTAGGAGGCTGAGAGAGAGCAGAGGGAGCGCGACCCGGGAGTGGAGGCTGAGAGTGTGTCTGTGTGCTGCGAGTTCGTTTAAGCTGAAAAGTTTATTAATAAAACACGCTGTTACTCCCTCCAAACGTTGTCCTGCCGTCCTCTGTGCTCCACCCACGCATTGTCCGCGCTACAGTGGTGCCGAAACCCGGGAAAAGGTGGAGCACCAGTGCTACAGCTCCATGGAATCCTCCCCGTTCGCGGACTTGGTCCACGCCCTCGCCACGGCTCAGCAGAGCCAGCACCAGGCACTCGTCACGCTCCGAACGGAGCAGGAGCGCCGCTTCGAAGCCCTGGTGCTGGCTCAACAGGAAGATCGAGAGGCGTTCCGGCGGCTCCTCGCGTCGGCGGGATCCACCAGCGCCCCGGCCGCGGGCCCGTCTCCCCTCACTGTGACCAAGATGGGCCCGCAGGACGACCCCGAGGCTTTCATCACCTTGTTCGAGCAGGTCGCCGAAGCCTCGGGGTGGCCGATGGAGCAGCGCGCGGCGCGCCTCCTCCCCCTCCTGACTGGAGAGGCGCAGCTGGCCGCATTACAGCTCCCCGCCGACCGCCGGCTGGCCTACGCTGACCTTCGCCGGGCCGTCCTCCAGCGCGTGGGGCGCACGCCGGAGCAGCAGCGCCAGCGCTTCCGCGCGCTGCGGATGGAGGAAGCCGGCAGCCCGTTCGCGTTTGGCCAGCAGCTCCGGGACGCCTGCTGGCGGTGGCTGAGGGCCGAAGATCGCGACGCCGAGGGAATCATCGACCAGGTGGCGCTGGAACAGTTCGTTGCCCGCTTACCAGCCGGAACCGCGGAGTGGGTCCAGTGCCACCGCCCGGCGTCGCTGGATCAGGCCGTAGGACTGGCGGAGGATCATCTGGCGGCTGTACCGGCGGCAGGACAACGGATGACATCGTCTTCTGTCTCCTCTTCTCTCTCTCTGTCTTCCCCCCCTCTCTCTCTGTCTTCCCCCCCTCCTCCCGTGTCCCGTCCTCGCCCCATTCCCCCACCACGGAGGCGGGGGCCGGCCCCACCCCAGCCGGCCCGCCGCACCCGTGGTGCCCTCCCGTTTCCCCCTTCTGTGTCTGTCTCTCCCCCCCCTCAGGTGAGTGAGCCCCAGAACACAGTTGCAGAGGGGAGGCCCGGGCCGGTTTGCTGGCGCTGCGGGGAACCGGGCCACCTGCAGCAACAATGTGCAGCGATGGAGGTGGGGGCGGTGGTGCGGATCCCCGACGCGCCAGAGGCTGCCCTCGATCGGGCCGGAGCGTATCGCATACCGGTAAGTGTACAAGGGGCTACATATCAGGCGTTGGTGGATTCAGGCTGCAATCAGACCTCAATCCGCCAAAGCCTGGTGCAAGACGAGGCATTGGGGGGAGCACAAGGGGTGAAGGTGTTGTGTGTGCACGGGGATATTCACAGCTACCCGTTGGTGTCAGTCCACATATATTTTAGAGGGGAAAAATCTTTAGTGAAGGCGGCGGTTAATCCTCGCCTTACCCACTCTTTGATCTTGGGGACCGATTGGCCGGGATTTCGGGGTTTAATGGCACGCCTAGTAAAGAGTGGGTCCTGCCGGTTGACGGGGGAGGGTCCCGGTGTCGCTTTGGCTGGAGCGGCGGTCGCAGAGCCGTCTACGTCACCTCCGCGACAGGGGGAGGAGCCGCCGGCCCCTCCTCTTTCTATTGGGGAATCCCTCGCGGATTTCCCACTGGAACAATCGCGAGACGAGACTCTGCGACACGCGTTTGACCAAGTGAGAGTAATCGATGGTCAAACGCTCCAGCCGAACGCCACCCCGTCCTTCCCCTATTTTTCCATTTTGAAGGATAGATTATATCGAGTGACGCAGGACACTCAGACGAAAGAGCGAGTCACCCAGTTATTAATTCCAAAGAGCCGCCGGGAATTGGTATTCCAGGCGGCCCACTTTAATCCCATGGCTGGACACCTCGGGCAGGATAAGACACTCGCCCGGATAATGGCCCGATTCTATTGGCCGGGGATTCGCGGCGACGTCCGTAAGTGGTGTACGGCGTGCCGCGAATGCCAGTTAGTGAATCCAGCGGCCATTCCAAAAGCGCCCTTGCGCCCCCTACCATTAATCGAGACCCCGTTCGAAAGAATTGGGATGGATCTCGTTGGGCCATTAGATCGGTCAACACGAGGGTACCGCTTTATATTAGTCCTGGTGGACTATGCAACGCGATACCCGGAAGCGGTGCCTCTTCGCAATATCTCAGCACGCAGTATTGCAGAGGCCCTCTTCCACGTCATCTCCCGGGTTGGAATCCCGAAAGAGATTCTGACTGACCAAGGCACCTCGTTTATGTCACGAACACTGAGCGAACTGTATGGGCTACTAGGTATTAAGCCGATCCGCACCAGCGTTTATCACCCACAGACGGACGGTTTAGTTGAACGGTTCAATCGCACCCTCAAGAATATTATTAAAAAATTCGTAAGTGAGGACGCACGTAACTGGGATAAGTGGCTCGAACCCTTGTTGTTTGCAGTGCGAGAGGTTCCCCAAGCCTCCACGGGGTTTTCCCCGTTTGAATTATTATACGGGCGTAAGCCGCGCGGCATCTTAGATGTACTGCGGGAAAATTGGGAGGAGGGACCTTCACAGAGCAAAAACGAAATTCAGTACGTTATGGATCTGCGCGCAAAACTCCACACGCTCACCCACCTAACTCAGGAGAATTTGCGGCAGGCCCAGGAACGGCAAGTCCGCCTGTACAACAAGGGCACGCGCCTTAGAGAGTTCACTCCGGGAGAGAAGGTACTCGTCCTGTTGCCCACATCGAGCTCCAAATTAATCGCCAAGTGGCAAGGACCCTTTGAGGTCACACGGCGAGTCGGGGACGTCGACTACGAGGTTAGGCGAACGGACAGGGAGGGGGCGCTACAGATTTACCACCTCAATCTGCTGAAACTCTGGAATGAGGAGGTCCCCGTGGCGTTGGTGTCGGTAGTTCCGGAGAAGGCGGAGCTGGGGCCGGAGGTCCCCAAAGGGTCATTGGCATCACGTACCTCTCCGGTCCCCTGTGGAGACCACCTCTCCCCGACCCAACTCGCGGAGGTCGCCCAGTTGCAGGCCGAGTTTTCGGATGTGTTCTCGCCCCTGCCCGGTCGCACGAACCTCATAGAACACCACATAGAGACGCCCCCGGGGGTGGTAGTGCGTAGCCGCCCTTATAGACTACCCGAACACAAAAAAAAGGTGGTTCGGGAAGAACTTCAGGCCATGCTCGAAATGGGCATCGTCGAGGAGTCCCACAGTGACTGGAGCAGCCCAGTGGTCTTGGTTCCCAAGGCCGACGGGTCGGTCCGGTTCTGTGTGGACTATAGAAAAGTCAACGCGGTGTCTAAATTCGACGCATACCCAATGCCTCGTATTGATGAGCTGCTCGATCGACTAGGCACGGCTCGCTTTTACTCGACACTGGATTTGACGAAGGGATATTGGCAGATCCCCTTGACTCCATTATCCCGAGAGAAAACGGCCTTTTCCACACCGTTCGGCTTACACCAGTTCGTCACACTTCCGTTTGGGCTGTTTGGGGCGCCCGCTACGTTTCAGCGGCTGATGGACCGAGTCCTCCGGCCGCACGCCACCTATGCGGCCGCGTACCTAGATGACATCATCATTTATAGCAATGACTGGCAGCGGCACCTGCAACACCTGAGGGCCGTCCTTAGGTCGCTGAGGCGGGCGGGACTCACTGCCAACCCGAAGAAGTGTGCGATTGGGCGGGTGGAAGTACGGTATCTGGGCTTCCACTTGGGCAACGGGCAGGTGCGTCCCCAAATTAATAAGACTGCAGCGATTGCGGCCTGCCCGAGGCCCAAGACCAAAAAGGGGGTGAGACAGTTCCTGGGGCTGGCTGGCTACTATCGTAGGTTTATACCTAATTATTCGGACGTCACCAGCCCGCTGACTGACCTCACTAAAAAGGGGGCACCAGATCCGGTCCAGTGGACGGAGCAGTGCCAGCGGGCTTTCTCTGAGGTAAAGGCTGCACTGTGTGGGGGGCCACTCTTACACTCCCCTGACTTCTCTCTCCCTTTTTTGTTGCAGACGGATGCGTCGGACAGAGGGCTGGGGGCCGTTTTGTCCCAGCAGGTGGAGGGGGAGGACCGCCCAGTCCTATACATCAGCCGCAAGCTGTCAGTGCGTGAGGGGCGCTACAGCACCATTGAGAAGGAGTGCCTGGCGATCAAGTGGGCGGTCCTCGCCCTCCGTTACTACCTGCTGGGGCGCTCTTTCACCCTCTGTTCGGACCACGCGCCCCTCCAGTGGCTCCACCGCATGAAGGATGCCAACGCGCGGATCACCCGTTGGTATCTGGCACTCCAACCCTTCAGCTTCAAGGTGGTCCACAGGCCGGGGGCGCAGATGGTCGTGGCGGACTTCCTCTCCCGTCAAGGGGGGGGGGAGTCGGCTGCGGGCCGGACGGGCGCCCGGCCTGAGTCGGGCGGTGGGGGTATGTGGCAGCGGGGGCGTGGTCAAGCATCGGTCTGTGACAGGAGGGTGGAGCCGGGGAAGGTGAGTGGCAGATTCGCTACACCTGACTGTAATTAACCTGTGTTTTGTGTGTGTTTTCCCAGTAAACCGCTCCCTATTTTAGGAGGCTGAGAGAGAGCAGAGGGAGCGCGACCCGGGAGTGGAGGCTGAGAGTGTGTCTGTGTGCTGCGAGTTCGTTTAAGCTGAAAAGTTTATTAATAAAACACGCTGTTACTCCCTCCAAACGTTGTCCTGCCGTCCTCTGTGCTCCACCCACGCATTGTCCGCGCTACAATGCTATAATCACGCTATCTGTTATTACAACCCCGATTCCAAAAAAGTTGGGACAAAGTACAAATTGTAAATAAAAACGGAATGCAATAATTTACAAATCTCAAAAACTGATATTGTATTCACAATAGAACATAGACAACATATCACATGTTGAAAGTGAGACATTTTGAAATTTCATGCCAAATATTGGCTCATTTGAAATTTCATGACAGCAACACATCTCAAAAAAGTTGGGACAGGGGCAATAAGAGGCTGAAAAAGTTAAAGGTACAAAAAAGGAACAGCTGGAGGACCAAATTGCAACTCATTAGGTCAATTGGCAATAGGTCATTAACATGACTGGGTATAAAAAGACCATCTTGGAGTGGCAGCGGCTCTCAGAAGTAAAAATAGGAAGAGGATCACCAATCCCCCTAATTCTGGGCCGACAAATAGTGGAGCAATATCAGAAAGGAGTTCGACAGTGTAAAATTGCAAAGAGTTTGAACATATCATCATCTACAGTGCATAATATCATCAAAAGATTCAGAGAATCTGGAAGAATCTCTGTGCATAAGGGTCAAGGCTGGAAAACCATACTGGGTGCCCGTGATCTTCGGGCCCTTAGACGGCACTGCATCACATACAGTCATGCTTCTGTATTGGAAATCACAAAATGGGCTCAGGAATATTTCCAGAGAACATTATCTGTGAACACAATTCGCCGTGCCATCCGCCATTGCCAGCTAAAACTCTATAGTTCAAAGAAGAAGCCGTATCTAAACATGATCCAGAAGTGCAGACGTCTTCTCTGGGCCAAGGCTTATTTAAAATGGACTGTGGCAAAGTGGAAAACTGTTCTGTGGTCAGACGAATCAAAATTTGAAGTTCTTTATGGAAATCAGGGACTCCGTGTCATTCGGACTAAAGAGGAGAAGGACGACCCGAGTTGTTATCAGCGCTCAGTTCAGAAGCCTGCATCTCTGATGGTATGGGGTTGCATTAGTGCGTGTGGCATGGGCAGCTTACACATCTGGAAAGACACCATCAATGCTGAAAGGTATATCCAGGTTCCAGAGCAACATATGCTCCCATCCAGATGACGTCTCTTTCAGGGAAGACCTTGCATTTTCCAACATGACAATGCCAAACCACATACAGCATCATGGCTGCGTAGAAGAAGGGTCCGGGTACTGAACTGGCCAGCCTGCAGTCCAGATCTTTCACCCATAGAAAACATTTGGCACATCATAAAACGGAAGATACGACAAAAAAGACCTAAGACAGTTGAGCAACTAGAATCCTCCATTAGACAAGAATGGGTTAACATTCCTATCCCTAAACTTGAGCAACTTGTCTCCTCAGTCCCCAGATGTTAACACACTGTTGTAAAGAGAAAAGGGGATGTCTCACAGTGGTAAACATGGCCTTGTCCCAACTTTTTTGAGATGTGTTGTCATGAAATTTAAAATCACCTAATTTTTCTCTTTAAATGATACATTTTCTCAGTTTAAACATTTGATATGTCATCTATGTTCTATTCTGAATAAAATATGGAATTCTGAAACTTCCACATCATTGCATTCCATTTTTGTTTACAATTTGTACTTTGTCCCAACTTTTTTGGAATTGGGGTTATACTCAAATGAGGATGGGTTTCCTTTTGAGTCTGATTCCTCTCGAGGTTTCTTCCTCATGTCGTCTGAGGGAGTTTGTCCTTGCCAACGTCATCACAGGCTTGCTCATTGGGGATAGACTAGAGATAGACGAGGGATAAAATTAGCTCATGTTTAAAGTCACTAAAATTCTGTAAAGTTGCTTTGCGACAATGTCTATTGTTAAAAGCGATATAAAAATAAACTTGACTTGACAGAGATGCTCACTCTGGATTAGCAATTGGGCTTATCTGAGACTGACAAATTACAACAGTAAGATATACAGAGCAACTACTGATCTACAGTCCATATACACAACAACAAAACTTTATGTAGCACTTTTCATTTTGACTCAAAATCTCAAAGTGCATACATAAAATAAAATGTGCAAAGGACAAAGGAAATATAAAATAAATACAGTGGTGCTTGAAAGTTTGTGAACCCTTTAGAATTTTCTATATTTCTGCATAAATATGCCCTAAAACATCATCAGATTTTCACACAAGTCCTAAAAGTAGATAAAGAGAACCCAGTTAAACAAATGAGACAAAAATATTATACTTGGTCCTTTATTTATTGAGGAAAATGATCCAATATCTATGAGTGGCAAAAGTATGTGAACGTTTGCTTTCAGTATCTGGTGTGACCCCCTTGTGCAGCAATAACTGCAACTAAACGTTTCCGGTAACTGTTGATCAGTCCTGCACACCGGCTTGGAGGAATTTTAGCCCATTCCTCCATACAGAACAGCTTCAACTCTGGGATGTTGGCGGGTTTCTTCACATGAACTGCTCGCTTCAGGTCCTTCCACAACATTTTGATTGGATTAAGGTCAGGACTTTGACTTGGCCATTCCAAAACATTAACTTTATTCTTCTTTAACTATTCTTTGGTAGAATGACTTGTGTGCTTAGAGTTGTTGTTTTGCTCCATGACCCACCTTCTCTCGAAATTCAGTTCATGGACAGATGTCCTGACATTTTCCTTTAGAATTCACTGGTATAATTCAGAATTCATTGTTCTATCAATGATGGCAAGCCGTCCTGGCCCAGATGCAGCAAAACGGGCCCAAACCATGATACTACCACCACCATGTATCACAGATGGGATAAGGTTCTTATGCTGGAATGCAGTGTTTTCCTTTCTCCAAACATAACGCTTCTCATTTAAACCAAAAAGTTCTATTTTGGTCTCATCCGTCCACAAAACATTTTTCCAACAGCCTTCTGGCTTGTCCATGTGATCTTTACCAAACTGCAGACGAGCAGCAATGTTCTTTTTGGAGAGCTTTCTCCTTGCAACCCTGCCATGCACACCATTGTTGTTCAGTGTTCTCCTGATGGTGGACTCATGAACATTAGCCAATGTGAGGGAGGCCTTCAGTTGTTTAGAAGTTACCCTGGGGTCCTTTTTGACCTCACTGACTATTACATGCCTTGCTCTTGGAGTGATCTTTGTTGGTCGACCACTCCTGGGGAGGGTAACAATGGTCTTGAATTTCCTCCATTTGTACACAATCTGTCTGACTGTGGATTGGTGGAGTCCAAACTCTTTACAGATGGTTTTGTAACCTTTTCCAGCCTGATGAGCATCAACAACACTTTTTCTGAGGTCCTCAGAAACCTCCTTTGTTCGTGCCATGATACACTTCCATAAACATGTATTGTGAAGATCATACTTTGATAGATCCCTGTTCTTTAAATAAAACAGGGTGCCTGCTCACACCTGATTGTCATCCCATTGATTGAAAACACCTGACCCTAATTTCACCTTCAAATTACCTGCTAATCCTAGAGGTTCACATACTTTTGCCACTCACAGATATGTAATTTTGGATCATTTTCCTCAACAAATAAATGACCAAGTATAATATTTTTGTCTCATTTGTTTAACTGGGTTCTCTGTATCTACTTTTAGGACTTGTGTGAAAATCTGATGATGTTTTAGGTCATATTTATGCAGAAATATAGAAAATTCTAAAGGGTTCACAAACTTTCAAGCACCACTGTATGTTTAAACCTTAATAAATATTCCAAAAATTAAAGCAAAATTGCATTTACATTTTGTGTACTTTCTTACTTCAGTGAATAGCATCATTTAAGGTTTTGTACTTTATAGCTTCGAGATCCAGATGATATTTTGAGACGTTATACTTTGTAGATAGCAGATACTTGTAGTGATCGGTACTTCATGGAAACAGTAGGAGTGATTGCCATTCATTTTCAGATTGTGCTTGATAAGACAGGAAGTAGACAAAACGTGTATTCATCCTGTTTGAATTCAGTTGGAGATTTATTCATGAGGCCTTCTTAATCGATTTGGCTTTTTATTTCACCTGGAACTATTTTCTGGACGTAATCCTTATATCAAATTTTGATGAGACACACCTGTTAACTGAAAAGCATTCCAGGTGACTACCTCATGATGCTGGTTATACTCGTTATGCCAATAGTGTATAAAGCTGGCAAGGTAAACAATGGCTACTGTGAAGAATCTAAAATATGTCATGGATTGAGTCCGCACCAGTTGCCATGATCCTCCAGATCACTGTCAGCAACCACCAAGCTCAACATCAGGCCCTCATCATGCAGTGCGCAGAGTATTAGCAGCACTTCTGAGCTCTGCTCCAGGCCCAGGCAGAGGACCGGCAGGTGATCTGGACCCTGGTCCAGCCACTCCCATGGATGCTGCGGCCAAATTGCATGTTCCACTGTACAAGATGCGTACAGAGGACGATTCGGAGACTTTTGTGGAGCAACATTTCAGTGACTCATCGACAGAATCCTCTGCCCACACAATGTGTATGACGATGCCTATTTGAGAGTTATCATTATTTACAGTAATGATTGGCAGGGGCATTTACAACATCTGAGGACTATCAAATGCTTTAAGAAATCAACTATTTTGAAAATTACAGGATGAACTGTACATCCTCTAGAGTCGAGTCAAGTCAAGCCAAGATTATTTGCATATCCCTTTTAACAATAAACATTGTCACAAAACAGCTTTACAGAATTTGAACAAGTTAAAACATGAGCTAATTTTATCCCTAATCTATCCCTAATGAGCAAGCCTGTGGCGACGGTGGAAAGGAAAAACTCCCTCAGATGACATGAGGAAGAAACCTTGAGAGGAACCAGACTCAAAAGGGAACCCATCCTCATTTGGGCAACAACAGGCAACATGACTATAAAATGAACAGTTTTAACATGAAGTCAGTTTCGTTGATGTTATAAACTCTTTATTGATGGAAACTTGAGTGCAAAACTGTTCATGACAACTGCAGTCCTAAAGTTAGCAAGTCAACTGTAGTCCTCAGCCATAAAGCATTACTGTAAGTGTCCAAAGCGTCCTCCAAGCGTGACTTTCAACTGTCCACATGGGGCCGTCCTCCACAGAAGCGATGTGATGAGACTCCAACCAGACACAGGGCACCAGGATGGATCAGGCAGGTCTGAGGAGCAGAAGAGGTCAGCATCTCGATCCCAGGACCAACATGTAACTCAGAGGGACAGATTGGGGGGGGAGAGAGAGAAAATACAGGTTGTTAGGTATGCCCAGTGTCACCTGAATAAGTAGGAACAGTATACATATTGCACTGAGTACAAGCAGGGACTCCGGCAAAACTAACTATGGCAGCATAACTAAAAGGGGAGGGCCAGAAGGTAACACAGGCATAAGGGAGCCTCGGGACATAAAGCAGCCAGCCACGACACTGTCAACAAACTCGAGTGAGCAAGTGAGTGGGGAGTGACAGCATCCATACATCCCAGTTTACCAAAACACTATGTCTGAGGACCCACCAGATCCACTCCTTTACCTCATAAACACCATTAACAAAAGGCTTGACTAAACAGATATGTTTTCAGCCTAGACTTAAATGCTGAGACTGTGTCTGATTCCCGAACATTACTTGGAAGGCTGTTCCATAACTGTGGGGCTTTGTAAGAAAAGGCTCTGCCCCCTGATGCAGCCTTCACTATACGAGATACCAGCAGATAGCCTGCACCTTTTGATCTAAATAGGCATGGCAGGTCATAGAGGACCAGAAGTTCACTCAGGTACTGTGGAGCGAGACCATTCAGTGCTTTGAAGGTCAATAGTAGTATTTTATAATCAATACGAAATTTGATTGGGAGCCAATGCAGTGTGGATAAGACAGGGGTGATGTGGTCATATTTTCTAGTTCTAGTAAGGACTCTTGCTGCTGCATTTTGAACTAACTGGAGCTTGTTTATGCACTTATTGGAACATCCAGACAGTAAGGCATTACAATAATCCAACCTGGAGGTAACGAAAGCATGAACTGGTTTTTCCGCATCATGTAGTGACATTAAATTTCTTATCTTAGCAATATTTCTGAGATGAAAGAAAACTATCCGGGTGATGTTATCATTGTGAGTTTCGAATGAAAGACTGGGGTCAATAATCACTCCGAGGTCTTTTACTGCTGCACGTGAAGAAACAGAAAGGCCATCCAGAGTTACTGTGTAATCAGAAAACTTACTTCTAGCTGCATGTGGTCCTAGTACAAGTACTTCAGTCTTGTCAGAGTTAAGCAGAAGGAAGTTAATAAGCATCCAGTGTCCTTCACACATTCCTCAATTCTATTAAGCTGGTGTCTCTCATCTGGTTTTGCAGAAACATACAACTGTGTGTCATCAGCATAACAGTGGAAACTAATACAATGTTTACGAATAATATCACTCAGAGGTAACATATAAAGAAAAAAGCAGTGGACCCAAGACAAAACCTTGTGGAACACCAAACTTTACCTCAGTATGTCTAGAAAAATCACCATTTACATCAACATACTGACAGGGGCGGTTCTAGCCATTTTGGGGCCCTAGGCGAAATACAGACATGGGGCCCTCAAAAGTCAGTCTTGAAACACACATACAGAATAATGGTCATCCCTACTTGGCACATGCCATATCTCCTTGCTGTAAATTCAGAAAAAAGATAGAAAACTGCCACTAACAATGTGCCCCAAATAAGCTCCACAGTGAAACAGGTTTGAGATTACTCCAGTATTTGCCAAAATTCTGACAGTGTTTATTGCTCAGATCAAACCAGAAAGAGAGAGAGCAACAAGGCAAACAACAGAAGAAGAGACAGTAGAGAGAGATAGCCAATTTTAAGAGTCAATCTCCATATTTTAATAAAACAAGGATATCTGAAATCCAATTATTACACAGCAAATTCAGAAGTGTTAAATTTTGGGCGTTAGTGAAATCTGAGCAAAAGTAGAGTTAATTTTACTCTGATAGAGTTAAATCCCCCCGGGGCCGGCGAGGGCCTTTCTGTGCGGAGTTTGCATGTTCTCCCCGTGTCCGCGTGGGTTTCCTCCGGGTGCTCCGGTTTCCCCCACAGTCCAAAGACATGCAGGTTAGGTTAACTGGTGACTCTAAATTGACCGTAGGTGTGAATGTGAGTGTGAATGGTTGTCTGTGTCTATGTGTCAGCCCTGTGATGACCTGGCGACTTGTCCAGGGTGTACCCCGCCTTTCGCCCGTAGTCAGCTGGGATAGGCTCCAGCTTGCCTGCGACCCTGTAGAAGGATAAAGCGGCTAGAGATAATGAGATGAGATGAGATGAGATGAGGGTTAAATCCATTATATTTGACTTCAGTTGATAAGTAGTTGGTGTCAAAATCGGGTGTAAAAACAAAGCGTCACTAAATCAAACCTGTCAGTGTAATTGTATAAATACTAACTCTGAACTTCTAACTCTCAACTCCAATCCTGGGTTTTACACTTGAAGTGTTCATGTCACCCCGCCCACTGCATAGACACACATCGATTGGCTGAAGCCAGAAGATCTATGCGTGCTTCACCGACTGCTGCATGAGGGACCATGCTAATGACCTACCATACCTGTATTCAACAAAATCTGTAATATTACATAGACAGCGTGCTTTAATAATAGCCTCTACTGTTGATACACTTAATTTTGATGAACACTTTCATGCATACTGTATACAGGAACAAAGTAATGAACATGCTTTGATTTTTGTTGACCAGTTGACTTACTTTAGACCATTTCAGAAGCAATATTCTAATGAGAGTGAAAGGACATATATTGTTCCATATTGTTAAATTTTTTAATGTGACTTCATTTTTTTGGGGTGCAAATGTTTAAAATAAATGTTTAATTGTAAAACACAAAATATGTCCACCTTTATTTCAGCAAACTTTAATTTGAAAATCATTTCCAGGAAGAGCTATATTTACACCTTTTAAAGGTGGGGTATGAGATTTTGGAATAACGGTTCCCACAAGCCATATTTTGAAAAGAAACATGCCCACCCTCGCCATGCTCTCCCCCCCCCCCCCCCCCCCGTGTCTCATTAAGTTAGAGTGTAGAGAGCTTGGAAAAATAGCTCAAACTTTCTCATTTAAACTGTGTTTTCAGCCCCAATTTTCACTCCACACACACAATTTTCTCAAAAGTAGTAGCCACACTTGTCCTGATTCACACAATGTGTCTACCTACACGATAGGACTTGCAGTTTTTGAATGAGAAGCCTGAAAGTGAGGAGAGCACAGCCGCCCAGCTCATAGACTGCCATTATAAACTTGGCAGAAAAGTCACTCATTTTTAACTCGCTCTAGTGACCTCATTTTTTACACTACAGACAAAGAAATTACATCAGTGTGTTCAGGAGAGCCTTGTGGCGCTCACTGTGAAAGAATTTTGTGAATATCTCCTTCTGTTTTTGTGTAAATCCCCGTTGTTTGGAGGGAGCGCACTGAGAAAATCCTGCGCTCTGTATGACACTCTGGTCGCCCTCTCACACACGCACAGAAGGGACGGGCTGCTCGCGGGCTTCAGTCTGATTGACGTGTCAGTATCCAATCATTTTGAGGTGGTACCTCGATAGGATTGGATGGCGTTTTTCCTTTATTTTACACTGTAGACTGGATTAAAATATTTCGTATTTGGGTCAAACCTTCTATTGTACTGCTTGCAACATGGGTGTGAGGAGCTTTTCAAGCAATATGGTAAAAAATACTCCTGAAAAAAATCTCGTACTCCACCTTTAAGTGTTATGGGGCTACAAATGATCCTCTGAGAGAGTTAATGTCTAACACTACATATCAGTGTTGAGAAAAACTAACACTGGATGTTGTTAATAATTGTTAACTTTTAACTCCAAAAAGAGTGAAAAATGACACCAAATTAGTGTTAAGGTACCAACACTGCAAAAAGAGTTAAATTAACACTCATGGGGTGGACCCATATTGTTAGGGTTTTGCTGGGATTCAAACCTGGTTTGTTGGTGTGATAATCCAGCAAGCCCCCACTAGGCCACCAGGGGGATGACTCAAATGCAGAGGCATGAGGCAGAAGTAGAAAAAAGTATCAAAAGGTTTATTTACAATATATACACAAGAAAAATCCAAAAAGTAATAATCCAAAAATGCTCAGAAGATATAAGGGAAAAAATAAAAAATCCAAAAGTACAAAACAAAAGCCAAAAAAACAGAAAAGAAAAGGCAAAAATACCAAAGCTCAGAAGATCCAAAAACACAGTAACTACAAGGTCCAAAAGAAAAGCAAAGTGCAAAACAAAGAACACGGTACAGAGGAAACTGGAGATAAACATAACAGCTCAAAGACTCCGTGACAAGAGGACTGAACTCAGGGGGTATAAATACACAAACTAAATTGAACACAGGTGAAGATAATCAGGACTAAACAGGCAATTAACACAAACACAAAACACAGGAACAGTGGCGGCCTCTAGAGGCCAAAATAAACATGACACGAAAAGGAAATAACAGCGGCCTCTAGAGGCCAAAACAGTCCTAGTCCTAACAGGACCCCCCCCTCTAGGAGCATCTCCTGACGTTCCCAGGACGATCCGGATGGGCAGAATGGAAGTCCCGACACAGTTCTTTATCTAGGACATCCCGAGCAGGAACCCAGCAGCGCTCCTCAGGACCATAGCCCTCCCAGTCCACCAGATATTGCAACCCGCTGCAGACCCGGCGGGAGTCAAGCAGGTGATGCACAGTGAACACAGTCTGACCCTGGAAGATGCGGGGGGGTGGGGGGTTCCTAGGGGCAGGGGCATACGTAGACGTCAGTACGGGCCGCAACAGGGAAACATGGAAAGTGGGGTTGATCCTCAGAGTCCGGGGCAACTGGAGCCGGTAGGAGACAGGGTTCACCCTGCGCACCACCTTGAAGGGGCCAATGTAGCGAGGAGCAAGCTTGCAGTTCTCCACCCACAGCGGAAGGTCCTTAGTGGACAGCCAAACCCGCTGCCCAGGGCGGAAAGCGTGTGCAGGTCTTCTATAGTGGTTGGCCTGAGTCTGGTTGGTTCTGGAGGTCTGTATGAGGGTCTTCCTGACCTTGCTCCAGGTCTTGCGACACCGTCTCACATATTGGTTGACCGAGGGCACCCCCGCGTCCTCCTCCTGGTCCGGGAACAGAGGTGGCTGGAACCCGAATTGGCACTGGAATGGCGACAGCTTGGTGGCCGATGACTGCAGGGTGTTGTGGGCGTACTCTGCCCATGGCAGCCAGGTACTCCACGATGTCGGGTTATCCATAGCCAGGCCTCGCAGGGTGGTTTCCAGGTCCTGGTTGAGCCTCTCCGTCTGACCATTGGACTGTGGGTGAAACCCAGAGGAGAGGCTGGCAGTGGCTCTGATGACCTTGCAGAACCCGTGCCACACTCGGGAGGAGAACTGGGGCCTTCGGTCTGAGACAATGTCCTGTGGAAGACCAAAGACTCGGAAGACATGATTAAACATAAGTTTCGCTGTTTCAAGAGCAGAGGGGAGTTTGCACAGTGGTATGAAGTGGCAGGCCTTGGAGAATCTGTCAACTATGACCAAAATGACCGTGTTACCTTGTGACTCAGGGAGACCCGTGATGAAGTCGACTGCCACGTGGGACCAGGGACCAGGGAATGGTCAGAGGATGCAGGAGACCCTGGGGACGCTGTCGTGGGTTCTTGGTTCTGGTGCAAACCTCACAGGACAGGACAAATGACCTTACTTCCTTCTCCATGTTAGGCCACCAGAAGCGTCTTTTCAGGAAGTCCAGGGTCCTCCGAGCTCCCGGGTGGGCGGTGAGAGGGGAAGAGTGACCCCACTGGAGAACCTTGGCCCAGGCTTGATGTGGGATGTACAAGAGGCCCGGTGGCCCCGTCCCAGGACCGGGGTCCTGGCGTTGGGCTCATCGGACAGCCTCCTCAATACCCCAGCGGACAGGGGCCACAATCCGGGACACAGGGATAATAGGCCCGACTTCATTCTCCCTGTTAGTGGCAGAGAACAGCCTGGACAGTGCGTCAGGTTTGGTGTTCTTGGAGCCGGGGCGGTACGAGAGGGTGAAGTCAAACCGACTGAAAAACAGGGCCCACCTAGCCTGTCGAGGGTTCAGTCTCTTGGCTTGCTGGAGGTACTCCAGGTTCTTGTGGTCAGTCCAAACCAGGAATGGATGTTGCGCTCCCTCCAGCCAGTGCCTCCACTCCTCAAGGGCCAGTTTGAACGCTAGCAGTTCTCGATCCCCCACATCGTACTGGGACTCCGCAGGACTCAGGCGGTGGGAGAAGTAAGCGCAGGGGTGCAGCTTTCCTTCCGAACGTTGAGAGAGCACCGCGCCGACACCACTGTCCGAGGCGTCCACCTCCACGATGAATGGTTGGGAGGTGTCCGGGAGGACCAGAATGGGTGCCGTGCAGAAGCGGTCCTTGAGGTCTTTGAACGCCTTTTCCGCCTGAGGAGACCAGACATAAGATCCACCTGTCCCTTTGGTGAGGTCCGACATGGGTGCTGTGACAGAACTGAAGTTCCTGATGAACTTGCGGTAGAAGTTAGCGAATCCTAAGAACCGCTGAACCTCCTTAACGGACTTGGGAGTAGGCCAGTCCCAGATGGCCAGGGTCTTGGCAGGGTCCATTTGGAGTTGGCCTGTTCGTACAATAAATCCCAGAAAGGAGACCTCGGGAACATGAAATTCGCATTTCTGGGCGTTGGCGAACAGATTGTTCTGTAGCAGCCTCTGGAGAACCTGGCGGACATGGTGGCGGTGCTCCTGCACGGTCTTGGAAAAGATAAGGATGTCGTCGAGGTAGACAAAAATGTACAGGTTAATCATGTCCCTTAAGACGTCGTTGATTAGGGCCTGAAAAACAGCTGGTGCGTTGGTGAGTCCAAAGGGCATCACCTGGTATTCGTAGTGCCCAGACGGGGTGTTAAAGGCAGTCTTCCACTCGTCTCCCTGTCGGATATGGATGAGGTGGTATGCGTTCCGTAGGTCCAACTTGGTGAAGACAGTGGCGCCTTGGAGCAGGTCGAAAGCAGTGGACATCAGTGGAAGGGGATATCGGTTGCGCACAGTGATCTTGTTCAGGCCCCTGTAGTCAATACATGGTCAGAGCCCCCCATCCTTCTTGCCGACAAAGAAGAAGCCGGCACCAGCAGGTGAGGTGGAGGGTCGAATGAACCCAGAGACCAGGGCGTCTTTGAGGTATTCCTCCATGGCCTTGCGTTCTGGCTGAGAGAGGGAAAACAGTCTGCCACGAGGAGGGGTAGTCCCAGGGAGCAAGTCGATGGCACAGTCGTAGGCCCGGTGCGGAGGAAGAACGGCGGCCCTGCTCTTGCTGAAGACCTCTTTGAGATCCCAGTACTCTATGGGAACTTGAGATAACTCGGTGAGATCAGGGGGCTCGGCAGGAGACACAGGAGAGCTAGCGAGCAGACAAGAGGCATGGCATGCAGGGCCCCATTCCACAACCTGGCTTGTTACCCAGTCTATGCGAGGGTTGTGGCGAGTAAGCCAAGGAAGGCCTAGAATAACTGGGAACTCAGGTGAAGGAATCAGGTACAGGGATATTTCTTCCTTGTGACCTTGAGACTGGAGGAAGACTGGAGAAGTAACTTGGGTGACTCTTCCATCACCTAAGGCTTGGCCATCCAGGGCAGACACAGACAGTGGGACTTCAAGAGGTGCAGTCGGAATATTGATGCTTTGGGCGAAGTGAATATCCATAAAGTTCCCAGCCGCCCCTGAGTCTAACAAAGCTTGACAAGAATGGATAGACTCACCCCAGGAGATGGAGACCGGGATGTAGATTCCTTGGCCAGGGAGTCCGGGAGAGAGGGTAGGCCCCGTCACAACCATCCCTCGGCTGGACGGGGCAGTCCTTTTCCCAAGAGTTCGGGACATGATGCTCGGAAGTGACCAGGCTTGCCACAGTAGATGCAGCACTTGTCCCTCCTTCTGCGCTCCCTCTCAGATGCGGAGAGGCGAGTACGACCCACTTGCATGGGTTCTGGACAGTCACTGAAGGAGGTAGACGGTCTCCAGGTAGAGGTAGGGAGGCTGGGGGGGGCTCAAGGCTTGGTGGCATTCTCTCATCCTGTTGTCCAGACGAATAGCATGTGAGATGAGGGTTTCGAGGTCACTTGGGCATCAAATAGAGGCCAGACTGTCCTTGATGGGGTCAGACAGACCATGGTGGAAGGCTGACACCAGGGCAGTCTCGTTCCATCCACTTACTGCTGCGAGCGTCCGGAACGAGATGGCGTAATCTGCGACGCTTCCTCCTTGCTGGATGGACATGAGCTTTCAGGCTGCGTCGGTACTGATGTCCGCCTGATCGAAGACCCAAAGCATCTCTTCAGAAAACAGCTGGAAATCAAGGCACTCAGATCCCTGTCTTTGCCAGATAGCAGTAGCCCAGGCTCGTGCCTTACCAGCTAATAAGGTGATCACAAAGGCAATCTTGCGGCGATCCGTAGTGTAGGTGGTAGGCTGAAGCTCAAAGGTGAGTTGACACTGGGTAAGGAACTCTCGGCACTCACTGTGCTTGCCGTCATACCTCTGTGGTGCAGGAAGGCTGGGTTTGCGAGGTGAAGAAGGCAGCATGGCAGGAGGCACTGGAGCAGGAGCTGGATCAGGATGAGGAGATGCAGGCAGAGATGTCAGCTGTGCCAGGGTTTTCCCAATTTGCTGAAGCAGTTTCTCGTGGCGAGCAAGGATCTCACGTTGGCTGGTGAGCATACGTCCATGAGCGTCCATGGTCGCTCCGAAGCGTGTCAGAGCTGCCATAATTCCCTGAAGGTTGGCCGGGTAGACAGTTGAAGCAGCCTCTGCTGAGTCGGTCATGACGGAGTCTTTCTGTTAGGGTTTTGCTGGGATTCAAACCTGGTTCGTTGGTGTGATAATCCAGCAAACCCCCACTAGGCCGATGACTCAAATGCAGAGGCGTGAGGCAGAAGTAGAAAAAAGTATCAAAAGGTTTATTTACAATATATACACAAGAAAAATCCAAAAAGTAATAATCCAAAAACGCTCAGAAGATATAAGGGAAAAAATAAAAAATCCAAAAGTACAAAACAAAAGCCAAAAAAACAGAAAAGAAAAGGCAAAAATACCAAAGCTCAGAAGATCCAAAAACACAGTAACTACAAGGTCCAAAAGAAAAGCAAAGTGCAAAACAAAGAACACGGTACAGAGGAAACTGGAGATAAACATAACAGCTCAAAGACTCCGTGACAAGAGGACTGAACTCAGGGGGTATAAATACACAAACTAAATTGAACACAGGTGAAGATAATCAGGACTAAACAGGCAATTAACACAAACACAAAACACAGGAACAGTGGCGGCCTCTAGAGGCCAAAATAAACATGACACGAAAAGGAAATAACAGCGGCCTCTAGAGGCCAAAACAGTCCTAGTCCTAACACATATAGACACTTTAAAAGTGCTGAAATTAAATCTGACAGTGTTAATTTGGGTATGTGGATTTTGCTGTGTATTTTTACTCCACAGATACATACTACCAGATATAAAATGATCTTATTCTTATCAGAAGTAGAACACAAATGGATACATATTACCAGATACACATTACCAGAGATACAAAATGATCTTACTGTTATCAGAACTACAACACAAATGGATATTACTCTATCGAAACCTCTACATTTCAATGGGATAAGACTGATGCCAAGATAAATGTATGAGAGCGAGAGAGAGAGAGAGAGAGAGAGAGATTTGCTTTGTGCCCTTTTTTTTCGTTTAGCGCAAACACTCTCATAACTGCGCTTCATCTTGTTTACAGTTCCCTCTGCTTTGGTTTGAATTTCCATCGCGCACCTGTCTACGTCGTCAGATCATGGACTAGTCCAATGTAAAACAACCAGGGTGTGTGTGTGTGCTGGGACAAATACTATATACATATGAATTCGATATTCTGATGCTATTTTGGTGTGTTTTTCCATTTATATCGTTGACTACTTAATATCAGAGACAAATTAAGATTACATATATATTGTTTGGTGTTTACCGTGACGGGGCTGACCGTTAGGGGCCCCTAAATTTTGGGGGCCCTAGGCAACCGCTTTGGTTTGCCTAATGGTAAGTCCGCCCCTGCATACTGATAGCGATCAGTTAAATAAGAGCTGAGCCAGGAGAGGGCCATTCCCTTAACTCCCACACCATTTTCTAGTCTATCCAGAAGAATGGAATGATCAATGGTATCAAATGCTGCACAAAGGTCAAGCAACACAAGCAGCGAGATACAGCCCTGATCAGACGCCAACAGTAGGTCGTTTACTACTTTAACCAGTGCCGTCTCTGTGCTATGATGAGGTCTAAATCCTGACTGATACATTTCATGGATGTTATTCCTATGTAAATATGAGCATAACTGCTGTGCCACAGCTTTTTCAAGGATCTTGGAGATAAAGGGGCGGTTTGATATTGGCTGATAATTGGACAGCTGACAGGGATCATGGTCAGGTCTTTTAATCAGGGGTTTGATAACTGCTAGTTTAAAGGATTTGGGTACATAGTCGATCCTAAGAGAATAATTTATTATTTTTAGAAGCGGTTCAATTACTTCAGGTATTATGTGTTTGAATAGACGTGTAGGTAAGTTATCTAGTACGCAAGTTGAGGCTTTTGATGCGGAGATTAATGAAAGTAATTCAATTTCTCTAAGGGGAGTAAAAATTCTAACTGCTGATCTGATACAGTTATATTGTTAATTCCAGGATCACTTACATTGTCTGACCTTAAATTAGTAGTTTGAATTTTTTGTCGGATATTCTCAATTTTGTCATTAAAAAAAATTCATGAAGTTGTTGCTACTACATACTGCAGGTGTGCATGTGTCTATAGTGGACTTATTCCTGGTTAATTTTGCTACAGTATTAAATAGGAATCTAGGATTATTTTTGTTATCTTCTATTAGGGAGGAGAGATATGTTGATCTAGCAGCACTGAGAGCTTTTCTATACTTCAGGAAGCTCTCCTTCCACGCTAATTTGAATGCTACCAATTTTGTTTGACACCAGGGTATCTGCACATTTTTCAAGTACAAATTTAAAGACTTTTAAGACTTTTTCAAGACCTCTAAATGGAAAAATTAAGACTGTACCATGGCAAAGAAAATGATAAATACGACAACTTAAAACTGTTTTCTGCAATAGTTTTTTTACTAACTTTAAGAAGAATGCACACAATTGGTGAACAGCAGGGTGCATCAATGGCAACTGTTAGACATGCAAACAGCTGAAGCAAAGTCGTGTGTTTTGGGCCTGCAGAACTACTGCAGAAAGAAGAAGACTGGTGTTTACTGGAGAAAACACCATGAATCATTTCAAAAACGAAAACAATAAACGGCAAGTAGAACCAGCTGAACAGCCTTAGCCGGCATTATTTCAATCCCCAAAGATTATCTTTGATGATGTGTGATTTTGTGTCCGACAGCAAAATCAGTCTGAGTGTCATACAGTATACAGCTGGCTGAGGAAGTTCTTGAGTATCTTCTGCATTATAGCAGGTAACAGCATGAACCTGTTTATGCAGTCATACAATCATCAGAGCGTTACATTAAACACAGAAAAACAACTGTCACCTTTCATAATCATTATCAATATTAATCAATGTGTTGTAATAACTGTAAACTAATTATCACTGCAATTGTTATATCAATGTTCATTATTCAAAAATAATCATTAATTATTATCTATAATCCATTAATAATTGTTTGTATTACTACTACTACTACTACTACTACTACTACTACTACTACTAATAATAATAATAATAATAACTACTTTTTTAATAATAATTAAAAAATTAACTCAATTTTATAACATTTTAATAATCACTACTTATTAGCTATATTAATTAATAATTAATAGAGTAGCAATTATAATTCAGTATTATTAATTACTACTTAATTAATAAGCAGTGATTATCAAAATGTAATTTAATAATAAGTAGTAATTATTATCAACTACTAAATTATACTAATAAATAATAAGTAGTGATTATTAAAATGCTATAAAATTGAGTTATAAGATTAGTTAAAAATATTATTAAAAAAGTAGTAATTATTATTATTATTATTATTATTATTATTAGTAGTAGTAGTAGTAGTAGTAGTAGTGATACAAACAATTATTCATGGAGTATAGATAATAATTTGTTTTTAATAGTGAACATTGATATAACAATTGAACTGACAATAATAATAACATTAACAACAAGTATTACTAGTAGTATTATTGTTTATTATTATCCGTAGTAGTAGTCATTTTATATCAATGTTCACTATTTTAAAAAATTATCTATAATCCATGAGTATTTGTTTGTATTCTACCAATTACTACTTATTAAAAATTATTTAAAAATTAATTTTATAACATTTAATAATCCCTAGTACTTATTAATCACTAATTCATAAGTAGTAATGATTAATAATCAATAATAATTACTATTACTACTAATTATTATTATTAGTGGTTGTTAATATTATTCTTATTATATTAAAAACACTGTTGTAGACGATAAGTAATAAAACTAAAAAACATTTTGTACAAATTATTTATATTGTACTATATTTAGAATTATTGTATTTTCTGGAGTTCTTTGTAATTGAGTTTTGAAATAAAGGTTGTTTATATATTTATATTAAACTTAGTACAATAAACAATGTTAATAATGTAAAAAAATGATGCTAATCATTATTATTATTAGTGTTTCCTATAAGCCCCATTTTCCACCTGACTCTTGTGCGCATGCGTGAACCCCCCTGCGTTTCACTCCGGAGTGCTTGACCTCTAACACACACACGTACGTGTGCCTCGTGTCTGTGAAAAACCAGTTTCCCAGTCCGCCGTGTCCCCAGCGCTGCGGTACCGTCTTTAAACACATTTGTGCGATCCAGCGCTTTTTATCGCAAACGATTCTTCTCCTTATTTTGGGGGTATTTGTCATCCCCCAACCACTTGTCGTTAAACAGGCATCTTCCCATCCCAGCTGTCACTCCATCTGCTGTAAAAGCAGCACACTTCCCACAGCAGCTGTGACTACCCGCCCATCAACCCCCTGTATCTCACACGTACACACCTGACCTACCCCACGCACCCCCCACTCTCCGTCAGCCTACAAATTGAGCTGGACTTCGATGTCCATGCATGCTTGCCCTACGACTCGCATGCTGACTTGAGTATCATGGATGACGGCCGCCCTCCCAAGAAACGAGACATTCGTTCATTCTTCTTCAAAGTCAAGAATGTAAGTGCAGGGTTTCCGTCGAGCTTTAAAAACTCAACAAAATCCTTTTGATGTATGGAAACCCTTCATAAAAGTATTGCTGCAGCCCCTTAGGCAGGTTTAGCAACATGACAGGACGCATCAGAGCTAGGCTACTGCATAGCTGCAGAGAAAAGGAATGCTGGAGCAATGTAACTTGGTGTTAGATAATATCCTCAATGAATGAATGTTACATTTATAGACCTAATGGTTTTACAGAATGTAAGTAGTCAGATGTAGGCTACTGCATGGCCATGCAGATGTGCGACTTGCATTTCAGAATCAACAGCGTGACAGCCGCTGAGTCTGCTGCTGAGTCTGCTGCGTTCACCGTTTTACAGAGACCTCTTTCTACTACTAATGCAATACTAATGTAGTCATAATCATGCTATAATAGGCAATCACTAAATTATATATCCAAATATCATTTTAACTAAATTTGAGCTTAATTACAGAATAGAAAATGCCACCAGTAGCACCTATTTATGAGTGTCTCAATAAGGCAGTCAGTGAATTTTGAGACACCCCGCCCTCCAATGTCAAACAATACAGATATTGAATTTAAAAAAAACCCCACAATATTTAATGCTAAAAATGCTTAAAGTTTTTAATTCTTATTTTCATGTATTTCTGTGGAAGAGACAGAACAACTGCTTAAACACAAATTAGGAATTGTGTGGTGTAAAAGTAATAAATCATCAGATTCTAGTAATGTTGGGTTAGGTGCCTTACTCGAGAGCACTTCAGCCATGGATGGAGAGGTAGGGAGAGGTAAGGGTGGGATTTGAACCTGCAACCCTAACTCCCTAACTATTAGGCCATGGCTGCCCTCATTAACCTATAAGATCTGCATGACATTAAATTATGATTGCTAATGGAAAAAAAACACCTTTCGGAAGCTCTGCCTTGGATCACTTTTGTGTCCCCACCAATGTCAAAATCAAAGTTACTCCCTTGATAATTATCAACGCTTTCTAGCGCCCACATAAGCTACCTGCGCATCTCTCACTCTTCACAACCATCGCACCACACCACACTTCCTCCAGTAGCCTCCTAACATTAGTTCTTGTTCTACGGAATGCACAGAACCAATGCTGCCCCCCAAAAGGTACGCTGGTCACTTTTAAAATTACGGTTAAAAAAAATACCCCAAACCGGATGGAGACATTTCACTCGTTCGGTCCAATATTAAATTTAATACCTCCCTTTCGAAAATTCCAGTCATTCCAAACAATTTAAGACATTTTTAGGCCTTGAAAACCAAAAGTTGTATTTAAGACTTTTTAAGACTTTTTAAGGACCCGTGGGAACCCTGGACAACATTTACGTTCCAATTTTCGAGTGGTCTGTTTTAAAGTGCGAGTGTCATCATTATACCAGGGTGCTAATTTTTTGTCTCTGACCATTTTCCTTTTAAGAGGAGCTACATTATCTAAAGTATGGCGGAACATTGACTCTAAGCATTCAGTTGCCTGATCAAGTTCTGCGGGGTCTGACAGTGACCCAATCAAAGTTGATAACTCTGGGAGATCATTTATAAAGCTCTGTACAGTAGTTGACGTGAATGCAAGTTTAATACAGTAGTGTGGCGAGGTGCATATATTATTACTCAGACATAGTTTGAACGAGATGAGATAATGATCTGAGATAATGTCAGACTGTGGAAGTATGACTATATTTTCTACGTTTAACCCGAATGTTAGTATTAGATCGAGGATGTGACCACCATTATGGGTCGGTCCTATGACATTCTAATTAACCCCTACTGAATCTAAAATGGACACAAACGCTGTTTTCAAAGGGTCTTCTGGGTTATCGAAGTCCATATTAAAATCTCTGACAACTAAAGCTTTGTCTAAGGAAATAACCAGATCTGAGATAAAATCTGCAAATTCAGAAAGAAACTCAGAATATGGCCCTAGAGCTCAAAGTCCATTTAAGCAGTGAACACACACACACCCAGGGCAGTGGGCAGCTATAGTCAAAGTAAAAAGTATGTGAACCCTTTGGAATTATCTGGTTTTCTGCATGAATTGGTAATAAAAAGTGATCTAATCTTCATCCAAGTCACAGGTACTGATATACACAATGAGCTTAAGTCAATAACACACAAAAAATTCTACTTTTTCATTACTTTATTATACAAATGCATTCAACATTCACAGTAGTGGTGGAAAAAGTAAGTGAACCTTTGGATTTAATAACTGGTTGACCCTCCTTTGGCAGCAATGACCTCAACCAGGCACTTCCTGTAACTGCAGATCAGACCTGCACATCGTGCAGGGGGAATTTTAGCCCATTCTTCCCTGCAGAACTGCCTTAACTCTTCCATATTCTTGGGTTGTCTTCTGTGTATGGCTGTCTTCAAGTCATTCCACAGCATCTCAATAGGATTGAGATCTGGGCTCTGACTAGGCCACTCCAAAAGGGGGATTTTGTTCTTCTGAAACCAATGTGCTGTGGATTTGCTGTGATGTTTAGGGTCATTGTTCTGTTGCATCACCCAGCCTCTTCTGCGCTTCAGTTGACAGACAGGCATGCTCACATTATCCTGGAGAATTTGTTTATAAACTTGGGAATTCATTTTCCCCTCAATGATGGCAAGCTGTCCAGACCCTGATGCAGCAAAGCAGGCCCAAATCATGATGTTCCCTCCACCTGTCTGTGAAGATTCTCAGTCATCCAGGTCAGGGTAAACTGTGGGTGGTAAAAGAGAGCAACTGGACTTGCTTGAAGATTCTTGAAGACGTTTCACCTCTCATCTGAAAGGCTTCTTCAATTCTGAACTGAAGAAGCCTTTCGGATGAGAGGTGAAACGTCTTCAAGAACATCCGAAAGGCTTCTTCAGTTCTGAACTGAAGAAGTCTTTCAGATGAGAGGTGAAACGTCTTCAAGAATCTTCAAGCAAGTCCAGTTGCTCTCTTTTACCACCCACAGTTCCCTCCACCATACTTTACTGTAGGGATGATGTTTTGATGTTGATATGCAGTGCCCTTTTTATGCCAAATGGAGTTCTGCTTGTTCCTCCCAAATAGTTCAATTTTGGTTTCATCACGACACAAAACATTTTCTCAGTACCATTGTGGAGTGTCCAAGTGCTCTTTTGCAAAATTCAGGCATGCAGCAATGTTCTTTTTTGACAGCAGTGGCTTCCTTCTTGGTGTCCTGTCATGGACTCCTTTCTTGTTCAATGTTTTGCGTATTGTTGAATCATGAACAGAGATGTTAGCCAGTTCTAACGACATCTTCACGTCTTTCGATGTCACTCTAGGGTTCTTCTTTACCTCATTAAATGACTTTGCATTGTGCTCTTGGGGTCATCTTGGCAGGGCGCCCACTTCTAGGCAGAGTAGCCACAATACCTAATCATCTCCATTTATAGACAATTTGCCTGACAGTAGACTGATGAATACCTAAAATCTTTGAGATGACTTTGTAACCCTTTCCAGCCTTATGTAAGTTATAGTAACAATTCTTGATCTTAGGTTTTCAGATAGCTCTTTTGTGTGAGGCATGATTCCCATCTGGATATGCTTCTTGTCAAAAGTTCAAACTCAAACTTTTCAGGGGTTTTTATCAAAGTAATTCTAGGCCACACCTCTGAACTCGTTTCATTAAATGGAACCCAGGTGTGCCAAATTCTGACTGCAATGAGATTTTTAAAAAGTCATTAGTTTAGGGTTCACTTACTTTTTCCAACTTTCAGTTTCACATTTTGAATGATTTATTCAATATGGTCAAACATTCTTTGAAAATCTGTGTATCTTTAGTTATAGGAGACTGTCTTTGTTCATTATTATGACTTACATGAAGATATGACCATGTTTTATATGGAAATTAGACATAAATATAGAAAATTCCAAGGGGTTCACAAACTTTTTACTTTGACTTTATGTACGCTACAGCACCCAGGGAGCAGTTGGGGGTTCGGTGCCTTGCTTAAGGGCACTTCAGCCATGATACAGAGGGAAGGGAAAGTGCTGTTCATTCACTCAGCTCCCCTCACAGTTTTCCTGCTGGTCCTGGGAATCAAACCGACAACCCTTTGGGCCCAAGGCTGCTTCTCTAACCTTCAGGCCATGGTTGCCCCATGAAGTAAATAAAATAAATCACAATTCCACCTTACTTTTGAATAGTTTTAGACCAAACTTTGTGGCATCTTTAGTGCTTTTAGGAACAGCATTTTCTTTCATCATTTGCAAGTCTTCCTCACTTAAGGTGACGAAGCGAGTCGAGTCGCTTGAGGCGATTATCGAGAAATAGTTTGAATTTCTCGACCAATCAGCGCGTATGATTTTCTATAACCATCTGCATATTAATATGAAAACATGATGAATACTACATTATCAGAAGTTTCTTGTTACAAGATGATGTCATTAAATTATGTCGTAAAATATCTTGTTATAACAAAAAGGTTTTCACATTATAGCATAGTAGCTCCGTTTTTCTTTATCTGGCATGGCAGCCGTACGAAGGTGAGTCAAATGCAAATCTTTTTTCCTATTTTGCATTGTTTAATGTAAATAGGCGTCACAAAAGTGCATCCTTTCTTTTTGAAAGACATAATCTCCGTTTCAGCTCTTAATGAGTGTCCAGATTCCTCTAGAAAATTATTTCGCTCCCCACCTCTCATTCACGTCACACGTTTCAGGTCAGAAGTTTACATACACTCGTCATGGACATGAATGTCATGGAAATATTGGGCTTTTAATGATTTCTTTGAACTTTTCTTTTTCTTGGGAAGAATGAGTGTATGTACAACATATACTCACCGGCCACTTTATTAGGAACACTCATACACCTGTTGTTCTGTTTTATGCAGTTCTCTAATCAGCCAGTCCCTTGACAGCAGCACAATGCATCAAATCCTGCAGATACAAATCAAGAGCTTCAGCTAATTAATGTTCACTTTATTCAAACATCAGAATGGGAAAAATTGTGATCTCAAAGTGTGACTTTCTTTCACTGTGACATGGGTGTTGGTTTGAGCATTTCTGAAACGGCTGAGCTCCTGGGGTTTGTTTTCACACACAACAGTCTCTAGACTTTATACAGAATGGTGCGAAAAACAAAAAACATCATTGAGTGAGTGAGTGACAGTTCTGTGAGTGGAAACAAACACCTTGTTGATAAGAGAGGTCAGAGGAAAATGGACAGATTGGTTCGAGCTTTTTTGTCAGGAAGTATGTAGTAACTCATACCAACCGTGGTGAGCAAAAAAGCATCTCAGCATACAACAGCAGAAAGAAGACCACATTGGGTTCCACTCCTGCAGCCAAGAACAGGGATCTTAGACTCAAGAACAAGTTCCTATTAAAGTGTCTGGTGAGTGTATGTATAAGTTAGATATACAGTAGTCGAGAGCAAATAAAGACATTAAATTGCTGTTTTTGAAAAAGTATTTTACTTTCTTACATCTTCAGGCTGATGTGGATTCAGATTTGCCATTTTTCAGAGTGTCGATAAAACAGCCAAGTGAAATAAGACGGTTTATTCTGATGACTTATTTGAATAATGCTACCTTTATATCAGGTGTCCTTTCCCCTGTACCTGAGGGACGCTGGGGGAGAAGTCCAACTCCACGTCCACATCGTCCCCCGGCGGGCAACGTATCAAAGTAAGGGACTGCCAGCCAAGTTGAAGTACGGTGGGGACTTCGTGTGCCCTGGCACCGCCACGGTAGCCGTGAAGGCTTGGCTGGAACCCCGAAACGACGCGGCCAATGGAGCTCTGGTACCCCGCTCCACAAGGGAACCAGCATCAGTGGTGCAGCTCCTCACTGGCCCAATCGTCTCGCCCTATGGCCTGCCATCAGATCACTGCTGTGGAGTCAAGTGGTGCGGGCGGGAATTGTGCAAGCTCGCCACCACCATTATCAACAAACCTTCACGCAGACTTTCTCATCACCTAAGGGACATGTTGTGTAAATGGAAACTTATGGGGCTGTGACTAAATGTTATGCCAGAAGAAGACTTTAAGATTCTGGTCTCAAAGCCAGATTAAAACTGACAAAGATGAGAATATCAGTAAACATTTTAGGAGCAGGCCATCCACGTTTCTGGTTTCTATAATCACTTTCGCAAATTCACATAACCTGCCAGGATTTTCAACACTGGAACATGTCAGTGCACATACAGTTGTAGTCAAAAGTTTACATACAGTGACATGAATGTCATCTTGGATATGAATGTCATGGCAATATTTGGGCTTTCGGTAATTTCTGTGACCTGTTCTTTTTCTGTGGCAGAATGATTGTACAGCAAACGTCTTTAATAAAAAATAATTTGGTGCACAAGTTTTAATTTTCTTTGGGTTTTCTGAAATCAACACAGGGTCCAAATTATACCTGCAAGGTCAAAAATTTACATCCATTCACTTACTCATTCAGAGGTGCTGAAACGTCCAAAATGTCTGTTATCTTGCCAAGGCTGAGGTCTCTTAACTTCCTGTTAGTGATCATGATTGACTACAGCTGGTAGCTTCTCTCTGACTTCCTAAAAAGGATTTGTTTACAGCACTCATTGGATTGACCAACACACATTAAAATGGGAAAGTCCAAGGAGCTCAGTCCAGACCTGAGAAAGAGTATCGCAGATATACACAACTCCGGAATGTCTCTTAGAGCCATTTCTAAACAACTGCAAATTCCAAGATCAGTTCAAACAATTGTATGCAAGTTATTGTGAGGTGTATTCACTTTACCAAGCCACTTTGCTTCAAGAAAACCCAAACTGTCACCCTCAGCTGAAAGGAAATTGGTTTGGATGGTCAGAAACAACCTGGGAACCACCATGGCACAGCCCTGCCATGAACTGGAAGCTGATGGACCACTGTTTACAGTTCAGATCACCATGGACTAAGAGGCTGCTCTCCAAAAAATAACACCCTGCTCCAAAATTGACACCTTCAAGCTTAACTAAAGTTTGAAGCTGACCACACGGACAAAAAAAAAAAAGCCTTCTGGAGGAAAACTGTATGGTCAGATGAGACAAGGATTGGGTTGTTTGGCCACAATGACCACCATGTACAGAAGGACACTGTACCAGCTGGTGGTGGTGGTAGGATCATCATGCTCTGGGGCTGTTTTGCTGCCAGTGGAACTGGTTCATTGCACAAAGTGGATGGAATAATGGAGGACGACCTCAGAATTCTTCAGTATAAACCATCAGAAACTTGAACACAACTTGGGACTTACAACAGGATGATGAACCCAAACACGCATCAGAGCTGATTGTAGAGGATAAAGCAGGCTAACATTAAGCTTAAAACAAGTCCTGACTTCAACCCTATTGAAAATATATGGACCGTGCTTATAAGTCGAGTCCATGCCAAGAAAAAACAAAGCAAAAGAAATTTATTTTTGAATGAATGAATTTATTTTCGAACATGTATAAAAATGTATGTAACTATTTGTACATACAAAAGAAAGAAAATGAAAAAAGTGACAAAAAAAGAATAAATAAAATAACATAAAGAGCTAATACATTACAATACACCGCACATTTAATTGAACTCTACCAATTCTACTATGAAGAGTCATGAAATATTCAGCCAGAATTCTGCCAGAAGCTTGTTCATGGCAAACAAAAATGTTTGGTCAAGGTGAATTGCGAAGAGACATTTTACCCAAATATTAGGTGTGCTGTATGTATAATTCGGACCCCGTGTTGATTTCAGAAAACCCAAAGAAAATGAAAACTTGTGCATCAAATTCTAGTGTTTTATTTGTTAAATTAAATATATATGCTGTACAATCATTCTGCCACAGAAAAAGAACAGTTCAGAGAAATTACTGAAAGCCCAAATATTGCCATGACATTCATGTCACTGTCTGTAAACTTCTGACCACACCTGTATTTTACACATTTTCAACATCTGTGCTTTTAAAAAAAATTTTTTTTTTTTTTACACATTTTAAACATCTGTGCTTTTTTAAAACATCTTTTTGTTAGGGTTTTGCACCTGCTTCACTGGTGTGATAATCCAGCAAACCCCCACTAGGCCAGCAGAGGGATGACTCAAGTGCGGAGGCATGAGGCGGAAGTAGAAAAGTATCAAAAAGTTTATTTACAAAATATATACAATCCAAGGGAAAAAAACAAAAGGAATAATCCAAAGCTCAGAAGATATACAAAAATAAAAATATCCCAAGGTTCAATGTCCAAAATCCAACTAAGAAAAGAAGAGGCAAAAACTCAAACGCTAAGAAGATTCAAAGGTCAAAACAAAATCCACAAAGTCCAAAAGAAATCAACAAAACCAAGAATACTAAGACACAGGCAAGGTACACAGGACAGAGGGAACTAGCACTAACAGCATAGCATAGGAAAAAGACTCCGTGACAAGGGAACAAACAGAGGGGTATTTATACACAAAACAATTAAGGAACAAGGCAGGGCAGGAAACAGGCAATCAAGACAAAAACAAAAACACAGTGGCGGCCTCTAGAGGCCAAAACAAACATGACAAGCTGGAAATAACAGTGGCCTCTAGAGGCCAAAACAGTCCCAGTCCTAACACTTTTTTACAGATTTTAAACATCTGTGCTTTTTTAAAACATCTTGTTTACACATTTTAAACATCTGTGCTTTTTAAAACCTCTTTTTTTTACACATTTTAAACATCTGTGCTTTTTAAAACATCTTTTTTACACATCTTAAACATCTGTGCTTTTTAAAACCTCTTTTTTTTTTACACATTTTAAACATCTGTACTTTTTAAAACATCTTTTTTACACATTTTAAACATCTGTGCTTTTTTAAAACATCTTTTTTACACATTTTAAACATCTGTGCTTTTTAAAACCTCTTTTTTTACACATTTTAAACATCTGTGCTTTTTAAAACCTCTTTTTTACACATTTTAAACATCTGTGCTTTTTTAAAACCTCTTTTTTTTTACACATTTTAAACATCTGTGCTTTTTAAAAACTCTTTTTTACACATTTTAAACATCTGTGCTTTTTAAAACCTCTTTTTTTTACACATTTTAAACATCTGTGCTTTTTTAAACATCTTTTTTTTTTTTTACACATTTTAAACACTGTGCTTTTTTAAAACATCTTGTTTTACACATTTTAAACATCTCATAGCATTGTTAGCTAGCACCTCTTGGCAGACAACACACTGTGGCAGTGGAGCTTCTTCAGATTCAGTACATGAAAATCCAAACTTTAAATAATCGTGATCATACTTCCTTCTTTTTTTGCTTGGCCCAGACTCTGTCTCCTCACTCACTGTAGCTTTAGGTACTAAAAATTGATCCATTTTGTCTCTGGCAAAGGCTCGCTGAAGTTCGCTAAATGTCCGCAATAGTAACTTATTCTGGTTTATTTTTCCTCACGTTGCGCCCCCCTGAAGAACTCTGGCGCCCCCTAGGGGAGGCGCGCCCCACACTTTGAAAAGCCCTGGTATAAATGCTTACTTGTCCTTTAAGAATATAACTAAAAAGAATGCAGTTTTTTTTAAATAATTGTAATTTCTCTCAAAAATGTGAAGCAAAATTACTGGCACCCGTAAACAATATTTTAAATTAATGCAATCAAATTGTCATTCTAAAAATTCCTGTTACTCTTGGATATAATTACAGGGTTTCACACGCACACACTCCTTGTTCTGTGAACTATTTACAGATAGTGTAAATAGTTTACAGAACTATTTACAGGGGTGGTGTAGTGGTTAGCACTGCCGCCTCACATCAAGAAGGTTCCGGGTTCGAAGCTTACAGACAACAGGGGCCTTTCCGTGTGGAGTTTGCGTGTTCTCCCATGTCTGTGTGGGTTTCCTCTCACAGTTCAAAGCCATGCAATTAGGTAAAATACCCAGTTACTAGTGCAGACTTGGTGCTGGTCCCAAGCTTAACTTAAATGTAACTTTTTTTTTCATGGATGTATGGCCAGCTAATACATTCTTATTTTGCATGACCCACTGTTGTGAATCATGATAATTAAGCTCCTCAGATGTTATAGTCCTATTCACAGATGACTGTGCACCGAGATAATATGCGTTTTTCTGAAATAGAGTTTCACGTGGGCGGCACGGTGGTGTAGTGGTTAGTGCTGTCGCCTCACAGCAAGAAGGTCTGGGTTCGAGCCCCGTGGCCGGCGAGGGCCTTTCTGTGTGGAGTTTGCATGTTCTCCCTGTGTCCGCGTGGGTTTCCTCCGGGTGCTCCGGTTTCCCCCACAGTCCAAAGACATGCAGGTTAGGTTAACTGGTGACTCTAAATTGACCGTAGGTGTGAATGTGAGTGTGAATGGTTGTCTGTGTCTGTGTGTCAGCCCTGTGATGACCTGGTGACTTGTCCAGGGTGTACCCCGCCTTTCACCCGTAGTCAGCTGGGATAGGCTCCAGCTTGCCTGCGACCCTGTAGAAGGATAAAGCGGCTAGAGATAATGAGATGAGATGAGTTTCACGTGTTCTCCCTGCCTTCTCACCTTCCAAAAAATGTAGATTAGTATGTGGATTGGCTGTGCCAAATTAAATTGCCCCGAGATGTGAAGGAATGTGTAAGTACATGTGCATGCATGGTGCCCTGTGATGGACTGGCATCACATCCATGGTGTACTTGTTCTTCACTCAGAGAGGTGCTGGGACAGGCTCTGGATCCACCATGACTCTGATCAGAATAACGCCTCCTGAAGTGTAAGGGAACAGCCGGCTCAGCAGGGTGCCGTCAATAGAGGGAGGCAGAGAGCAAACAAACATAACCAGAGCAGCTCCTGCTATCAGAGGGAACCAGAGAGAGATGTTTATGATGTGCCCTTGTGCCTGGGTTTCTCGGCTCATTCAGTGTTCAGTCTCGAGTCAAGATTTCTGTATGAATGAATGAAATAATAATAATAATAATAATATAAAGCATAATAAGAATTTACTTGGCAGTACGGTGGTGTAGTGGTTAGCGCTGTCACCTCACAGCAAGAAGGTTCTGGGTTCGAGCCCAGTGCCCAACGGGGGCCTTTTCTGTGTGGAGTTTGCATGTTCTCCCCGTGTCTGCGTGGGTTTCCTCTGGGTGCTCCGGTTTCCCCCACAGTCCAAAGACATGCAGGTTAGGTTAACTGGTGACTCTAAATTGACCGTAGGTGTGAATGTGAGTGTGAATGGTTGCTTGTCTCGATGTGCAGCCCTGCGATGACCTGGCGACTTGTCCAGAGTGGACCCCGCCTCTCGCACACAGTCAGCTGGGATAGGCTCCAGCTTGTCCACGCGACCCCTTCTTCCATCTACATGTACAGGTGTTTCCTGTGCCACAAAACGCCAAAGACAGATAGATCACTCTCCATCTCTCACTCTCTCCATCTCACTCTATCACTCTCCCCATCTGTCCATCACTCACTCTCTCCATCACTACATTCACTCACTCCATCACTCACTCTCTCCCCATCACTCGCTCCATCCCTCCCCATCACTCCCATTCTCTCCCCCTCACACTCACTTTCACTCTCCCCATCTGTCCATCACTCACTCTCTTTCCCTATCTCTCCCTCACTCCACTCACACACACTCCCCCATCTCTCCATCACTACACTCACTCTCCCCCTCACTCACTATCTCTCCACTCATTCTCCCTTTCCATCAGTCACTCTCTCCTCCCCATCATTCACTCCCTGTCACTCATGCCACTCTGTGTCTCTCACTCTCACTCCTTCCCCCACACACTCACTTTCACTCTCCCCATCTCTCCCTCACTCCCTCTCCCTCCAACACTCCACTCGCACTCTCCCCATCTCTCCACTCACTCTCTCCATCTCTCCATCATTTCACTCACACTCTCCCCATCTCTCCACTTACTCTCCCCATCTCTCCACTCACTCTCCCCATCTCTCCATCACTCCACTCACTCTCCCCATTACTCTCTATCCATCACTCACTCTCTCCCCCTCACTATCTCTCCTCTCACTCTCCTTTTCCATCACTCACTCTCTCTCCTCCCCCTCCCCATCACTCATGCCACTCCCTCTTTCTCCATCACTCCATTCACACACTCCCCATCTCTCCACTCACACTCTCTACCATCACTCACTCTCTCCCCCTCTCACTATCTCTCCACTCACTCTCCTTGTTCATCATTCAGTCTCCCCATCACTCTTTCCTCTCCCTCTCTCTCCATCACTCACTCTCACCCCTCACTCTCCCCATCACTCACTCATTCTCTCCCTCTCACACTCACTTTCACTCTCCCCATCTCTCCCTCACCCCATCACTTTCTCTATCCATCACTCAAACTCCCATCACTTTCTCTATCACTCACCCTCTCACTCTCTCTCTGCTCACTCTCCTTTTCCATCACTCACTCTCTCTCCTCCCCATCACTCTCTCCCCCTCACTCATACCACTCCCTCGCTCCTTCTCTATCACTCACTCTCACCTCTCCCCATCATTCACTCATTATCTCCCCTCACTTTCACCCTCCTCATCTCTCCATCACTCCACTCACACACTCTTACCCATCTCTACACTCACTCTCCCCATCACTCTTTATCCATCACTCACTCTCTCCCCCTCACTATCTCTCCACTCACTCTCCTTTTCCATTACTCATGCTCTCTCATCCCCCTCCCCATCGCTCTCCCTGTCACTCATGCCACTCCCTGTCTCCGTCACTCACTTTCACCCCTCACTCATTTTCTCCCCTCACACTCACTTTCACTCTCCCCATCTCTCCATCACTCTCTCCCCCTCTCACTAGCTCTCCACTCACTCTTTTTCCATCACTCAGTCTCTCCCCATCCCTCACTATCTCTCCACTCACTTGCTCTCTCCTTTTCCATCACTCACTCTCGTCCCCATCACACTCTCTCTCTCCCTCCCTCCCTCCCTCCCTCCCTCCCTCCCTCCCTCACTTACTCACTCACTCACTACGATTCAATGGTTTATTAAATATTACATCGCTGCACATCAATAAAAAAAACCAAAAAACACATTTCACCACTGCATCCGTTTGTCCTTTTAAACAGCTTTATTCTTTAAACTGAATGCAAATGTGTCGAATTTTTCATACAGTGCTCATGTAAAGGGTGTAAAACCACAATCTGATTGAACACAAAAATCCATCAAGATACACATGTACATTTTTCAAAATGTATAATGATCACAAGAGGCTTATTTACACACACACACACACACACACACACACACACACACACACACACACACACACACACACCAGATTTTAACATAAAAATGCTGGTTTGTTGCCCTTCTAATGTTCCACTGGATTTACTTTCTGTTTTGATGCTGGACATTTTAGAAGAACAAATGGAAGCAACGTAGGTCATGGGCCTGGAGTCAGGAAAAGCTCAAATAAAGATTAACTCGCGCCTCCGTTAGCTTAGTGCAATGCAAGTGTTTAGCGCTCTAAAGAAAAGCGCCAAGTCATTAACTTTAGAATTATAATCTATAATTATTTAATTTAAAAAGTGACAGATGATGTGGACAGTGATCACGGCATCCATGCTAATCACAACACATGAGCTAGCATTTCTTCAATCCTAACTGTGCTATATAATAATATCCAAAACGTAAGAGCTGAGATACACCAAGTGCTAACCACTGCACATAACTGAAAGTGCTAATTGCTAACTGTGCTACGTAGTACAATTGCTAGCAGAGCTAAATGTGTTCTAACTGCAGTTGCTAGGTCACAATGTAATGCATTTTCTCCCATTTCCCCTTGAGTAGAATTGCATAAAGAGTGTATAAAATTGTCCTTACATTTCACAATAGATAAGAGAAGATGGTCTTTGTGTTTTTTCTAGCTTCCAGGCACAAAGTTATTATGTGAATATAACAGCAGATTTTAATCAAAGGTGTTGGATAAGGCACAAAAAAAAAATGGTGGGGTTTAAAATGTTATACACATACAGGATTAAAGAGTTGAGGCATGAACACACACACACACACACACACACACACACACACACACACACACACACACACACACACACACACACACTACTGGCTATGAAAGGGGAGATCCTTAATCCTTAAATCCATCAAATCATAACCATGTGACCAAACAGAATCACACCTCACACACAGTATTAAAGAACGAAGGAACAGTACGCATCAAGTCACTGGCCAGTCCACTGAGTAAGCCACGCCCCTCAGTCTCGAGGCTCATTGGGCGGTGGGATCTTCAGATCTGTAGGCTCCACACCCCAGGTCTCACATGTGTATTCTGAGATGATGCAATCGCTGGAGAACTTTCCAGAGCTGTTGATGTTTCTGATCACCTTCCTGGTCCATTCTTGAGGGTTCTGCAAATTGAAAGTGGATAACTGTGGGTTACTTAGATGCATAAATGGTTCCTACTTTCCATAAGAGATTCTACATAGAACCCATGCCCATATACAGACACTACTGTAAGGTTCTATTTAGAACCTGGGTTCTCACTGATGGATAGCTGAAGGATTTAGATTTAACAGAGTCTTTCAAGCTTTTCATTTTTATACATGTGAGTAGAGTACGAGTTTTAGTAGAGGGTAGTTTTCATATTTCAACACTGCCAACAACCACTTGCTTTCACAGGAAAGGATCAATCCGATTTTCCATGACCAGTAGCTAGATTCAAAATCGCGATCGGCAGCCTGCCCCGATCTTGGCAAGAATATTACAGATCCTTAAAGATCTGGGCAAGAATTCTAAAGCTCCTTGATCTTGGCAAGACATTAAAAGATCTCTGTAGATCCTTGAGGATCTTGGCAAAAAAATTACAGATCCTTGAAGATCTTGGCAAGAAAATTACAGATCCTTGAAGATCTTGGCAAGACGTTAAAAGATCTTTGTAGATCCTTGAAGATCTTGGCAAGAATATTACAGATCATGAATGATGTGGACAAGAACTCTCAAGCTCTTTGAAGATCTTTTGAGGATCTTTGTTGAGATCCTCAAAGACCTTCACAAAGAACTTTACAGATCCTTGAAAGATTTTCACCAGAGGTGTAACGATGTGGGGAATGTGTCCTTGGCGCATGCCGAGTGCCAATCAGGCATAATTATGTCGTAAATATCAATATAAATTTGAATACTACAGCACATCTGAATATTTCTGCAAACCACACGCATCAATTTATCGCAACAATTTACCCATCATCTAAAAACCGCTTCCATGAATATGACAGTGAGTTTGGTGTACTTCGGCAACCTTCCCAGTCTTCAGATTTGCCTTTAGCAGAACACCTTTGGGATGTGGTTGAAAGGGAGCTGAGCAAATCTGCAGCAAATACCTGATGCAACTACATCGACTTGGAGCAGAATCTCAAAGGCTGTGTGTTATGTATTGTGGAATCCTTAACATGAAGAAAGAAAACTGTTCGTAAAGGCGGTGTAACCCAGTATTAGTGTGGTGTTCTTATGAAGAAATTAAAAAGTACATTGGATTAGAGTCTGAACAAACCCTACAGGTGTTTAATGATGTTGCACCACCTGATACACTCGTAGTTACACCAAAGACACACACACACAGTACTGGGCAAAAATCTTAGGCACATGCAATGAAATGCTGTAGCACAAAGATGCCTTCAAAAATAATGGAATGAAATGTTTCAACATTAAAAAAATATGATAAAGATCAGTAAGCAGTAATGCATGAACAAAGGTCACTATTTGGTGAGACAACTCTTTGCTTAAAAAGAAAAACAACAACAACAAGTCGTCTCAGGTCCACTGAGTGCAGTTTTATAAGGAAATGAGCTGTAGGTTTTACTGAGCATCTTACAGAACCAGCCACAGTTCTTCTGGACACTTTGACGATCACACTCGCATCTTCATTTTACCCCCAAACCCAGTAGCCTTCATTATGTCTCATCTCATTATCTCTAGCCGCTTTATCCTGTTCTACAGGGTCGCAGGCAAGCTGGAGCCTATCCCAGCTGACTACGGGCAAAAGGTGGGGTACACCCTGGACAAGTCGCCAGGTCATCACAGGGCTGACACATAGACAACCATTCACACTCACGGTCAATTTAGAGTCACCAGTTAACCTAACCTGCATGTCTTTGGGGGAAACCAGAGCACCCGGAGGAAACCCACACGGACAACATGCAAACTCCACACAGAAAGGCCCTTGCCGGCCATGGGGCTCGAACCCAGACCTTCTTGCTGTGAGGTGACAGCACTAACCACTACACCACCATGCCACTCCAACAGAGAAGTCATAAAAAATACATCTATAACTCGTTTTATAGAACGTGTTGGTTCAGCAACAAGTTCCGCCATTTTGTTTTTCTCTATTCACGGTATATGAGCTGATATCCTAGTAGCAGAGTAACCAATCAGAGCACGCAATTGCTCATATCCAGTGAATACCCTGGTGAAAAATAAATGTACTAAGTGTACTAAAATTTAGCATACTTTTGTGTACTTGAAGCCACACTAATCATCAATATACTTCAAGTGTGTTTATGATTAGTTAACTTGAGGCATGCTATTTTGGAACAACTAATTTTGTACTAAATATATTTTAATTGTAATTAAATTGTAGAAAAGTGCAACTTGAAGTGTATTTAGTGTACTTTTATGTGTTAAATTACACATAACTTTCACTTAAAGTATACTTTAGTATAATATATATTTCTATAAAGTGTAATATAGTATAATTATTTTAAAGTGTGTTAAAAGTGTTACCGTGAAAGCGTGATGTTAGTATACTTTTTATATATTTACAAAAAGTACAATTTGTGTAAGTACATTTTCAATATACTCTTGAAAATATGAATATACTTTAAATACAATAAAGTACATTTATTTTTCACCAGAGCATGTATATTACACACACACACTCCATTAATGGACACAGTAGGAAGAGTGCATTATGGATATCCTGTATCTTCTCGGGTATTTAATTCGGACCCGAGCCTTCTGTAAGGTAAAATAAGGTTCAGTTACAGAAACACCAGCAGTCTCGGGTGTTTACAAAACACTGGCGAAAAGCCTGCACTCGTATTAGGACAAATCCCGCCTTCTGAGCCAGGATTGGCTGGTTCCGCCGCCCTTCGTGCGCTTCGATTGGATACCGTTTCCAACTCGCGTGCAGTCTGCTGCAGAGCTCTGAAATGTTAACCAATCCTGACGAGGAGGCGGGTTTTATCGGAATGAAATGGGAGAGAAATACTTCTTCATCATAAAGTAAGCCTTTTGAACTCAAGAAAATGAAACTCGCAGAGAATGAAATGAAAATGAAATCACAAAGAAGCTTTTATTCTTCTCATTTTACACAGGCATGATCATTTGTGCCCTCGTAATAAATCCAGAAGAGCATCATTCACAAATCACATGCATGATACTGAATTGTTTTTGATTAAAATGATTACAAAACATTACACAGTTGTGATTATTTCTGACTTGATAGAAATTAGATAGAAATATTAAATCATATGTGGTTAAACATGACAATATGAGTATTTTTTGTGCTGTGACATAAATGTGTTTCACAATTTTTTTTTGCCTGAACTTCATCCACTTCACTGTTTAACTGCCACTTTGAATCGTTCACAATCACATGTCTACCTCCATTTTTATATCATCTTCATCATCATCATTGCTCTTCTTATCTCCTCCACGTTCGGTTCTCTTTTCAACTCACTCACAATTCTCTGAGCTTCCAAGAAATCTTCCTCTCTTTCGCTTTCATGCTTTTTTTTCCTTGGGAAATATATCTTCGGGTCAGGTTTACAGGCCTCGAGGGCTTCAATAAGCCGTTCTCTGGGGATTTTCAGGACTTTACGAGGTTGAGTATTTTTTGGCAAATGAAAGACTAAACTAACCTGATCCCAGACATAAAACTGATGATTAGGATATAGACTTTGCACTTCTCCTGAATCAAACTGATACCAGTGGGTTTCACAAATGGCTTGTGCTTTCCAGATAATTTTCCCGTCCTGATAATGAACCCACTCACTGGTTTCAAGAAGCGGATATCCTCCAAAGCGCTCGTTATCCTCAGGCCTGTGAATCAGCACGACGTACATAATCTCCTGTTTGTAGGTGGCGGTCTTGTACACCCTGAGAACCGGCTCTTCTCCTCCACAGTTCTGTTCCTTGTACCATTGCATCAGATCAGTGAGGGGGAATGTGAAGCGATATTTACCATATCTGGATGTCTCGAGTTGGAACAGAGGTGATGTGGTGAACTTCTCCAGAAATGGCTTATGCACATTCAGCTCTGATTTACCCTCCATGTAACATTCCTCTGCTGCTCTTATCTCCTCTTTGTCAATTTTTACGCCCCACCATGAGAACTCACTTTCAGGAGCCATGACCTGCTCTGACTCCAGTATCCCCATCACTCCTGACTTGTCAGTAACATGAGCTACATCTGAAACCCAGAATTCAACTGGAGTTGGGTAGGGTGGGATCTGCTTTATGATGTATCTCTTCATGGGATTCTCAGGGTACTTTTTTTTTATTACCCTTCTCAGGCTTTGTACACTTACGTGTTGCCCTGAGATGTAGTACTCCTTCATTTGACGTGCATTCCATCGCTCTTGGATGATAATCTACAAATATATGCAAATCTCACTGAAAAATAGCTTATGTACACAAATAATCTTTTTCACATGAGATCTTTATTATTATTATTATTATTATTATTATTATTATTAAGATCTCATAGTATATATAGTTAATACATTATGAATCCTATATAGGGTATATAGCATGGTTACTATATAGTATATAAAATTGTTTCTACATTTAATAGCAGATGAATAAGTTATATTGGTTTTTAGTGTCATACCTCTATTTCAGGTTGCTGTACATTCGCATTTGCCATTTTTCAGAGTGTGGATCAGACAGCCAAGTGAAGTAAGTGATGACTGTGATCCTACCAGCACCGCCTTTATATCATGTGCTCCATCCCCTCCCACGTGTCCCAGACATTCTGTGGAAATAGAAACTTAAGGGCTGTGTTGAGGTGGAGCTTGTGGTCTGACACATTAAGAGAAAGGAAATAGTGTATGCACAAAGAGAGAGAGAGAGAGAGAGAATGTCCTTATAGTTTCTCTGACTATATTTTCCATTTCTCCCATTTGTTTAAGAACACTTTTTCTTTCAATCTTAGTGCTTACAGTATGCTAATTTCTTTCTTTCTTGGATAATGTAAAGTAGCTCAGATATAAGGAGGTATATAACAGTGGAATTTTATTTGACATCAGTTTCTCACAACTCCAAACTCGTGTGTGTGTGTGTGTGTGTGTGTACATTTAAGCAAGGCTGCTTCTCTAACCTTCAAGCCATGGTTGCCCCATGAAATAAATAAATCACAATCCCACCTTCCCTTTGAATAGTTTTAGACCAAACTTTGTGGCATCTTTAGTGCTTTTAGGAACAGCATTTTCTTTCATCATTTGTAATTCTCCCTCACTTGCGGTGACGACGCGACTGGTCGCCGTTTTGCCGAGTCGCTCGAAGTCTCTCATCTCATTATCTCTAGCCGCTTTATCCTTCTACAGGGTCGCAGGCGAGCTGGAGCCTATCCCAGCTGACTACGGGCGAAAGGCGGGGTACACCCTGGACAAGTCACCAGGTCATCACAGGGCTGACACATAGACACAGACAACCATTCACACTCACATTCACACCTACGGTCAATTTAGAGTCACCAGTTAACCTAACCTGCATGTCTTTGGACTGTGGGGGAAACCGGAGCACCCGGAGGAAACCCACGCGGACACGGGGAGAACATGCAAACTCCACACAGAAAGGCCCTCGCTGGCCCCGGGGCTCGAACCCAGGACCTTCTTGCTGTGAGGCGACAGCGCTAACCACTACACCACCGTGCCGCCCATTTTCTGTAACCATCTGCATATTTATATGAAAACTTGATGAATAGCTACTATTCATTCATTCATTCATTCATTATCTCTAGCCGCTTTATCCTTCTACAGGGTCGCAGGCAAGCTGGAGCCTATCCCAGCTGACTACGGGCGAAAGGCGGGGTACACCCTGGACAAGTCGCCAGGTCATCACAGGGCTGACACATAGACACAGACAACCATTCACACTCACACCTACGGTCAATTTAGAGTCACCAGTTAACCTAACCTGCATGTCTTTGGACGGTGGGGGAAACCGGAGCACCCGGAGGAAACCCACGCGGACACGGGGAGAACATGCAAACTCCACACAGAAAGGCCCTCGCCGGCCCCGGGGCTCGAACCCAGGACCTTCTTGCTGTGAGGCGACAGCGCTAACCACGACACCACCGTGCCGCCGAATAGCTACTATTGTTATAAGAAATTTCTTGTTACAAGATGATGTCATTAAATTATGTCGTATGTCGTAATAACGTGAAAATATCTTGTTATAACAAAAAGGTTTTCACATTATAACACAGTAGCTCCTTTTTTCTTTATCTGGCATGGTAGCCGTACGAAGGTGAGTCAAATGCAAACCTTTTTTTCTATTTTGCATTGTTTAATGTAAATAGGCGTCACAAAAGTGCATCCTTTCTTTTTGAAAGACATAATCTCCGTTTCAGCTCTTAATGAGTGTCCAGATTCCTCTAGAAAATTATTTAGCTCCCCACCTCTCATTCACATCGCACGTTTCAGGTCAGAAGTTTACATACACTCGTCCTGGACATGAATGTCATGGAAATATTGGGCTTTTAATGATTTCTTTGAACTTTTCTTTTTCGTGGAAAGAATGATTGTACAACATACACTCACCGGCCACTTTATTAGGAACACCAATACACCTGTTGTCCTGTTTTATGCAGTTCTCTAATCAGCCGACCCGTTGACAGCAGCACAATGCATCAAATCCTGCAGATACAAATCAAGAGCCTCATCTAATTAATGACTTTATTCAAACATCAGAATGGGAAAAATTGTGATTTTAAAGTGTGATTTTCTTTCACTGTGACATGGGTGTTGGTTTGAACATTTCTGAAACGGCTGAGCTCCTGGGGTTTGTTTTCACACACAACAGTCTCTAGACTTTATACACTGTAAAATATAATAAGTTGACTTTACTTAAAAAAAATATGCAAAGTCGTTGCCTCAAAAAAAGTCATTTATGTTGATTTAGATAAATTAGATTGGGTTAACTTATTTTTTGTGAGTTTGCAGTACTCAAATTAACTTAGATTAGTTTGATTACATTAACTTATTTATTTTGAGTTTGCAGTACTCACATAAACTTATATTAATTTGATTACATTAACTTATTTATTGTGAGTTTGCAGTACTCATCTTATATAATTTTGATTACATTAACTTGTACTGTAAACTTAAAATAAATAAGTTAATGTAATCAAAATTATATAAGATGAGTACTGCAAACTCACAATAAATAAGTTAATGTAATCAAATTAATATAAGTTTATGTGAGTACTGCAAACTCAAAATAAATAAATAAGTTAATGTAATCAAACTAATCTAAGTTAATTTGAGTACTGCAAACTCACAAAAAATAAGTTAACCCAATCTAATTTATCTAAATCAACATAAATGACTTTTTTTGAGGCAACGACTTTGCATATTTTTTTTAAGTAAAGTCAACTTATTATATTTTACAGTGTACAGAATGGTGCGAAAACTACAAAACATCATCGAGTGAGTGAGTGAGTGAGCGACAGTTCTGTGGGTGGAAACAAACGCCCTGTTGATAAGAGATGTCAGAGGTTGTTAATATACAGTTGTGGTCAGAAGTTGACTGTGGCAGAGGGGGTGTGGCCAAGCGGGGTCGGGGAAGGTAAATGGCTAAGTCATTCCACTTACTGTCAATGTGTGTGTGTGTGTGTGTTACAGGGATGGAGCATAAAAAGAGAGAGAGGGCAGAGAAAAGGGGCTCTCTCCCTGACCACAACACATGTGTAAGTGAGTGAAAGAAAGAAAGAAAGAAAGAAAGAAAGAAAGAAAGAAAGAAAGAAAGAAAGAAAGAAAGAAAGAAAGAAAGCTACACTGTAAAAAAAAACCGTTACGCCAACTTAAAAATTCAAGGCAACTTACTGCACAGGGTTTCTGAGTTTATGTGACAACTAAGATTTTTAAGTTTTGAAGAAAGTTGTGCCAACTTATACTTTTGGTCTTCATATTCACACAAACTTAATTTTTTCAGTTTTACATGATAAGAATTCAACTTTAAGGCCACTAATCTTTCATCCAAGTAAAAACTTCAAAATCTGAGTTCAATTTTCTTTTTTATCCCACAATAAAACAAATAACAATCCAGTTCAAATAGCATGTTTATTTTAACATGATGGTAGCAAAACTGCTATAAAACTGTAGTGGCAATGCTTTTTTGTTAAGTCACACATTCACTTATTTTAAGCCTGAAGCTCATTTGACAAACGAAATGTGCAAACAATTCAGTATAATGAATTGTTTGCACATTTCATTTGTCAAATTAGTTTTTACTTGGATGAAAGATTAGTGGCCTTAAAGTTGAATTCTTATCATGTAAAACTGAAAAAATTAAGATTGTATGAATATGAAGACCAAAAGTATAAATTGGCACAACTTTCTTCAAAACTTAAAAATCTTAGTTGTCACATAAACTCAAAAATCCTGTGCCTTGAATTTTTAAGTTGGCGTAACTTTTTTTTTTTTACAGTGTAGTTAACTGAAAAGCAATAAAGTGTGTGTGTAAACATCAACTCTCGCCTGCCTTGCTTTTGTGCTCCACCCACATCAGGAACTGTTACAGTGGTGCCGAAACCCAGGAGCACAGAAGGGAACCACCTCATGGAGTCCTCCCAATTCGAAGAGCTCATCCTTGTCCTCGCTACCGCCCAGCAGAACCAGCATCAAGCGCTGATCACCCTCCGAAAGGAACAGGAGCAATGCTTCGAAGCCTTGATGCTGGCCCAGCAGGAAGATCACCAGGCATTCTGGCACCTGCTTACGTCAGCAGGGGCATCGGCCACCGCTGCTGTCACCCTCACGAAGATGGGACCGTAGGATGATCCAGAAGCGTTCCTCGCCCTCTTCGAGCAAGCAGCCGAGGCGTGAGGGTGGCCGCTGGAGCAGCGCACAGCGCGCCTCCTCCCGCTCCTGACTGGCGAGGCGCAGCTCACAGCGCAGCAGCTCCCTGCTGACAGCTGACTGGTCTATGCTGACCTGAGGAAAGCCATCCTGCAGCAGCTCGGCCACTCCCTGGAGCAACATTGCCAGCGCTTCTGGACGCTGGCATTGGAGGAGGTTGGCCGGTCGTTTGCATTCAGCCAAAAACTCCGGGACGCCTGCCAGCAGTGGCTGAGGGCAGAAGACCGTGACGCCGACGAGATTATGGATCTGGTGGCACTGGAACAGTTTATCTCTCGACTTCTGGAAGGAACAGCGGAATGGGTCCAGTGTAATCGCCCGGCGTTGCTGGAACAAGCCATCGAGCTGGCAGAGGACCATCTGGAGGTGGCTCTGACGGCAGGCAGATGAGGTGTCTCCCCTCGCTTCTCTTCTCTCTCTTCCCCCCTGTCTCTCGTACCCCTCTCCACTCTGTTCCCCTGCCACGGAGGTGGCGACTGGCTCCTTCTCAGCTGGCCCGTGGTGTCCTCCCATCTCCCTCTTTCGTGTCTGTGTTGTCTCCACCTCAGGTGAGTGACACCCATAACACCAGTACAGAGGGAAATCCTGGGCCGGTGTGCTGGCGCGGCGGGGAATTGGGGCATCTCCAGAGTCAGAGCTCCGCATGGGAGGTGGGTGCTGTAATCCAGATCCCCGACGCGCCAGAAACCACCCCTGATCGGGCCAGAATGTATTGCATACCGGTGAGTATTCAAGGGGATACATATCACGCTTTGGTGGATTCCGGTTGTAATCAGACCTCAATTCACCAACGCCTGGTGCAAGGTGAGGCACTGGGGGGAGCACAAGCGGTGAAAGTGTTGTGTGTGCACGGGGATGTTCACAATTATCCCTTAGTGTCTGTCCGTATTCTATTCCGGTGCCAAATGCATAGAATAAAGGTGGTGGTTAGCCCTCGTCTCACCCACTTGTTGATTTTGGGCACTGATTGGCCAGGGTTTAAAAAAATTGATGGAATATTTAACACGTAGTGGGTCCTGCACTAGTAGGTCATGGGAAGATCCTGGTGTGGCATTGACTGGAGAAGCTGTCACGGAGCCGTCTACGTCAACACCGCATCGGAGTGAGGAGCAGCCCACTCCTCCTCCCTCTCTTGGGGAGTCCCTTGGGGATTTCCCGTTAGAGCAGTCATGAGACAAGACTCTGCGGCATGCGTTTGGCCAAGTGAGAGTAATTGATGGTCAAACTCTTCAGCCAAGCACGGCACCGACCTTCCCTTATTTTACTATTATTAAAGATAGATTGTACCGAGTGATGCAGGACACTCAAACTAATGAATTAATAACCCAGTTAATCCCAAAGAGCTACAGGGAACTCGTGGCTTACTTTAATCCCATGGCTGGACACTTAGGGCAAGATAAAAATACTAGCCTGAATAATCTCCCAGTTCTATTGGCCAGGGATTCATGGGGATGTCCGTCGGTGGTGTGCGTCATGCCGTGAATGCCAATTAATAAATCCTGCGGCCACTCCAAAAGCGCCGTTGCACCCTCTTTCTCTAATCGAGACCTGTTTGAGCGAATTGGGATGGATCTCATCGGGCCATGAGATTGGTCAGCACAGGGATATCGCTTTATTTTATTTCTCGTGGATTATGTAACACGATATGCAGAAGCAGTGCCTCTCCACAATATCTCAGCATGCAGTATTGTGGAAGCGCTCTTCTGCTTTATCTCCCAGGTCGGGTTTCCGAAAGAAATCCTGACAGACCAAGGCACTTCATTTATGTCACGCACACTGTGCGAACTGTATGGGTTACTGGGGATTAAGTCTATCTGCACCAGTGTCTATCACCCACAAATGGATGGCTTAGTAGAGCGATTTAACCAAACACTCAAGAACATAATCCGGAAATTCGTAAGTGAAGATACGCGTAATTGGTATAAGTGGCTAGAGCCCCTGTTATTTGCAGTATGAGAGGTCCCGCAAGCCTCCACGGGGTTTCCCCCTTTGAATTATTATATGGGCATAAGCCGTGTGGCATTCTGGACATGCTACGGGAAAATTGGGAAGAGGGACCTTCACCTACTAAAAACGAAATCCAGTACATTCTTGACCTGCATGCAAAACTCCACACCCTCACGCATCTAACCCAGGAGAATTTGAGGCAGGCACAAGAACATCAAAGTCGGCTGTATGACAGGGGCACGCGCCTTAGAGAGTTCATGCCGGGAGACAAAGTACTCGTATTATTGCCCACGTCAAGCTCCAAATTAGCTGCCAAGTGGCAAAGGCCCTTTGAGGTCACATGGCGAGTCGGGGACGTCGACTATGAGGTGAAGCGATTGGATGGGGTGGGGCACTGCAAATCAAACACCTCAAACTTTTAAAACGCTGGAATGAGGGGTCCCCATGGCGTTGGCGTCTATAATCCCGGAGAAGGTGGAGCTGGGGCTGGAGGTGAAAAAGATAGCATCTCAGACCACTCCGGTCCCTTGTGGAGACCACCTCTCACTGGCCCAACTCATGGAGGTAGCCAAGTTGGAAAAAGGAATTTTCTGATGTGTTCTCGCCCTTTCCTGGTTGTACCCACCTCATAGAATACCACATCGAAACACCCCCGGGGGTGGTAGTTCGTAGCCGCCCTTACTGCTTGCCCGAACACAAGAAAAATGTGGTTCGGGACAAACTCAAGGCCATGCTTGTAATGGGCATAACTGAGGAGTCCCACAATGACTGGAGCAGTCCAGTGGTCCTGGTTCCCAAGACCGATGGGTCGGTCCGGTTCTGTGTAAACTATAGAAAGGTCAATGCAGTGTCTAAATTTGACACATACCCAATGCCTCACATTGATGAGTTGCTTGATCGGTTAGGCGCTGCTTGCTTTTATTCAACACTGGGTCTAACAAAGGGATATTGGCAGATCCCCTTGACTCCTCTATCTCGAGAGAAAACAGCCTTTTCCACACCATTTGGTTTACACCAATTTGTCACGCTCCCTTTTGGGTTGTTTGGAGCACCCGCTACGTTCCAGCGGCTTATGGACAGGGTCCTCCACCCTCACGCTGCCTACACAGCCGCCTATCTGGATGACATAATAATCTACAGTCATGATTGGCCGTGGCACTTGGAACACCTGAGGGCTGTTCTAAAGTCGCTGAGGCAAGCGGGCCTCACAGCTAACCCAAAAAAGTGTGCGATTGGGCAGATGGAAATACGGTATCTGGGGTTCCACTTGGGCCATAGGCAGGTGCGTCCCCAAATTAACAAGACTGCAGCGATTGCGGCCTGCCCAAGGCCCAAGACCAAAAAGGAGTTGAGATGGTTCTTGGGGCTGGCTGGCTATTATCGTAGGTTTCTACCTAATTATTCGGACGTCACCAGCCCGCTAAGCAATCTCACTAAAAAGGGGGCTCCAGATCCGGTCCAGTGGATGGAGCAGTGTCAACAAGCCTTCTCTGAGGTAAAAGCTGCACTGTGTGGGGTGCCACTTTTACACTCCCCTGACTTCTCTCTCCCCTTTATTTGCAGACTGATGCATCGGACAGAGGTCTGGGGGCTGTTTTGTCCTAGGAGGTGGAGGGCGAGGAGCACCCCGTGCTGTACATCAGCCAGAAACTGTCGATGTGCGAAATCAAGTATAGCACAATTGAGGAGTGTCTTGCCATCAAGTGGGCGGTCCTCGCCCTCCGATACTACCTGCTGGGGCACCCTTTCACTCTCTGTTCGGACCACGCACCCCTCCAGTGGCTCCACTGCATGAAGGATGCCAATGCGCAGATCACCCATTGGTATCTTGCCCTTCAGCCATTTAAGTTCAAGGTGATCCACAGGACGGGGGCACAGATGGTGGTGGCAGACTTCCTGTCCCGTCGGGGGGGGGGGGGGGGGGGGGGGGGGGAGTCAGCTTCAGGCCGGATGGCTCCCTGGCCTGAGTCAGGCAGTGGGGGTATGTGGCAGCGGAGGTGTGGCCAAGCAGCAGTCTGTGAATGGAGGGTGGGGTCGGGGAAGGTAAGTGGCTAAGTCATTCCACCTGCTGTCAATTATTGTGCGTGTGTGTGTGTGTGTGTGTGTGTGTGTGTGTGTGTGTGTGTGTGTTTGTTACAGGGATGGAGCATAAAATGAGAGAGAGAGCAGAGAAAAGGGGCTCGCTCCCCGACCACAATGCATGTGTGAGTGAGTGAGTGAGTGAGTGAGTGAAAGAAAGAAAGAAAGAAAGAAAGAAAGAAAGAAAGAAAGAAAGAAAGCTAGCTGAAAAGCAATAAAGTGTGTGTGTGAACATCAACTCTCGCCTGCCATGCTTTTGTGCTCCACCCACATCAGGAACTGTTACATTTACATACAGTGACATGAATATCATCTTGGATATGAATGTCTTGGCAATATTTGGGCTTTCAGTAATTTCTTTGAACTGTTCTTTTCCTGTGGCAGAATGATTGTACAGCATACATCTTTAATAAAAAAAAACACTAGAATTTGGTGCACAAGTTTTTAATTTTCTTTGGGTTTTCTGAAATCAACACAGGGTCAAAATTATACCTGCATGGTCAGAAATTTACATACGCTCACTTAGATTATTAATTCAGAGGTGCTGAAACTTCCAAAATGTCTCTTATCTTGCCAAGGCCGAGGTCTCTTAACTTCCTGTTAGTGATCATGATTGACAACAGCTGGTAGCTTCTCTCTGACTTCCTAAAAAGGATTTGTTTACAGCACCCATTGGATTGACCAACACACATTAAAATGGGAAAGTCCAAGGACCTCAGTGCAGACCTGAGAAAGAGGATCGCAGATATACACAACTCCGGAATGTCTCTTAGAGCCATTTCTAAACAACTGCAAATTCCAAGATCAGTTCAAACAATTGTATGCAAGTTATTGTGAGGTGTATTCACTTTGCCAAGCCACTTTGCTTCAAGAAAACCCAAACTGTCACCCTCACCTGAAAGGAAATTGGTTTGGATGGTCAGGAACAACCTGGGAACCACCATGGCACAGCCCTGCCATGAACTGGAAGCTGATGGACCACTGTTTACAGTTCAGATCACCATGGACTAAAAGGCTGCTCTCCAAGAAATAACCCCCTGCTCCAAAATTGACACCTTCAAGCTTAATTAAAGTTTGAAGCTGACCACACGGACAAAGAAAAAGCCTTCTGGAGGAAAGCATGGTCAGATGAGACAAGAATTGAGTTGTTGGGCCACAATGACCACCATGTACAGAGGGACACTGTACCAGCTGGTGGTGGTGGTGGTGGTAGGATCATCATGCTCTGGGGCTGTTTTGCTGCCAGTGGAACTGGTTCATTGCACAAAGTGGATGGAATAATGAAGAAGGAGGACAACCTCAGAATTCTTCAGCATAAACCATCAGAAACTTGAACACGACTTGGGACTTACAACAGGATGATGAACCCAAACACGCATCAGAGCTGATTGTAGAGGATAAAGCGGGCTAACATTAAGCTTAAAACAAGTCCTGACTTCAACCCTATTGAAAATATATGGACCGTGCTTATAAGTCGAGTCCATGCCAAGAAAAAACAAAAGAAATTTAATTGAACTCTACCAATTCTACCATGAAGAGTCATGAAATATCCAACCAGAATTCTGCCAGAAGCTTGTTCATGGTAAACAAAAATGTTTGCTCAAGGTGAATCTTGCGAAGAGACATTTTACCCTAATATTAGGTGTGCTGTATGTATAATTCGGACCCTGTGTTGATTTCAGAAAACCCAAAGAAAATGAAAACTTGTGCACCAAATTCTAGTGTTTTCTTTTTTAAATTAAATATATATGCTGTACAATCATTCTGCCACAGAAAAAGAACAGTTCAGAGAAATTACTGAAAGCCCAAATATTGCCATGACATTCATGTCACTGTCTGTAAACCTCTGACCACACCTGTATTTAATAAGATCGTGTTTGCGTGCGTGTGATTCATTGTCAGATGTTACATAAAACAAGTTAGAAACAAAACTGAATGTCATGAAACAGAAACCAAATTAAATTGTATAAACCAAGGGTTTTCAAAGTGTGGGAGAGTCAGCCCCCCCTCAGAGAGCAAATAAACAACAGCGCCCCCCCCTTACAATTTTTATTGTTGCTATGCTTAATGTTCCATTCGTATTTAAAAAAATGGTTGTTGTACACATTTTAATTTTTTTCTTTTACACATTTTAAACATATGAGCTTTTTTAAAACCTCTTTTTTACACATTTTAAACATCTGTGCTTTTTTAAAACCTCTTTTTTTTACAGATTTTAAACATCTGTGCTTTTTAAAACCTCTTTTTTACACATTTTAAACATCTGTGCTTTTTTAAAACATCTTCTTTTTACACATTTTAAACATCTGTGCTTTTTTAAAACCTCTTTTTTACACATTTTAAACATCTGTACTTTTTAAAACATCTTTTTTTTTACACATTTTAAACATCTGTGCTTTTTACAACCTCTTTTTACACATTTTAAACATCTGTGCTTTTTAAAACCTCTTTTTTTTTTACACATTTTAAACATCTGTGCTTTTTAAAACATCTTTTTTTTACATATTTTAAACATCTGTGCTTTTTTAAAACCTCTTTTTTACACATTTTAAACATCTGTGCTTTTTAAAACCTCTTTTTTTACACATTTTAAACATCTGTGCTTTTTAAAACCTCTTTTTTTACACATTTTAAAAATCTGTGCTTTTTAAAACCTCTTTTTTACACATTTTAAACATCTGTGCTTTTTAAAACCTCTTTTTTTTACACATTTTAAACATCTGTGCTTTTTTAAAACCTCTTTTTTTACACATTTTAAACATCTGTGCTTTTTTAAAACCTTTTTTTTTTACACATTTTAAACATTGTGCTTTTTAAAAACATCTTGTTTTACACATTTTAAACATCTCATAGCATCGTTAGCTAGCACCTTTTGGCAGACAACACACTGTGGCAGTGGAGCATCTTCAGATCCAGTCCATGAAAATCCAAACTTTAAATAATCGTGGTCATACTTCCTTCTTTTTTTGCTTGGCCCAGACTCTGAGTCTGAGTCTACAGTGAGTGTCTCCTCACTCACTGTAGCTTTAGGTACTAAAAATCGATCCATTTTGTCTCTGGCAAAGGCTCGCTGAAGTTCGCTAAATGTCTGCAGTAGTAACTTATTCTGGTTTATTTTTCCTCACGTTGCGCCCCCCTGAAGAACTCTGGCACCCCCTAGGTGAGGCGCGCCCCACACTTTGAAAAGCCCTGGTATAAATGCTTACTTGTCCTTTAAGAATATAACTAAAAAGAATGCAGTTTTTTAAAAATAATTTTAATTTCTCTCAAAAATGTGAAGCAAAATTACTGGCACCCGTAATCAATATTTTAAATTAATGCAATCAAATTGTCATTCTAAAAATTCCTGTTACTCTTGGATATAATTACAGGGTTTCACACGCACACACTCCTTGTTCTGTGAACTATTTACAGATAGTGTAAATAGTTTAAAGAACTATTTACAGGGGTGGTGTAGTGGTTAGCACTGCCGCCTCACATCAAGAAGGTTCTGGGTTTGAAGTTCACGGACGACGGGGGCCTTTCCGTGTGGAGTTTGCGTGTTCTCCCGTGTCTGTGTGGGTTTCCTCTCACAGTTCAAAGCCATGCAATTAGGTAAAATACCCAGTTCCTGGGGTTGCACAAACTAGTGCAGACTTGGTGCTGGTCCCAAGCTTAACTTAAATGTAACTTCTTTTTTTTCGTGGATGTATGGCCAGCTAATACATTCTTATTTTGCATGACCCACTGTTGTAAATCATGATAATTAAGCTCCTCAGATGTTATAGTCCAATTCACAGATGACTGTGCACCGAGATAATATGCGTTTTTCTGAAATAGAGTTTCACATGTTCTCCCTGCCTTCTCACCTTCCAAAAAATGTGGATTAGTATGTGGACTGGCTGTGCCAAATTAAATTGCCCCTAGATGTGAAGGAGTGTGTAAGTACATGTGCGTGCATGGTGCCCTGTGATGGACTGGCATCACATCCATGGTGTGCTTGTTCTTCACTCAGAGAGGTGCTGGGACAGGCTCTGGATCCACCATGACTCTGATCAGAATAACGCCTCCTGAAGTGTAAGGGAACAGCCGGCTCAGCAGGGTGCCGTCAATAGAGGGAGGCAGAGAGCAAACAAACATAACCAGAGCAGCTCCTGCTATCAGAGGGAAACAGAGAGAGAGAGAGAAATAAGATGTTTATGATGTGCCCCTGTGCCTGGGTTTCTCGGCTCATTCAGTGTTCAGTCTCGAGTCAAGATTTCTGTATGAATGAATGAAATAATAATAATATAAAGCATAATAAGAATTTACTTGGCGGTATGGTGGTGTAGTGGTTAGCACTGTCACCTCACAGCAAGAAGGTTCTGGGTTCGAGCCCAGTGCCCGATGGAGGCCTTTTTTGTGTGGCGTTTACATGTTCTCCCCGTGTCTGCGTGGGTTTCCTCCGGGTGCTCCGGTTTCCCCCACAGTCCAAAGACATGCAGGTTAGGTTAACTGGTGACTCTAAATTGACCGTAGGTGTGAATGTGAGTGTGAATGGTTGTTTGTCTCGATGTGCAGCCCTGCGATGACCTGGCGACTTGTCCAGAGTGGACCCCGCCTTTCACCCGTAATCAGCTGGGATAGAATCCAGCTTGTCCACACGACCCCTTCTTCCATCTACATGTACAGGTGTTTCCTGTGCCACAAAACGCCAAAGACAGATAGATCACTCTCCATCTCTCACTCTCTCCATCTCACTCTTCCCCCCCACATCTGTCCATCACTCACTCTCTCCATCACTACACTCACTCACTCCATCACTCACTCTCTCCCCATCACTCGCTCCATCCCTCCCCATCACTCCCATGCTCTCCCCCTCACATTCACTCTCCCCATCTGTCCATCACTCACTCTCTTTCCCTCTCTCTCCCTCACTCCACTCACACACACTCCCCCATCTCTCCATCACTACACTCACTCTTCCCCCACTCACTATCTCTCCACTCACTCTCCTTTTCCATCATTCACTCCCCATCACTCATGCCACTCCATGTCTCTCACTCTCACTCCTTCCCCCACACACTCACTTTCACTCTTCCCATCTCTCCCTCACTCCCTCTCCCTCCAACACTCCACTCGCACTCTCCCCATCTCTCCACTTACTCTCCCCATCTCTCCACTTACTCTCCCCATCTCTCCACTCACTCTCCCCATCTCTCCATCATTCCAATCGCACTCTCCCCATCTCTCCACTCACTCTCCCCATCTCTCCACTCACTCTCCCCATTACTCTCTATCCATCACTCACTCTCTCCCCCTCTCACTATCTCTCCACTCACTCTCCCCATTACTCTCTATCCATCACTCACTCTCTCCCCCTCTCACTATCTCTCCACTCACTCTCCTTGTTCATCATTCAGTCTCCCCATCACTCACTCTCACCCCTCACTCTCCCCATCACTCACTCATTCTCTCCCTCTCACACTCACTTTCACTCTCCCCATCTCTCCCTCACCCCATCACTTTCTCTATCCATCACTCAAACTCCCATCACTTTCTCTATCACTCACCCTCTCACTCTCTCTCTGCTCACTCTCCTTTTCCATCACTAACTCTCTATCCTCCCCATCAATCTCTCCCCCTCATTCATACCACTCCCTCGCTCCTTCTCTATCACTCACTCTCACCGCTCACTCTCCTCATCATTTCCTCATTATCTCCCCTCACACTCACTTTCACCCTCCTCATTTCTCCATCACTCCACTCACACACTCTTCCCCATCTCTCTACTCACTCTCCCCATCACTCTTTATCCATCACTCACTCTCTCCCCCTCACCATCTCTCCACTCACTCTCCTTTTCCATTACTCACGCTCTCTCCTCCCCTTCCCCATCACTCTCCCCGTCACTCATGCCACTCCCTCTCCGTCACTCACTCTCACCCCTCACTCTCCCCATCCCTCACTCATTCTCTCCCCTCACACTCACTTTCACTCTCCCTATCTCTCCATCACTCTATCCCCCTCTCTCACTACCTCTCCACTCACTCTTTTTCCATCACTCACTCCCCATCCCTCACTATCTCTCCACTCACTCGCTCTCTCCTTTTCCATCACTCACTCTTGTCCCCATCACACTCTCTCTCCCTCTATCACTCACTCACTATCACTCACGATTCAATGGTTTATTAAATATTACGTCGCTGCACATCAATAAAAAAAACCAAAAAACACATTTCACCACTGCATCCGTTTGTCCTTTTAAACAGCTTTATTCTTTAAACTGAACGCAAATGTGTTGAATTTTTCATACAGTGCTCATGTAAAGGGTGTAAAACCACAATCTGATTGAACACAAAAATCCATCAAGATACACATGTACATTTTTCAAAATGTATAATGATCACAAGAGGCTTGTTTACACACACACACACACACACACACACACACACACACACACACACACACACACATAAGAATGTTGGATTGTTGCCCTTCTAATGTTCCACTGGATTTACTTTCTGTTTTGATGCTGGACATTTTACATTTTAGAAGAACAAATAGAAGCAACGTAGGTCATGGGCCTGGAGTCAGGAAAAGCTGAAATAAAGATTAACTCGTGCCTCCGTTAGCTTAGTGCAATCCAAGTGTTTAGCGCTCTGAAGAAAAGTGCTTCATATATATATAAACATTATAATTATAATGATCACCTTTTTTAATCTGAAAAGTGCTCTCTTGTGTAATATGCTGCTCAGATACAAACTTTTTTCCCGTAACATTTAATTTTGTGCTGGAAAACCAACGTTTGGACTCTAAAATGTTTTCGTACCGACTCGATAATGTAGAAGTCATGAAATAGAAATCTATAACTCATGTTATAGAACGTGTTGGTTCAGCAACAAGTTCCGCCATTTTGTTTTTCTCCACTCACGGTATATGAGCTGATATCCTAGTAGCAGAGTAACCAATCAGAGCACGCGATTGCTCATATCCAGTGAATGTGTTTTTATTTATTTACACACAGTAGGAAGAGTGCATTATGGATATCCTGTATCTCCTCGGGTATTTAATTCGGACCCGAGCCTTCTGTAAGGTCAAATAAGGTTCAGTTACAGAAACACCAGCAGTCTCGGGTGTTTACAAAACACTGACGAAAAGCCTGCACTCGTATTAGGACAAATCCCGCCTTCTGAGCCAGGATTGGCTGGTTCCGCCCCCCTTCGTGCGCTTCGATTGGATACCGTTTCCAACTCGCGTGCAGTCTGCTGCAGAGCTCTGAAATGTTAACCAATCCTGGCGAGGAGGCGGGTTTTATCGGAATGAAATGTGAGAGAAATACTTCTTCATCATAAAGTAAGCCTTTTAAACTCAAGAAAATGAAACTCGCAGAGAATGAAATGAAAATGAAATCACAAAGAAGCCTTTATTCTTCTCATTTTACACAGGCATGATCATTTGTGCCCTCGTAATAAATCCAGAAGAGTATCATTCACAAATCACATGCATGATACTGAATTGTTTTTGATTAAAATGATTACAAAACATTACACAGTTGTGATTATTTCTGACTTGATAGAAATTAGATAGAAATATTAAATCATATGTGGTTAAACATGACAATATGAGTATTTTTTGTGCTGTGACATGTGTTTCACAATTTTTTTTGCTTGAACTTCATCCACTTCACTGTTTAACTGCCACTTTGAATCGTTCACAATCACATGTCTACCTCCATTTTTATACCAGCATCATCTTTTCTCTCTTCTTCTTTCTCTTCCACTTTCAGTTTTCTTTTCAACTCACTCACAATTCTCTGAGCTTCCAAGAAATTTTCCTCTCTTTCACTTTCATGATTTTTGTTCCTCGAGAGATTTATCTCCGAGTCAAGGTCACAGGCCTCGAGGGCTTCAATAAGCCGTTCTCTGGGGATTTTCAGGACCTTATGAGGTTTAGTATCTTTTGACAAATGAAAGACGAAACTAACCTGATCCCAGACATAAAACTGATGATTAGGATCTAGACTTTGCACTTCTCCTGAATCAAACCGATACCAGTGGGTTTCACAAATGGCTTGTGCTTTCCAGGTAATTTTCCCGTCCTGATAACGAACCCACTCACTGGCTTCAAGAAGCGGATATCCTCCAAAACGCTCGTTATCCTCAGGACTGTGAATCAGCACGACGTACACAATCAGCTGTTTGTAGGTGATGGTCTCGTACACCCTGAGAACCGGCTCTTCTCCTCCACAGTTCTGTTCCTTGTACCATTGCATCAGATCAGTGAGGGGGAATGTGCAGCGATAATTACCGTATCTGGATTTCTCGATTTGGAACAGAGGTGATGTGGTGAACTTCTCCAGAAATGGCTTCTGCTCATTCAGCTCTGATTGACCCTCCATGTAACGTTCCTCTGCTGCTCTTATCTCCTCTTTGTTCATTTTTAAGTCCCACCATGAGAACACACTTTCAGGAGCCAAGAACTGCTCTGACTCCAGTATCCCCATCACTCCTGACTCGTCAGTAACATGAGCTACATCTGAAACCCAGAATTCAACTGGAGTTGGGTAGGGTGGGATCTCCTTTATGATGTACTTTGTCATGGGCGAAGGAGGGACCATCAGGGGTATTAGCTCTCTCAGTCTTTGTACACTTACGTGTTCCCCTGAGATGTAGCGCTCCTTTATGCGACGTGAATTCCATCGCTCATGGATGTTAATCTACAAATATATGCAAATCTCACTGAAAAATAGCTTGTGTACACAAATAATCTTTTTTGCATGAGATCTTTATTATTATTATTATTATTATTATTATTATTAAGATCTCATAGTATATATAGTTAATACATTATTAATCCTATATAGGGTATATAGCATGGTTACTATATAGTATATAAAGTATATATAAAATAGTTTCTACATTTAATAGCAGATAAATAAGTTATATTTGTTTTTAGTGTCATACCTCTATTTCAGGTTGCTGTACATTCGCATTTGCCATTTTTCAGAGTGTGGATCAGACAGCCAAGTGAAGTAAGTGATGACTGTGATCCTACCAGCACCGCCTTTATATCGTGTGCTCCATCCCCTCCAGCATCTCCCAGACATTCTGTGGAAATAGAAACTTAAGGGCTGTGTTGAGGTGGAGCTTGTGGTCTGATACAATAAGAGAAAGGAAATAGTGTATGCACAAAGAGAGAGAGAGAGAGAGAGAACATCCTTATAGTTTCTCTGACTATATTTTCCATCCTATTTGTTTAAGAACACTTTTTCTTTCAATCTTAGTGCTTATGCTAATTTCTTTCTTTCTTGGATAATGTAAAGTAGCTCAGATATAAGGAGGTATATAACAGTGGAATTTTATTTGACATCAGTTTTTCACAACTCCAAACTCGTGTGTGTGTGTGTGTGTGTGGTGTGTACATTTAAGCAATCCATCAATATAGAGGGAATTTACACATCAACTAATCCTTGACTTTTTCAAAGTAGTGGATTTTTTAAAAAAGGATTATTATGATTGCATCACAGAGAAAAAGGTATCAGCAGTGAGCAAGTGTAAAGCATGATTGATTTTATTTAGTAGATTCAATATAAATACATACAAACAATTGTGGCGGCACGGTGGTGTAGTGGTTAGCGCTGTCGCCTCACAGCAAGAAGGTCCTGGGTTCGAGCCCCGGGGCCGGCAAGGGCCTTTCTGTGCGGAGTTTGCATGTTCTCCCCGTGTCCGCGTGGGTTTCCTCCGGGTGCTCTGGTTTCCCCCACAGTCCAAAGACATGCAGGTTAGGTTAACTGGTGACTCTAAATTGACCGTAGGTGTGAATGGTTGTCTGTGTCTATGTGTCAGCCCTGTGATGACCTGGCGACTTGTCCAGGGTGTACCCTGCCTTTCACCCATAGTCAGCTGGGATAGGCTCCAGCTTGCCTGCGACCCTGTAGAAGGATAAAGCGGCTAGAGATAATGAGATGAGATGAGACAAACAATTGTACATACATAAAAAATACATGGATGACACAAGAAAGTGAAAACTGTCATGCACCGCCCCGGACTACCACTCCGGAGATTTACTGTATCATCTCCCAGTTCAGCACTAATCCAGATCCGGGACGGGACTTCCATCTTGCCGGCATTCACTTCCTCTGCTGCGCATAAAAAGGCCGTTCTCAGAAGGGGATTCTGCCAGAACTGTTAGGACTAGGACTGTTTTGGCCTCTAGAGGCCGCTGTTATTTCCTTTTCATGTCGTGTTTATTTTGGCCTCTAGAGGCCGCCACTGTTCCTGTGTTTTGTGTTTGTGTTAATTGCCTAATTATCTTCACCTGTGTCCTTAATTAGTTTGTGTATTTATACCCGAGTTCAGTCCTCTTGTCACGGAGTCTTTGTGCTGTTATGTTTATCTCCAGTTTCCTTTGTACTGTGTTTTTTGATCTTCTTAGCTTTTGAATTTTTGCACTTTGCTTTTCTTTTGGATTATACTCTTTGTTTTTTTTTTGTCTTTTGTTTTGCCCTGTATATAGTGTATATAGTTTAAATAAACCTTTTGATTCTTTTTCTACTTCCGCCTCACGCCTCTGCATTTGAGTCATCCCCCTGGTGGCCTAGTGGGGGTTTGCTGGATTATCACACCAACGAACCAGGTTCGAATCCCAGCAAAACCCTAACAGAAAGACTCCGTCATGACCGACTCAGCAGAGGCTGCTTCAACTGTCTACCCGGCCAACCTTCAGGGAATTATGGCAGCTTTGACACGCTTCGGAGCGACCATGGACGCTCATGGACGTACGCTCACCAGCCAACGTGAGGCCCTCGCTCGCCACGAGGAACTGCTCCAGCAAATTGGGAAAACCCTGGCACAGCTGACATCTCTGCCTGCATCTCCTGCTCCTGATCCAGTTCCTGCTCCTGATCCAGCTCCCACTCCTGCTCCAGTGCCTCCTGCAATGCTGCCTTCTTCACCTCGCGAACCCAGCCTTCCTGCACCACAGAGGTATGACGGCAAGCACAGTGAGTGCCGAGAGTTCCTTACCCAGTGTCAACTCACCTTTGAGCTTCAGCCTACCACCTACACTACGGATCGCCGCAAGATTGCCTTTGTGATCACCTTATTAGCTGGTAAGGCGCGAGCCTGGGCTACTGCTATCTGGCAAAGACAGGGACCTGAGTGCTTTGATTTCCAGCTGTTTTCTGAAGAGATGCTTCGGGTCTTCGATCAGGCAGACATCAGTACCGACGCAGCCCGAAAGCTCATGTCCATCCGGCAAGGAGGAAGCGTCGCAGATTACGCCATCTCGTTCCGAACACTCGCAGCAGTAAGTGGATGGAACGAGACTGCCCTGGTGTCAGCCTTCCACCATGGTCTGTCTGACCCCATCAAGGACGGTCTGGCCTCTATTGGATGCCCAAGTGACCTTGAAACCCTCATCTCACATGCTATTCGTCTGGACAACAGGATGAGAGAACGCCACCAAGCCTTGAGCCCCCCCAGCCTCCCTACCTCTACCTGGAGACCGTCTACCTCCTTCAGTGACTGTCCAGAACCCATGCAAGTGGGTCGTACTCGCCTCTCCGCATCTGAGAGGGAGCGCAGAAGGAGGGACAAGTGCTGCATCTACTGTGGCAAGCCTGGTCACTTCCGAGCATCATGTCCCGAACTCTTGGGAAAAGGACCGCCCCGTCCAGCCAAGGGAGGGTTGTGACGGGGCCTACCCTCTCTCCCGGACTCCCTGGCCAAGGAATCTACATCCCGGTCTCCATCTCCTGGGGTGAGTCTGTCCACTCTTGTCAAGCTTTGATAGACTCAGGGGCGGCTGGGAACTTTATGGATATTCACTTCGCCCAAAGCATCAATATTCCGACTGCACCTCTTGAAGTCCCACTGTCTGTGTCTGCCCTCGATGGCCAAGCGTTAGGTGATGGAAGAGTCACCCAAGTTACTTCTCCAGTTTTCCTCCAGTCTCAAGGTCACAAGGAAGAAATATCCCTGCACCTGATTCCTTCACCTGAGTTCCCAGTTATTCTAGGCCTTCCTTGGCTTACTCGCCACAACCCTCGCATAGACTGGGTAACAAGCCAGGTTGTGGAATGGGGCCCTGCATGCCATGCCTCTTGTCTGCTCTCTAGCTCTCCTGTGTCTCCTGCCGAGCCCCCTGATCTCACCGAGTTATCTCAAGTTCCCACAGAGTACTGGGATCTCAAGGAGGTATTCAGCAAGAGCAGGGCCGCCGTTCTTCCTCCGCACCGGGCCTACGACTGTGCCATCGACTTGCTCCCTGGGACTACCCCTCCTCGTGGCAGACTGTTTTCACTCTCTCAGCCAGAACGCAAGGCCATGGAGGAATACCTCAAAGATGCCCTGGTCTCTGGGTTTATTCGACCCTCCACTTCACCTGCTGGAGCCGGCTTCTTCTTTGTCGGCAAGAAGGATGGGGGGCTCCGACCATGTATTGATTACAGGGGCCTGAATAAGATCACTGTGCGCAACCGATATCCCCTTCCGCTGATGTCCACAGCTTTCGACCTGCTCCAAGGCGCCACCGTCTTCACCAAGTTGGACCTACGGAATGCATACCACCTCATCCGTATCCGACAGGGAGACGAGTGGAAGACTGCCTTTAACACCCCGTCTGGGCACTACGAATACCAGGTGATGCCCTTCGGACTCACCAACGCACCAGCTGTTTTTCAGGCCCTAATCAACGACGTCTTAAGGGACATGATTAACCTATACGTTTTTGTCTACCTCGACAACATCCTTATCTTTTCCAAGACCGTGCAGGAGCACCGCCACCATGTCCGCCAGGTTCTCCAGAGGCTGCTACAGAACAATCTGTTCGCCAAGGCCCAGAAATGCGAATTTCATGTTCCCGAGGTCTCCTTTCTGGGATTTATTGTACGGACAGGCCAACTCCAAATGGACCCTGCCAAGACCCTGGCCGTCCGGGATTGGCCTACTCCCAAGTCCGTTAAGGAGGTTCAGCGGTTCTTAGGATTCGCTAACTTCTACCGCAAGTTCATCAGGAACTTCAGTTCTGTGGCAGCACCCATGTCAGACCTCACCAAAGGGACAGGTGGATCTTATGGCTGGTCTCCTCAGGCAGAAAAGGCGTTCAAAGACCTCAAGGACCGCTTCTGCACGGCACCCATTCTGGTTCTCCCGGACACCTCCCAACCATTCATCGTGGAGGTGGACGCCTCGGACAGTGGTGTCGGCGCGGTGCTCTCTCAACGTTCGGAAGGAAAGCTGCACCCCTGCGCTTACTTCTCCCACCGCCTGAGTCCTGCTGAGTCCCGGTACGATGTGGGGGATCGAGAACTGCTAGCGGTCAAACTGGCCCTTGAGGAGTGGAGGCACTGGCTGGAGGGAGCACAACATCCATTCCTGGTTTGGACTGACCACAAGAACCTGGAGTACCTCCAGCAAGCCAAGAGACTGAACCCTCGACAGGCTAGGTGGGCCCTGTTTTTCAGTCGGTTTGACTTCACCCTCTCATACCGCCCCGGCTCCAAGAACACCAAACCTGACGCACTGTCCAGACTGTTCTCTGCCACTAACAGGGAGAATGAAGTCGGGCCTATTATCCCTGTGTCCCGGATTGTGGCCCCTGTCCGCTGGGGTATTGAGGAGGCTGTCCGACGAGCCCAACGCCAGGACCCCGGTCCTGGGACGGGGCCACCAGGCCTCTTGTACGTCCCACATCAAGCCCGGGCCAAGGTTCTCCAGTGGGGTCACTCTTCCCCTCTCACCGCCCACCCGGGAGCTCGGAGGACCCTGGACTTCCTGAAAAGACGCTTCTGGTGGCCTAACATGGAGAAGGAAGTAAGGTCATTTGTCCTGTCCTGTGAGGTTTGCACCAGAACCAAGAACCCACGACAGCGTCCCCAGGGTCTCCTGCATCCTCTGACCATTCCCCGGCGTCCCTGGTCCCACGTGGCAGTCGACTTTATCACGGGTCTCCCTGAGTCACAAGGTAACACGGTCATTTTGGTCTTAGTTGACAGATTCTCCAAGGCCTGCCGCTTCATACCACTGTGCAAACTCCCCTCTGCTCTTGAAACTGCGAAACTTTTGTTTAATCATGTCTTCCGAGTCTTTGGTCTTCCACAGGACATCGTCTCAGACCGAGGGCCCCAGTTCTCCTCCCGAGTGTGGCACGGGTTCTGCAAGGTCATCGGAGCCACTGCCAGCCTCTCCTCTGGGTTTCACCCACAGTCCAATGGTCAGACGGAGAGGCTCAACCAGGACCTGGAAACCACCCTGCGAGGCCTGGCTATGGATAACCCGACATCGTGGAGCACCTGGCTGCCATGGGCGGAGTACGCCCACAACACCCTGCAGTCATCGGCCACCAAGCTGTCGCCATTCCAGTGCCAATTCGGGTTCCAGCCACCTCTGTTCCCGGACCAGGAGGAGGACGCGGGGGTGCCCTCGGTCAACCAATATGTGAGACGGTGTCGCAAGACCTGGAGCAAGGTCAGGAAGACCCTCATACAGACCTCCAGAACCAACCAGACTCAGGCCAACCGCCACAGAAGACCTGCACACACTTTCCGCCCTGGGCAGCGGGTTTGGCTGTCCACTAAGGACCTTCCGCTGCGGGTGGAGAACCGCAAGCTTGCTCCTCGCTACATTGGCCCCTTCAAGGTGGTGCGCAGGGTGAACCCTGTCTCCTACCGGCTCCAGTTGCCCCGGACTCTGAGGATCAACCCCACTTTCCATGTTTCCCTGTTACGGCCCGTACTGACGTCTACGTATGCCCCTGCCCCTAGGAACCCCCCACCCCCCCGCATCTTCCAGGGGCAGACTGTGTTCACTGTGAATCGCCTGCTTGACTCCCGCCGGGTCCGCGGCGGGTTGCAATATCTGGTGGACTGGGAGGGCTATGGTCCTGAGGAGCGCTGCTGGGTTCCTGCTCGGGATGTCCTTGATAAAGAACTATGTCGGGACTTCCATTCGGCCCATCCGGATCGCCCTGGGAACGTCAGGAGACGCTCCTAGAGGGGGGGGTCCTGTTAGGACTAGGACTGTTTTGGCCTCTAGAGGCCGCTGTTATTTCCTTTTCATGTCGTGTTTATTTTGGCCTCTAGAGGCCGCCACTGTTCCTGTGTTTTGTGTTTGTGTTAATTGCCTAATTATCTTCACCTGTGTCCTTAATTAGTTTGTGTATTTATACCCGAGTTCAGTCCTCTTGTCACGGAGTCTTTGTGCTGTTATGTTTATCTCCAGTTTCCTTTGTACTGTGTTTTTTGATCTTCTTAGCTTTTGAATTTTTGCACTTTGCTTTTCTTTTGGATTATACTCTTTGTTTTTTTTTTGTCTTTTGTTTTGCCCTGTATATAGTGTATATAGTTTAAATAAACCTTTTGATTCTTTTTCTACTTCCGCCTCACGCCTCTGCATTTGAGTCATCCCCCTGGTGGCCTAGTGGGGGTTTGCTGGATTATCACACCAATGAACCAGGTTCGAATCCCAGCAAAACCCTAACAAGAACGTCTCGTTGGTTTTTCACGGCGTCTCTGCGCCCTTATTGTTTCTTGGATTTTTGTTCTCTGTTTTGCCTGTTCATTGCCACAGTTTTTTGCACTCATGTCTTACCTTATTTTAATGGTTTTTTTGTGCTATGTTTTTTTGTCTCCAGTTTTTTGTCAGGACTATTTTTCGTGTTTTGTCATGCTAGCATTTTTGTCCTTGCCTGTCTCATTTTTTGTCTGGATTATTTTGCTATTTTTGTTCGTTTACTCTTTGACTTCAGTTAAATCATTTTTTATTTATTGGATTTTCTGGTCTGTGTTCTGCTTTTGGATCCAAACTCACCACATCTCACCACCCCTAACAGTACATTCTGGCCAACATGAATCCAGCGGAACTGAACCATCTGAGAACGGCTATGCAGCAGCAAGGAGCCCTCCTCAGGACCCACCAACAGGAACTCAAGCAGATCACCCAGAACCTGGCCACCCTGTCCAATTCACTCAACCTCGTAGCCACCCAACTTCAGCACTCTCAAGCCGTGCCTACCCCTGCCCAGCCATCTCTTTCCTCACCTCCCGCCACTGCCACTCTCCACAAACAAGACTCCCTTCGCCTCAGCCCTACAGTGGAGAACCAGGTACCTGCAGATCTTTTTTGTGACAGTGTTCATTGATCTTGGAGCTTCAACCTCTGTCTTTCCCCACAGAATGCTCCTGGGTAGCCTATACCATCATGCTCCTCACTTGCAAGGCCAGGGAATGGGAAACAGTGGTCTGGGATGCTGACGTGCCCTGTTCCAGCTTCAAGGAATTCTCTGAGGAAATGAGGTGAACATTTGATTGTTCTCTGTCCGGCCGGGAGGCGGCAAAAGAGCTCATGGAGCTGTGGCAGGGGTCCCGATCTACCTCGGATTATTCCATCAAGTTCCGGACGTTGGCAGCGTCATGCGGTTGGAACGAGAGTGCCCTGGTCGACGCGTTCTTACATAGCCTGTCCAATGCCGTTAAGGACGAACTTGTCTCTCAGGAACTGCCGTCAGACCTCTCCAGCCTGATGGACCTTGCCAATCGTATTGATGCTCGGGTTCAACAACGGAGGAGAGAGAGGAACCGCCTCAACTTCAACCCCTCTCCACCTCCCGCCTCATCCGTCGAACCCCTGCAGGTAGATCGGGTACGGGTGTCAGAGGAGGAATGACTGCACCAACGGAGCATGGAGGCTTGCTTCTACTGCGGTCAGCAGGGACACATCTGCTGAGCCTGCCCGCTAAAAGGACGAGCTCACCAGTGAATCGAGGGGCCCTGGTGGGCAATGCTCAGAACCAGTCCCCTGCTGACCGACTGTTGCTCCCCGTTATCACTTTCAACAACTGGCATCACCATCTTCAGGCGCTCGTTGACTCGGGGGTGGACAGGAACCTGATCTGCTCTGCCACCGTCAAGGATCTCAGAATTCTGTTACTCGCCCTCGAGGTCCCTCTCACTGTCCTGACGCTCAGTGGCACTGGCTTGACCACCATCACTCACCTCACCACCCCGCTCACCCTAAGGATTTCAGGCAATCACGCCGAAACGATACAACTTCACGTCATGAACAACCCTCACGTTCCCGTTATTCTTGGACTCCCCTGGTTGATGCAGCACAACCCCCACTTAAACTGGACTGACCACATCATCTTAGGCTGGAGTCCTTCCTGCCTGGCCTCCTGCCTGAACTCTGTACTGCCTCCCGCCAAACCACCACAGCCCTCAGCCAGCGAGTTTCCTGACCTCTCTCATGTGCCTCCAGAATATCTGGATCTCAAGCCTGTCTTTAGTAAGACCCGAGCAGTGTCCCTTCCCCCTCCTAGGCCCTATGACTGCGGTATCGACCTCCTGCCAGGGATGGCGCCACCCAAGGGACGTCTCTACTTTCTTTCCCCTGCCAAGAGACAAGCCATGGAGAAATATATCACTGAGTCTCTGGCAGCTGGGATCATCCACCCTTCCTCCTCACCAGCAGGGGTGGGATTCTTCTTCATGAAGAAGGACAAGTCGCTCCGCCCCTGCATTGACTATCGAGGTCTCAACACCATCACGGTCAAGAACCGCTACCCACTACTGTTCATGACCACAGCCTTCAAACTACTCCAGGGAGCTAAGGTGTTTACTAAACTAGACTTATGCAATGCCTATCACCTAGTTAGGATCAGGGAAGGGGACGAGTGGAAGACGGCCTTCAACACCACCACAGGCCACTATGAGTACCTCGTAGTCCCTTGCAGCCTGACTAACGCACCCGCGGTATTCCAGGGGTCAGTTAACGACATCTTGAGAGACTTTCTTAACATCTTTGTCTTCGTTTACCTGGACGACATCTTGATTTTCTCTCGCTCCCTGGAGGAACATCGGGGTCACATCCGACAGATTCTTCAATGCCTGCTAGAGAATAAGGTGTTCATTAAGGCGGAGAAGAGCGAGTTCCACCAAGGCTCTGTCTTGTTCCTGGGGTTTATCATCTCTCCAGCGAAGATCCAGATGGACCCCCTCAAGCTGGAGGCAGTCACTGACTGGCCCACTCCATCTTCGAGACAAGAGCTCCAGCGCTTCCTGGGGTTCGCCAACTTCTACAGGCGCTTCATCCGCGACTTCAGCACAGTGGCCGGACCTCTCTCAGCCCTGACCTCGACCAAGACCAAGTTCAAGTGGGGGGAGGAAGCAGATAAAGCCTTTTCCAGTCTCAAGTGCAGGTTTACCACAGCACCCATTCTCACCATACCCGATTCAACCAAGCAGTTTATCGTTGAGGTTGACGCCTCTGAGTCAGGGGTCAGAGCTATCCTATCCCAGAGGGCCAATGACAACAAGGTTCACTCATGCTGCTCCTCCCACCGGCTATCCCCAGCCGAATGGAACTACGACATCGGTGACCAAGAACTACTGGCTGTGAAACTAGCCTTGGAGGAGTGGAGGCACTGGCTTGAGGGGTCTGATCTCCCCTTCCTCGTCTGGACCGACCATAAAACCTGGAGTACCTCAAGTCCGCCAAACGTCTCAATTCCCGTCAAGCCAGTTGGTCTCTTCTTTTCCTGGTTCAACTTCATGCTCTCCTACTGCCCAGGCTCCAAGAACGGCAAACCCGACGCCCTGTCCAGGATGTTCTCTTCCCACCAAGAGGAGTCCAAGCCACCCGAGACCATCCTTCCTCCACGCTGCCTGGTGGGAGCCGCCATTCTAGAGGTTGAGACGCTCATGCAGAAGGCCCTGGATCAGGACCCTGGTGAAGGTAACTCCAACAACATTCCTTGTAACAATGTTTGTTCCTGGTCCTGTGCAAACCAGGTGCTGCAGTGGGGTCATGGCTCCAAGCTGGCCTGTCATCTGAGAGCCGCCCGAACCCTGGCTCTCATCCAGCAGCGCTTTTGGTGGCCATCTATCAAGGAGGATGTCCAGGAGTTCGTGGCAGCCTGCGACACATGCTCCCAGAAGAAGACAGCCAATCGACCCCCTGCCGGCTTAGTAAGACCCCTTCCAACTCCGCATCAACCTTAGTCTCACATCGCCCTGGACTTCATCACAGGACTCCCCAACTCAAGTGGCAACACATGCATCCTCACTGTTATTGACCATTTTTCTAAGACCATCCATTTCAGTTCTCTGCCCAAGCTCCCCTCAGCCAAAGAGACCGCAGAACTACTCTTCCACCATGTTTTCACCTACATGGTCTGCCTACCAATATAGTTTCTGACCGGGGTCCTCAGTTCACTGCACAGTTCTGGAAAGCCTTCTGAAAACTCATTGGGGCTACCTGTAGTCTCTCCTCAGGCTTCCACCCACAGACCAATGGCCAGGCAGAATGGGCGAACCAGGCTTTGGAGGTTGCACTCAGATGCATGGCGTCCAGGGATGCCAGTTCTTGGAGCAAGTACCTACCCTGGATCGAATATGCACATAACACTCTCCCTTCCTCTGCCACAGGTCTCTCTCCATTCCAGTGCTCACTAGGTTACCAACCACCACTGTTCCCCAGCCAAGAGGAGGAGGTCACCGTACCCTCAGCCCAGCTCTTTATACGCTGCTGCAGGAGGACATGGGCATTGGCCCAGAGAAGACTCATTCACGCCGCAATCGCATCCAAGAAGCAGTCCAACAAACGTTGCTCCAAGGCACCCACCTACTGAGTAGGTCAACGAGTTCTGCTCTCCACGCACCACCTGCCACTTAGGACCATCTCTCGCAAGCTAGCACCGAGGTTCCTTGGACCCTTCCTCATCAAGAAGGTAATCAACCCATGTTCTGTTAGACTGGCATTACCACTCACCATGCAACGTGTTCACCCTACCTTTCATGTACCTCAGCTTAAACCTCTGGTCTCCAGTCCTTTGGTTCCGTTGGGTCCAGTTGGGTTCATACTGTACCCAACACTCATCAGTGTTCCACCGGCAACACCCGGACACTCTTCCTAAAGCGCCTGGAAGTGCTCATTGAAAGGGAGGGGGGGTACTATTATGCTCTGCCTCGGACTTCCACTCCGGAGATTTATTATCTCCCAGTTCAGTGCTGATCCGGGACGGGACTTCCATCTTGCCGGCATTCACTTCCTGGTTTGCTCTACTGTGCATAAAAAGGCCGTTCTCAGAAGGGGACTCTGCCAGACTGTCTCATTGGTTTTTCACGTCGTCTCTGCACCCTGATTGCTTCTTGGATTTTTGCTCTGTTTTGCCTGTTCATTGCCACAGTTTTTTTGCACTCACTTCTTACCTTTTCTTTTTTTTTTGTGCTACCTTTTTTTGTTTCCGTTTTTTTTGTCAGGGCTATTTTTCATGTTTTTTCATGCTAGCATTTTTGTCCTTGCCTGCCTTGTGTTTTGTCTGGATTATTTTGCTATTTTTGTTCATTTACTCTTTGACTTCAATTAAATCATTATTTTATTGGATTTTCTGGTCTGTGTTCTGCTTTTGAATCCAAACTCACCACATCTCGCCACCCCGAACAGAAAACACTTATTTCCATTGTGGTACATAAAATCAAATGACAAAATGAAGGGAAATTTAGAATGTAAAATGAATATAAAGAAAAATATGCTATGTATGTGTGTTGATAAACAGCATGAGTAATATAAAATGTTTTAATGTTAAATAAATGCATAATGTTTTTAGTCATAGACCTTTCTCAGTCAGACAAACTTGTAAAAAAAAAAAGATATATAGCAACACAACCTTTCTCCTTTTTTTCCCCGTGATGCATTAAAAATGCTTTAAGAAATCAACTACTTTGAAAATTACAGGATGAACTGTGCATCCCCTAGAGCTTGAAGTCCATTTAAACAGTAAAACACACACAGGCCCTACAGTGCCCAGGGAGCAGTTGGGGGTTTGGTGCCTTGCTCAAGGGCACGTCAGCCATGATACAAAGGGAAGGGAAAATACTGTTCATTCACTCAACTCCCCTCACATTTTTCCAGAGGTGGACAGTAACAAAGTACATTTACTTGAGTACACTTTTTGAGTATCTGTACTTGAGTATTTTTTTTGGAAACTTATGACTTTAGCTTCACTACATTTGAAAGACAAATATCATACTTTTCACTCCACTACATTTCTATCAAGGTCCTTGTTACTTGTTACTATGAAGCAGCTTTGAAAGTGGATGTTTTTTTCTTTTCTAAAACGTGATTGATTTTTTCACAGGTGACACTGAGACAGCCTATCAGTAATCACTAGGGTCACGTCCATGGACTATAAAATCAAGTTCAATGATTTCTCAGCAGCTTTATTTGAACATGATCTGTTGATGGCAGAATGGAAGGAAACAGTTCTTCTGGGAAATGTACACACTCATGGCCACACCTAGAACCAGAGGTGGACAAAGTACACAACTTTATTACTTAAGTCAAAGTCCAGATCCCACTGTTAACAGATCAAATGTTACTCCGATACAAGTGAAAGTTCTCATCTCATATCTAGCCGCTTTTTCCTTCTACAGGGTCGCAGGCAAGCTGAAGCCTATCTCAGCTGACTACGGGCGAAAGGCGGGGTACACCCTGGACAAGTCACCAGGTCATCACAGGGCTGACACATAGACACAGACAACCATTCACACTCACATTCACACCTATGGTCAATTTAGAGTCACCAGTTAACCTAACCTGCATGTCTTTGGACTGTGGGGGAAACCGGAGCACCCGGAGGAAACCCACGCGGACACGGGGAGAACATGCAAACTCCGCACAGAAAGGCCCTCGCCGGCCACGGGGCTCGAACCCGGACCTTCTTGCTGTGAGGCGACAGCGCTAACCACTACACCACCGTGCCGCCCCAAGTGAAAGTTGTACAGTCAAATTTTTACTTAAGTTAAAGTACTGAAGTACTTGCTTTTCAAAATACTTAAGTATTAAAAGTACATTTTCTGTCAACGCATTGTTGTATTATTGTCACAACACTTACAAAACCTAATGCCTCTGAAGCAACCGACTGGATTTACTGACTAGCTTGTAGAACCTGTAGAATAAACACCTGGTAGAATGTTACAAAATTAAACAACTGAACTGAAAAAGAGCCATTGTTATTTTCATTTTTTAAAAATTGTAACACTCCTCCCCACCCCCACAAAGCAGCATGGGAGTGTTTTGACCCAGCTCTGGCAGTGTGTGCAAATGTGTGAGAGTGCAGGCGCTTACTGATGTACACGCAAAGGAAGCAGATCAGCAGACTGTTAACAAAGCCAAAACATGTGACTGAAATCAGTGTCGGTAAACTAACGAGGGTCAGGTGATGGGTGAACAATGTTACGTGGAGAAGACAAAGAGCAAAAATGGAAAGGAAACAGCAAAAGATCAGGAAACGCTAGAGACAGTCAGAAAAGATACAAGGCTTGGTATGTACTGAAATGTCAGGACAATACTTCGCACTGGAGTGGTGTGAATGAGCGGCTTAAAAAGTGGAAGCAGTGATTAAGGAAATGCGTGACAGCTGTAGTTCAGTAGGCTGGGGACAGAGGGCGCTGTGTGTCATGGGAATTGTAGTCCTGAGTGTTTGTAGTCTGCTCCTTCACACCGGGATTACTGACAACATGTATGTGCATGTTAATCAGGAAGACAGTGGAATAGCTGTAAATGCAGCTTGCTCAGAAAATAAAAATGACAATAAAACCTGATTAAAACCCAGGTCCACACCTCAAGCCTAATAACTGCCCAACAGCAACACTGCTTTAAGCAAGACAAAATAAAAAAAATGCAAGACCATTATCTGACATCAAAACAAAAAATTCCAGCAATTTATTGTGACTGACTAGTACAATACTGTCCATCTCACAGGTCTCACGTGTGTGTGTGTGTGTGTGTGTGTGTGCGCATGTATTCATGCACATATGAATCTGCCTGTGGAATCATGGTGGTTTAATGTTAAGCTAGCTGATCAGTGAAGCTCCACATGACATGCTAGCAAAATCTTTTCAAACTCAAAATCATATTGGGTAGCTAACGTTACGAGAAAAGAAAGATTTCTACATTTTGTTTATTTGGCAAGATTATGCTAAAACATTTCCGAAAGGACTTCAGATATTTTAACGTTATTCATGTTAGTGTAACCCTGTTTTTACATGCTAACAGTGTCCAAGTTAACGAGCTATGTGTTAATGTTAGCCGTGGACAAGGCTGTGATGTGGTTTGTTTGAGGCAAACAAAGCAAACATTTAAAACAAAATGAATCTTTAATCCTTTCAGAAAACTGAAACATGGGTTCTAGCTATAGCCATAAGTGTGTGCATTCTCCAGAAAAACCGTCTCCTTCCATTCTGCCATCAACTGATTGTGTTCAAATAAAGCTGCGGAGAAATCATTGAACTTGATTTTATACAGTCTATGGACATGACGTGACCCTAGTGATTACTGATCGGCTGTCTCAGTGTCACCTGCGAAAAAAAACCAATCACGTTTTAGAAAAGAAAAAAACATCCACTTTCAAAGCTGCTTCATAGTAACAAGTAATGAGGACCTTGACAGAAATGTAGTGGAGTAAAAAGTACGATATTTGTCTTTCAAATGTAGTGAAGTTAAAGTCATAAGTTGCTAAAAACATTAATACTCAAGTAAAGTACAGATACACAAAAAGTGTACTTAAGTACAGTACTCAAGTAAATGTACTTCGTTACTGTCCACCTCTGCCTAGAACCCATGTTTCAGTTTTCTGAATGGAATAAACATTCGTTTCATTTTAAATGTTTGCTTTGTTTGCCGAAAACGAATCACATCACGGCCTAACTCACCATCCAACCTGCGGAAGCATATTGAGGTAAATAAATGTTTTATTCCAAGAGAAAGCTTGCAACGAAGTTGTCTGTGCTTTTAAAGCTAGTGATAACATTGTAATAGCTGTGCAGTCTGGTTAGTCAAATGACTTTCTATGGATTTGCCTGCCAAGTTGCCGTAGCCTTGTCCACAGCAAACATTTACACATAGCTAGTTAACTTGGACACTGTTAGTTAGCATGTAAAAATGGAGTTACGCTAACGTGAATAAAGTTAACTTATCTGAAGTCCTTTCAGAAATATAGCATAATCTTGCAAAATAAACAGAATGTAGAAATCTTTCTTTTCTAGTAGCGTTAGCTACCCAATATGATTTCGAGTTTAAAAGAGTTTGCTAGCATCTCAGGTGGAGTTTCACTGACTAGCTAGCTTTACATTAAACCACCATGATGGCACAGCGTGTGTTCATTTTGTGAATTCACATTTCTGTCTTTGGTAACAGAATTAGGTTTTGTAGGCACTGTGGCAATAATACAACGATGCGTTGACACAAAATGTACTTTTAATACTTAAGTATTTTTAAAAGCAAGTACTTCAGTCCTTTAACTTAAGTAAAAATTTGACTGGACAACTTTCACTTGTATCGGAGTTACATTTTTTTTTTTTTAAAGATTTTTTGGGGCTTTTTTCACCTTTATTGGATAGGACAGTGTAGAGACAGGACAGGAAATGAGCGGGAGAGAGAAACGGGGAGGGATCGGGAAATGACCTCGGGTCGGAATCAAACCCGGGTCCCCGGATTTATGGTATGGAGCCTTAGCCACGACACCCCCGTATTGGAGTTACATTTGACCAGTGGGATCTGTACTTTGACTTAAGTAATGAAGTTAGGTACTTTGTCCACCTCTGCATTTTTTCTGCCAGTCCTGGGAATCAAACCAACAACCCTTTGGGCCCAAGGCTGTTTCTCTAACCTTCAAGCCATGGTTGCCCCACGAAATCAATAAAATAAATCACAATCCCACCTTCCCTTTGAATAGTTTTAGACCAAACTTTGTAGCATCTTTAGTGCTTTTAGGAACAGCATTTTCTTTCATCATTTGTAATTCTCCCTCACTTGCGGTGACGAAGCAATTGGCCGCCATTTTGCCGAGTCGCTTGAGGTGATTATCGAGAAATAGTCCGAATTTCTCGACCAATCAGCGCGTATGATTTTCTATAACCATCTGCATATTTATATGAAAACATGATGAATACTACATTGTTATAAGAAGTTTCTTGTTACAAGGTGATGTCATTAAATTATGTCGTATGTCGTAATAACATGAAAATATCTTGTTATAACAAAAAGGTTTTCACATTATAACATAGTAGCTCCTTTTTTCTTTATATTTCTTTATCTGGCATGGCAGCCGTATGAAGGTGAGTCAAATGAAAACCTTTTTTCCATTTTGCATTGTTTAATGTAAAGAGGTGTCACAAAAGTGTATCCTTTCTTTTTGAAAGACAATCTCCGTTTCAGCACTTAATGAGTGATCAGATTCCTCTAGAAAATTATTTAGCTCCCCACGTCGCACGTTTCAGGTCAGAAGTTTACATACACTTGTCATGGACATGAATGTCATGGAAATATTGGGCTTTTAACGATTTCTTTGAACTTTTCTTTTTCTTGGGAAGAATGATTGTACAACATACACTCACCGGCCACTTTATTAGGAACACCCATACACCTGTTGTTCTGTTTTATGCAGTTCTCTAATCAGCCAGTCCCTTGACAGCAGCACAATGCATCAAATCTTGCAGATACAAATCAAGAGCTTCAGCTAATTAATGTTCACTTTATTCAAACATCAGAATGGGAAAAATTGTGATCTCAAAGTGTGACTTTCTTTCACTGTGACATGGGTGTTGGTTTGAGCATTTCTGAAACGGCTGAGCTCCTGGGGTTTGTTTTCACACACAACAGTCTCTAGACTATACAGAATGGTGCGAAAACTACAAAACATCATCGAGTGAGTGAGTGAGCGACAGTTCTGTGGGTGGAAACAAACGCCCTGTTGATAAGAGATGTCAGAGGTTGTTAATATACAGTTGTGGTCAGAAGTTTACTGTGGCAGCGGGGGTGTGGCCAAGCGGGGTCGGGGAAGGTAAATGGCTAAGTCATTCCACTTACTGTCAATGTGTGTGTGTGTGTGTGTGTGTGTGTGTGTGTTACAGGGATGGAGCATAAAAAGAGAGAGAGGGCAGAGAAAAGGGGCTCTCTCCCTGACCACAACACATGTGTGAGTGAAAGAAAGAAAGAAAGAAAGAAAGAAAGAAAGAAAGAAAGAAAGAAAGAAAGAAAGAAAGAAAGCTACACTGTAAAAAAAAAGTTACTCCAACTTAAAAATTCAAGGCAACTTACTGCACAGGGTTTCTGAGTTTATGTGACAACTAAGATTTTTAAGTTTTGAAGAAAGTTGTGCCAACTTATACTTTTGGTCTTCATATTCACACAAACTTAATTTTTTCAGTTTTACATGATAAGAATTCAACTTTAAGGCCACTAATCTTTCATCCAAGTAAAAACTTCAAAATCTGAGTTCAATTTTCTTTTTATCCCACAATAAAACAATCCAGTTCAAATAGCATGTTTATTTTAACATGATGGTAGCAAAACTGCTATAAAACTGTAGTGGCAATGCTTTTTTGTTAAGTCACACATTCACTTATTTTAAGCCTGAAGCTCATTTGACAAACGAAATGTGCAAACAATTCAGTATAATGAATTGTTTGCACATTTCATTTGTCAAATTAGTTTTTACTTGGATGAAAGATTAGTGGCCTTAAAGTTGAATTCTTATCATGTAAAACTGAAAAAATTAAGATTGTATGAATATGAAGACCAAAAGTATAAATTGGCACAACTTTCTTCAAAACTTAAAAATCTTAGTTGTCACATAAACTGAAAAATCCTGTGCAGTAAGTTGCCTTGAATTTTTAAGTTGGCGTAACTTTTTTTTTTTACAGTGTAGTTAACTGAAAAGCAATAAAGTGTGTGTGTAAACATCAACTCTCGCCTGCCTTGCTTTTGTGCTCCACCCACATCAGAAACTGTTACAGTGGTGCCGAAACCCGGGAGCACAGAAGGGAACCACCTCATGGAGTCCTCCCCATTCAAAGAGCTCATCCTTACCGTCGCTACCGCCCAGCAGAACCAGCATCAAGCGCTGATCACCCTCCGAAAGGAACAGGAGCAACGCTTCGAAGCCTTGATGCTGGCCCAGCAGGAAGATCACCAGGCGTTCCGGCACCTGCTCACGTCAGCAGGGGCATCGGCCACCGCTGCCACCACCCTCACGAAGATGGGACCGTAGGATGATCCAGAAGTGTTCCTCGCCCACTTCGAGCAAGCAGCTGAGGCGTGAGGGTGGCCGCTGGAGCAGCGCACGGCGCGGCTCCTCCCGCTCCTGACTGGCGAGGCACAGCTCACAGCGCAGCAGCTCCCTGTTGACAGCTGACTGGTCTATGCTGACCTGAGGAAAGCCATCCTGCAGCAGCTCAGCCGCTCCCTGGAGCAACATTGCCAGCGCTTCTGGACGCTGGCATTGGAGGAGGTTGGCTGGCCGTTTGCATTCAGCCAGCAACTCCGGGACGCCTGCCAGCAGTGGCTGAGGGCAGAAGACCGTGACGCCGACGAGATTATGGATCTGGTGGCACTGGAACAGTTTATCTCTCGACTTCCGGAAGGAACGGCGGAATGGGTCCAGTGTCATCGCCCGGCGTTGCTGGAACAAGCCATCGAGCTGGCAGAGGACCATCTGGAGGTGGCTCTGATGGCAGGCAGACGAGGTGTCTCCCCTCGCTTCTCTTCTCTCTCTTCCCCCCGTCTCTCGTCCCCCTCTCCACTCCGTTCCCCTGCCACGGAGGTGGTGGCTGGCTCCTTCTCAGCTGGCCCGTCGCACCCGTGGTGTCCTCCCATCTCCCTCTTTCTTGTCTGTGTTGTCTCCACCTCAGGTGAGTGACACCCATAACACCAGTGCAGAGGGAAATCCCGGGCCGGTGTGCTGGCGCGGCGGGGAATTGGAGCATCTCCAGAGTCAGAGCTCCTCATGGGAGGTGGGTGCTGTAATCCAGATCCCCGATGCGCCAGAAACCACCCCTGATCAGGCCGAAATGTATTGCATACCGGTGAGTATTCAAGGGGATACATATCACGCTTTGGTGGATTCCGGTTGTAATCAGACCTCAATTCACCAATGCCTGGTGCAAGGTGAGGCATTGGGGGGAGCACAAGCGGTGAAAGTGTTGTGTGTGCACGGGGATGTTCACAATTATCCCTTAGTGTCTGTCCGTATTCTATTCCAGTGCCAAATGCATAGAATAAAGGTGGTGGTTAGCCCTCGTCTCACCCACTTGTTGATTTTGGGCACTGATTGGCCAGTGTTTAAAAAATTGATGGAATATTTAACACATAGTGGGTCCTGCACTAGTAGGTCATGGGAAGATCCTGGTGTGGCATTGACTGGAGAAGCTGTCACGGAGCCATCTACGTCAACACCGCATCGGAGTGAGGAGCAGCCCACTCCTCCTCCTCTCTTGGGGATTCCCTTGGGGATTTCCCGTTAGAGCAGTCATGAGACAAGACTCTGCGGCATGCGTTTGACCAAGTGAGAGTAATTGATGGTCAAACTCTTCAGCCAAGCATGGCACCGACCTTCTCTTATTTTACTATTATTAAAGATAGATTGTACCGAGTGATGCAGGACACTCAAACTAATGAATTAATAACCCAGTTAATCCCAAAGAGCTACAGGGAACTCGTATTCCATGTGGCTCACTTTAATCCCATGGCTGGACACTTAGGGCAAGATAAAATACTAGCCCGAATAATCTCCCAGTTCTATTGGCCAGGGATTCGTGGGGATGTCCGTCGGTGGTGTGCGTCATGCCGTGAATGCCAATTAATAAATCCTGCGGCGACTCCAAAAGCACCGTTGCACCCTCTTTCTCTAATCGAGACCCTGTTTGAGCGAATTGGGATGGATCTCATCGGACCATGAGATTGGTCAGCACAGGGATATTGCTTTATTTTATTTCTTGAGGATTATGTAACGCGATATGCAGAAGCAGTGCCTCTCCACAATATCTCAGCATGCAGTATTGTGGAAGCGCTCTTCTGCTTTATCTCCCAGGTCGGGTTTCCGAAAGAAATCCTGACAGACCAAGGCACTTCATTTATGTCACGCACACTGTGCAAACTGTATGGGTTACTGGGGATTAAGTCTATCTGCACCAGTGTCTATCACCCACAAATGGATGGCTTAGTAGAGCGATTTAACCAAACACTCAAGAACATAATCCAGAAATTCGTAAGTGAAGATGCGCATAATTGGTATAAGTGGCTAGAGCCCCTGTTATTTGCAGTACGAGAGGTCCCGCAAGCCTCCACGGGGTTTTCTCCCTTTGAATTATTATATGGGCATAAGCCATGTGGCATTCTGGACATGCTACGGGAAAATTGGGAAGAGGGACCTTCACCTACTAAAAACGAAATCCAGTACATTCTTGACCTGCATGCAAAACTCCACACCCTCACGCACCTAACCCAGGAGAATTTGAGGCAGGCACAAGAACATCAAAGCCGGCTGTATGACAGGGGCACGCTCCTTAGAGAGTTCATGCCGGGAGACAAAGTAATCGTATTATTGCCCACGTCAAGCTCCAAATTAGCCACCAAGCGGCAAGGGCCCTTTGAGGTCACATGGCGAGTCAGGGACGTCGACTATGAGGTGAAGCGATTGGATGGGGCGGGGCACTGCAAATCAAACACCTCAAACTTATAAAACACTGGAATGAGGGGTCCCCATTGCGTTTGCGTCCGTAGTGCCGGAGAAGGCGGAGCTGGGGCTGGAGGTGAAAAAGATAGCATCTCAGACCACTCCGGTCCCTTGTGGAGACCACCTCTCACTGGTCCAACTCACGGAGGTAGCCAAGTTGCAAAAGGAATTTTCTGATGTGTTCTCGCCCTTTCCTGGTCGTACCCACCTCATAGAACACCACATCGAAACACCCCCGGGGGTGGTAGTTCGTAGCCGCCCTTACCGCTTGCCCGAACACAAGAAAAATGTGGTTCGGGACGAACTCAAGGCCATGCTTGTAATGGGCATAATTGAGGAGTCCCACAATGACTGGAGCAGTCCAGTGGTCCTGGTTCCCAAGACCAATGGGTCGGTCCGGTTCTGTGTAGACTACAGAAAGGTCAACGCAGTGTCTAAATTTGACACATACCCAATGCCTCACATTAATGAGTTGCTTGATCGGTTAGGCACTGCTCGCTTTTATTCAACACTGGATCTAACAAAGGGATATTGGCAGATCCCCTTGACTCCTCTATCCCGAGAGAAAACAGCCTTTTCCACACCATTTGGTTTACACCAATTTGTCACGCTCCCTTTTGGGTTGTTTGGAGCACCCGCTCTGTTCCAGCGGCTTATGGACAGGGTCCTCCACCCTCACGCTGCCTACACAGCCGCCTATCTGGACGACATAATAATCTACGGTCATGATTGGCCGTGGCACTTGGAACACCTGAGGGCTGTTCTAAAGTCGCTGAGGCAAGCGGGCCTCACAGCTAACCCAAAAAAGTGTGCGATTGGGCAGATGGAAGTACGGTATCTGGGGTTCCACTTGGGCCATAGGCAGGTGCGTCCCCAAATTAACAAGACTGCAGCGATTGCGGCCTGCCCAAGGCCCAAGACCAAAAAGGAGTTGAGATGGTTCTTGGGGCTGGCTGGCTATTATCGTAGGTTTCTACCTAATTATTCGGACGTCACCAGCCTGCTAAGCAATCTCACTAAAAAGGGGGCTCCAGATCTAGTCCAGTGGACGGAGCAGTGTCAACAAGCCTTCTCTGAGGTAAAAGCTGCACTGTGTGGGGTGCCACTTTTACACTCCCCTGACTTCTCTCTCCCCTTTATTTTGCAGACTGATGCATCGGACAGAGGGCTGGGGGCCGTTTTGTCCCAGGAGGTGGAGGGCGAGGAGCACCCCATGCTGTACATCAGCCGGAAACAGTCGATGCGCGAAATCAAGTATAGCACAATTGAGGAGTGTCTTGCCATCAAGTGGGCAGTCCTCGCCCTCCGATACTACCTGCTGGGGCGCCCTTTCACTCTCTGTTCGGACCATGCACCCCTCCAGTGGCTCCACCGCATGAAGGATGCCAATGCGCAGATCACCCATTGGTATCTTGCCCTTCAGCCATTTAAGTTCGAGGTGATCCACAGGATGGGGGCACAGATGGTGGTGGCGGACTTCCTGTCCCGTCGGGGGGGGAGTCAGCTTCAGGCCGGATGGCTCCCCGGTCTAAGTCGGGCAGTGGGGGTATGTGGCAGTGGAGGTGTGGCCAAGCAGCAGTCTGTGAATGGAGGGCGGGGTTGGGGAAGGTAAGTGGCTAAGTCATTCCACCTGCTGTCAATTATTGTGCGTGCGTGTGTGTGTGTGTGTGTGTGTGTGTGTGTGTGTGTGTGTGTGTGTGTGTGTGTGTGTTTGTTACAGGGATGGAGCATAAAATGAGAGAGAGAGCAGAGAAAAGGGGCTCTCTCCCTGACCACAATGCATGTGTGAGTGAGTGAGTGAGTGAGTGAGAGAGAGAGAGAGAGAGAAAGAAAGAAAGAAAGAAAGAAAGAAAGAAAGAAAGCTAGCTGAAAAGCAATAAAGTGTGTGTGTAAACATCAACATCAACTCTCGCCTGCCATGCTTTTGTGCTTCACCCACATCAGGAACTGTTACATTTACATACAGTGACATGAATATCATCTTGGATATGAATGTCTTGGCAATATTTGGGCTTTCAGTAATTTCTTTGAACTGTTCTTTTTCTGTGGCAGAATGATTGTACAGCATACATCTTTAATAAAAAAAAAAAACACTAGAATTTGGTGCACAAGTTTTTAATTTTCTTTGGGTTTTCTGAAATCAACACAGGGTCAAAATTATACCTGCAGGCTAAAAAATTTACATACGCTCACTTAGATTATTAATTCAGAGGTGCTGAAACTTCCAAAATGTCTCTTATCTTGCCAAGGCCAAGGTCTCTTAACTTCCTGTTAATGATCATGATTGACAACAGCTGGTAGCTTCTCTCTGCCTTCCTAAAAAGGATTTGTTTACAGCACCCATTGGATTGACCAACACACATTAAAATGGGAAAGTCCAAGGAGCTCAGTGCAGACCTGAGAAAGAGGATCGCAGATATACACAACTCCGGAATGTCTCTTAGACCCATTTCTAAACAACTGCAAATTCCAAGATCAGTTCAAACAATTGTATGCAAGTTATTGTGAGGTGTAGTCACTTTACCAAGCCACTTTGCTTCAAGAAAACCCAAACTGTCACCCTCAGCTGAAAGGAAATTGGTTTGGATGGTCAGAAACAACCTGGGAACCACCATGGCACAGCCCTGCCATGAACTGGAAGCTGATGGATCACTGTTTACAGTTCAGATCACCATGGACTAAGAGGCTGCTCTCCAAGAAATAACCCCCTGCTCCAAAATTGACACCTTCAAGCTTAACTAAAGTTTGAAGCTGACCACACAGACAAAAAAAAAGCCTTCTGGAGGAAAACTGTATGGTCAGATGAGACAAGGATTGGGTTGTTTGGCCACAATGACCACCATGTACAGAGGGACACTGTGCCAGCTGGTGGTAGTGGTGGTGGTAGGATCATCATGCTCTGGGGCTGTTTTGCTGCCAGTGGAACTGGTTCATTGCACAAAGTGGATGGAATAATGAAGAAGGAGGACGACCTCAGAATTCTTCAGTATAAACCATCAGAAAGTTGAACACAACTTGGGACTTACAACAGGACGATGAACCCAAACACGCATCAGAGCTGATTGTAGAGGATAAAGCGGGCGAACATTAAGCTTAAAACAAGTCCTGACTTCAACCCTATTGAAAATATATGGACCGTGCTTATAAGTTGAGTCCATGCCAAGAAAAAACAAAGCAAAAGAAATTTAATTGAACTCTACCAATTCTACCATGAAGAGTCATGAAATATTCAGCCAGAATTCTGCCAGAAGCTTGTTCATGGCAAACAAAAATGTTTGGTCAAGGTGAATTGCGAAGAGACATTTTACCCTAATATTAGGTGTGCTGTATGTATAATTCGGACCCTGTGTTGATTTCAGAAAGCCCAAAGAAAATGAAAACTTGTGCATCAAATTCTAGTGTTTTCTTTTTTAAATTAAATATATATGCTGTACAATAATTCTGCCACAGAAAAAGAACAGTTCAGAGAAATTACTGAAAGCCCAAATATTGCCATGACATTCATGTCACTGTCTGTAAACTTCTGACCACACCTGTATTTAATAAGATCGTGTTTACGTGTGTGTGATTCATTGTCAGATGTTACAAAAAACAAGTTAGAAACAAAACTGAATGTCATGAAACAGAAACCAAATTAAATTGTATAAACCAGGGGTTTTCAAAGTGTGGGAGAGTCAGCCCCCCCTCAGAGAGCAAATAAACAACAGCGCCCCCCCCCCCCCCCCTTACAATTTTTATTGTTGCTATACTTAATGTTCCATTCGTATTTAAAAAAATGGTTGTTGTACACATTTTTATTTTTTTCTTTTACACATTTTAAACATATGAGCTTTTTTAAAAACCTCTTTTTTTACACATTTTAAACATCTGTGCTTTTTAAAACCTCTTTTTTTACACATTTTAAACATCTGTGCTTTTTTAAAACATCTTTTTACACATTTTAAACATCTGTGCTTTTTTAAAACCTCTTTTTTACACATTTTAAACATCTGTGGTTTTTTAAAACCTCTTTTTTACACATTTTAAACATCTGTGCTTTTTTAAAACCTCTTTTTTTACACATTTTTAACATCTGTACTTTTTAAAACTTCTTTTTTTACACATTTTAAACATCTGTACTTTTTAAAACATCTTTTTTACACATTTTAAACATCTGTGCTTTTTTAAAACATCTTTTTTTTACACATTTTAAACATTTGTGCTTTTTAAAACATCTTTTTTACACATTTTAAAAATCTGTGCTTTTTAAAACCTCTTTTTTACACATTTTAAACATCTGTGCTTTTTAAAACCTCTTTTTTTTACACATTTTAAACATCTGTGCTTTTTTAAAACCTCTTTTTTACACATTTTAAACATCTGTGCTTTTTTAAAACCTTTTTTTACACATTTTAAACATCTGTGCTTTTTTAAAACATCTTTTTTTTTTTTACACATTTTAAACATTGTGCTTTTTAAAAACATCTTGTTTTACACATTTTAAACATCTCATAGCATTGTTAGCTAGCACCTCTTGGCAGACAACACACTGTGGCAGTGGAGCATCTTCAGATCCAGTCCATGAAAATCCAAACTTTAAATAATCGTGGTCATACTTCCTTCTTTTTTTGCTTGGCCCAGACTCTGTCTCCTCACTCACTGTAGCTTTAGGTACTAAAAATCGATCCATTTAGTCTCTGGCAAAGGCTAGCTGAAGTTCGCTAAATGTCCGCAATAGTAACTTATTCTGGTTTATTTTTCCTCACGTTGCGCCCCCCTGAAGAACTCTGGCACCCCCTAGGGGAGGCGCGCCCCACACTTTGAAAAGCCCTTGTATAAACGCTTACTTGTCCTTTAAGAATATAACTAAAAAGAATGCAGTTTTTTTTAAATAATTGTAATTTCTCTCAAAAATGTGAAGCAAAATTACTGGCACCCATAAACAATATTTTAAATTAATGCAATCAAATTGTCGTCCTAAAAATTCCTGTTACTCTTGGATATAATTACAGGGTTTCACACGCATACATTCCTTGTTCTGTGAACTATTTACAGAGAGTGTAAATAGTTTACAGAACTATTTACAGGGGTGGTGTAGTGGTTAGCACTGCCGCCTCACATCAAGAAGGTTCTGGGTTCGAAGTTCACGGACGACGGGGGCCTTTCCATGTGGAGTTTGCGTGTTCTCCCGTGTCTGTGTGGGTTTCCTCTCACAGTTCAAAGCCATGCAATTAGGTAAAATACCCAGTTCCTGGGGTTGCACAAACTAGTGCAGACTTGGTGCTGGTCCCAAGCTTAACTTAAATGTAACTTCTTTTTTTTCATGGATGTATGGCTAGCTAATACATTCTTATTTTGCATGACCCACTGTTGTGAATCATGATAATTAAGCTCCTCAGATGTTATAGTCCCATTCACAGATGACTGTGCACCGAGATAATATGCGTTTTTCTGAAATAGAGTTTCACGTGTTCTCCCTGCCTTCTCACCTTCCAAAAAATGTGGATTAGTATGTGGACTGGCTGTGCCAAATTAAATTGCCCCTAGACGTGAAGGAGTGTGTAAGTACATGTGCGTGCATGGTGTCCTGTGATGGACTGGCATCACATCCATGGTGTACTTGTTCTTCACTCAGAGAGGTCCTGGGACAGGCTCTGGATCCACCATGACTCTGATCAGAATAACGCCTCCTGAAGTGTAAGGGAACAGCCGGCTCAGCAGGGTGCCGTCACTAGAGGGAGGCAGACAGCAAACAAACATAACCAGAGCAGCTCCTGCTATCAGAGGGAAACAGAGAGAGAGAGAGAGAGAGAGAGAGAGAGAGAGAGAGAGATGTTTATGATGTGCCCCTGTGCCTGGGTTTCTCGGCTCATTCAGTGTTCAGTCTCGAGTCAAGATTTCTGTATGAATGAATGAAATAATAATAATAATATAAAGCATAATAAGAATTTACTTGGCGGTACGGTGGTGTAGTGGTTAGCACTGTCACCTCATAGCAAGAAGGTTCTGGGTTCGAGCCCAGTGCCCGATGGGGGCCTTTTTTGTGTGGAGTTTGCATGTTCTCCCCGTGTCTGCGTGGGTTTCCTCCGGGTGCTCCGGTTTCCCCCACAGTCCAAAGACATGCAGGTTAGGTTAACTGGTGACTCTAAATTGACCGTAGGTGTGAATGTGAATGGTTGTTTGTCTCGATGTGCAGCCCTGCGATGACCTGGCGACTTGTCCAGAGTGGACCCCGCCTCTCGCCCATAGTCAGCTGGGATAGAATCCAGCTTGTCCACACGACCCCTTCTTCCATCTACATGTACAGGTGTTTCCTGTGCCACAAAACGCCAAAGACAGATAGATCACTCTCCATCTCTCACTCTCTCCATCTCACTCTTCCCCCCCACATCTGTCCATCACTCACTCTCTCCATCACTACACTCACTCACTCCATCACTCACTCTCTCCCCATCACTCGCTCCATCCCTCCCCATCACTCCCATGCTCTCCCCCTCACATTCACTCTCCCCATCTGTCCATCACTCACTCTCTTTCCCTCTCTCTCCCTCACTCCACTCACACACACTCCCCCATCTCTCCATCACTACACTCACTCTTCCCCCACTCACTATCTCTCCACTCACTCTCCTTTTCCATCATTCACTCCCCATCACTCATGCCACTCCATGTCTCTCACTCTCACTCCTTCCCCCACACACTCACTTTCACTCTTCCCATCTCTCCCTCACTCCCTCTCCCTCCAACACTCCACTCGCACTCTCCCCATCTCTCCACTTACTCTCCCCATCTCTCCACTCACTCTCCCCATCTCTCCATCATTCCAATCGCACTCTCCCCATCTCTCCACTCACTCTCCCCATCTCTCCACTCACTCTCCCCATTACTCTCTATCCATCACTCACTCTCTCCCCCTCTCACTATCTCTCCACTCACTCTCCCCATTACTCTCTATCCATCACTCACTCTCTCCCCCTCTCACTATCTCTCCACTCACTCTCCTTGTTCATCATTCAGTCTCCCCATCACTCACTCTCACCCCTCACTCTCCCCATCACTCACTCATTCTCTCCCTCTCACACTCACTTTCACTCTCCCCATCTCTCCCTCACCCCATCACTTTCTCTATTCATCACTCAAACTCCCCATCACTTTCTCTATCACTCACCCTCTCACTCTCTCTCTGCTCACTCTCCTTTTCCATCACTAACTCTCTATCCTCCCCATCACTCTCTCCCCCTCACTCATACCACTCCCTCGCTCCTTCTCTATCACTCACTCTCACTGCTCACTCTCCTCATTTCCTCATTATCTCCCCTCACACTCACTTTCACCCTCCTCATCTCTCCATCACTCCACTCACACAATCTTCCCCATCTCTCTACTCACTCTCCCCATCACTCTTTATCCATCACTCACTCTCTCCCCCTCATCATCTCTCCACTCACTCTCCTTTTCCATTACTCACGCTCTCTCCTCCCCTTCCCCATCACTCTCCCCGTCACTCATGCCACTCCCTCTCCGTCACTCACTCTCACCCCTCACTCTCCCCATCCCTCACTCATTCTCTCCCCTCACACTCACTTTCACTCTCCCTATCTCTCCATCACTCTATCCTCCTCTCTCACTAGCTCTCCACTCACTCTTTTTCCATCACTCTCTCCCCATCCCTCACTATCTCTCCACTCACTCGCTCTCTCCATTTCCATCACTCACTCTTGTCCCCATCACACTCTCTCTCCCTCTATCACTCACTCACTATCACTCACAACGATTCAATGGTTTATTAAATATTACGTCGCTGCACATCAATAAAAAAAACAAAAAACACATTTCACCACTGCATCCGTTTGTCCTTTTAAACAGCTTTATTCTTTAAACTGAACGCAAATGTGTTGAATTTTTCATACAGCGCTCATGTAAAGGGTGTAAAACCACAATCTGATTGAACACAAAAATCCATCAAGATACACATGTACATTTTTCAAAATGTATAATGATCACAAGAGGCTTGTTTACACACACACACACACACACACACACACACACACACACACACACACACACACACACACACACCAGATTTTAACATAAGAATGTTGGATTGTTGCCCTTCTAATGTTCCACTGGATTTACTTTCTGTTTTGATGCAGGACATTTTACATTTTGGAAGAACAAATAGAAGCAACGTAGGTCATGGGCCTGGAGTCAGGAAAAGCTGAAATAAAGATTAACTCGTGCCTCCATTAGCTTAGTGCAATGCAAGTGTTTAGCGCTCTGAAGAAAAGTGCTTCATATATATATATATATAAACATTATAATTATAATGATCACCTTTTTTAATCTGAAAAGTGCTGGAAAACCAACGTTTGGACTCTAAAATGTTTTCGTACCGACTCGATAACGTAGAAATCATGAAATAGAAATCTATAACTCGTGTTATAGAACGTGTTGGTTCAGCAACAAGTTCCGCCATTTTGTTTTTCTCTACTCACGGGATATGAGCTGATATCCTAGTAGCAGAGTAACCAATCAGAGCACGCGATTGCTCATATCCAGTGAATGTGTTTTTATTTATTTACACACAGTAGGAAGAGTGCATTATGGATATCCTGTATCTTCTCGGGTATTTAATTCGGACCCGAGCCTTCTGTAAGGTAAAATAAGGTTCAGTTACAGAAACACCAGCAGTCTCGGCCGGCCCGGCGCCAGGAACAGTTTACTAAGGGGGCAATTAGAAATCGCAAGGGGGCAAATATTTTTCATATCGTGTGTAGTAGTGATGGCGGTCTGACAACGTGTTTCAAACAATTAACTGCGCCAACCACAAAACCACCACGGCCCCGAAGGTTGCTTTAGTCCGGGAAAATCATGTGGCATATTACCAGGGCAGTTGCGCTTTTTTCAACACCCGTGCCCCCCTGTTACCCCTCCCCTCCAATTTTCTCACAGACACGCATTACAACCGGAAAGATGCCAAACATAAAACACCACACACAAACCTACAGGCAAGTCCTTTACATTTAAAATACATACAAATAGCTCCGCGGCATGAAAACAAAACGTCAATGCAAGTCTAAGGTACTTGGCTCGGCGGCCAAAATCATCTCATCTCATCTCATCTCATTATCTCTAGCCGCTTTATCCTGTTCTACAGGGTCACAGGCAAGCTGGAGCCTATCCCAGCTGACTACGGGCGAAAGGCGGGGTACACCCTGGACAAGTCGCCAGGTCATCACAGGGCTGACACATAGACACAGACAACCATTCACACTCACATTCACACCTACGGTCAATTTAGAGTCACCAGTTAACCTAACCTGCATGTCTTTGGACTGTGGGGGAAACCGGAGCACCCGGAGGAAACCCACGCGGACAACATGCAAACTCCACACAGAAAAGCCCTCGCCGTCCCCGGGGCTCGAACCCAGGACCTTCTTGCTGTGAGGCGACAGCGCTAACCACTACACCACCGTGCCGCCGGCCAAAATCATAATTTAAAAAAAATCAACAGACCCTGGAGCTGCCAGTAATAGCCTTCCTGACTCGCACCGAGTCAACGCTAACCACTTAATCCGCGATCCCAGTTTAGGCGTGTAGGGGACTAAACACTCTGAAGTGATGAATTTTCACCCCCGCTGCATGGGCCAGGGTGACGTCAACAACACATATTCTTACGCTATTTGCGCACAAAGCAGACCATATATGAACACATACACCAACATAAACAGAGATAAACTTAGCGTACAAAGAAAGAAAATGGATTCACAATATTGTGATTGAATTCGTTTAATTCGGTGGGGGAAAGACTACTCCCGTAAACTTGACTGCAGATTACAGGATATTGCAGAGACAGTGCACTTGTAAGTGTAGACTACATGTAAAACCCCCGCCCGCACGACCCCTCCCCTTGTCCTTATCACAGGTCTGTGTGTGCGCGGCTGTGTCATTTCACACACACCCACAATAACTAGTCCCCAGTAGTTAGGATACATATGTCTAAAACAGGTGATTTATGTGAAATGTATTTTTGTGCAATGCGCAACCACTTAATATTTCGTATTTGAAAATGCAAATTATTAATACATCTAGGGCGGCACGGTGGTGTAGTGGTTAGCGCTGTCGCCTCACAGCAAGAAGGTCCTGGGTTCGAGCCCCGTGGCCGGCGAGGGCCTTTCTGTGTGGAGTTTGCATGTTCTCCCCGTGTCCGCGTGGGTTTCCTCCGGGTGCTCCGGTTTCCCCCACAGTCCAAAGACATGCAGGTTAGGTTAACTGGTGACTCTAAATTGAGCGTAGGTGTGAATGTGAGTGTGAATGGTTGTCTGTGTCTATGTGTCAGCCCTGTGATGACCTGGCGACTTGTCCAGGGTGTACCCCGCCTTTCGCCCGTAGTCAGCTGGGATAGGCTCCAGCTTGCCTGCGACCCTGTAGAAGGATAAAGCGGCTAGAGATAATGCGATGCGATTAATACATCTATAATACATTATATTTTCATAAGAAAACAATTAAGTGATCTGAGTCTCCGTTGAGGGGGCGGGGCTGTAGCTACGAGTGGCCGACGCCCCCTTTCGCCCCCCCACGGCGCCGGGCCTGAGTCTCGGGTGTTTACAAAACACTGATGAAAAGCCTGCACTCGTATTAGGACAAATCCCGCCTTCTGAGCCAGGATTGGCTGGTTCCGCCGCCCTTCGTGCGCTAGCTTCGATTGGATACCGTTTCCAACTCGCGTGCAGTCTGCTGCAGAGCTCTGAAATGTTAACCAATCCTGGCGAGGAGGCGGGTTTTATCGGAATGAAATGTGAGAGAAATACTTCATCATAAAGTAAGCCTTTTAAACTCAAGAAAATGAAACTCGCAGAGAATAAAATGAAAATGAAATCACAAAGAAGCCTTTATTCTTCTCATTTTACACAGACATGATCATTTGTGCCCTCGTAATAAATCCAGAAGAGCATCATTCACAAATCACATGCATGATACTGAATTGTTTTTGATTAAAATGATTACAAAACATTACACAGTTGTGATTATTTCTGACTTGATAGAAATTAGATAGAAATATTAAATCATATGTGGTTAAACATAACAATATGAGTATTTTTTGTGCTGTGACATAAATGTGTTTCACAATTTTTTTGCCTGAACTTCATCCACTTCACTGTTTAACTGCCACTTTGAATCTTTCACAATCACATGTCTACCTCCATTTTTATATCATCATCATCATCATCATCATCATCGCTCTTCTTCTTTCTCCTCCACTTTCAGTTGTTTTTCAACTCAATCACAATTCTCTGAGCTTCCAAGAAATCTTCCTCTCTTTCACTTTCATTCTTTTTGTTCCTCGAGAGATTTATCTTGTCAAGTTTACAGGCCTCGAGGGCTTCAATAAGCCGTTCTCTGGGGATTTTCAGGACTTTACGAGGTTTAGTATCTTTTGGCAAGTGAAAGACTAAACTAACCTGATCCCAGACATAAAACTCATGAGTAGATAGACGTTGCACTTCTCCTGAATCAAACCGATACCAGTGGGTTTCACAAATGGCTTGTGCTTTCCAGGTAATTTTCCCGTCCTGATAATGAACCCACTCACTGGTTTCAAGAAGCGGATATCCTCCAAAACGCTCGTTATCCTCAGGACTGTGAATCAGCACGACGTACATAATCTCCTGGCTGTAGGTGACGGTCTCGTACACCCTGAGAACCGGCTCTTCTCCTCCACAGTTCTGTTCCTTGTACCATTGCATCAGATCAGTGAGGGGGAATGTGAAGCGATAATTACCGTATCTGGATGTCTCGAGTTGGAACAGAGGTGATGTGGTGAACTCCTCCAGAAATGGCTGCTGCACATTCAGCTCTGATTTATCCTCCATGTAACGTTCCTCTGCTGCTCTTATCTCCTCTTTGTCAATTTTTAAGTCCCACCATGAGAACTCACTTTCAGGAGGCCTGAAAACTCTGACTCCAGACCTGAACTGCTCTGACTCCAGTATCCCCATCACTCCTGACTTGTCAGTAACATGAACTACATCTGAAACCCAGAATTCAACTGGAGTTGGGTAGGGTGGGATCTGCTTTATGATGTTCTTTGTCATGGGCGAAGGAGGGACCCTCAGGGGTATTAGCTCTCTCAGTCTTTGTACACTTACGTGCTGCCCTGAGATGTAGCGCTCCATTATGCCACGTGAATTCCGTCGCTCTTGGATGATAATCTACAAATATATGCAAATCTCACTGAAAAATAGCTTATGTACACAAATAATCTTTTTCACATGAGATTATTATTATTATTATTATTATTATTATTATTATTAAGATCTCATAGTATATATAGTTAATACATTATGAATCCTATATAGGGTATATAGCATGGTTACTATATAGTATATAAAATTGTTTCTACATTTAATAGCAGATAAATAAGTTAGATTGTTTTTTAGTGTCATACCTCCATTTCAGGTTGCTGTACATTCGCATTTGCCATTTTTCAGAGTGTGGATCAGACAGCCAAGTGAAGTAAGTGATGACTGTGATCCTACCAGCACTGCCTTTATATCGTGTGCTCCATCCCCTCCAGCATCTCCCAGACATTCTGTGAAAATATAAACTTAAGGGCTGTGTTGAGGTGGAGCTTGTGGTCTGACACATTAAGAGAAAGGAAATAGTGTATGCACAGAGAGAGAGAGAGAGAGAGAGAATGTCCTTATAGTTTCTCTGACTATATTTTCCATTTCTCCCATTTGTTTAAGAACACTTTTTCTTTCAATCTTAGTGCTTATGCTAATTTCTTTCTTTCTTGGATAATGTAAAGTAGCTCAGATATAAGGAGGTATATAACAGTGGAATTTTATTTGACATCAGTTTTTCACAACTCCAAACTCGTGTGTGTGTGTTTACATTTAAGCAAGGCTGCTTCTCTAACCTTCAAGCCATGGTTGCCCCATGAAATAAATAAATCACAATCCCGCCTTCCCTTTGAATAGTTTTAGACCAAACTTTGTAGCATCTTTAGTGCTTTTAGGAACAGCATTTTCTTTCATCATTTATAATAATTCTTCCTCACTTGCGGTGACGAAGCGACTGGTCGCCGTTTTGCCGAGTCGCTCGAGGTGATTATCGAGAAATAGTCTGAATTTCTCGACCAATCAGCGCTTATGATTTTCTGTAACCATCTGCATATTTATATGAAAACATGATGAATAGCTACTATTGTTATAAGAAGTTTCTTGTTACAAGATGATGTCATTAAATTATGTCGTATGTCGTAATAACGTGAAAATATCTTGTTATAACAAAAAGGTTTTCACATTATACTATAACATGGTATAGCTCCTTTTTTCTTTATCTGGCATGGCAGCCGTATGAAGGTGAATCAAATGCAAACCTTTTGCATTGTTTAATGTAAATAGGCATCACAAAAGTGCATCCTTTCTTTTTGAAAGACATAATCTCCGTTTCAGTTCTTAATGAGTGTCCAGATTCCTCTAGAAAATTATTTAGCTCCCCACCTCTCATTTATGTCACACGTTTCAGGTCAGAAGTTTACATACACTCGTCCTGGACATGAATGTCATGGAAATATTGGGCTTTTAATGATTTCTTTGAACTTTTCTTTTTCTTGGAAAGAATGATTGTACAACATACACTCACCGGCCACTTTATTAGGAACACTAATACACCTGTTGTTCTGTTTTATGCAGTTCTCTAATCAGCCGATCCGTTGACAGCAGCACAATGCATCAAATCCTGCAGATACAAATCAAGAGCTTCAGCTAATTAATGTTCACTTTATTCAAACATCAGAATGGGAAAAATTGTGATTTTAAAGTGTGATTTTCTTTCACTGGCATGGGTGTTGGTTTGAGCCAGACGGACTGGTTTGAAATTTTCTGAAACGGCTGATCTCCTGGGGTTTGTTTTCACACAACAGTCTCTAGAGTTTATACAGAATGGTGCAAAAACTAAAAAAAAAAAACATCATCGAGTGAGTGAAGAACATTTCTGTGGGTGCACTGTAAAAAAAAAAAGTTATGCCAAATTCAAGGCAACTTACTGCACAGGATTTTTGAGTTTATGCGACAACTAAGATTTTTAAGTTTTGAAGAAAGTTGTGCCAACTTTTACTTTTGGTCTTCATATTCACACAAACTTATTTTTTTTTTCAGTTTTATACAGGATAAGAATTCAACTTTAAGGCCACTAATCTTTCATCCAAGTAAAAACTTCAAAATTTGAGTTCAATTTTCTTTTTATCCCACAATAAAACAAATAACAATCCAGTTCAAATAGCATGTTTATTTTAACATGATGGTAGCAAAACTGCTATAAAACTGTAGTGGCAATGCTTTTTTGTTAAGTCACACATTCACTTATTTTAAGCCTGAAGCTCATTTGACAAATGAAATGTGCAAACAATTCAGTATAATGAATTGTTTGCACATTTCATTTGTCAAATTAGTTTTTACTTGGATGAAAGATTAGTGGCCTTAAAGTTGAATTCTTATCATGTAAAACTGAAAAAAAGAAATAAGTTCGTGTGAATATGAAGCCCAAAAGTATAAGTTGGCACAATTTTCTTCAAAACTTAAAAATCTTAGTTGTCACATAAACTGAAAAATCCTGTGCAGTAAGTTGCCTTGAATTTTTAAGTTGGCATAACTTTTTTTTACAGTGTAGTTAACTGAAAAGCAATAAAGTGTGTGTGTAAACATCAACTCTTGCCTGCCTTGCTTTTGTGCTCCACCCACATCAGGAACTGTTACAGTGGTGCAGAAACCCAGGAGTACAGAAGGGAACCACCACATGGAGTCCTCCCCATTCGAAGAGCTCATCCTTGCCCTCGCTACCACCCAGCAGAACCAGCATCAAGCGCTGATCACCCTCCGAAAGGAACAGGAGCAACGCTTTGAAGCCTTGATGCTGGCCCAGCAGGAAGATCACCAGGCGTTCCGGCACCTGCTCACGTCAGCAGGGGCATCGGCCACTGCTGCCACCACCCTCACGAAGATGGGACCATAGGATGATACAGAAGCGTTCCTCGCCCTCTTCGAGCAAGCAGCCGAGGCGTGAGGGTGGCCGCTGGAGCAGCGCACGGCGCGCCTCCTCCCGCTCCTGACTGGCGAGGCGCAGCTCACAGCGCAGCAGCTCCCTGCTGACAGCTGACTGGTCTATGCTGACCTGAGGAAAGCCATCCTGCAGCAGCTCGGCCGCTCCCTGGAGCAACATTGACAGCGCTTCCGGACGCTGGCATTGGAGGAGGTTGGCCTGCCATTTGTATTTGGCCAGCAACTCCGGGATGCCTGCCAGCAGTGGCTGAGGGCGGAAGACCACGACGCCGACGAGATCATGGATCTGGTGGCACTGGAACAGTTTATCTCTCGACTTCCGGAAGAAACGGCGGAATGGGTCCAGTGTCATCACCTGGTGTCGCTGGAACAAGCCATCGAGCTGGTAGAGGACCATCTGGAGGTGGCTCCGACGGCAGGCAGACGAGGTGGCTCCCCTCACTTCTCTTCTCTCTCTCTCTTCCCCCCTGTCTCTCGTCCCCCTCTCCACCCCATTCCCCTGCCACGGAGGTAGCAACTGACTCCTTTTCAGCTGGCCCGTTGCACTCGTGGTGTCCTCCCATCTCCCTGTTTCATGTCTGTGTTGTCTCCCCCTCAGGTGAGTGACACCCATAACACCAGTGCAGAGGGAAATCCTGGGCCGGTGTGCTGGTGCGGCGGGGAATTGGAGCATCTCCAGAGTCAGAGCTCCACAAGGGAGGTGGGTGCTGTAATCCGGATCCCAGACATGCCAGAAACCACCCCCGATCAGGCCGGAATGTATCGCATACCGGTGAGTATTCAATGGGATACATATCACGCTTTGGTGGATTCCGGTTGTAATCAGACTTCAATCCACTAACGCCTGGTGCAAGGTGAGGCATTGGGGGGAGCACAAGTGGTGAAAGTGTTGTGTGTGCATGGGGATGTTCACAATCATCCCTTAGTGTTTGTCCGTATTCTATTCCGGGGCCAAATGCGTAGAATGAAGGCATGTATCGCATACCGGTGAGTATTCAATGGGATACAAGCCCTCGTCTCACCCACTCATTGATTTTGGGTACTGATTGGCCAGGGTTTAAAAAATTGATGGAATATTTAACACATAGTGGGTCCTGCACTAGTAGGTCATGGGAAGATCCTGGTGTGGCATTGACTGGAGAAGCTGTCACGGAGCCGTCTATGTCAACACCACGTCGGAGTGAGGAGCAGCCCACTCCTCCTCCCTCTCTTGGGGATTCTCTTGGGGATTTCCCATTAGAGCAGTCACGAGACGAGACTCTGCGGCATGCATTTGACCAAGTGAGAGTAATCGATGGTCAAACTCTTCAGCCAAGCGCGGCACCAACCTTCCCTTATTTTACTATTATTAAAGATAGATTGTACCGAGTGACGCAGGACACTCAAACTAATGAATGAATAATCCAGTTAATCCCAAAGAGCTACAGGGAACTCATATTCCATGTGGCTCAGTTTAATCCCATGGCTGGACACTTAGGGCAAGATAAAATACTAGCCCGAATAATCTCCCGGTTCTATTGGCCAGGGATATCAGGGATGTCCATCAGTGGTGTGTGTCATGCCGTGAATGCCAATTAATAAATCCCGCGGCCACTCCAAAAGCGCCATTGAGCCCTCTTTCTCTAATCGAGACCTTGTTTGAGCGAATTGGGATGGATCTCATCGGGCCATGAGATCAGTCAGCACGGGGATATCACTTTATTTTAGTTCTGGTGGATTATGTAACGCGATATGCAGAAGCAGTGCCTCTCTGCAATATCTCAGCACACAGTATTGTGGAAGCGCTCTTCCGCTTTATCTCCCAGGTCGGGTTTCCAAAAGAAATCCTGACAGACCAAGGCACTTCATTTATGTCACACACACTGTGCGAACTGTATGGGTTACTGGGGATTAACTCTATCTGCACCAGTGTCTATCACCCACAAATGGATGGCTTAGTAGAGTGATTTAACCGAACACTCAAGAACATAATCCGGAAATTCATAAGTGAAGATGCGTGTAATTGGTATAAATGGCTCGAGCCCCTGTTATTTGCAGTACGAGAGGTCCCGCAAGCCTCCACGGGGTTTTCTCCCTTTGAATTATTATATGGGCATAAGCCGTGTGGCATTCTGGGCATGCTACAGGAAAATTGGGAGGAGGGACCTTCACCTAGTAAAAACAAAATCCAGTACATTCTTGACCTGCGTGCAAAACTCCACACCCTCACACACCTAAACCAGGAGAATTTGAGGCAGGCACAAGAACATCAAAGCCAGCTGTATGACAGGGGCACGCGCCTTAGAGAGTTCACGCCGGGAGACAAAGTACTCGTATTATTGCCCACGTCAAGCTCCAAATTAGTCGCCAAGCGGCAAGGGCCCTTCGAGGTCACATGGCGAGTCGGGGACATTGACTATGAGGTAAGGCGAATGGATAGGGGCGGGGCACTGCAAATCAAACACCTCAACCTTTTAAAACGCTGGAATGAGGGGGTCCCCATGGCATTGGCGTCCATAGTGCCGGAGAAGGCGGAGCTGGGGCTGGAGGTGAAAAAGATAGCATCTCAGACCACTCCAGTCCCTTGTGGAGACCACCTCTCACTGGCCCAACTCACGGAGGTAGCCAAGTTGCAAAAGGAATTTTCTGACATGTTCTCGCCCTTTTCTGGTTGTACCCACCTCATAGAACACCACATCGAAACACCCCCGGGGGTGGTAGTTTGTAGCTGCCCTTACCGCTTGCCCGAACACAAGAAAAATGTGGTTCGGGACGAACTCAAGGCCATGCTTGAAATGGGCATAATTGAGGAGTCCCACAGTGACTGCAGCAGCCCAGTGGTCCTGGTTCCCAAGACCAATGGGTCGGTCTGGTTCTGTGTGGACTATAGAAAGGTCAACACGGTGTCTAAATTTGACGCATACCCAATGCCTCACATTGATGAGTTGCTTGATCGGTTAGGCGCTGCTCACTTTTATTCAACACTGGATCTAACAAAGGGATATTGGCAGATCCCCTTGACTCCTCTATCCCGAGAGAAAACGGCCTTTTCCACACCATTTGGTTTACACCAATTTGTCACTCTCCCTTTTGGGTTGTTTGGAGCACCCGCTACATTCCAGCAGCTTATGGACAGGGTCCTCCGCCCTCATGCTGCCTACGTAGCTGCCTATCTAGATGACATAATAATCTACAGTCATGTTTGTCCGCAGCACTTGGAACACCTGAGGGCTGTTCTAAAGTCACTGAGGCAAGCGGGCCTCACAGCTAACCCAAAAAAGTGTGCGATTGGGCGGATGGAAGTACGGTATCTGGGGTTCCACTTGGGCCATAGGCAGGTGCGTCCCCAAATTAACAAGACTGCAGCGATTGCGGCCTGCCCGAGGCCCAAGACCAAAAAGGAGTTGAGATGGTTCTTGGGGCTGGCTGGGTATTATCGTAGGTTTCTACCTAATTATTCGGACGTCACCAGCCCGCTAACCAATCTCACTAAAAAGGGGGCTCCAGATCCGGCCCAGTGGACGGAGCAGTGCCAACAGGCCTTCTCTGAGGTAAAAGCTGCACTGTGTGGGGGGCCACTTTTACACTCCTCTGACTTCTCTCTCCCCTTTATTTTGCAGACTGATGCATCGGACAGAGGGCTGGGGGCCATTTTGTCTCAGGAGGTGGAGTGCTAGGAGCACCCTGTGCTTTACATCAGCTGGAAACTGTTGATTCACGAAAGCAAGTACAGCACAATTGAGAAGGAGTGTCTTGCCATCAAGTGGGCGGTCCTCGCCCTCCGATACTACCTGCTGGGGCGCCCTTTCACTCTCTTTTCGGACCACGCACCCCTCCAGTGGCTCCACCGCATGAAGGACGCCAATGCGCAGATCACCCGTTGGTATCTCGCCCTTCAGCCATTTAAGTTTGAGGTGATCCACAGGACGGGGGCACAGATGGTGGTGGCGGACTTCCTGTCCTGTCGGGGGGGGGGAGTCAGCTTCAGGCCGGATAGCTCCCCGGCCTGACTCGGGCGGTGGGGGTATGTGGCAGCGGGGGTGTGGCCAAGCAGCAGTCTGTGAATGGAGGGTGGGGTCGGGGAAGGTAAGTGGCTAAGTCATTCCACCTGCTGTCAATTATTGTACGTGTGTGTGTTTGTTACAGGGATGGAGCATAAAATGAGAGAGAGAGCAGAGAAAAGGGGCTCTCTCTTTGACCACAATGCATGTGTGAGTGAGTGAATGAAAGAAAGAAAGAAAAAGAAAGAAAGCTGAAAAGCAATAAAGTGTGTGTGTAAACATCAACTCTCGCCTGCCGTGCTTTTGTGCTCCACCCACATCAGGAACTGTTACATTTACATACAGTGACATGAATATCATCTTGGATATGAATGTCTTGGCAATATTTGGACTTTCGGTAATTTCTTTGAACTATTCTTTTTCTGTGGCAGAATGATTGTACAGTATACATCTTTAATTTAAAAAAACACTAGAATTTGGTGCACAAGTTTTTAATTTTCTTTGGGTTTTCTGAAATCAACACATGGTCAAAATTATACCTGCAGGGTCAAAAATTTACATACGCTCACTTAGATTATTAATTCAGAGGTGCTGAAACTTCCAAAATGTCTCTTATCTTGCCAAGGCCGAGGTCTCTTAACTTCCTGTTAGTGATCATGATTGACTACAGCTGGTAGCTTCTCTCTGCCTTCCTAAAAAGGATTTGTTTACAGCACTCACTGAATTGACCAACACACATTAAAATGGGAAAGTCCAAGGAGCTCAGTGCAGACCTGAGAAAGAGGATCGCAGATATACACAACTCCAGAATGTCTCTTCGAGCCATTTCTAAACAACTGCAAATTCCAAGATCAGTTCAAACAATTGTATGCAAGTTATTGTGAGGTGTAGTCACTTTGCCAAGCCACTTTGCTTCAAGAAAACCCAAACTGTCACCCTCAGCTGAAAGGAAATTGGTTTGGATGGTCAGGAACAACCTGGGAACCACCATGGCACAGCCCTGCCATGAACTGGAAGCTGATGGATCACTGTTTACAGTTCAGATCACCATGGACTAAGAGGCTGCTCTCCAAGAAATAACCCTCTGCTTCAAAATTGACACCTTCAAGCTTAAAGTTTGAAGCTGACCACACGGACAAAGAAAAAGCCTTCTAGAGGATAGCTGTATGGTCAGATGAGACAAAGATTGAGTAGTTTGGCCACAATGATCACCATGTACAGAGGGACACTGTACCAGGTGGTCCCTTACTTTGATACGTTGCCCGCTGGGGGACGACGTGGACGTGGAGTTGGACTTCTCCCCCAGCGTCCCTCAGGTACAGGGGAAAGGGACACCTGATATAAAGGTAGCATTATTCAAAAAAGTCATCAGAATAAATGGTCTTATTTCACTTGGCTGTTTAATCCACACTCTGAAAAATCTGTCAAATCTGAATCTACATCAGCCTGAAGATGTAAGAAAGTAAAATAATTTTTCAAAAACAACTAATTTAATGTCTTTATTTGCTCTCGACTACTGTATATCTCCTAACTTATACATACACTTACCAGACACTTTAATAGGAAGTTGTTCTTGAGTCTAAGATCCCTGTTCTTGGCTGCAGGAGTGGAACCCAATGTGGTCTTCTTTCTGCTGTTGCATGCTGAGATGCTTTTCTGCTCACCACGGTTGTAAAGAGTTGCTATGAGTTACTACATCCTTTCTGGCAAAAAAGCTTGAACCAATCTGTCCATTTTCCTCTGACATCTCTTATCAACAAGGTGTTTGTTTCCACTCACAGAACTGTCACTCACTCACTCAATAATGTTTTTTTGTTTTTCGCACCATTCTGTATAAAGTCTAGAGCAGTGGTCACCAACCTTTTTATGCCCAAGATCCCTAACCTCTGCCTAGATGGCAAGCAAGATCTACCCCTTGAAGCGTTGACAGAAAAATAAATCCAGACTAGACTGTTTCAAGTTGAGGCTTTTTATTTAGCCTAATTTTAACTGAATAAGATTTAAGACCGTGGTCCAACTTTTTAATTTCTTGTGAGAGCTGACTAAATGACTTAATTTCAGTACAACATACAATGGAAATTAACTATACACAAAAAATATATAGGCCTATATCTGTAGTGAGCAGAATGAATGAACCACCAATGACTCAGATTGCACTGTCTTGTTTGTATTGTAACACTATATTAATTAATTTCACAGCAACATAAAATGGAAATTGTCAACTGAAATTACAACACACCAGTGATGATATATCACAAACTGTAACTTAAGTGACAAAATGACAACTTCAGTTCAACATGAACTGATTTTCTTTAACCATACATACACAATAAAGACAAATATGAACTTGCAGTGATGCTACTACCAATGACTGCTGTCATGCTACAGAGGTTACAGTTCATCACGCAACTCAAGTCAATGTGATGGCTGTGACTGAACACGGTCAGTGAGTGCCTTATAGTTAGGTTCATATCACGTATCCTATTACAGCAGGAACAAGCAGTAGTAACATCCATGACCTTACGCTTAAAGCTCGACAAAGGAAAAACTTGACAGCAAGCTAATTAGCATTTGTTAGCGGCTACAGTCGGTACTCAGCACGTTAAAAGTGGGTCAGCATTGTAACAACATAACGTTACTGTACAAGCAATGCTTATTTAACGCTAACAAACTTAAGCCCTATATGTTGAAATTCCTCTCTTATTCGTTCGTTAATTTATCACACAGTCTTACCTCAGTCAACTTCTTCCCTCCTTCTGTGAAAATTCAACGCCTCAGACGCGGACACGAGTGGGTGGGGGATGCATTTGATTAAGTCTCCTGATTGGCTGGTGATAGATTGGTGGGTGGGGGATGCGTTTGATTAAGTCTCCTGATTGGCTGGTGATAGATTGGTGGGCAGGGGATGCGTTTGATTAAGTCTCCTGATTGGCTGGTGATAGATTGGTGGGCGGGGGATGCGTTTGATTAAGTCTCCTGATTGGCTGGTGATAGATTGGTGGGCGGGGGATGTGTTTGATTAAGTCTCCTGATTGGCTGGTGATAGATTGGTGTCATTATAGCGCGTCGGAGCGGTTCATGCCAGGCTCCAGTCCGATCCACCACTCCGCGGAAACACTTCAAGAGCTACAGTAACACTGACAGCCAGGTTATATCCTCATGGTTTTAGAGGCAATATCATGCTTCCTTTTGTAAAGGGGCGGCAGAAATTAAACGGGGGCGGGAATCACAGAAAGGGGGGCGGCCCGCACCTCTAAAACCCCTCATGGAGAACCCTGAACTGTATTGCGAGGCTATCACCATGGTGACGATGCTCAGAGACGTAAGACGTAAGCAGCAGGAGTTAAAAAAAAGAACCCTGCAACACAGAGGGGGAAAGCTGTAGTGGGCCTATCGGAAGACATGTAATATGAACGCCAATCAGATATACTGCAGTGTATTTCTGTATAATCTTCCAATTTCTTTCCTCATCCCCCAAGATCGACTGGGAAAGCCTCCGAGATCGACCAGTCGATCGCGATCGACGGGTTGGTGACCTCTGGTCTAGAGACTGTTGTGTGTGAAAACAAACCCCAGGAGCTCAGCCGTTTCAGAAATGCTCAAACCAACACCCATGTCACAGTGAAAGACAGTCACACTTCGAGATCACAATTTTTCCCATTCTGATGTTTGAATAAAGTGAACATTAATTAGCTGAAGCTCTTGATTTGTATCTGCAGGATTTGATGCATTGTGCTGCTGTCAAGGGACTGGCTGATTCGAGAACTGCATAAAACAGAACAACAGGTGTATGGGTGTTCAGAATCAGAAATCAGAAACACTTTAATTGCCAGGTGTGTGGACACACACGAGGAATTTGACTCTGGTTCACTTAGCTCTCATAGTACAAAACAGATAAAAAAGCGTAGACACAAAATCAAACAAACAAGCAAACAACAACAACAAAAATAGGTGCATAGTGCAAAGTAATCCAGGTAAGTCAAGTATGGAATAGTTAAATAAATATAAAGTATACAGTGTGCACAGAATGACGGTATAAGTGTTCAGATATTTTACAAGTGATATTACTGATATATGAATCTGGATTTTTAGCTGTTCATCACAGAAAGGATTTCCCTTTTGGTGCAATATGGTGCATAGTGCAAAGATGAATAGTAAATTTAAATAAGTATAAATATAAGTAACAGTGAGCACAGGATGACAGTATGAGTGTGCACAGGGGCGCTGCCAGAAATTTTGGGCCCCATGAAAGATTAGAATTTTGGGCTCCCCAACTTTGCCCACCCTTGTCACAATTGCACTATTGTCATTATTTGACTTTTGATAGCCCATGGACCTTGAGTTTGTGACTTTGTTATTACATTTTATGTATTAACCTACCAGGGACTAGATGAAAACTGGTCAGTGACTAATTCTGGTACATTTACAATCACAAATGAAAATTCAAGATTTTGCCACATGCCTTCTTGTGCTAGGACAATTGGTAGTGAAATGTGTGATGTGACTGCTAATAAATCATAGAAAAAGTTTTCTACCCAGCATCAAACTGTATATGGCGCTTGCTCATTAAAAACTTCAATCCTAAAGCATTTATTGGTTGTATTGCTGCTTACCTCCTTCTCCAAAGGGGGGTTCAGTGGTTTGGTAGGGCGGAGGTCCCCCTGAGGCTGAATCTGTGCATATTTAGGGCACCCCATTAGTTATGAAACTGGTTATTAGCACTAGTTATTAGCACCAGCATAACATAATATTTCATCTTGTTTATCACACAAGTCAGTTCAGTTATTAAAATGGAAAAAATGTCACTGTACAAACTGTAAAAGTGTTCTCTTGATAGGCTAATCCAACCATGTTCATACTGTTCATTTACCATTCGCTAATATTTTGAACACACGTGAGCGATAGCTACCTTTCTTTGGGAAAAACTGAGTGACCAGTTGCCTGCCTCTCCGGTCCCTCTCAGCTTTCAGCTGCCTTTCTTTACGTTTTTGACAGCCACTCTTCATATTTAGCGATCATAGACTGTACGCACTCCACTGCTGGCTGGCTGGCTGCTGCACCGCGACACAGCAGCAAGTAGCGTTGCACTGATCAGCACACAGATTTAACACATCGCGCTTCTACCAGAACTGGACCGTACCATTTCACAAAAGGGGGAGGGTTAAATGACAATATGTTGAAGAACTCAAGAAATAGACAACCTTGTTCAATTAGCTCATTTTACCAGATGGAATATTGCATTGTTGTTATTTCAAAAGTCTTATTAAAATCATTAAAAGCATATTATCAGTCCCTTAAAGGGCCCCATGGCAGTGCTGGGCCCCTAGAATTGTTCTAACCTTTCCCCCCGTGGCGGCGCCCATGAGTGTGCAGATATTTTGCAAGTGATATTACTGATATATGAATCTGTATTTTAGCTGTTCATCACAGAGACAGCCTGAGGGAATAAACTGTTCTTGTGTCTGGTTGTTTTTGCATACAGAGATCTATATTGCCTCCCTGAGGGGAGAAGATTAAACAGATTGTGACCAGGGTGTGATGGGTCCGTAGAGATGTTACCTGCCCGTTTCCTGACTCTGGACAAGTATAAGTCTTGAATGGAGGGCAGGTTGACACCAATAATTTTCTCTGCAGACCTTATTGTCCGTTGCAGTCTGTTCTTCTCCTGTTTGGTGACCAAGTTCCTAATAAAGTGGCTAGTGAGTGTATGTTGTACAATCATTCTTCCCAAGAAAAAGAAAAGTTCAAAGAAATCATTAAAAGCCCAATATTTCCATGACATTCATGTCCATGACGAGTGTATGTAAACTTCTGACCTGAAACGTGCGACATAAATGAGAGGTGGGGAGCCAGGGCTGGTTCTAGGTCTTTGGCTGCCCTAGGCGAGATTGAGTTTTGGCGCCCCCCCCAAGAAAAAAAACCCTCTAATAACATCTAAATAACACTTTAATCTAATCACTCTATTCTATTACTATTAAACAATGTACGGTGCATGGACAATAAACAAGAAGTCATTTTTATCTTTTTCATTATTGTTATTATTGTTATCATTATTCACATAAAGTGTCACAAAGTAAAATGACCACACAAATTCAATACATATCTCCATATAATGGGCAAAAACTCTTCCGCACCCTGTTCAAAGTGTAGTGCATGGACAATAAACAAGAAATTATTTTTAGGTGTTTTTTTTTTGCTATTAAAAGTTAAGTCATCTCTGAAGAATTAACAAATTAAATGAATAAAAAATTCTACAATTCTAAATTGTGCAAACTTAAGCACCCTGTTAGGACATCAATGGGCTGTATTTTCAAACAAAAGTGCCATTATGGGTACTTTGTTATTGAAGTAACATTACAATGGGACTCGTCTGGTCTTCCTAATGGCAAATTCCTTGATAATATCATCAAATGATATTTCTCTTGAGATCTCTTGGTTGATGCTCATCAGAGCAAGCCCATTCAGACGTTCTTGACTCATTGTTGACCTTAAGTATGTCTTCAGCAGTTTTAATTTTGAAAAGCTTCTTTCAGCAGAAGCTACTGTCACAGGTAGTGTAACAGCAGAGGTAAGGAGCGCGTATTTCTACATCCCCAGCCGCATCAGAGGTGTTGTAAAAAAAGGTTTTCAACCTTTCATGAGCCAGTGCGCACTTTTTTCAATGAAAAAATCTCAAGGCACATCACCAATAGAAAATGTTGACTGAAACTAAAACGCTGTTGCCAATATTTACAATATAGAGTCATTCTATATTATAGAATGACATAATGTTATCCATTGCTTTGCTGCATAGCCTAGAAAACAAGTGGTTAATGACGTTATCAATCATGGTTTTGCAACAGAAAAATAATATCGACATCATCTTTACTGAGTGTGACATTACCTCTGTCTTTGTCGCGTTTTTCCTCCTCTTCTTTCCTTTTCTTTCTCCCCTGGGCTCCTGACAATTTTGGACGTTTTGACATTTTTTCAGCTTGCATTAAAGCACGACCATCCTCCCCACGTAGTAGTCTAGCATATGTAAAGCCTGGTCGGACGAGAGGGGGCGCCTTGGGAAAGTAACAGGTCTATTAAGGATAATAATAATAATAATTATTATTATTATTTACTGAATTCCTCACCACCTGCTTGGTGAGTTGCTTTTGTGTCTTCTTCCTTTATAGGAGAGAAAGTGTGCCATTTATCTCATCTCATCTCATTATCTCTAGCCGCTTTATCCTTCTACAGGGTCGCAGGCAAGCTGGAGCCTATCCCAGCTGACTACGGGCGAAAGGCGGGGTACACCCTGGACAAGTCGCCAGGTCATCACAGGGCTGACACATAGACACAGACAACCATTCACACTCACATTCACACCTACGGTCAATTTAGAGTCACCAGTTACCCTAACCTGCATGTCTTTGGACTGTGGGGGAAACCGGAGCACCCGGAGGAAACCCACGCGGACACGGGAAGAACATGCAAACTCCACACAGAAAGGCCCTCGCCGGCCCCGGGGCTCGAACCCAGGACCTTCTTGCTGTGAGGCGACAGCGCTAACCACTACACCACCCGTGTGCCATTTATGCTATTTGTAAAGAGAACACATCTGAGTGCTTGTTTCGTTTCCCTGCAGTCTTGACACACTGAGATTGTTTCTTGTTTTCAACAGGGGCACAGATAGGATTTTTGAACTGGGGGGACTGAGCTGTCAGCAAATGATTCCATTTTGTGTATATATATGTGTGTGTATATATATATATATATATATATATATATATATACACACACACACACACTACCGTTCAAAATTTTGGGGGCACTTTGAAATGTCCTTATTTTTTGAAAGAAAAGCACTGTTCTTTTCAATGAAGATCACTTTTATAGCGAGCATATTGTTTCATAAGGAAACTTTGCGAAGAGTTGTTGACTGACTGCTGCTCACGCAACACACAGGCATAGTTAGAAAGTCAGGATGCACTGGTTTACACTTTACACACACACACACGTAGCCCAGCCTCTCGCTATGTTTAACAGTTGGAACTTAGCGGCTTTAAAACTAGTTTTGCAATTTCTGTGCGTGATGATAATGTGTAAACTTTGGATTTCCATAGGCTATGTTAAAATGTTATCATTGTCCTGGGCTGCAGGTAGTTCCTGGTGATGGCAGTGAGGGAGGTGAAATAACATGTATACACACTACCGTTCAAAAGTTTGGGGTCACCCAGACAATTTTGTGTTTTCCATGAAAAGTCACACTTTTATTTACCACCATAAGTTGTAAAATGAATAGAAAATATAGTCAAGACATTTTTCTGGCCATTTTGAGCATTTAATCGACCCCACAAATGTGATGCTCCAGAAACTCAATCTGCTCAAAGGAAGGTCAGTTTTATAGCTTCTCTAAAGAGCTCAACTGTTTTCAGCTGTGCTAACATGATTGTACAAGGGTTTTCTAATCATCCATTAGCCTTCTGAGGCAATGAGCAAACACATTGTACCATTAGAACACTGGAGTGATAGTTGCTGGAAATGGGCCTCTATACACCGATGGAGATATTGCACCAAAAACCAGACATTTGCAGCTAGAATAGTCATTTACCACATTAGCAATGTATAGAGCAGGGGTGGGCAATTATTTTTTCCATAGGGCCACATGAGAAACAGGAAATTTTGTGGAGGGCCGGACCATAAGGCTGAACTAAATTCTGCATAATATTAATTGTATTTCTTTATATAAAGCAATAAATATCATTGTTTTTACAAGCTGCTAAGACTGGTAAGAGTATGGAAAAAACGAGGTTGCCTTACAAAAAATGTCATTTATTCAATCAAATTTCCCAAAACAATGGTTAACAAAATGTGAACGTTTGTACCATTTTTTTTCAGTCACATTCACCCCAAAACACAATAAAGACATCACAATATTGTCTTTCTACTCCAAATATCAAACAAGATACATCATATTATAATAATGATGCCCACATTTGTAGTCTAATCACCTCATTTGGTGTTTTTTATTTGTTCAGTGAGAGAAATCTAGTCTCTGTTGGTCTTTAACGAGTGCATCAGAGTCAGGCTGAATGTCTGAGGTGGAGATGCGAAGCACAGCTGACAGATGATCATCAGTCCATTCGGTGTCGGTATCAGATCTACAGATTGGCTCGGGCTCCGGCGCCTGCTGGTGACGTCACACTATGTGGTTGGCTGGACCGTTTGAATGATGACGTACAAGTTTGTGGTTGGTCTGGACAAATTATGGAAGTAGTTATCGCGGGATTAGGTTTCGTGGGATTTCATGTCATGTTCATGTCGTGCGCATTGCGTTTTTGTTGAACACAACTTCAAAATAAAAGCAATGCACATTCAGTCCATGCATGAGGTAAAATTAGAAAATATGTTTATTTTGTAATTTCTAATTAACCTTACGCGGGCCGGTCAGAATGAACCAAAGGGCCGGATGCGGCCCGCGGGCCGGAAAATGCCCAGGTCTGGTATAGAGTGTATTTCTGATTAGTTTAAAGTGATCTTCATTGAAAAGAACAGTGCTTTTCTTTCAAAAATAAGGACATTTCAAAGTGCCCCCAAACTTTTGAACGGTAGTGTGTGTATATATATATATATATATATATATATATATATATATATATATATATATATATACACACACACACACATATATATATATATATATATATATATATATATATATATATATATATATATATATACAAAATGGAATCATTTGCTGACAGCTCAGTCCCCCCCAGTTCAAAAATCCTATCTGCGCCCCTGGCCAAAACAGAGAATAGCCGCGGATGCACACTTGTGCGCCCGAAGACACACTATAGACAGGGCGAACCACTGTTGAGCGCTTATTGTTTCATGATTAACAACCACCACCACACCACACCCCACCCCACCCTGCTTTTTTTGACAAATCGCACCCTGACTACATGCTTTGCTGTACAATTAAATTAGGCTAAGACATTATAATGCTGACTCGTTTTCAGAATAGTGGAAGTCATAATTTTTCTCCCCCCGTTTCTGCGCCCCTGGATGGACGCAGCGCCCTTAGCATTTGCCTACATTGCCTATGCCACGGGCCGGCTCTGTGGGGAGCTAAATAATTTTCTAGAGGAATCTGGACACTCATTAAAAACTGAAATGGAGATTATGTCTTTCAAAAAGAAAGGATGCACTTTTGTGATGCCTATTTACATTAAACAAGGCAAAATAGGAAAAAAGGTTTGCATTTGATTCACCTTCGTACGGCTGCCATGCCAGATAAAGAAAAAAGGAGCTAATGTGAAAACCTTTTTGTTATAACAAGATATTTTACGACATCATTTAACGACATCATCTTGTAACAAGAAACTTCTTATAACAATGTAGTATCCATCATGTTTTTGTATAAATATGCAGATTGTTATAGAAAATTATACATGCTGATTGGTCGAGAAATCCAGACTATTTCTCGATAATCACCTCGAGCGACTCGGCAAAACGTTGGCCAATAGCTTCGTCACCATAAGTGAGGAAGAATTATTACAAATGATGAAAGAAAATGCAACCATGGCCGGAAGGTTAGAGAAGCAGCCTTGGGCCCAAAGGGTTGTCGGTTTGATTCCCAGGACCAGCAGGAAAAATGTGAGGGCAGTTGAGTGAATGAATAGCACTTTCCCCTCCCTCTGTATCATGGCTGAAGTGCCCTTGTGTCACGGGCGATTGCTCTAAGACAACGAGGGAGGCTCAGCCTCCTCTAAAAATGACGAACATCGTGTAGGATGAATTGCGCTAGGCTTATGTTATAGCCGACCTTATAACATTGCTATTTCAGATCCAGAATCATAGAAATATATGTACTCAACCACGGGCGATTGCTCTAAGACAACGAGGGAGGCTCAGCCTCCTCTAAAAATGCCCTTATAACTTTAATGTGCGCGTGAGTTTTTCCCCCTCGTGACAGCGCGATGCAGCGCAGCCTCAGTGGACTTCAATGGCATTTGGGAGCTCTGCGCTTTCAATCTCAAAATGCAAGACGATTATTGGACAAATACTGCGAAAATGCCCGCCCACGGACTCCCACGGACTCCCAGCCTCAGTGGACTTCAATGGCATTGGGAGCTATGCGCTTTTCAATATCAAAATGCCAGACGGTTATTGGACAAATACTGCGAAAACGCCCGCCCACAGACTCCCAGCCTCACATGGGAGGGACATGGCAGTTTCCGCGAGGAGACTGGTGATTGGTGAAAGCGGCCGGATATTTTCTTTGATTGACAGCTCGTTTCAAATATAGACAGGCAGCAGTGAATCTCAGTTCAGTCCCATGCGGAATCGGAAGTGCTGTGGTGTATTGTAAGAGATCAGCTTACATTTCAATTTCATTCATTACATACGGTTTCTACCAGCTTTTTTAGTTTGTATATATTTTCATTGTAAATAAAGTGTAAATATAGTGTTGTCAAGTTTGCTATCTTAGTTCCAGAAATTTCGTTTATTTGAGTGACTGAACTTGAACTTGAGGGGGCTAGTCAACTAGCAAGAAAGCTGCGCACGGATGCCAAGCATTGTTGATTTAATTCTGGCGAAGCCATTTGCCAGTCTTCCTTTCGAGGAAAAAATTAATATTAAAGAGACCAACGCCTCAAACTGACTTGGTGAAAAAGGTAGGGAATAATACTTGTTCCTTTCAGCTCTCCTGGTACGAGAAAGTGAATTGGCTAACAGCAAGTGACCCACATCAACAACAGTAAATAGGCTACTTTAGTAATATGTCATGGATGGACCAAAAATATCGAATCTATTTAAAATGTTTATGCTGAGTATATTATATTGGAATATATATTTTTCTGGATATGAATTAAACACAGCTACAATTTGGAAAACATTTTTAAACAAAAACACAGCCGAGAACATTTCACACTACAGACCTGGATTAAAAGTGAAGGGTTATCAAAATTGTCAATAAAACATTTCTCAGTCAAAATAAGTAAAATATAGGGAAAGTGTCATTGAATGAAATGTGTGGCACCCAGCTCTACTGCTGAGGTTCCTGACAAAGAGCTGCTTTCAATAATGATCAAATTTTAAACAACATGCCACAATTTTAAAATATAAAATGTTAAAATATACCCTCCCAACACCACCATCATGTATATTGGACAGTAGGCTAATGGGCCAAAAGAACCTGTTATTTCACAGTTTGTGACGCTGCCAACAATCAGCCAGATCAGAGGCAAGAGTATGGGCAAAATTGATGTTTTTTCTTTTAAAATCTGGAAATATCGTAACCGACCAGCCTCCCCTGTTTGAAAGACTACCAGTCGCCACTGTACTCAACTCAACTACAGTGCGAAATCATTCCGTTATAACTTTCCCCAGTTCGCCTAATGTGTGTGTGAGTTTTTCCCCCTCGTGACAGCGCGATGCAGCCCAGCCTCAGTGGACTTCAGTGGCATTTGGGAGCTATGCGCTTGTCAATCTCAAAATGCAAGACGATTATTGGACAAATACTGCGAAAACGCCCGCCCCACGGAGTACCACGGATTCCCATCCTCAGTGGACTTCAATGGCATTTGGGAGCTATGCGCTTGTCAATCTCAAAATGCAAGACGGTTATTGGACAAATACTGCGAAAATGCCCGCCCACGGAGTCTCATGGACTCCCAGCCTCAGTGGACTTCAGCGGCATTTGGGAGCTATGCGCTTGTCAATCTCAAAATGCAAGATGGTTATTGGACAAATACTGTGAAAATGCCCACCTACGGACAGCCAGCCTCACAGTGGGAGGGACATGGCAGTTTCCGCGAGGAGACTGGTGATTGGTGAAAGCGGCCGGATATTTTCTTTGATTGACAGCTCGTTTCAAATATAGACAGGCAGCAGTGAATTTCAGTTCAGTCCCATGCGGATTCGCAAGTGGTGTGGTGTATTGTAAGAGATCAGCTTACATTTCGATTTCATTCATTATATACGGTTTCTACCAGCTTTTTTAGTTTGTATATATTTTCATTGTAAATATAGTGTTGTCAAGTTTGCTATCTTAGTTCCAGAAATTTCGTTTATTTGAGTGACTGAACTTGAACTTGAAGGGGCTAGTCAGCTAGCAAGAAAGCTGCGCACGGATGCCAAGCATTGCTGATTTAATTTTGGTGAAGCCATTTGCCAGTCGTCCTTTCGAGGAAAAAATTAAAATTAAAGAGCAGGGTAGACCAACGCCTCAAATTGACTTGGTGAAAAAGGTAGGGAATAATACTCGTTCCTTTCAGCTCTCCTGGTACGAGAAAGTGAATTGGCTAACAGCAAGTGACCCACATCAACAACAGTAAATAGGCTACTTTAGTAATATGTCATGGATGGACCAAAAATATAGAATCTATTTAAAATGTTTATGCTGAGTATATTATATTGGAATATATATTTTTCTGGATATGAATTAAACACCAGCTACAATTTGGAAAACATTTTTAAACAAAAACACAGCCGAGAACATTTCACACTTCAGACCTGGATTAAAAGTGAAGGGTTATCAAAATTGTCAATAAAACATTTCTCAGTCAAAATAAGTAAAATGTAGGGAAAGTGTCATTGAATGAAATGTGTGGCACCCAGCTCTATGTTTGGCTCCCCAAGGTCAGTGCTTGTGCCTATTCCAGAACACTCTGCTGTTACTGCTGAGGTTCCTGACAAAGAGCTGCTTTCAATAAGGATCAATTTTTAAACAACATGCCACAATTTTAAAATATAAAATGTTAAAATATACCCCCCCAACACCACTATCATGTATATTGGACAGTATGCTAATGGGCCAAAAGAACCTGTTATTTCACAGTTTGTGACCCTGCCAACAATCAGCCAGATCAGAGGCAAGAGTATGGGCAAAACTGATGTGTTTTTTCTTTTAAAATCTGGAAATATCGTAACCGACCAGCCTCCCCTGTTTGAAAGACTACCAGCCGCCACTGCCTTGTGTTCACTGCTTATATGGACTTTGAGCTCTAGAGGATGTACAGTTCATCCTGTAATTTTCAAAGTAGTTGATTTCTTAAAGCATTTGACAGCCCTCAGATGTTGTAAATGGTGCTGCCAATCATTACTGTAAATAATGGTAACTCTCAAATAGGCAGCGGCATACACACTGTGTGGACAGAGGATTCTGTCCATGAGTTGTTGAAATGTTGCTCCACAAAAGCCTCTGAATCGTCCTCTGTACCCATCTTGTACAGCTGAACATGCGATTTGGCCACAGCATCTACGGGTGATCTGGACCCTGATCCAGCCGCTCCTGCCGGTCCTCTGCCTGGGCCTGGAGCAGAGCCCAGAAGCGCTGCTAATACTCTGCGCACAGCATGACAAGGGCCTGATGTTGAGCTTGGTGGCTGCTGACAGTGATCTGGAGGATCATGGCGACTGGTGCGGACTCACTCCATGACGGTGCTTTCTCCTCAATCCCAGGTTTTGGCACCAGTGTCACATTCTTGTAGCTCGGGGAAGGAGGAAATGGAGACAGCTATGTTTAAAGAACGAAACTTTTCATATTTTAGATTCTTCACAGGCGGCACAGTGGTGTAGTGGTTAGCGCTGTCGCCTCACAGCAAGAAGGTCCGGGTTCGAGCCCCGTGGCCGGCGAGGGCCTTTCTGTGCGGAGTTTGCATGTTCTCCCCGTGTCCGCGTGGGTTTCCTCCGGGTGCTCCGGTTTCCCCCACAGTCCAAAGACATGCAGGTTAGGTTAACTGGTGACTCTAAATTGACCGTAGGTGTGAATGTGAGTGTGAATGGTTGTCTGTGTCTATGTGTCAGCCCTGTGATGACCTGGCGACTTGTCCAGGGTGTACCCTGCCTTTCGCCCGTAGTCAGCTGGGATAGGCTCCAGCTTGCCCTCGACCCTGTAGAACAGGATAAAGCAGCTACAGATAATGAGATGAGATTCTTCACAGGAGCCATTGTTTACCTTGGCAGCTTTATACACTATTGGCATAACTGGCATATCCAGCATCATGAGGTAGTCACCTGGAATACTTTTCTGTTAATAGGTGTGTCTTGTCAAAATTTACTCAATGCAATTTCTTGCTGCAAGAATTGTATTTTTGCTTTCGAACACACACACGGAACTGGGTTGCTCAGCTCTCTCTCTCTCGATGCTGGTTTCTCTCTTTGAAAGAACACAAATGACACACAAATAAATTGTCAGGAATCAAAAAGGTGAAACTCGCATGTTACCTGTTGGTTCCACCGGACTCCTTGCTGCCCACAGCGGACACTCGATCACATCCCCGCTTCCACACTTGCCTTCTTAACGTGTTTGAGATAAAACAGTAAATCGTAAATAGTACAGTAAATAGCTCTATTCTACAACCCCGATTCCAAAAAAGTTGGGACAGAGTACAAATTGTAAATAAAAATGGAATGCAATAATTTACGTATCTCAAAAACTGATATTGTATTCACAATAGAACATAGACAACATATCAAATGTCGAAAGTGAGACATTTTGAAATTTCATGCCAAATATTGGCTCATTTGAAATTTCATGACAGCAACGCATCTCAAAAAAGTTGGGACAGGGGCAGTAAGAGGCTGGAAAAGTTAAAGGTACAAAAAAGGAACAGCTGGAGGACCAAATTGCAACTCATTAGGTCAATTGGCAGTAGGCCATTAACATGACTGGGTATAAGAAGAGCATCTTGGGGTGGCAGCGGCTCTCAGAAGTAAAGATGGGAAGAGGATCACCAATCCCCCTAATTCTGCGCTGACAAATAGTGGAGCAATATCAGGAAGGAGTTCGACAGTGTAAAATTGCAAAGAGTTTGAACATATCATCATCTACAGTGCATAATATCAAAAGATTCAGAGAATCTGGAAGAATCTCTGTGCGTAAGGGTCAAGGCCGGAAAACCATACTGGGTGCCCGTAATCTTTGGGCCCTTAGACGGCACTGCATCACATACAGGCATGCTTCTGTATTGGAAATCACAAAATGGGCTCAGGAATATTTCCAGAGAACATTATCTGTGAACACAATTCACCGTGCCATCCGCCGTTGCCAGCCAAAACTCTATAGTTCAAAGAAGAAGCCGTATCTAAACATGATCCAGAAGCGCAGACGTCTTCTCTGGGCCAAGGCTCATTTAAAATGGACTGTGGCAAAGTGGAAAACTGTTCTGTGGTCAGACGAATCAAAATTTGAACTTCTTTATGGAAATCAGGGACAATGTTTCATTCGGACTAAAGAGGAGAAGGACGACCCAAGTTGTTATCAGCGCTCAGTTCAGAAGCCTGCATCTCTGATGGTATGGGGTTGCATTAGTGCGTGTGGCATGGGCAGCTTACACATCTGGAAAGACACCATCAATGCTGAAAGGTATATCCAGGTTCTAGAGCAACATATGCTCCCATCCAGACGACGTCTCTTTCAGGGAAGACCTTGCATTTTCCAACATGACCATGCCAAACCACATACTGCATCAATTACAGCATCATGGCTGCGTAGAAGAAGGGTCCGGGTACTGAACTGGCCAGGGTGCAGTCCAGGTCTTTCACCCATATAAAACATTTGGCGCATCGTAAAACGGAAGATACGACAAAAAAGACCTAAGACAGTTGAGCAAATAGAATCCTACATTAGACAAGAATGGGTTAACATTCCTATCCCTAAACTTGAGCAACTTGTCTCCTCAGTCCCCAGACGTTTACAGACTGTTGTAAAGAGAAAAGGGGATGTCTCACAGTGGGAAACATGGCCTTGTCCCAACTTTTTTGAGGTGTTGTTGTCATGAAATTTAAAATCACCTAATTTTTCTCTTTAAATGATACATTTTCTCAGTTTAAACATTCATATGCCATCTGTGTTCTATTCTGAATAAAATATTGAATTTTGAAACTTCCACATCATTGCATTCTGTTTTTATTTACAATTTGTACTTTGTCCCAACTTTTTTGGAATCGTGGTTGTACAACTGTAGTAACCCATATTATATAAGAACCACTCAACGAAGTAAAGAGAAATGACATCCATCATTAATTCCAGACATGCAGTGACTTTTTTAATCTCATCTCATCTCATTATCTCTAGCCGCTTTATCCTTCTACAGGGTCGCAGGCAAGCTGGAGCCTATCCCAGCTGACTATGGGCGAAAGGCGGGGTACACCCTGGACAAGTCGCCAGGTCATTACAGGGCTGACACATAGACACAGACGTGACTTTTAATGAATAACAGTAAAAACCAAAACAAAACATTGAATTAGATGGCGTGCCCAAACTTTTGACAGTGTTCGTTTCATGAGTTACTCACTCTCCTGCATTGTTCTTGTTTTTCCAGTTTTCTTTGTATAGTCAGTGTTTCTGATGTCACTGAGATTATTCTGCCCTTTTGTTTTTCCTTTTATTGTTACAACTACTACTGTTACAAGCTTTATTACTACTGCTACTACTATTACCGCTCCTGCCCCTACTGTTACTCCTAATGCCCCTATTACTACGACTACTATTACTACTGCTGCTACTACACATCTTATAGGCATGCAGTGGTACAACTAATAGTCATAATAGTAATACGATTATTATTATTATTATTATTATTATTATTAAATTTGTTGTCTGTCTAAATGTTTATGCTAAATCAAAAAGTCAGTCCAGATTCAGCTGAATGTTGATTATTGTTGTTGTTGTTGTTGTTTGTTTTGCACATTCTGAGAATGTCTTTGTGTTGTGCAGGGCAGGTTTGTCTCCATGGCTGTGTACTCGACCTGACACTCATATGGCATTCCTGATGACCTCATTTATTAATTTCTTGCCATCATCAAGGTGATATTTTTGGTCATTTTTCCACCTACAAAATAAAATCAAAGGGTCAACACAGCAGCTATGTGTTACTGCATGGACTTATTTACAGTTCATCCTGTAATTTTCAGTGTCATGGATTTCTTAAAGCATTTTTAATGCATCATGGAAAAAAGCACAAAGATTGTCACTATATATGGGTGTGTCTTTTTACATTTGATTGTACTGAGAAAGGTCTATGACTGAAAACATTGTGCTTTACACTTGGTCACTTCTAATACCGTTCTTTTTTCTGTGATGCATTAATAATGCTTTACATAAAATCCACTACTTTGAAGATTCAACATTTATTTGTTGTGTGAGTAGTCTGTATATTGTTGGATTGCTTAAATGCACACCACATTTGAGTTTGGAGTTGTGAAAATTGATGTCAAATAAAATTCCACTATTATATACCACCTTATATCCTATCCACATTCATTGGATATGAGCAATCGCGTGCTCTGATTTTAAATGTAGAAACTAGTTTATATTTACTTTATATACTATATAGTAACCATGCTATATACCCTATATCATCATCTTCTTTAGGCTGCTCCCGATTAGGGGTCGCCACAGTGGATCTTTCGTTTCCATTGCTCCCTGTCTTCCGCATCCTTCTCTACCACACCTGCCACTTTCATGTCCTCTCTCACCACATCCATGTATCTCCTCTTTGGCCTTCCTCATTTTCGTTTGCCTGGCAGCTCCATCCTCAACATTCTCCTTCCCACATGCTCTGCATCTCTTCTCAGGATGTGCCCATACCATCTCAGTCTCATCTCTCTTAGCTTAATTCCCAAGCTTTCCACATGTGCCTAAAGAAAAAGAACCTCTGATGTGCTCGTTCCTTATCCTGTCTAACCTTGTCACTCCCATCGCAAACCTTAACATCCTCAACTCTGCCACCTCCAACTTTGCTTCCTGTCTCTTTGTGAAGGGTACGGTCTCCAATCCATACGTCACAGCTGGTCTCACTACTGTCTTATACATCTTACTTTTCACTTTTGCTGGGACTTTCCTATCACAAATGATAGGAAATCCTTCTCCAATTGCTCCACCCTGCCTGCACTCTCTTTCTCACCTCACTATCGCAGCCCCCATTTTCCTGCACAGTTGACCCCAGGTACTTGAATTCACCAACTTTCTTTACATCTACTCCTTGCATCTTCACTACACTCTCATCCCCATTCTCATTGATGCATATGTATTCTGTTTTGCTATGGCTCACCTTCATTCCTCTTCGTTCCAATGCATACCTCCATCTCTCCAAACCCAACTCAACCTCCTTTCTACTTTCACCACATGTCACAATATCATCCGCAAACATCATGGTCCATGGTGACTCTTGCCTCACTTCGTCTGTCAAGCTATCCATCACTATGGCAAACAAAAAAGGACTCAAAGCAGATCCTTGATGGAGTCCCACCTTCACCCTGAACCATTCAGTTGTTCCAACTGTACACCTCACTGCTCTTTCACTGTTCTCATACATGTCTTGCACCACTCTAATATACTTCTCGCTCACTCCACTCTTTCTCATACAATATCATAACTCATCTCTCAGCACTCTATCGTATGCCTTGTCCAGGTCTACAAACACAATGTAGCTTTCTCTGGCCTTCTCTGTACTTCTCCATTCACATTCTTAAAGCAAAAATTGCATCCGACGTGCTCTTCCTTGGCATAAATCCGTACTGCTGTTCACAGGTTGCTACCTCTCTTCTCAATCTCACCGCCAATATCCTTTCCCATAGCTTCATGGTGTGGCTCATCAATTTTATCCCTCTGTAATTACTGCAGCTCTGTACATCTCCCTAATTCTTGTATATTGGGACTAGCACACTCTCCATTCATTTGGCATTTTCTCATTCTCTAGGATCTTATTAAACAATCTTGTTAGGAACTCCACAGCCGTCTCACCCAAACATCTCTAAGCTTCAATCGGGATACCATCTGGTCCGACTGCTTTCCCAGTCTTCATTCTTTTCATGGCTGCCCTCACCTCATCCTAACTAACCAACTCTGCTTCCTGATTTGCTGTCTCCAACGAATCTGACCTTTTTTCTCTTGGATTCTCCTCATTTAATAAATCCTCAAAGTACTTTTTCCATGTTCTTAATACGCTCTCTTTGTTTGTCAGCACATTTCCATTTCCATCTTTCATCACTCTTACCTGCTGTACATCCCTCACTTCTCTGTTTCTCTGCCTAGCTAGTCTGTACAGGTCTTTCTCTCCTTCTTTGGTCTCCAGTCTTTCGCACAACTGCTGGTTCAAGATTCAAGATGTTTATTTGTCATATACACAATAACGGACACAGTGGTTTATTATTGGGTAAAGAAATTCTTATTTTGCAACTGCCCGATCAATCTATGCTTACTAATATAAAAAGAAATATATATATAAATACGAAATATAGAATATAAAGTGCATATGGAATGCAAAATATAAAAGTTGAATGAAAATAAATGAAGATAACATTTACAAAAAAAAGGGGGCAATCAAACAATATGCAAACATAGAGGTAGATATACTGTGCAATGTGCAATGTCTTGTGCAAGATTGCAAATATAGAGGTAGATGGTGATTATAATCCGTAGTTCAAAAGCCTGATGGAAATATAGAGGTAGATGGTGATTATAATCCATGGTTCAAAAGCCTGATGGCCTGGGGGTAAAAACTGTTTGTCGGTCTAGTAGTCCTTGCTTTCACACTCCTGTAGCGTCTGCCAGATGGTAGGAGTGTGAGTAGTCTGTGTTGTGGGTGTGTTTGGTCCCTGATGATGCTCTGTGCCCTTTTTGTGACCCGGGTGTTGTAAATGTCCTGTAGTGGAGGGAGGACAGCTCCACAGATGAACTGTGCCATTTTAATGACACACTGGAGAGCCTTTCTGTCCTGAGTTGTGCAGTTCCCGTACCACACAGTGATGGAATTTGTCAGGACGCTCTCCACTGTGCACCTGTAGAAGTTGCTGAGGAGTTTGGTGGACAGTCCAAATTTCCTCAGCTTCCTCAGGAAGAACAGTCTCTGTTGAGCCTTCTTGATGGTCTGCTGTGTGTTGTATGTCCAGGTGAGATCCTCACTGATGTGAGTTCCGAAGAATTTAAATGTTTTCACCCTTTCCACCTGTGTCCCGTTGATGTACAGCGAGGCGTGCGAGGCGTGCTGGTCTCTCCTCCTCTTCCTCAGGTCAATAATCATCTCCTTGGTCTTCTCAGCATTCAAGGAGAGGTTATTTTCCCGGCACCAGGAGACCAGCCGAGCCACCTCCTCCCTGTAGGCTCTCTCATCTCCGCTGGTGATCAGCCCAATCACAGTGGTGTCGTCAGCGAACTTGATGATGGAAGTGTTACTCTGGGAGGGGGTGCAGTCGTAGGTGAAGAGGGTGTACAGAAGTGGACTGAGCACACAGCCTTGGGGGGTCCCTGTGCTCACTGTCTTGGTGCTGGATGTTCTGGTACCGACTCTGACAGCCTGGGGTCTGTTTGTGAGAAAGTCCAGGACCCAGCAGCAGAGGGAGGATGTCAGTCCAAGGGTGGAGAGCTTCTCAGTCAGTCTGCTGTGGTTGACAGTGTTGAAGGCTGAACTGTAGTCCACAAACAGCATTCGAACATAGGTGTCCCTGTGTTCCAGGTGTGACAAGGCTGTGTGGATGGCTGCATTTACGGCATCGTCAGTTGAACGGTTCTGACGATATGCAAATTGAAGGGGGTCTATTGTGTCTGGGATGTCCTTTTTGATGTGTGACATGTCTATCCTCTCAAAACACTTCATTACAACTGAAGTGAGTGCAATTGGGCGATAGTCATTCAGGCATGTTATATTGTTTTTCTTTGGGAGGGGCACTATGGTGGTGGTCTTGAAGCATGTGGGCACAGACGACATGGAGAGGGACAGGTTGAAAATGTCTGGAAGACCTCTGCTAACTGTGTGGAGCAGGCCCTCAAAGCACGGCCATGGATGTTGTCAGGGCCAGCTGCCTTTCGGGGGTTAGTTCTCCTGAAGACCTTGCTCACCTCGGTTATGGTCACAGTAGGTGAAGAGCTCTGTGCTGCCTCTGCTGGTAGAATCCCTCTGCGTTGGTTGGTGTTGAGGGTGTCGAAGCGAGCATAGAACTCGTTCAGCTCATCTGGTGATGTGTTATGGTTGGCTGTGACCCTGCTGTTCTTCTGCTGGAAATTGGTGATGTGTTGCAGGCCCTGCCACATGCATCTGGAGTCTGAGGTGTTGTAATATCCTTCCAGCTTCAGTCTGTACTGCCTCTTGGCTTCCCTGATGGATCTGCATGGGTCATATCTGGCCTTTTTATATCCATCTGCATCACCAGAGACAAAAGCGGTGGAGCGTGCATGTAGCATGGCGCGTACTTCACTGTTAATCCAAGGTTTTTGGTTTGGATATGTTTTGCAGCGCTTGGTGGGGACAATGTCATTAATGCACGTGCTAATGTAGCTGGTGACCACAGATGCATATTCCTCTAAATCCACAGAACAGTCTTCTCTCTAAGCAGCAGTCTTAAACACATCCCAGTTTGTAGAACTGAAGCAGTCCTGGAGTACCAGATCAGTCCCTTCATTCCAAACTTTAACAGTTTTACTCACCGGGGGGGTGCCTTGTTTGAGAAGGGCCTTGTAAGCTGGGTAGAGGAACACAGAGATGTGGTCAGACTGTCCAAAGTGGGGGTGGGGCACGGCCTTGTAGCCATTTCTCACGCTGCTGTAGACATGGTCCAGGATGTTGTTGTCCCTTGTCGGAAAGCTCACTTGTTGATGGTACTTCGGTAGCACAGTCCTGAGGTTGCAATGATTAAAATCCCCGGCCACGACGAACACGGCATCTGGGTGTGTGGTGTCGTGTTTGCCGATGATGTCATGTAGTAATCCTAGAGCTGTAGTGCGGTCGGCCTGCGGCGGGATGTAAACAGCAAACATAAACACAGCACTGAACTCCCTTGGTAGATAAAAGGGTTTGCACTTCACCATCAGCACTTCAATGTCCGCACAACAGTGTTTGTCTCATTCTCTAGGATCTTATTAAACAATCTCATCAGGAACTAAACAGCCGTCTCACCCAAACATCTCCAAGCCTCAATCGGTATACCATCTGGTCCGACTGCTTTCCCAGTCTTCATTCTTTTCATGGCTGCCCTCACCTCATCCTAACTAACCAACTCTGCTTCCTGATTTGCTGTCTCCAACAAATCTGACCTTTTCTCTCTTGGATTCTCCTCATTTAATAAATCCTCAATGTACTCTTTCCACCTTCTTAATACACTCTCTTTGTTTGTCAGCACATTTCCATTTACATCTTTCATCACTCTTACCTGCTGTACATCCCTCGCTTCCCTGTTTCTCTGCCTAGCTAGTCTGTACAGGTCTTTCTCTCCTTCTTTGGTCTCCAGTCTTTTGTACAACTCCTGGTATGCATCTGCTTTCGCCTTCGCGACCGCTGTTTTTGCCTTCTGTCTCGTCTCTCTGTATAACCGCCTGCTTTCCTCGTCTCTCTGATCATCCCAATTCTTCTTTGCTAGCCTCTTCTCTTTTATGATTTCCTGCACTTCTTTCTTCCACCACCATGTCTCCTTGTCTTCCTTCCTCCTTCCCGATGACCACCCTAGCACCTTCCTTGCTGCCTCTCTTACTAGTACAGCAGTAGTATTCCAATCTTCTGGCAGACTTCCATGACCACCCAATGCTCGTCTCATTTCTTCCCTAAACTCCTTCTGATGTTCAACCTCTTTTAGTTTCCACCACTTAATCTTCGGCTCCACTATTTCACACTTCCTCTTTTTCGCTTTCAAGCTCATTCTGCATACGACCACTTGATGTTGTCTAGCTACACTCTCCCCTGCCATCACTTTACAGTCTCCAATCTCCTTCAGGTTACCCCTTCTGCAGAGTATGTAGTCCACCTGTGTAGATCTTCCTCCACTCTTAAACGTCACCCTGTGCTGCTCTTTCTTCTCGAAGTATGTATTGACTATTGCCAAATTCATCCTCTTTGAAAAATCAAAAACCATTTGCCCTTCCACATTTCTCTCTCTTACACCATATCTGCCCATCACGTCCTCATCTCCTCTGTTTCCCTTGCCAACATGTCCATTGAAATCTGCTTCTATCAGCACGCGCTCCTCCCTCGGTATACTTTCTACCACTTCATCCATCTTTTCCCAGAAAGACTCTTTCTCTTCATTCTCACATCCAACCTGTGGGGCGTACGCACACACAACATTGATTACCACTCCTTGAATCTCTAACTTCATGCCTATCACTCTATCTGACACCCTCTTCACATCAATCACACTGTTGGCCAACTCTCCCCTCAAAACTATACCAACATCATTTCTCTTTCCATCGACTCCATAATAAAACAACTTGCATCCATCTCCAATGTTCTTGGCCTTGCTTTCTTTCCACCTCATCTCCTGCACACACAAAATGTCCAGCTTCTTTCTTTCCATCATACCTGCTAACTCTCTCGCTCTGCCAGTCAATGTTCCCACATTCAGTGTTCCTACCCTCAATTCTAAGCTCCTTCCCTTCCATCTTTCACGCTCTCTTCTAACATGCCTCCCCCCTCTCTTTCTCCTTCTCCGTTTTGGCACAACAGTAGCACACTTTCTACCGGCACCCTGTTGACCAACAGTACCAGAGGCGGTCGTTGTTAACCCGGGCCCCGACCGATCCGGTATGGTATTTCTCTTTTCATTCCGCATGTTAGATTTGGTAGAGTTTTACGCCGGATGCCCTTCCTGACACAACCCTCTCCAATTTATCTGGGCTTGGGACTGGCGCCAAGAGTACGCTTATGCACCCCCAGTGGCTGGATTACTATATACCCTATATGTTATTAATAATGTATTAACTATATCTACTATGAGATCTAATAATAATAATAATAATAATAATTATTATTATTATTATTATAAAGATTTCATGTGAAAAAGATTATTTGTGTACATAAGCTATTTTTCAGTGAGATTTGCCTATACTTGTTGATTACCATCCAAGAGCGACAGAATTCATGTCACATAAAGGAGCGCTACATCTCAGGGCAGCATGTAAATGTGCAAAGCCTGAGAAAGGAAATACAAAACATGGACCCTGAGAATCCCATGAAGAGGTACATCATAAAGGAGATCCCACCCTACCCAACTCCAGTTGAATTCTGGGTTTCAGATGTAGCTCATGTTACTAATGAGTCAGGATTTAATAAGATACTGGAGTTGGAGCAGTTCAGGCCTGGAGTCAGAGTTTTCAGGCCTCCTGAAAGTGAGTTCTCATGGTGGGACTTAAAAATCAACAAAGAGGAGATAAGAGCAGCAGAGAAACGTTACATGGAGGGTAAATCGGAGCTGAATGTGCATAAGCTGTTTCTGGAGGAGTTCACCACATCACCTTCGTTCCAACTCGAGGAATCCAGATATGGTAAATATCGCTTCACATTCCCCCTCACTGATCTGATGCAACAGTGCAAGGAACAATACTGTGGAGGAGAAGAGCCAGTTCTCAGGGTGTACGAGACCGTCACCTACAAACAGAAGATTGTGTACGTCGTGCTGATTCACAGTCCTGAGGATAACGAGCGCTTTGGAGAATATCCACTTCTTGAAACCAGTGAGTGGGTTCATTATCTGGACGGGAAAATTATCTGGAAAGCACAAGCCATTTGTGAAACGCACTGGGATCGGTTTGATTCAGGAGAAGTGCAACATCTATCTACTAATGAGTTTTATGTCTGGGATCAGGTTAGTTGAGTCTTTCACTTGCCAAAAGATACTAAACCTTGTAAAGTCCTGAAAATCCCCAGAGAACGGCTTATTGAAGCCCTCGAGGCCTGTAAACTTGACTCAGAGATAGATAGTTGAAAAGAGAACTGAAAGTGGAGGAGAAATAAGAAGAGAGCGATGACGACGATGATGGATGATGATGATATAAAAATGGAGGTAGATGTGATTGTGAACAATTCAAAGTGGCAGTTAAACAGTGAAGTGGATGAAGCTCAAGCAAAAAATTTGTGAAAAACATTTATGAATTTTTCCCATTCTGATGTTTGAATAAAGTGAACATTAATTAGCTGAAGCTCTTGATTTGTATCTGCAGGATTTGATGCATTGTGCTGCTGTCAAGGGACTGGCTAATTAGAGAACTGCATACAACAGAACAACAGGTGTATGGGTGTTCCTAATAAAGTGGCCGGTGAGTGTATGTTGTACAATCATTCTTCCCAAGAAAAAGAAAAGTTCAAAGAAATCATTAAAAGCCCAATATTTCCATGACATTCATGCCCATGACGAGTGTATGTAAACTTCTGACCTGAAACGTGTGACATAAATGAGAGGTGGGGAGCTAAATAATTTTCTAGAGGAATCTGGACACTCATTAAGAACTGAAATGGAGATTATGTCTTTCAAAAAGAAAGGATGCACTTTTGTGACGCCTATTTACATTAAACAATGCAAAATAGGAAAAAAAGATTTGCATTTGACTCACCTTCGTACGGCTGCCATGCCAGATAAAGAAAAAAGGAGCTACTATGTTCTAATGTGAAAACCTTTATGTGATAACAAGATATTTTATGACATAATTTAATGTTATAACAATGTAGTATTCATCATGTTTTTGTATAAATATGCAGATTTTTATAGAAAATCATACACGCTGATTGGTCGAGAAATTCAGACTATTTCTCGATAATCACCTCGAGCGACTCGTCACCATAAGTGAGAAAGAATTATTACAAATAATGAAAGAAAATGCTGTTCCTAAAAGCACTAAAAATGCTACGAAGTTTGGTCTAAAACTATTCAAAAGTAAGGTGGAATTGTGATTTATTTTATTTATTTCATGGGGCAACCATGGCCTGAAGGTTAGAGAAGCAGCCTTGGGCCCAAAGGGTTGTCGGTTTGATTCCCAGGACCATCAGGAAAAATGTGAGGGGAGTTGAGTGAATGAACAGCACTTTCCCTTCCCTCTGTATCATGGCTGAAGTGCCCTTGAGAAAGGCACCAAACCCCCAACTGCTCCCTGGGCGCTGTAGCGTACATAGCTGCCCACTGCCCTGGGTGTGTGTGTTCTCTGCTTATATTGACTTTGAGCTCTAGAGGATGCACAGTTCATCCTGTAATTTTCAAAGTAGTTGATTTCTTCAAGCATTTGACAGCCATCAGATGTTGTAAATGGCGCTGCCAATCATTACTGTACAGCTGAACATGCGATTTGGCCACAGCATCCACGGGTGATCTGGACCCTGGTCCAGCTGCTCCTGCCGGTCCTCTGCCTGGGCCTGGAGCAGAGCCCAGAAGCGCTGCTAATACTCTGCGCACAGCATGACAAGGGCCTGATGTTGAGCTTGGTGGCTGCTGACAGTGATCTGGAGGATCATGGCAACTGGTGCGGACTCACTCCATGATGGTGCTTTCTCCTCAATCCCAGGTTTTGGCACCAGTGTCACATTCTTGTAGCTCGGGGAACAAGGAAATGGAGACAGCTATGTTTAAAGAATGAAACTTTTCATATTTTAGATTCTTCACAGTAGCCATTGTTTACCTTGGCAGCTTTACACACTATTGGTATAACTGGTATTTCCAGCATAATGAGGTAGTCACCTGGAATGCTTTTCAGTTAATAGATGTGTCTTCTCAAAATTTACTCAATGCAATTTCTTGCTGCAAGAATTGCATTTTTGCTTTCTAACACACACACGGAACTGGGTTGCTCAGCTCTCTCTCTCTCTCTCTCTCTCTCTCTCTCTCGATACTGGTTTTTCTCTTTGAAAGAACACAAATGACACACAAATTAATTGTCAGGAATCAAAAAGGTGAAACTCGCATGTTACCTGTTGGTTCCACCGGACTCCTCGCTGCCCACAGCAGACACTTGATCACAGCCCCGCTTCCACACTTGCCTTCTTAACGTGTTTGAGATAAAACAGTAAATTGTAAATAGTACAGTAAATACAGTTAGGTCCATATATATTTGGACACTGACACAAATTTTGTTTTTTTACCTGTTTACTGAAACATATTCAAGTTATATTTATATAATGGACATGGACATAAAGTCCAGACTTTCAGCTTTCATTTGAGGGTATCCACATTAAAATTGGATCAAGGGTTTAGGAGTTTCAGCTCCTTAACATGTGCCACCCTGTTTTTAATGGGACAAAAAGTAATTGGACAATTGACTCAAAGGCTATTTCATGGGCAGGTGTGGGCAATTACTTCGTTATGTCATTCTCAATTAAGCAGATAAAAGGCCTGGAGTTGATTTGAGGTGTGGTGCTTGCATTTGGAAGATTTTGCTGTGAAGAAAACGTGCGGTTAAAGGAGCTCTCCATGCAGGTGAAACAAGCCATCCTTAAGGTGCGAAAACAGAAAAAACCCATCCGAGAAATTGCTACAATATTAGGAGTGGCAAAATCTACAGTTTGGTACATCCTGAGAAAGAAAGAAAGCACTGGTGAACTCATCAATGCAAAAAGACCTGGACACTCACAGAAGACAACAGTAGTGGATGATCGCAGAATAATTTCCATGGTGAAGAGAAACCCCTTCACAACAGCCAACCAAGTGAACAACACTCTCCAGGAGGTAGGCGTATCAATATCCAAATCTACCATAAAGAGAAGACTGCATGAAAGTAAATACAGAGGGTTCACTGCACGGTGCAAGCCACTCATAAGCCTCAAGAATAAAAAGGCTAGATTGGACTTTGCTAAAAAACATCTAAAAAGGCTAGCACTGTTCTGGAAGAACATTCTTTGGACAGATGAAACCAAGATCAACCTCTACCAGAATGATGGAAAGAAAAAAGTATGGCGAAGGCGTGGTACAGCTCATGATCCAAAGCATACCACATCATCTGTAAAACATGGCGGAGGCATTGTGATGGCTTGGGCATGCATGGCTGCCAGTGGCACTGGGTCAGTAGTGTTTATTGATTATGTGACACAGGACAGAAGCAGCTGGATGAATTCTGAGGTATTCAGAGACATACTGTGTGCTCAAATCCAGCCAAACTGGATTTGAGCACACGCGGAAACCCAAAACTGCAAAACTAGTTTTAAAGCCGCTAAGTTCCAGCTGTTAAACATAGCGAGAGGCTGGGCTTTGTGTGTGTGTGTGTGTGTGTGTGTAAAGTGTAAACCAGTTCATCCTGACTTTCTAACTATGCCTGTGTGTTGCGTGAGCGGCAGTCAGTCAACAACTCTTCGCAAAGTTTCCTTATGAAACAATATGCTCGCTGAAATTATGGCAGGGAACGCCAGATTAAACATTAAAACTGCCTTCTGAGCACTGTATCTACAGGCTGCCACCGAAAGAAGGAGGCTACCAGAAAGGCATCACTCCGTACGATTTTACTTTCACTACGACATTACTTTGAACAGACTATCAAAAAATTGCAAGGTGATAGGTGATATGATAAAGTAAGGCACAGTTTACTTACAGTCGTTTTTTTTTGTTGAAAAAACGATGCAATCGTTTTCTGCCTTTTGGCACCCTTCATCATGCCGTGTTGGGGTCCTGAACTAGGAGGAGCTGTCCCCGATATGCCTGTCAAACTTGTTGTCGGTAACCATAGCAACCAAGCTCGAGCTCGCAACCTGTGCAGTCTGCGCAGTTGCAACTACAGTGGTGCTTGAAAGTTTGTGAACCCTTTAGAATTTTCTAGATTTCTGCATAAATATGACCTAAAACGTCATCAGATTTTCACACAAGTCCTAAAAATAGATAAAAAGAACCCAGTTAAACAAATGAGACAAAAATATTGTACTTGGTCATTTATTTATTAAGGAAAATGGTCCAATATTACATATCTGTGAGTGGCAAAAGTATGTGAACCTTTGCTTTCAGTATCTGGTGTGACCCCCTTGTGCAGCAATAACTGCAACTAAACGTTTTCAGTAACTGTTGATCAGTCCTGCACACTGGCTTGGAGGAATTTTAGCCCATTCCTCCGTACAGAACAGCTTCAACTCTGGGATGTTGGTGGGTTTCCTCACATGAACTGCTCACTTCAGGTCCTTCCACATTATTTCGATTGGATTAAGGTTAGGACTTTGACTTGGCCATTCCAAAACATTAGCTTTATTCTTCTTTAACCATTCTTTGGTAGAACGACTTGTGTGCTTAGGGTCGTTGTCTTGCTGCATGACACACCTTCTCTTGAGATTAAGTTCATGGACAGATGTCCTGATATTTTCCTTTAGAATTTGCTGGTATAATTCAGAGTTCATTGTTCCATCAATGATGGTAAGCCGTCCTGGCCCAGATGCAGCAAAACAGGCCCAAACCATGATACTACCACCGCCATGTTTCACAGATGGGATGAGGTTCTTATGCTGGAATGCAGTGTTTTCCTTTCTCCAAACATAACGCTTCTCATTTAAACCAAAAAGTTCTATTTTGGTCTCATCCATCCACAAAACATTTTTCCAATAGCCTTCTGGCTTGTCCACATGATCTTTAGCAAACTGCAGACGAGCAGCAATGTTCTTTTTGGAGAGCAGTGGCTTTCTCCTTGCAACCCTGCCATGCACACCATTGTTGTTCAGTGCTCTCCTGACAGTGGACTCATGAACATTAACATTAGACAATGTGAGAGAGGCCTTCAGTTGCTTAGAAGTTACCCTGGGGTCCTTTGTGACCTCGCTGACTATTACACGCCTTGCTCTTGGAGTGATCTTTGTTGGTCGACCACTCCTGGGGAGGGTAACAATGGTCTTGAATTTCCTCCATTTGTACACAATCTGTCTGACTGTGGATTGGTGGAGTCCAAACTCTTTAGAGATGGTTTTGTAACCTTTTCCAGCCTGATGAGCATCAACAACGCTTTTTCTGAGGTCCTCAGAAATCTCCTTTGTTCGTGCCATGATACACTTCCACAAACATGTGTTGTGAAGATCAGACTTTGATAGATCCCTGTTCTTTAAATAAAACAGGGTGCCTACTCACACCTGATTGTCGTCCCATTGATTTAAAACCCCTGACTCTAATTTCACCTTCATATTAACTGCTAATTCTAGAGGTTCATATACTTTTGCCACTCACAGATATGTAATATTGGATCATTTTCCTCAATAAATAAATGACCAAGTGTAATATTTTTGTCTCATTTGTTTAACTGGGTTCTCTTTATCTACTTTTAGGACTTGTGTGACAATCTGATGATGTTTTAGGTCATATTTATGCAGAAATATGGAAAATTCTAAAGGGTTCACAAACTTTCAAGCACCACTGTATGTATGTACTGCTGTGCACCTCAATAAACCGAATGGTAATTAGTCTTTTGATTTTTCCGTGAGGTTTGCCTTATGCAAAGAAAGACAGCATAGATGTTTTTTCCTCCCTATAAGTGGGGGGGACCGAACGAGGTGAATTTAAATCTGGGTGGGACGAATCCCCCCGTCCCCCCCTCTATCTGCGCCCGTGAGTTTTAATGTTTAATCTGGTGTTCCCTGCCATAATTTCAGTGAGCATATTGTTTCATAAGGAAACTTTGCGAAGAGTTGTTGACTGACTGCTGCTCACGCAACACACAGGCATAGTTAGAATGTCAGGATGCACTGGTTTACACTTTACACACACACGTAGCCCAGCCTCTCGCTATGTTTAACAGTTGGAACTTAGCGGCTTTAAAACAAGTTTTGCATTTTTGCAATTTCTGTGCGTGATGATAATGTGTAGTTCTTGGTGATGGCAGTGAGGGAGGTGAAATAACATGTATACACACTGCCGTTCAAAAGTTTGGGGTCACCCAGACAATTTTGTGTTTTCCATGAAAAGTCACACTTTTATTTATCACCATAAGTTGTAAAATGAATAGAAAATATAGTCAAGACATTTTTCTGGCCATTTTGAGCATTTAATCGACCCCACAAATGTGATGCTCCAGAAACTCAATCTGCTCAAAGGAAGGTCAGTTTTATAGCTTCTCTAAAGAGCTCAACTGTTTTCAGCTGTGCTAACATGATTGTACAAGGGTTTTCTAATCATCCATTAGCCTTCTGAGGCAATGAGCAAACACATTGTACCATTAGAACACTGGAGTGATAGTTGCTGGAAATGGGCCTCTATACACCGATGGAGATATTGCACCAAAAACCAGACATTTGCAGCTAGAATAGTCATTTACCACATTAGCAATGTATAGAGCAGGGGTGGGCAATTATTTTTTCCATAGGGCCACATGAGAAACAGGAAATTTTGTGGAGGGCCGGACCATAGGCTGAACTAAATTCTGCATAATATTAATTGTATTTCTTTATATAAAGCAATAAATATCATTGTTTTTACAAGCTGCTAAGACTGGTAAGAGTATGGAAAAAACGAGGTTGCCTGACAAAAAATGTCATTTATTCAATCAAATTTCCCAAAACAATGGTTAACAAAATGTGAACGTTTGTACCATTTTTTTCAGTCACATTCACCCCAAAACACAATAAAGACATCACAATATTGTCTTTCTACTCCAAATATCAAACAAGATACATCATATTATAATAATGATGCCCACATTTGTAGTCTAATCACCTCATTTGGTGTTTTTTATTTGTTCAGTGAGAGAAATCTAGTCTCTGTTGGTCTTTAACGAGTGCATCAGAGTCAGGCTGAATGTCTGAGGTGGAGATGCGAAGCACAGCTGACAGATGATCATCAGTCCATTCGGTGTAGGAATCAGATCTACAGATTGGCTCGGGCTCCGGCGCCTGCTGGTGATGTCACACTATGTGGTTGGCTGGACCATTTGAAGGATGACGTAGAAGTTTGTGGTTGGTCTTGACAAATTACGGAAGTAGTTTATTGCGGGATTAGGTTTCGTGGGATTTCATGTCATGTTCATGTCGCACGCATTGCGTTTTTGTTGAACACAACTTCAAAATAAAAGCAATGCATATTCAGTCCAGGCATGAGGTAAAATTAGAAAATATGTTTATTTTGTAATTTCTAATTAACCTTACGCGGGCCAGTCAGAATGAACCAAAGGGCCGGATGCGGCCCACGGGCCGGAAGATGCCCAGGTCTGGTATAGAGTGTATTTCTGATTAGTTTAAAGTGATCTTCATTGAAAAGAACAGTGCTTTTCTTTCAAAAATAAGGACACTTCAAAGTGCCCCCAAACTTTTGAACGGTAGTGTGTATAAATATATATAGACACACACGCGCGCACACACACACACACACACATATATATATATAGGACTCCCGAAATCCTTCTCCAATTGCTCCACCCTGCCTGCACTCTCTTTCTCACCTCACTATCGCAGCCCCCATTTTCCTGCACAGTTGACCCCAGGTACTTGAATTCACCAACTTTCTTTACATCTATTCCTTGCATCTTCACTACACTCTCATCCCCATTCTCATTGATGCATATGTATTCTGTTTTGCTATGGCTCACCTTCATTCCTCTTCGTTCCAATGCATACCTCCATCTCTCCAAACCCAACTCAACCTCCTTTCTACTTTCACCACATGTCACAATATCATCCGCAAACATCATGGTCCATGGTGACTCTTGCCTCACTTCGTCTGTCAAGCTATCCATCACTATGGCAAACAAAAAAGGACTCAAAGCAGATCCTTGATGGAGTCCCACCTTCACCCTGAACCATTCAGTTGTTCCAACTGTACACCTCACTGCTCTTTCACTGTTCTCATACATGTCTTGCACCACTCTAATATACTTCTCGCTCACTCCACTCTTTCTCATACAATATCATAACTCATCTCTCAGCACTCTATCGTATGCCTTGTCCAGGTCTACAAACACAATGTAGCTTTCTCTGGCCTTCTCTGTACTTCTCCATTCACATTCTTAAAGCAAAAATTGCATCCGACGTGCTCTTCCTTGGCATAAATCCGTACTGCTGTTCACAGATTGCTACCTCTCTTCTCAATCTCACCTCCAATATCCTTTCCCATAGCTTCATGGTGTGGCTCATCAATTTTATCCCTCTGTAATTACTGCAGCTCTGTACATCTCCCTAATTCTTGTATATTGGGACTAGCACACTCTCCATTCATTCGGCATTTTCTCATTCTCTAGGATCTTATTAAACAATCTTGTTAGGAACTCCACAGCTGTCTCACCCAAACATCTCTAAGCTTCAATCGGGATACCATCTGGTCCGACTGCTTTCCCAGTCTTCATTCTTTTCATGGCTGCCCTCACCTCATCCTAACTAACCAACTCTGATTCCTGATTTGCTGTCTCCAACGAATCTGACCTTTTTTCTCTTGGATTCTCCTCATTTAATAAATCCTCAAAGTACTCTTTCCATGTTCTTAATACACTCTCTTTGTTTGTCAGCACATTTCCATTTCCATCTTTCATCACTCTTACCTGCTGTACATCCCTCACTTCCCTGTTTCTCTGCCTAGCTAGTCTGTACAGGTCTTTCTCTCCTTCTTTGGTCTCCAGTCTTTCGCACAACTGCTGGTTCAAGATTCAAGATGTTTATTTGTCATATACACAATAACGGACACAGTGGTTTATTATTGGGTAAAGAAATTCTTATTTTGCAACTGCCCTATCAAACTATGCTTACTAATATAAAAAGAAATATAAATATATATATATATATATATATATATATATATATATATATATATATATATAAATACGAAATATAGAATATAAAGTGCATATGGAATGCAAAATATGATCCCTGATGGATCTGCATGGGTCATATCTGGCCTTTTTATATCCATCTGCATCACCAGAGACAAAAGCAGTGGAGCGTGCATGTAGCATGGCGCGTACTTCACTGTTAATCCAAGGTTTTTGGTTTGGATATGTTTTGCAGCACTTGGTGGGGACAATGTCATTAATGCACGTGCTAATGTAGCTGGTGACCATAGATGCATATTCCTCTAAATCCACAGAACAGTCTTCTCTCTAAGCAGCAGTCTTAAACACATCCCAGTTTGTAGAACTGAAGCAGTCCTGGAATACCAGATCAGTCCCTTCATTCCAAACTTTAACAGTTTTACTCACTGGGGGGGGGGGTGCCTTGTTTGAGAAGGGCCTTGTAAGCTGGGTAGAGGAACACAGAGATGTGGTCAGACTGTCCAACGTGGGGGTGGGGCACAGCCTTGTAGCCATTTCTCACGTTGCTGTAGACATGGTCCAGGATGTTGTTGTCCCTTGTCGGAAAGCTCACGTGTTGATGGTACTTCGGTAGCACAGTCCTGAGGTTGCAATGATTAAAATCCCCGGCCACGACGAACACGGCATCTGGGTGTGTGGTGTCGTGTTTGCCGATGATGTCATGTAGTAATCCTAGAGCTGTAGTGCGGTCGGCCTGCGGCGGGATGTAAACAGCCAACATAAACACAGCACTGAACTCCCTCGGTAGATAAAAGGGTTTGCACTTCACCATCAGCACTTCAATGTCCGCACAACAGTGTTTGTCTCATTCTCTAGGATCTTATTAAACAATCTCATTAGGAACTAAACAGCCGTCTCACCCAAACATCTCCAAGCTTCAATCGGTATACCATCTGGTCCGACTGCTTTCCCAGTCTTCATTCTTTTCATAGCTGCCCTCACCTCATCCTAACTAACCAACTCTGCTTCCTGATTTGCTGTCTCCAACAAATCTGACCTTTTCTCTCTTGGATTCTCCTCATTTAATAACTCCTCAAAGTACTCTTTCCACCTTCTTAATACACTCTCTTTGTTTGTCAGCACATTTCCATTTACATCTTTCATCACTCTTACCTGCTGTACATCCCTCGCTTCCCTGTTTCTCTGCCTAGCTAGTCTGTATAGGTCTTTCTCTCCTTCTTTGGTCTCCAGTCTTTTGTACAACTCCTGGTATGCATCTGCTTTCGCCTTCGCGACCGCTGTTTTTGCCTTCTGTCTCATCTCTCTGTATAACCGCCTGCTTTCTTCGTCTCTCTGATCATCCCAATTCTTCTTTGCTAGCCTCTTCTCTTTTATAATTTCCTGCCCTTCTTTCTTCCACCACCATGTCTCCTTGTCTTCCTTCCTCCTTCCCGATGACCACCCTAGCACCTTCCTTGCTGCCTCTCTTACTAGTACAGCAGTAGTATTCCAATCTTCTGGCAGACTTCCATGACCACTCAATGCTCATCTCATTTCTTCCCTAAACTCCTTCTGATGTTCAACCTCTTTTAGTTTCCACCACTTAATCTTCGGCTCCACTATTTCACACTTCCTCTTTTTCGCTTTCAAGCTTATTCTGCGCACGACCACTTGATGTTGTCTAGCTACACTCTCCCCTGCCATCACTTTACAGTCTCCAATCTCCTTCAGGTTACCCCTTCTGCAGAGTATGTAGTCCACCTGTGTAGATCTTCCTCCACTCTTAAACGTCACCCTGTGCTGCTCTTTCTTCTCGATGTATTGACTATTGCCAAATTCATCCTCTTTGAAAAATCAAAAACCATTTGCCCTTCCACATTTCTCTCTCTTACACCATATCTACCCATCACGTCCTCATCTCCTCTGTTTCCCTTGCCAACATGTCCATTGAAATCTCCTCCTATCAGCACGCGCTCCTCCCTCGGTATACTTTCTACCACTTCATCCATCTTTTCCCAGAAAGACTCTTTCTCTTCATTCTCACATCCAACCTGTGGGGCGTACGCACACACAACATTGATTACCACTCCTTGAATCTCCAACTTCATGCCTATCACTCTATCTGACACCCTCTTCACATCAATCACACTGTTGGCCAACTCTCCCCTCAAAACTATACCAACATCATTTCTCTTTCCATCGACTCCATAATAAAACAACTTGCATCCATCTCCAATGTTCTTGGCCTTGCTTTCTTTCCACCTCATCTCCTGCACACACAAAATGTCCAGCTTCTTTCTTTCCATCATACCTGCTAACTCTCTCGCTCTGCCAGTCAATGTTCCCACATTCAGTGTTCCTACCCTCAATTCTAAGCTCCTTCCCTTCCATCTTTCACGCTCTCTTCTAACATGCCTCCCCCCTCTCTTTCTCCTTCTCCGTTTTGGCACAACAGTAGCACACTTTCTACCGGCACCCTGTTGACCAACAGTACCAGAGGCGGTCGTTGTTAACCCGGGCCCCGACCGATCCGGTATGGTATTTCTCTTTTCATTCCGCATGTTAGATTTGGTAGAGTTTTACGCCGGATGCCCTTCCTGACACAACCCTCTCCAATTTATCTGGGCTTGGGACTGGCGCCAAGAGTACGCTTATGCACCCCCAGTGGCTGGATTACTATATACCCTATATGTTATTAATAATGTATTAACTATATCTACTATGAGATCTAATAATAATAATAATAATAATAATTATTATTATTATTATTATTATTATTATAAAGATTTCATGTGAAAAAGATTATTTGTGTACATAAGCTATTTTTCAGTGAGATTTGCCTATACTTGTTGATTACCATCCAAGAGCGACAGAATTCATGTCACATAAAGGAGCGCTACATCTCAGGGCAGCATGTAAATGTGCAAAGCCTGAGAAAGGAAATACAAAACATGGACCCTGAGAATCCCATGAAGAGGTACATCATAAAGGAGATCCCACCCTACCCAACTCCAGTTGAATTCTGGGTTTCAGATGTAGCTCATGTTACTAATGAGTCAGGATTTAATAAGATACTGGAGTTGGAGCAGTTCAGGCCTGGAGTCAGAGTTTTCAGGCCTCCTGAAAGTGAGTTCTCATGGTGGGACTTAAAAATCAACAAAGAGGAGATAAGAGCAGCAGAGAAACGTTACATGGAGGGTAAATCGGAGCTGAATGTGCATAAGCTGTTTCTGGAGGAGTTCACCACATCACCTTCGTTCCAACTCGAGGAATCCATATATGGTAAATATCGCTTCACATTCCCCCTCACTGATCTGATGCAACAGTGCAAGGAACAATACTGTGGAGGAGAAGAGCCAGTTCTCAGGGTGTACGAGACCGTCACCTACAAACAGAAGATTGTGTACGTCGTGCTGATTCACAGTCCTGAGGATAACGAGCGCTTTGGAGAATATCCACTTCTTGAAACCAGTGAGTGGGTTCATTATCTGGACGGGAAAATTATCTGGAAAGCACAAGCCATTTGTGAAACGCACTGGGATCGGTTTGATTCAGGAGAAGTGCAACATCTATCTACTTATGAGTTTTATGTCTGGGATCAGGTTAGTTGAGTCTTTCACTTGCCAAAAGATACTAAACCTTGTAAAGTCCTGAAAATCCCCAGAGAACGGCTTATTGAAGCCCTCGAGGCCTGTAAACTTGACTCAGAGATAGATAGTTGAAAAGAGAACTGAAAGTGGAGGAGAAATAAGAAGAGAGCGATGACGACGATGATGGATGATGATGATATAAAAATGGAGGTAGATGTGATTGTGAACAATTCAAAGTGGCAGTTAAACAGTGAAGTGGATGAAGTTCAAGCAAAAAATTTGTGAAAAACATTTATGAATTTTTCCCATTCTGATGTTTGAATAAAGTGAACATTAATTAGCTGAAGCTCTTGATTTGTATCTGCAGGATTTGATGCATTGTGCTGCTGTCAAGGGACTGGCTGATTCGAGAACTGCATACAACAGAACAACAGGTGTATGGGTGTTCCTAATAAAGTGGCCGGTGAGTGTATGTTGTACAATCATTCTTCCCAAGAAAAAGAAAAGTTCAAAGAAATCATTAAAAGCCCAATATTTCCATGACATTCATGCCCATGACGAGTGTATGTAAACTTCTGACCTGAAACGTGTGACATAAATGAGAGGTGGGGAGCTAAATAATTTTCTAGAGGAATCTGGACACTCATTAAGAACTGAAATGGAGATTATGTCTTTCAAAAAGAAAGGATGCACTTTTGTGATGCCTATTTACATTAAACAATGCAAAATAGGAAAAAAGATTTGCATTTGACTCACCTTTGTACGGCTGCCATGCCAGATAAAGAAAAAAGGAGCTACTATGTTATAATGTGAAAACCTTTGTGATAACAAGATATTTTATGACATAATTTACTGTTATAACAATGTAGTATTCATCATGTTTTTGTATAAATATGCAGATTGTTATAGAAAATCATACGCGCTGATTGGTCGAGAAATTCAGACTATTTCTCGATAATCACCTCGAGCGACTCGTCACCATAAGTGAGAAAGAATTATTACAAATAATGAAAGAAAATGCTGTTCCTAAAAGCACTAAAAATGCTACGAAGTTTGGTCTAAAACTATTCAAAAGTAAGGTGGAATTGTGATTTATTTTATTTATTTCATGGGGCAACCATGGCCTGAAGGTTAGAGAAGCAGCCTTGGGCCCAAAGGGTTGTCGGTTTGATTCCCAGGACCATCAGGAAAAATGTGAGGGGAGCTGAGTGAATGAACAGCACTTTCCCCTCCCTCTGTATCATGGCTGAAGTGCCCTTGAGAAAGGCACCGAACCCCCAACTGCTCCCTGGGCGCTGTAGCGTACATAGCTGCCCACTGCCCTGGGTGTGTGTGTGTGTGTGTTCTCTGCTTATATTGACTTTGAGCTCTAGAGGATGCACAGTTCATCCTGTAATTTTCAAAGTAGTTGATTTCTTCAAGCATTTGACAGCCATCAGATGTTGTAAATGGCGCTGCCAATCATTACTGTAAATAATGGTAACTCTCAAATAGGCAGCGGCATACACACTGTGTGGGCAGAGGATTCTGTCCATGAGTTGTTGAAATGTTGCTCCACAAAAGCCTCTGAATCGTCCTCTGTACCCATCTTGTACAGCTGAACATGCGATTTGGCCACAGCATCCATGGGTGATCTGGACCCTGGTCCAGCTGCTCCTGCCGGTCCTCTGCCTGGGCCTGGAGCAGAGCCAAGGAGTGCTGCTAATACTCTGCGCACAGCATGACAAGGGCCTGATGTTGAGCTTGGTGGCTGCTGACAGTGATCTGGAGGATCATGGCGACTGGTGCAGACTCACTCCATGATGGTGCTTTCTCCTCAATCCCAGGTTTTGGCACCAGTGTCACATTCTTGTAGCTTGGGGAACGAGGAAATGGAGACAGCTATGTTTAAAGAATGAAACTTTTCATATTTTAGATTCTTCACAGTAGCCATTGTTTACCTTGGCAGCTTTACACACTATTGGCATAACTGGTATATCCAGCATCATGAGGTAGTCACCTGGAATGCTTTTCAGTTAATAGATGTGTCTTCTCAAAATTTACTCAATGCAATTTCTTGCTGCAAGAATTGCATTTTTGCTTTCTAACACACACACGGAACTGGGTTGCTCAGCTCTCTCTCTCTCTCTCTCTCTCTCTCTCTCTCTCGATACTGGTTTCTCTCTTTGAAAGAACACAAATGACACACAAATTAATTGGCAGGAATCAAAAAGGTTAAACTCGCATGTTACCTGTTGGTTCCACCGGACTCCTCGCTGCCCACAGCAGACACTCGATCACAGCCCCGCTTCCACACTTGCCTTCTTAACGTGTTTGAGATAAAACAGTAAATTGTAAATAGTACAGTAAATACAGTTAGGTCCATATATATTTGGACACTGACACAAATTTTGTTTTTTTTACCTGTTTACTGAAACATATTCAAGTTATATTTATATAATGGACATGGACATAAAGTCCAGACTTTCAGCTTTCTTTTGAGGGTATCCACATTAAAATTGGATGAAGGGTTTAGGAGTTTCAGCTCCTTAACATGCGCCACCCTGTTTTTAATGGGACAAAAAGTAATTGGACAATTGACTCAAAGGCTATTTCATGGGCAGGTGTGGGCAATTCCTTCGTTATGTCATTCTCAATTAAGCAGATAAAAGGCCTGGAGTTGATTTGAGGTGTGGTGCTTGCATTTGGAAGATTTTGCTGTGAAGAAAACGTGCGGTTAAAGGAGCTCTCCATGCAGGTGAAACAAGCCATCCTTAAGCTGCGAAAACAGAAAAAACCCATCCGAGAAATTGCTACAATATTAGGAGTGGCAAAATCTACAGTTTGGTACATCCTGAGAAAGAAAGAAAGAAAGAAAGAAAGCACTGGTGAACTCATCAATGCAAAAAGACCTGGACACTCACAGAAGACAACAGTAGTGGATGATTGCAGAATAATTTCCATGGTGAAGAGAAACCCCTTCACAACAGCCAACCAAGTGAACAACACTCTCCAGGAGGTAGGCGTATCAATATCCAAATCTACCATAAAGAGAAGACTGCATGAAAGTAAATACAGAGGGTTCACTGCACGGTGCAAGCCACTCATAAGCCTCAAGAATAAAAAGGCTAGATTGGACTTTGCTAAAAAACATCTAAAAAGGCCAGCACAGTTCTGGAAGAACATTCTGTGGACAGATGAAACCAAGATCAACCTCTACCAGAATGATGGAAAGAAAAAAGTATGGCGAAGGCGTGGTACAGCTCATGATCCAAAGCATACCACATCATCTGTAAAACATGGCGGAGGCATTGTGATGGCTTGGGCATGCATGGCTGCCAGTGGCACTGGGTCAGTAGTGTTTACTGATTATGTGACACAGGACAGAAGCAGCTGGATGAATTCTGAGGTATTCAGAGACATACTGTGTGCTCAAATCCAGCCAAACTGATTGGTTGGCGTTTCATAATACAGATGGACAATGACCCAAAACATAAAGCCAAAGCAACCCAGGAGTTTATTAAAGCAAATAAGTGGAATATTCTTGAATGGCCAAGTCAGTCACCTGATCTCAACCCAATTGAGCATGCATTTCACTTGTTAAAGACTAAACTTCAGACAGAAAGGCCCACAAACAAACAGCCACTGAAAACCGGTGCAGTAAAGGCCTGGCAGAGCATTGAAAAGGAGGAAACACAGCATCTGGTGATGTCCATGAGTTCAAGACTTCAGGCAGTCATTGCCAACAAAGGGTTTTCAACCAAGTATTAGAAATGAACATTTTATTTACAATTATTTAATTTGTCCAATTACTTTTGAGCCCCTGAAATGAAGGGATTGTGTTTAAAAAATGCTTTAGTTCCTCACATTTTTATGCAATCATTTTGTTCAACCCACTGAATTAAAGCTGAAAGTCTGAACTTCAACTGCATCTGAATTGTTTTGTTCAAAATTCATTGTGGTAATGTACAGAACCAAAATTAGAAAAATGTTGCCTCTGTCCAAATATTTATGGACCTAACTGTAACTCTATTCTACAACTGTAGCAATCCATATTATATTAAGAACCGCTCAACTAAGTAAAGAGAAACGACATCCATCATTAATTCCAGACATGCAGTGACTTTTAATGAATAACAATAAAAAACAAAACATTGAATTAGATGGCATGCCCAAACTTTTGACAGTGTTCATTTCATGAGTTACTCACTCTCCTGCATTGTTCTTGTTTTTCCAGTTTTCTTTGTATAGTCAGTGTTTCTGATGTCACTGAGATTATTCTGCCCTTTTGTTTTTCCTTTTATTGTTACAACTACTACTGTTACGAGCTTTATTACTACTGCCCCTACTATTACCGCTCCTGCCCCTACTGTTACTCCTAATGCCCCTATTACTATGACTACTACGACTATTACTACGGCTGCTACTACACATCTTATAGGCATGCAGTGGTACAACTAATAGTCATAATAGTAATAAGATTATTATTATTATTATTATTATTATTATTATTATTATTAATAATCATCATCATCATCATCATCATCCTGATCATCATAAATTTGTTGTCTGTCTAAAAGTTTATGCTAAATCAAAAAGTCAGTCCAGATCCAGCTGAATATTGATTATTGTTGTTGTTGTTGTTTGTTTTGCACTGTAGCAGTTCGGTATGAGTGGGTGGAGCACAGAGGACGGCAGGACAGAGATCAGGTTTAAAATAAGGCTTTATTGCCACACTTTTCAGTCTAACAATATTTTAACCCAACAGACACACACACGCAACCGGCGTCTAGCTTGGGGATGAGCTCCTCTGCTCTCTGCTCTCCCTCTTTAAATAGGGCGCTGTCACTGGGAAGACACACACAAACACAGGTTAATTGGCGTCAGGTGTAGTGATTCTGCTACTTACCTTCCCTGACTCCGCCCTCCTGTCACAGACTGGCGCTTGACCACGCCCCCACTGCCACATACCCCCACCGCCCGACTTAGGCCGGGCGGCTGTCCGGCCTGCAGCTGACTCCCCCCCCCCCCCCCCCCCTTGACGGGAGAGGAAGTCCGCCATGACCATCTGCGCCCCCGGCCTGTGGACCACCTTGAAATTAAAGGGTTGGAGTGCCAGATACCAACGGGTGATCCGCGTGTTGGCATCCTTCATGTGGTGGAGCCACTGGAGCGGCGCGTGGTCCAAACAGAGGGTGAAAGGGTGCCCCAGCAGGTAGTACCGGAGGGCGAGGACCGCCCACTTGATGGCCAGACACTCTTTCTTTATGGTGCTGTAGCGCCCCTCACGCACTGACAGCTTCCTGCTGATGTACAGGACGGGGCGGTCCTCCCCCTCCACCTCATGGGACAAAACCGCCCCCAGGCCTCTGTCCGACACATCGGTCTGCTACATAAAGGGGAGAGAAAAGTCAGGGGAGTGTAAAAGTGGCCCCCCACACAGTGCAGCCTTTACCTCAGAAAAAGCCCGCTGGCATTGCTCAGTCCACTGGACCGCATCTGGTGCCCCCTTTTTAGTGAGATCAGTCAGCGGGCTGGTGACGTCCGAATAATTAGGTATAAACCTACGATAATAGCCAGCCAGCCCCAGGAACTGTCTCACCCCCTTTTTGGTCTTGGGCCTGGGGCAGGCCGCAATTGCTGCGGTCTTATTGATTTGGGGACGCACCTGCCCATTGCCCAAGTGGAAGCCCAGATACAGTACTTCCACCCGCCCAATCGCACACTTTTTTGGGTTGGCTGTGAGCCCCGCTCACCTCAGCGACCCCAGGACGGCCCTCAGGTGTTTTAGGTGCCACAGCCAGTCATTACTATAAATAATAACGTTGTCCAGTGGCGTGATGTTCGAGGTGCCTCAGCCCCCTCTTTGAACCTCCGGCCCCAGCTCCACCTTCTCCGAAACCACCGACACCAACACCACGGGGACCTCCTCATTCCAGAGTTTAAGCAGATTGAGGTGGTAAATCTGTAGCGCCCCACCCCTGTCTGTTCGCCTCACCTCATAGTCAACGTCCCCGACTCGCCATGTGACCTCAAAGGGTCCTTGCCACTTGGCGATCAATTTGGAGCTCGATGTGGGCATCAGTATGAGTACCTTATCTCCCGGTGTGAACTCCCTAAGGCGCGTACCCTTGTTGTACAGGCGGGCTTGCCGTTCTTGGGCCTGCCGCAAATTCTCCTGGGTTAGATGGGTGAGCGTGTGGAGTTTTGCGTGCAGGTCTATAACGTATTGAATTTCGTTCTTACTTTGTGAAGGTCCCTCCTCCCAATTTTCCCGCAGCACATCTAGAATGCTGCGTGGCTTACGCCCATATAATAATTCGAATGGGGAGAACCCCGTGGAGGCTTGGGGGACCTCTCGCACTGAGAACAACAAGGGCTCGAGCCACTTACCCCAATTACGTGCGTCCTCACTTACGAATTTTTTAATGATATTCTTGAGGGTGCGATTGAACCGTTCCACTAAACCTTCCGTTTGTGGGTGATATACGCTGGTGCGGATCGGCTTAATCCCCAATAACCCATACAGTTCGCGCAGTGTCCGTGACATAAATGTGGTGCCTTGATCAGTCAGAATCTCTTTCGGGATTCCAACTCGGGAGATAACGCGAAAGAGCGCCTCAGCAATACTGCGTGCTGAGATATTGAGCAGAGGCACTGCTTCCGGGTATCGCGTTGCATAGTCCACCAGAACTAATATAAAGCGGTACCCTCGTGCTGACCGATCTAATGGCCCGATGAGATCCATCCCAATCCTTTCGAACGGGGTCTCGATTAATGGTAGAGGGCGAAAAGGCGCTTTTGGAATGGCCACTGGATTTACTAACTGGCATTTGCGGCACGCCGTACACCACCTACGAACATCGCCGCGAATCCCCGGCCAATAGAATCGGGCCATTATTCGGGCTAGTGTTTTATCCTGCCCTAAGTGTCCAGCCATGGGATTAAAGTGAGCCGCATGGAATACCAATTCCCGGCGGCTCTTTGGAATTAAAAGTTGCGTGACTCGCTCTTTAGTTTGAGTGTCCTGCATCACTCGGTATAACCTATCCTTCATAATCGCGAAGTAGGGGAAGGACAGGGTGGCGTTCGGCTGGAGCGTTTGACCATCGATTACTCTCACTTGGTCAAACGCATGTCGTAGAGTCTCGTCTCGCGACTGCTCTAATGGGAAATCTGCGAGGGATTCCCCAATAGAGAGAGGAGGGGCCGGCAGCTCCTCACTCTGACGCGGAGATGATGTAGACGGCTCTGTGACAGCTGCTCCCGCCAAAGCGACACCGGGACCTCCCCCTGTTAAATGGCAGGACCCACTCTTTACTAAGCGTGTCATTAAATCCCGAAATCCCGGCCAATCAGTCCCCAAAATTAAAGAGTGGGTAAGGCGAGGATTAACCGCTGCCATCACTATAAATTTTTCCCCTCAGAAAAAAATGTGGACCGACACCAAAGGGTAGCTGTGAACGTCCCCATGCACACACAACACCTTCACGCCCTGTGCTCCCCCCAATGCCTCGTTTTGCACCAGGCTTTGGTGAATTGAGGTCTGATTACAACCCGAATCCACCAACGCCTGATATGTATCCCTTTGAATACTCACCGGTATGTGATATGCTCCGGCCCAATCGAGGGCGGCTTCTGGCGCATCGGGGATCCGAACCACCGCGCCCACTTCCATTGCCGTGCACTGCTGTTGGAGGTGGCCCGGTTCCCCGCAGCGCCAGCAAACCGGCCCGGGCTTCCTCTCTGCATCGGTGTTCGGGGGCTCACTCACCTGAGGGGGGGGAGAGACAGACACAGAAGGGAGAAACAGGAGGGCACCGCGGGTGCAGCGGGCCGGCTGGGGTGGTGCCAGCCCCCGCCTCCGTGGTGGGGGAATGGGGCGAGGACGGGACACAGGAGGAGAGAGAGAGAGAGAGAGAGAAGAGGAGAGAAGAGAAGAGGCTGTCTGCTGTCCTGCCACCGGAACAGCCGCCAAATGGTCCTCCGCCAGCTCGATGGCCTGATCCAGCAACGCCGGGCGGTGGCACTGGACCCACTCCGCGGTTCCTGTCGGCAAGCGCACGATGAACTGCTCCAGCACCACCTGATCGACGATCTCCTCAGTGTCACGGTTGTTGGCCCTCAGCCACCGCCAGCAGGCATCCCGGAGCTGCTGGCCAAACGCGAACGGCTGGCCGACTTCCTCCAAGCACAAAGCGCGGAAGCGCTGGCGCTGTTGCTCTGGGGTGCACCCCACGCACTGGAGGACGGCCCGGCGGAGGTCCGTGTAGGCCAGCTGGCGGTCGGCGGGGAGCTGTAGCGCGGCCAGCTGTGCCTCTCCCATTAGCAGGGGGAGGAGGCGCACTGCTCCATCAGCCAACCCGAGGCCTCTTTGACTTGCTCGAAGAGCGTGATAAAAGCCTCGGGGTCGTCCTGTGGACTCATCTTGGTTACGGTGAGGGGGGACGGGCCCGCGGTGGGAGCGCTGGTGGACCCCGCCGACATGAGGAGGTGCCGGAACGCCTCTCAATCTTCTTGCTGGGCCAGCACCAGGGCCTCGAAGCGCCATTTTTGTTCCTTTCGGAGGGTGACTAGCGCCTGGTGCTGGCTTTGCTAGGCTGTGGCGAGGGTGTGGACCAGGTCGGAGAACGGGGAGGACTCCATGGGGCTGATCGGCTGCTGTGCTCCACTACGTCCCGGGTTTCGGCACCACTGTAGCAGTTCGGTATGAGTGGGTGGAGCACAGAGGACGGCAGGACAGAGATCAGGTTTAAAATAAGGCTTTATTGCCACACTTTTCAGTCTAACAATATTTTAACCCAACAGACACACACGCAACCGGCGTCTAGCTTGGGGATGAGCTCCTTTGCTATCTGCTCTCCCTCTTTAAATAGGGCGTGGTCACTGGGAAGACACACACACACAAACACAGGTTAATTGGCGTCAGGTGTAGTGATTCTGCCACTTACCTTCCCTGACTCCGCCCTCCTGTCACAGACCGGCGCTTGACCACGCCCCCGCTGCCACATGCACATTCTGAGAATTTCTTTGTGTTGTGCAGGGCAGGTTTGTCTCCATGGGTGTGTACTTGACCTGACACTCATATGGTGTTCCTGATGACCTCATTTATTAATTTCCCACCATCATCAAGGTGATATTTTTGGTCATTTTTCCACCTACAAAATAAAATCGAAGAGTCAACACAGCAGCTACGTGTTGCTTCGTGGACTTAGACAATGTGGACTTAAATGTCTCGAGAATTTAGCTCATCCTGTAATTTTCAGTGTCATGGATTTCTTAAAGCATTTTTAATGCATCATGGAAAAAAGGACAAAGATTGTCACTATATATGGGTGTGTCTTTTTACATTTGATTGTACTGAGAAAGGTCTATGACTGAAAACATTGTGCTTTACACTTGGTCACTTCTAATACCGTTCTCCTTTTTTCTGTGATGCATTAATAATGCTTTACAAAAAATTCACTACTTTTGAATATTCAACTTTTATTTGTTGTGTGAGTTCTCTGTATATTGTTGGATTGCTTAAACACACACCACATTTGAGTTTGGAGTTGTGAAAATTGATGTCATAAAATTCCACTATTATATACCACCTTATATTCTATCCACATTCACTGGATATGAGCAATTGCGTGCTCTATTTGGCTACTCTACTATTAGGATATCAGCTCATACACCGTGAGGAGAGAAAAACAAAATGGTGGAGCGTGTTGCTGAACCAACCCAGGACAAAATAAAAACTTGAAAACAAAACCCCCAAAAATACAAAAAAAGCAACAAAATATGGAATAAAGGTATTTCATGGTAAGAACGTATCTTTTGTTTTGGTTTCAAGAATTATTATCATAGCGTTTTTCACAAATTGCTCCTGTCTCTTCACCAATTTGTTTACATTCTCAGCAAAAATAATTTTGTTGGACATTTTGTATAAAGTTCTTATTGAATTTGCAAAAAGTAAAAATAAAAATGCTCTGTTTCTCAAAATCCAGCAAATATGGATAGAATAAAACAATTATTCCACTCAATCTCATTGTACATGGCTTCTAGCCAACTCGGTGCTACACACCTCATTAACTATTAGCTCATGTAGGACTTGATTTCATAGAATAACTGTTAAATATCTGAGCTACTTTACACCAGGAATATTAAAGAGGGATCGATACTTGGTTAAGATTCTCCTTGCAGCTGCTAAATAAGTCTTTAAATATTATCCAAGAAAGGAAGAAATTAGCATTAGCACTAAGATTGAAAGAAAACTTGTTCTTAAACAAATGGGAGAAATGGAAAATATAGTCAGAGAAACTATAAGGACATTGGCTCTCTCTTTTTGTGCATACACTATTTCCTTTCTCTTAATGTGTCAGACCACAAGATCCACCTCAACACAGCCCTTAAGTTTCTATTTCCACAGAATGTCTGGGAGATGCGGGAGGGGATGGAGCACACGATATGAAGGCAGCGCTGGTAGGATCACAGCCATCAGTTACTTCACTTGGCTGTCTGATCCACACTCTGAAAAATGGCAAATGTGAATGTACAGCAACCTGAAATAGAGGCATGACACTAAAAACCAATATAACTTATTTATCTGGTATTAAATGTAGAAACTAGTTTCTATATACTCTATATACTATAAAAGTATACTTTATATACTATAATAGTAACCATGCTATATACCATATATATGATTAATAATGTATTAACTATTAACTAATGTATTAAATACGATTAGATAATAATAATAATAATAATAATAATAAAGATATCATATGAAAAAGATTATTTGTGTTCATAAGCTATTTTTCAGTGAGATTTGCATATATTTGTAGATTAACATCCAAGAGCGTCGGAATTCACGTCTCATAGATGAGCGCTACATCTCAGGGCAGCATGTAAGTGTATGAAGACCGAGAGAGCTAATACAAATGACGGACCCTAAGAATCCCATGAAGACGTTCATCATAAAGGAGATCCCACCCTACCCAACTCCAGTTGAATTCTGGGTTTCAGATGTAGCTCATGTTACTAATGAGTCAGGATTTAAGGGGATACGGAAGTCGGAGCAGTTCAGGCCTCCTGAAAGTGAGTTCTCATGGTGGGACCTAAAAATTACCAAAGAGGAGATAAGAGCAGCAGAGAAACGCTACATGCAGGGTAAATCAGAGCTGAATGAGCAGAAGCCGTTTCTGGAGCTCTTCACCACATCACCTCTATTCAAACTTGAGGAATCCAGATACGGTAAACGTCGCTTCACATTCCCCCTCACTGATCTGATGCAATGGTACAAGGAACAGAACTGTGGAGGAGAAGAGCCGGTTCTCAGGGTGTATGAGACCATCACCTACAAACAGGAGATTGTGTACGTCTTGCTGATTCACAGTCCTGAGGATAACGAGCGTGTGGCAGTGGGGGCGTGGTCAAGCGTCGGTCTGTGACCGGAGGGCAGAGTCAGGGAAGGTAAGTGGCAGAATCACTACACCTGATGTGAATTAACATGTGTTTGTGTGTCTTACCAGCAGCCGCGCCCTATCTAAGGAAGAGAGCGAGAGCAGAGCGGGCTCGTTCCCCAACCTGACCACAACAGATGCAGGGTTTCCCATACATAGACCATTGTGTGGCACAGCGCCACACAATGGATTCCTAGCGCCACACAATCAGACTCGCGATTTTGAAAAAAAAAAATTCCGTTGCGTATCGTTCCGTTCATTCATCGTGCTCTTTCTTCTCGTTCACGTGCGCGCACCCAGAGAGAGAGAGAGAGAGAGAGATGGAGAGGCGTGTACACAGGCCTGCCGTTGCGCATATGACAGGTGTCACGGTCTGATCGTGCGCTGGTATAAATTTACCATGCGCATGCACAGACCGATTTTTTTTCCCCCGGTTAACTTCCGGGAAGTCTAAATTTACCATTTGTTGCTGCGATTTTGTAACGAGCATTTCAACACATTCCGTACCATTCGGATCACTACCTTGCTTGTGGTGGTACGGCTTGCGTGCTCCTGTGACCCCTAGAGCTATATCGGCTGGAGTTCTTGAACTCCTGGTAGGACCACCCATGCCGAGAAGGTCGAAGGATAGGAGCCAGACAAAAAGTGATTCGCTGGTCCTCCAGGTTGGGGGTTGGTCAGTGGGCTAGTATCCCGCTACTGTAAAACCACTTTATTACCGAAACCAGAAGCAGAGAGAATTCATTCAATCTCGGATGTTCAGTGGCTACTTGTCCGGACAAAGGAGAGCCTATGACGCAGGAGGGACAAAGCCGACAGGACGCCCTCAGGCTGAACAGTCAACTAGTACACCCGAGGAAAAACACTAAGATCGGTAACTTGAATGTGCGGACGCTATATCAAAGTGGAAACATTGCGCAGGTAGCAAGAGAGATGGCTAGGAGGAACATAGATGTGATGGGCCTAAGTGAAACCCATTGGACTGGCCAAGGAAAAATGCAACTTCAAAGCGGCGAGACCATTATTTACGCTGGAAGAGATGACGACACTCATAGGAGAGGAGTAGGGATACTGATGTCCAAGGCAGCAGCAAGAGCCCTGATGGATTGGAATCCAATCAGCGAACGGATCATCAAAGCAAGATTTTATTCAGCGTACATCAAGATGACGATGGTACACGTATATGCACCAACAGAAGATGCGGACGAAGAAGAGAAAGACGAGTTCTACACAAGACTGCAAGACGTGTTAGATGGATGTAAAACCCATGACATGCTGGTAATAACTGGTGATATGAACGCTAAAGTTGGTGAAAACAACGAGCATTATGAGAGGGTGATGGGAAGGCACGGTTTAGGGCAACGGAATGATAATGGAGAAAGGTTATGTGCACTAAGCGATATGAAGGGCCTTGTGATAACTGGCACATTATTCCCCCACAAAGAGATTCATAAAGCCACCTGGTTATCCCTGAATGGAAAAACGAAAAACCAGATAGACCACATCCTTATCAACAGAAGATTCAGGAATTCAGTGAAAGATACCAGAGTATTTAGATCAGCAGACATTGGAAGTGACCATTATCTAGTGTGTATGAAAGTCAAGCTCAGTCTTAGAAACCAGCCGAAAGACAAATGCAACACAAGAAGGAAGTATGATATGGAGAAACTAAGAGAAAAAAGCATTGGAAAAGCATTCAGCATCACCTTGAAGAACAGATATCAAGTACTGGAGGAAGAGGAGCTAGAACACCCAAGCGAAGATGGCATAGAAGGGGAATTCCAAATGATGGAAAAGGCATACACAGAGACAGCCGAAATAGTACTGGGAAAACCACACAGGAAGAAGAAACCATGGATCAGCGAAAAATCCTGGAAACTCATTAGCGAGAGAGAAGATACCCACAAAAAGATCTTGGGGACCCACTCTGAGAGAATAAAGAAGAAACTTAGAAAGAAATATGCTGACCAAAAGAGGGAAGTAAAGTCAAGCTTAAGATCTGATCAGAGGAAATGGATAGATGATATTGCAAAGGATGCAGAAGCAGCAACCAGTAGTCACCAAATGAGAACATTATATGGACTAACAAAGACTTTGTGTAACGAAAAAGTGAGGAAAACCTTTGCCATCCTCGATAAAAATGGAAACACCCTAAGTGGCAAGGAAGAGATCTTAGCTAGATGGACTGAGCATTTTGAGGAAGTACTCGATCGAGGGGAACCGCCCAACCCAATAACAGTAGAAGAAGAGAACGGATTCGATTTCTCTGATGTCATCAGTGAAATAGGAATAGAAGAACCAACAAAGGAAGAAGTACAGTCAGTGATAGGAGCTTTAAAAAATGGAAAGACACCAGGCATTGACTCAATAACGGCTGAGATGCTGAAAGCAGGCGGAGAATTTTCAATCAACAAAGTCCATCAGTTGCTCCAGAATGTATGGAGACAGGAAGACCTCCCATCAAAGTGGAAGCAGGGGATCATCATCAAATTACCGAAGAAAGGAAACCTCAAAGAATGCAAGAACTCTAGAGGGATAACCTTACTGTCCGTAGTGGGGAAAATACTTGGTAGGATAATTATTGATCGTGTGCAGAATGGTGTGGACAAAAGGTTGAGAGATGAACAAGCAGGATATAGGAGGGGAAGAGGAACGACAGAGCAATGTTAGGACTGGGACTGTTTTGGCCTCTAGAGGCCACTGTTATTTCCTTTTCTGGTCATGTTTGTTTTGGGCCTCTAGAGGTCACCACTGTGTTCTGTGTTTTGTTTTTGTCTTATTGCCTGTTTCCTGCCCCGCCCTGTCCTTAATTAGTTTGTGTATAAATACCCCTCTGTTTGTTCCCTTGTCACGGAGTCTTTTTCCTATGTTATGCTGTTAGTGCTAGTTCCCTCTGTCCCATGTACCTTGCCTGTGTCTTTGTATTCTTGGTTTTTGCTTCTTTCTTTTGGACTTTGTGGATTTTGTTTTTGACCTTTTTGATCTTCTGAGCGTTTGAGTTTTTGCCTTTTTTCTTATTTGGATTTTGGACTTTGTTCCTTTGGATATTTTTATTTTTGGTTTATCTTCTGAGCTTTGGATTATTCTTTTTGTTTTTTTCCCTTAGATTGTACATAGTGTAAATAAACTGTTTTTGATACTTTTCTACTTCCGCCTCACGCCTCTGCACTTGAGTCATCCCCCTGGTGGCCTAGTGGGGGTTTGCTGGATTATCACACCAGCGAACCAGGTTCGAATCCCAGCAAAACCCTAACAGAAAGACTCTGTCATGACCGACTCAGCAGAGGCTTCTTCATCTGTCTACCCGGCCAACCTTCAGGGAATGATGGCTGCATTAACACGCCTCGGATCCACTATGGACACTCATGGACGGACTCTCGCAAGCCAACATGAGACCCTTGCTCGCCACGAGGTACTGCTTCAGCAGATTGGGAGAACCCTGGCACAGCTGACCTCTCTGCCCCCATCTCCTCCGCCTGATTCTGCTCCTGCTCCAGTGCCTCCTGCCATGCTGCCTTCTTCACCTCACGAACCCAGCCTTCCTGCACCACAGAGGTATGACGGCAAGCACAGTGAGTGTCGAGAGTTCCTTACCCAGTGTCAACTCACCTTTGAGCTTCAGCCTACCACCTACACTACGGATCGCCACAAGATTGCCTTTATGATAACCTTGTTAGCTGGTAAGGCGCGAGCCTGGGCTACTGCTATCTGGCAGAGACAGGGACCTGAGTGCTCTGATTTCCAGCTGTTTATTGAGGAGATGCTGCATGTCTTCGATCAAGCAGACATCAGTAAAGACGCAGCCAGAAAGCTCATGTCCATCCGGCAAGGGGGAAGCGTCGCAGACTACGCCATTTCGTTCCGGACGCTCGCAGCAGTAAGTGGATGGAACGAGACTGCCCTGGTGTCAGCCTTCCACCATGGTCTGTCTGACCCCATCAAAGATGGTCTGGCTTCTATCGGATGCCCAAGTGACCTCGAAACACTGATCTCACATTCTACTTGTCTGGACAACAGGATGAGAGAACGCCGCCAAGTCCTGAGCCTCCCTGGCCTCCCTGCCTCTACCTGGAGCCTGTCTACCTCCTCCAGTGACTGTCCAGAACCCATGCAAGTGGGCCGTACTCACCTCTCCGCATCTGAGAGGGAGCGCAGAAGGAGGGACAAGTGCTGCATCTACTGTGGCAAGCCTGGTCACTTCTGAGCATCATGTCCCGAACTCTCGGGAAAAGGACCGCCCCATCCAGCCGAGGGAGGGTTGTGATGGGGCCTACCCTCTCTCCCGGACTCCCTGGCCAAGGAATCTACATCCCGGTCTCCATCTCCTGGGGTGAGTCCGTCCACTCTTGTCAAGCTTTGTTAGACTCAGGGGCGGCTGGAAACTTTATGGATATTCACTTCGCCCAAAGTATCAATGTCCCGACTGCACCTCTTGAAGTCCCACTGTCTGTGTCTGCCCTGGATGGCCAAGCCTTAGGTGATGGAAGAGTCACCCAAGTAACTTCTCCAGTCTTCCTCCAGTCTCAAGGTCACAAGGAAGAAATATCCCTGTACCTGATTCCTTCACCTGAGTTCCCAGTTATTCTAGGTCTCCCTTGGCTTACCCACCACAACCCTCGTATAGACTGGGTCACTAGCCAGGTTGTGGAGTGGGGTCCTGCTTACTATGCCTCTTGTCTGCTCTCTAGCTCTTCTGTGTCTCCTGCCGAGCCTCCTGATCTCACCAAGTTATCTCAAGTTCCCACAGAGTACTGGGATCTTAAGGAAGTTTTCAGCAAGAGCAGGGCCGCCGTTCTTCCTCCGCACCTTGCCTACGACTGTGCCATCGACTTGCTCCCTGGGACTACCACTCCTCGTGGCAGACTGTTTTCCCTCTCTCAGCCAGAATGCAAGGCCATGGAGGAATACCTCAAAGACGCCCTGGTCTCTGGGTTCATTCGACCCTCCACCTCACCCGCTGGTGCCGGCTTCTTCTTTGTCGGCAAGAAGGATGGGGGGCTCCGACCATGTATTGACTACAGGGGCCTGAACAAGATCACTGTGCGCAACCGATATCCCCTTCCGCTGATGTCCACAGCATTCGACCTGCTCCAAGGCGCCACCGTCTTCACCAAGTTGGACCTACGGAACGCATACCACCTCATCCGTATCCGACAGGGAGACGAGTGGAAGACTGCCTTCAACACCCCGTCTGGGCACTATGAATACCAGGTGATGCCCTTCGGACTCACCAACGCACCAGCTGTTTTTCAGGCCCTAATCAACGATGTCTTGAGGGACATGATTAACCTGTACATTTTTGTCTACCTTGACGACATCCTTATCTTTTCCAAGACCATGCAGGAGCACCGCCACCATGTCCGCCAGGTTCTCCAGAGGCTGCTACAGAACAATCTGTTTGCCAAGGCCCAGAAATGCGAATTTCATGTTCCCGAGGTCTCCTTTCTGGGTTTTATTGTACGGACAGGCCAACTCCAAATGGACCCAGCCAAGACCCTGGCCGTCCGGGACTGGCCCACTCCCAAGTCCGTCAAAGAGGTTCAGCGGTTCTTAGGATTTGCTAACTTCTACCGCAAATTTATCAGGAACTTTAGTTCTGTCACAGCACCCATGTCGGACCTCACCAAAGGGACAGGTGGATCTTATGTCTGGTCTCCTCAGGCGGAAAAGGCATTCAAAGACCTCAAGGACCGCTTCTGCACGGCACCCATTCTGGTCCTCCCGGACACCTCCCAACCATTCATTGTGGAGGTGGACGCCTCAGACAGTGGTGTCGGCGTGGTGCTCTCTCAATGTTCAGAAGGAAAGCTGCACCCCTGTGCTTACTTCTCCCACCGCCTGAGTCCTGTGGAGTCCCGGTACGATGTGGGGGATCGAGAACTGCTAGCGGTCAAACTGGCCCTTGAGGAGTGGAGGCACTGGCTGGAGGGAGCGCAACATCCATTCCTGGTTTGGACGGACCACAAGAACCTGGAGTACCTCCAGCAAGCCAAAAGACTGAACCCACGACAGGCTAGGTGGGCCCTGTTTTTCAGTCGGTTTGACTTCACCCTATCGTACCGCCCCGGCTCCAAGAACACCAAACCTGACGCACTGTCCAGGCTGTTCTCTGACACTAACAGGGAGAGTGAAGTCGGGCCTATCATCCCTATATCCCGGATTGTGGCTCCTGTCCGCTGGGGTATTGAGGAGACCGTTCGACAAGCTCAACGCCGGGACCCTGATCCTGGGATGGGGCCACCGGGCCTCCTGTATGTCCCTCGCCAAGTCCGGGCCAAGGTTCTCCAGTGGGGTTACTCTTCCCCTCTCACCGCCCACCCGGGAGCTCAGAGGACCCTGGACTTCCTGAAAAGACACTTCTGGTGGCCTAACATGGAGAAGGAAGTGAGGTCATTTGTCCTGTCCTGTGAGGTCTGCACCAGAACCAAGAACCCGCGACAGCGTCCCCAGGGTCTCCTGCATCCTCTGCCTATTCCCCAGCGTCCCTGGTCCCACGTGGCGGTTAACTTCATCACGGGTCTCCCTGAGTCTCAAGGTAACACTGTCATATTGGTCATAGTGGACAGATTCTCCAAGGCCTGCTGTTTTATTCCACTGTGCAAACTCCCCTCTGCCTTTGACACTGCTAAATTGTTGTTCACTCATGTCTTCCGAGTTTTTGGTCTCCCTCAGGACATCGTCTCTGACCGGGGGCCCCAGTTCTCCTCCCGAGTATGGCACAGCTTCTGCAAGAGCATCGGGGCCACTGCCAGCCTCTCCTCTGGGTTCCACCCCCAGTCCAACGGCCAGACGGAGAGGCTCAACCAGGACCTGGAAACCACCCTGTGAGGCCTGGCTATGGATAACCCGACATCGTGGAGCACCTGGCTGCCATGGGCAGAGTACGCCCACAACACCCTGCAGTCATCGGCCACCAAGCTGTCGCCGTTCCAGTGCCAATTTGGGTTCCAGCCACCTCTGTTCCCGGACCAGGAGGAGGACTCTGGGGTGCCCTTGGTCAACCATTACGTGAGACGGTGTCGAAAGACCTGGAGCAAGGTCAGGAGGACACTCATCCAGACCTCCAGTACCAACCAGACTCAGGCCAACCGCCATAGGAGACCTGCCCACACTTTCCGCCCTGGGCAGCGGGTTTGGCTGTCCACCAAGGACCTTCCGCTGTGGGTGGAGAACCGCAAGCTTGCTCCTCACTACATTGGCCCCTTCAAGGTTGTACGCAGAGTTAACCCTGTTGCCTACCAGCTCCAGTTACCACGTACGCTAAGGATCAACCCCACATTCCATGTTTCCCTGTTGCGGCCCGTACTGACGTCCACGTATGCCCCTGCCCCTAGGACCCCCCCCGCCCCCCTGCATCTTCCAGGGTCAGACTGTGTTCACCGTGTGCCGCCTGCTGGACTCCCTCCGGGTTCGCGGGGGCCTCCAATATCTTGTGGACTGGGAGGGCTATGGCCCTGAGGAGCACTGCTGGGTCCCAGCTCGGGACATACTCGATAAAGAACTTTGTTGGGACTTCCATTTGGCCCATCCTCATCGTCCTGGGAATGTCAGGAGACACTCCTAAAAGGGGGGGGTCCTGTTAGGACTGGGACTGTTTTGGCCTCTAGAGGCCACTGTTATTTCCTTTTCTGGTCATGTTTGTTTTGGGCCTCTAGAGGTCACCACTGTGTTCTGTGTTTTGTTTTTGTCTTATTGCCTGTTTCCTGCCCCACCCTGTCCTTAATTAGTTTGTGTATAAATACCCCTCTGTTTGTTCCCTTGTCACGGAGTCTTTTTCCTATGTTATGCTGTTAGTCCTAGTTCCCTCTGTCCCATGTACCTTGCCTGTGTCTTTGTATTCTTGGTTTTTGCTTCTTTCTTTTGGACTTTGTGGATTTTGTTTTTGACCTTTTTGATCTTCTGAGCGTTTGAGTTTTTGCCTTTTTTCTTATTTGGATTTTGGACTTTGTTCCTTTGGATATTTTTATTTTTGGTTTATCTTCTGAGCTTTGGATTATTCTTTTTGTTTTTTCCCTTAGATTGTACATAGTGTAAATAAACTGTTTTTGATACTTTTCTACTTCTGCCTCACGCCTCTGCACTTGAGTCATCCCCCTGGTGGCCTAGTGGGGGTTTGCTGGATTATCACACCAGTGAACCAGGTTCGAATCCCAGCAAAACCCTAACAAGCAAGTATTTGTACTAAGAAACATCCTTGAGCAAGTAAATGAATGGCAAGTGACGATATATATAGGATTTGTAGATTTCGAGAAAGCGTTCGACTTGATCCATCGGAATAGTTTGTGGTTAATATTGAGAAGATATGGTATCCCAGAGAAGATAATTAAGATGGTAAGGCTATTTTACAAAGGCTTTAAATGTGCTGTAGAAGATCAAGGAGAAAGAGGAGAGTGGTTTGATGTCAAAACAGGTGTTAAGCAAGGATGTAACATGTCGGGTTTCCTATTTCTAATTGTGCTGGACTGGGTAATGAGAAGAACAGTTGGATGTGGTGAAAATGGTATACGGTGGAAGTTCACGTCGAAATTAGACGATCTCGATTTTGCAGATGACTTAGCACTGCTGTCCTCTACTCGACAACAAATGCAGGACAAATTGAACAGGTTAGATCAAGAAGCCAGATGCGTCGGACTCAAGATCAATGCAGAAAAGACCAAAATGATGAGAATTAACCCTCATAACCAAGAAAAGATAGCTGTTGCAGGGCATGATATTGAGAATGTGGAACAGTTCAACTACCTAGGAGTAATAGTATGCAAGGAAGGAGGAGGAATGAAAGATCTAAAGAATAGAGTATCGAAGGTGAGAGGCTCATTTGTAAGATTAAAAAAGATCTGGAAGTCAAGCCACATATCAAGAAGAACAAAGCTTAAACTTTTCAAGACCAGTCCTTCTATATGGATGCGAGACATGGAAAATGAATAAAGGGGATAACAAGATCATAGACACGTTCCAGAACAAATGTCTCCGGCAAATACTAAGGATCCGTTGGGAAGATCACGTGAGCACAGATGAGCTACTACAAAGAACAACCATGAAGCCTATGAGCATAGAGGTGAAATGGCGCAAATGGAAGATGATTGGCCACTTTCTAAGACAAGATTGCGGAAATAACAACAACACAGCACTAACATGGGCACCAGAAGGGAGATGAAAATGAGGGCAACCTAAAACAACATGGAGGCGCACCATAGAGAAGGAGATGAAAAGAGCAGGATGGAGGTCATGGGATCATGTTCGTAGGAGCGCTGGCAACAAGAAAGAGTGGAGGAATTCTGTGGAGGCCTTATGTGCCACAGGGCATGCAGGAGATAGGTAACAGGTAACATTTCAACACATTTGTGGACTAATAGAACGCGAATTGTGATTACAGTTGTGAGATTTGATTATCAGTAGACAAGCTGTTGAATATGGATGAGGAAACAATCGTTTCCCAGTCACAAAATGAAGATCAGCAAAACACACAGTCCAAAGAGGCACGAGACCAGCGATTCGCCATTTTCAAAAGAAAGATGACCCAATTCTGACTAGGTCCAATGACAGGAGTCTAATTATACCAGGTTGGTAAATTTGACAGAATAACTATATTATATTCATGATGAGTCCCACTCAAACAAATCAATATTCATCAAGATAAAGTGAAAATAATTTATTTGTGGATTAGGTATGAATGTAAATCCCATATCATACTGGGCTGGTAAATTCTGACTAGGCTCAATGACAGCAGTCTAATTATACCAGGTTGGTAAATTTGAGAGAATAACTAAATTATTATAATCATGAGGAGTCTTACTTAAACCAATATTCATCGAGATAAAGTGTAAATAATTCAAGCATGAACATGAACATAAATCTCATATTAGGCTGGTAAATTCAGACTAGGCCCAATTATACCAAGTTGGTAAATTTATACTGTGGTAAGGTTAGACCGTGGCTGCTACAGTTTAAATTTACCTGGTAAATTCAGACTGGTGGTAAATTTAGACCATGACACCGGACTGCAAGTAGGCCTGTTGGCTAATTAAAAATAACGCAGCCTTCCCGATTCACCTTCCGACCCCTTATTTTAAAAGGTAGCCTACATCGTGCTCGTGATGAGCTTTATCATAGCCTTCTTGGCTTACAGGAAACGGACATCCCTGAGTCAGGCTATAAACCAATTTTGATGCATACAGTAGCAGCTTGACGCGAGGAACTGGCCTTATTGCATTATCCCGTTTATCCCGCTTCAGCATTCATGCAAGTTCTTAATAATGGCTTGACATTCACAATAAATAAGGATTTCCCACTAGCCTAAATAAAATGTTGTTATACTCGCGGGGATGCCTAGTTGATGCTATCTGAAGCATAAAATCTGAATATTTTAAGAAACAATGCGGTAGTTGAGATAGGCTACTGTAGGATGCCCATAGGCTAATAATAACTTTGTATTTATTTGACTATTATAATTTCATTGACTCTCAATGTTTGCTGCTTTAACCCAGATGAGTATTGAAAAGTTTTTCTCTGAATTGCGAGCGGGATTTCTCAGCTATGAATAGGGTAAGCACATAGAAATTCAGTATTCCTTTGTATATTTTTTTGATGTAATGGAAATTTTTAGTGCTTTGATGATGAAGAAAATGTACTTTTTTATCCATAGATTAAAACATACCTCAGGAATAGGCTCCAAGGGAAAACCTGGCAGCCTGCTTATGAATCTCCATAAATGGTCCTGAACCCAGTGACTTCCCTTACGATAGGGCACTTGAGTTTTTTTCAGGAAGCCACGCCAAATTAAATGTTCTGATAGGGCATGCAGGCTTTGCACCAATTAGGGTAATGCTTTTTCATTATTGTTAGTTGCATTGGTGTTACCTTTAGTGGTTTCTTACATCTAATTATGATATTTTATTTTATTATTATTTTGTTGTTACATTATACTATTTATTTCATTTTAGTATTGGTTGAGGTAAGTGTTGAGTTCAATATTTAAAATAAAAACCTCCAGCTTGTTTTTTGCAATTTATTCCTTGAATGTCAACTAAAGAATGATTGAAAGATTGCCACCAAAAAGGCAAAAAACCTAAGGTAAAAAACTTCAATTTTGGTGAGTAATTTTCATAAATTTAAAAGACAGGTGTGGCAGCGGGGGCGTGGTCAAGCATCGGTCTGTGACAGGAGGGTGGAGCCGGGGTAGGTGAGTGGCAGATTCGCTACACCTGACGGTAATTAACCTGTGTTTTGTGTGTGTTTTCCCAGTAAACCGCTCCCTATTTTAAGAGGCTGAGAGAGAGCAGAGGGAGCGCGACCCGGGAGTGGAGGCTGAGAGTGTGTCTGTGTGCTGCGAGTTCTTTTTAGACTGAAAAGTTTATTAATAAAATACGCTGTTACTACCTCCAAACGTTGTCCTGCCGTCCTCTGTGCTCCACCCACGCATTGTCCGCGCTACAGTGGTGCCAAAACCCGGGAAAAGGTGGAGCACCAGTGCTACAGCTCCATGGAATCCTCCCCGTTCGCGGACTTGGTCCACGCCCTCGCCACGGCTCAGCAGAGCCAGCACCAGGCACTCGTCACGCTCCGAACGGAGCAGGAGCGCCGCTTCGAAGCCCTGGTGCTGGCTCAACAGGAAGATCGAGAGGCGTTCCGGCGGCTCCTCGCGTCGGCGGGGTCCACCAGCGCCCCGGCCGCGGGCCCGTCTCCCCTCACTGTGACCAAGATGGGCCCGCAGGACGACCCCGAGGCTTTCATCACCTTGTTCGAGCAGGTCGCCGAAGCCTCGGGGTGGCCGATGGAGCAGCGCGCGGCGCGCCTCCTCCCCCTCCTGACTGGAGAGGCGCAGCTGGCCGCATTACAGCTCCCCGCCGACCGCCGGCTGGCCTACGCTGACCTTCGCCGGGCCGTCCTCCAGCGCGTGGGGCGCACGCCGGAGCAGCAGCGCCAGCGCTTCCGCGCGCTGCGGATGGAGGAAGCCGGCAGCCCGTTCGCGTTTGGCCAGCAGCTCCGGGACGCCTGCTGGCGGTGGCTGAGGGCCGAAGATCGCGACGCCGAGGGAATCATCGACCAGGTGGCGCTGGAACAGTTCGTTGCCCGCTTACCAGCCGGAACCGCGGAGTGGGTCCAGTGCCACCGCCCGGCGTCGCTGGATCAGGCCGTAGGACTGGCGGAGGATCATCTGGCGGCTGTACTGGCGGCAGGACAACGGATGACATCGTCTTCTGTCTCCTCTTCTCTCTCTCTGTCTTCCCCCCCTCCTTCCGTGTCCCGTCCTCGCCCCATTCCCCCACCACGGAGGCGGGGGCCGGCCCCACCCCAGCCGGCCCGCCGCACCCGTGGTGCCCTCCCGTTTCTCCCTTCTGTGTCTGTCTCTCCCCCCCTCAGGTGAGTGAGCCCCAGAACACAGTTGCAGAGGGGAGGCCCGGGCCGGTTTGCTGGCGCTGCGGGGAACCGGGCCACCTGCAGCAACAATGTGCAGCGATGGAGGTGGGGGCGGTGGTGCGGATCCCCGACGCGCCAGACGCTGCCCTCGATCGGGCCGGAGCGTATCGCATACCGGTAAGTGTACAAGGGGCTACATATCAGGCGTTGGTGGATTCAGGCTGCAATCAGACCTCGATCCGCCAAAGCCTGGTGCAAGACGAGGCATTGGGGGGAGCACAAGGGGTGAAGGTGTTGTGTGTGCACGGGGATATTCACAGCTACCCGTTGGTGTCGGTCCACATATATTTTAGAGGGGAAAAATCTATAGTGAAGGCGGCGGTTAATCCTCGCCTTACCCACTCTTTGATCTTGGGGACCGATTGGCCGGGATTTCGGGGTTTAATGGCACGCCTAGTAAAGAGTGGGTCCTGCCGGTTGACGGGGGAGGGTCCCGGTGTCGCTTTGGCTGGAGCGGCGGTCGCAGAGCCGTCTACGTCACCTCCGCGACAGGGGGAGGAGCCGCCGGCCCCTCCTCTTTCTATTGGGGAATCCCTCGTGGATTTCCCACTGGAACAATCGCGAGATGAGACTCTGCGACACGCGTTTGACCAAGTGAGAGTAATCGATGGTCAAACGCTCCAGCCGAACGCCACCCCGTCCTTCCCCTATTTTTCCATTTTGAAGGATAGATTATATCGAGTGACGCAGGACACTCAGACGAAAGAGCGAGTCACCCAGTTATTAATTCCAAAGAGCCGCCGGGAATTGGTATTCCAGGCGGCCCACTTTAATCCCATGGCTGGACACCTCGGGCAGGATAAGACACTCGCCCGGATAATGGCCCGATTCTATTGGCCGGGGATTCGCGGCGACGTCCGTAAGTGGTGTACGGCGTGCCGCGAATGCCAGTTAGTAAATCCAGCGGCCATTCCAAAAGCGCCCTTGCGCCCCCTACCATTAATCGAGACCCCGTTCGAAAGAATTGGGATGGATCTCGTTGGGCCATTAGATCGGTCAACACGAGGGTACCGCTTTATATTAGTCCTGGTGGACTATGCAACGCTATACCCGGAAGCGGTGCCTCTTCGCAATATCTCAGCACGCAGTATTGCAGAGGCCCTCTTCCACGTCATCTCCCGGGTTGGAATCCCGAAAGAGATTCTGACTGACCAAGGCACCTCGTTTATGTCACGAACACTGAGCGAACTGTATGGGCTACTAGGTATTAAGCCGATCCGCACCAGCGTTTATCACCCACAGACGGACGGTTTAGTTGAACGGTTCAATCGCACCCTCAAGAATATTATTAAAAAATTCGTAAGTGAGGACGCACGTAACTGGGATAAGTGGCTCGAACCCTTGTTGTTTGCAGTGCGAGAGGTCCCCCAAGCCTCCACGGGGTTTTCCCCGTTTGAATTATTATACGGGCGTAAGCCGCGCGGCATCTTAGATGTACTGCGGGAAAATTGGGAGGAGGGACCTTCACAGAGCAAAAACGAAATTCAGTACGTTATGGATCTGCGCGCAAAACTCCACACGCTCACCCACCTAACTCAGGAGAATTTGCGGCAGGCCCAGGAACGGCAAGTCCGCCTGTACAACAAGGGCACGCGCCTTAGAGAGTTCACTCCGGGAGAGAAGGTACTCGTCCTGTTGCCCACATCGAGCTCCAAATTAATCGCCAAGTGGCAAGGACCCTTTTGAGGTCACACGGCGAGTCAGGGACGTCGACTACGAGGTTAGGCGAACGGACAGGGAGGGGGCGCTACAGATCTACCACCTCAATCTGCTGAAACTCTGGAATGAGGAGGTCCCCGTGGCGTTGGTGTCGGTAGTTCCGGAGAAGGCGGAGCTGGGGCCGGAGGTCCCCAAAGGGTCATTGGCATCACGTACCTCTCCGGTCCCCTGTGGAGACCACCTCTCCCCGACCCAACTCGCGGAGGTCGCCCAGTTGCAGGCCGAGTTTTCGGATGTGTTCTCGCCCCTGCCCGGTCGCACGAACCTCATAGAACACCACATAGAGACGCCCCCGGGGGTGGTAGTGCGTAGCCGCCCTTATAGACTACCCGAACACAAAAAAAAAGGTGGTTCGGGAAGAACTTCAGGCCATGCTCGAAATGGGCATAGTCGAGGAGTCCCACAGTGACTGGAGCAGCCCAGTGGTCTTGGTTCCCAAGGCCGACGGGTCGGTCCGGTTCTGTGTGGACTATAGAAAAGTCAACGCGGTGTCTAAATTCGACGCATACCCAATGCCTCGTATTGATGAGCTGCTCGATCGACTAGGCACGGCTCGCTTTTACTCGACACTGGATTTGACGAAGGGATATTGGCAGATCCCCTTGACTCCATTATCTCGAGAGAAAACGGCCTTTTCCACACCGTTCGGCTTACACCAGTTCGTCACACTTCCGTTTGGGCTGTTTGGGGCGCCCGCTACGTTTCAGCGGCTGATGGACCGGGTCCTCCGGCCGCACGCCACCTATGCGGCCGCGTACCTAGACGACATCATCATTTATAGCAATGACTGGCAGCGGCACCTGCAACACCTGAGGGCCGTCCTTAGGTCGCTGAGGCGGGCGGGACTCACTGCCAACCCGAAGAAGTGTGCGATTGGGCGGGTGGAAGTACGGTATCTGGGCTTCCACTTGGGCAACGGGCAGGTGCGTCCCCAAATTAATAAGACTGCAGCGATTGCGGCCTGCCCGAGGCCCAAGACCAAAAAGGGGGTGAGACAGTTCCTGGGGCTGGCTGGCTACTATCGTAGGTTTATACCTAATTATTCGGACGTCACCAGCCCGCTGACTGACCTCACTAAAAAGGGGGCACCAGATCCGGTCCAGTGGACGGAGCAGTGCCAGCGGGCTTTCTCTGAGGTAAAGGCTGCACTGTGTGGGGGGCCACTCTTACACTCCCCTGACTTCTCTCTCCCTTTTTTGTTGCAGACGGATGCGTCGGACAGAGGGCTGGGGGCCGTTTTGTCCCAGCAGGTGGAGGGGGAGGACCGCCCAGTCCTATACATCAGCCGCAAGCTGTCAGTGCGTGAGGGGCGCTACAGCACCATTGAGAAGGAGTGCCTGGCGATCAAGTGGGCGGTCCTCGCCCTCCGTTACTACCTGCTGGGGCGCTCTTTCACCCTCTGTTCGGACCACGCGCCCCTCCAGTGGCTCCACCGCATGAAGGATGCCAACGCGCGGATCACCCGTTGGTATCTGGCACTCCAACCCTTCAACTTCAAGGTGGTCCACAGGCCGGGGGCGCAGATGGTCGTGGCGGACTTCCTCTCCCGTCAAGGGGGGGGGGGAGTCGGCTGCGGGCCGGACGGGCGCCCGGCCTGAGTCGGGCGGTGGGGGTATGTGGCAGCGGGGGCGTGGTCAAGCATCGGTCTGTGACAGGAGGGTGGAGCCGGGGAAGGTGAGTGGCAGATTCGCTACACCTGACGGTAATTAACCTGTGTTTTGTGTGTGTTTTCCCAGTAAACCGCTCCCTATTTTAAGAGGCTGAGAGAGAGCAGAGGGAGCGCGACCCGGGAGTGGAGGCTGAGAGTGTGTCTGTGTGCTGCGAGTTCTTTTTAGACTGAAAAGTTTATTAATAAAATACGCTGTTACTACCTCCAAACGTTGTCCTGCCGTCCTCTGTGCTCCACCCACGCATTGTCCGCGCTACAACAGGTTTTCCACCAACATCAAGCCCAGCAAACTAATGGCCTGCCCTCTAATGTAAAGTTGGGTCGAGGAATGAAACCAGGCAGGGTTCTGGTAAAAATTGTTTTAGCTGTCTTCTCTTAAAGAACTTAAAAGAATTTAAATTGAACTGAATAATCTCAACTGCTTCTTGTAGCTTTAAAATAGTCCCAGCAGGTGACTCTGAAGAAAAATACTGTGTGTTTGAACACCGCCCGCTGTAAACACTTTGCATACACCCCAATGACCGACTCCACCAACCGCCACGACACCACCGTGCACGATTCTCTCATCGGCACAATGGAACACCACAAATTGCTACCTGGTCTGTGGGAAACACTGAGATGTGTGTGAGTGAGTGAAAGTGTGAGTGAAAGAAAGCTGAAAAGCAAGCTGAAAAGCTATAATAAACAGGTTTTGTGAACTCAGTTCTGGCCTGCCATCCTTCTGTGCTCCACCCCCCCATCCGAAATGCTACAGTGGTGCCGAAACCCGGGATTTGGAGCGCCGAAGCAGAACAGCCCCATGGAGTCCTCCCCTTTCGCCGAGCTAGTCCACGCCCTCGCCACAGCCCAGCAAAGCCAGCACCAGGCACTAGTCGCCCTCCAGAAGGAACAGGAACAGCGGTTCGAGGCCCTGGTGCTGGCTCAGCAGGAAGAGCGACAGGCGTTCCGGCACCTCCTCGCATCGGCGGGGTCCACTGCCGTGGGGCCGTCCCCCTTCACCCTGATGAAGATGGGCCCGCAGGATGACTCCGAGGCCTTCCTCACGCTCTTTGAGCAAGTAGCAGAGACCTCGGGGTGGCCGGTGGAACAGCGCGCCGTGCACCTCCTCCCCTGCTAACGGGAGAGGCGCAGTTGACCGCGATACAGCTCATGATGTTCAAAACTACCCTTTAGTGTCGGTCCACATTTTTTTTCGAGGGGAAAAATGTATAGTGAAGGCGGCGGTTAATCCTCGCCTTACCCACTCGATAATTTTGGGGACGGATTGGCTGGGATTTGGAGAATTAATGAGTCACCTAGTGAAGAGTGGGTCCTGCCATAGTTTAATAAGGGGAGGTCCCGGTGTCGCGTTGGTGGGAGCAGCTGTCACAGAGCCGTCTACGTCAGCTCTGCGTCAGAGTGAGGCTCCTCCTCTCTCTCTTGGGGAATCCCTCATGGATTTTCCATTAGAGCAGTCGCAAGACGAGACTCTGCGGCATGCATTTGACCAAGTGAGAGTAATCGATGGTCAAATGCTCCAGCCAAACGCCACCCCGTCCTTCCCCTACTTCGCAATTATGAAGGATAGATTATACTGAGTGACGCAGGACACTCAAACAAAAGAGCAAGTCACACAGCTTTTGATTCTGAAGAGCCACCGGGAATTGGTATTCCAGGCGGCTCACTTTAATCCCATGGCTGGACACTTAGGGCAGGATAAAACACTAGCCCGAATAATGGCCCGGTTCTATTGGCCAGGGATTCGCGGCGATGTCCGTAGGTGGTGTACGGCATGCCACGAATACCAGTTAGTAAATCCAGCAGCCATTCCAAAAACGCCTTTGCGCCCTCTCCCATTAATCGAGACCTCGTTCGAAAGAATTGTGATGGATCTCATTGGGCCATTAGATCGGTCAACACGAGGGTACCACTTTATATTAGTTCTGGTGGACTATGCAACACAATACCCGGAAGCAGTGCCTCTTCGCAATATCTTAGCATGCAGTATTGCTGAGGCGCTCTTCCACGTCATCTCCCGAGTTGGAATCCCGAAAGAGATTCTGACTGACCAAGGCACCTCGTTTATATCACATACACTAAATGAACTGTATAGGTTGTTGGGTATTAAGCCAATCCGCACCAGCGTGTATCACCCACAAACGGACGGTTTAGTTGAATGGTTCAATCGCACCCTCAAGAATATAATTAAAAAATTCGTAAGTGAGGACGCACGAAATTGGGATAAGTGGCTCGAACCCTTGTTGTTTTCAGTGCGAGAGGTCTCCCAAGCCTCCATGGGGTTCTCCCTGTTTGAAGTGTTATACGGGCGTAAGCCGCGTGGCATTCTAGATGTGCTGCAGGAAAATTGGGAGGAGGGACCTTCACCAAGTAAAAATGAAATCCAATACCTTATTGACCTGCGCACAAAACTCCACACATTCACCCACCTAACCCAGGAGAATTTGTGGCAGGCCCAAGAACGACAAACCCGCCTGTACGACAAGGGTACGCACCTCAGGGAGTTCGCACCAGGAGATAAAGTACTTGTACTGTTGCCCACATCGAGCTCCAAATTAGTCGCCAAGTGGCAAGGACCCTTTGAGGTCACACAGCGAGTCGGGGACGTTGACTATGAGGTGAGGCAAATGGACAGGGGTGGGTCGCTACAGGTTTACCACCTCAATCTGCTCAAACTCTGGAACGAGGAGGTCACCGTGGCGTTGGTGTTAGTGGTTCCGGAGAAGGCGGAGCTGGGCCGGAGGTTCAAAAGGGAACATTGGCATCACGTACCTCTCCGGTCCCCTGTGGAGACCACCTCGCCCTGACCCAACTTGCGGAGGTTGCCCAGTTGCAGACTGAGTTTTCGGACATATTCTCGCCCCTGCCCAGCCGCACCAACTTCATAGAGCACCACATTGAGACGCCCCCGGGGGTAGTAGTGCGTAGCCACCCTTACAGGCTACCCGAACACAAGAAAAAAGTGGTTCGGGAAGAACTCGAGGCCATGCTCGAAATGGGCATCGTTGAGGAGTCCCACAGTGACTGGAGCAGCCCGGTGGTCTTGGTTCCCAAGGCCGACGGGTCGGTCCGGTTCTGTGTAGACTATAGGAAAGGCGTACCCAATGCCTCGTTTTGATGAGTTGCTCGATCGACTAGGCACAGCTCGCTTTTACTCGACACTGGATTTGACAAAGGGTTATTGGCAGATCCCCTTGACTCCATTATCCCGAGAAAAAACGGCCTTTTCCACACCGTTCGGCTTACACCCTTTTGTCACACTTCCTTTTGGGCTGTTTGGGGTGCCCGCTACATTTCAGCGTCTGATGGATAGGGTCCTCCACCCCCACACCACCTATGTGGCCGCCTATCTTGACAATATCATTATCTATAGTAATGACTGGCCGAGACACCTCCAACATCTGAGGGCCGTCCTTAGGTCGCTGAGGCGAGTGGGTCTCACAGCCAACCCAAAGAAGTGTGCGATTGGGCGGGTGGAAGTACGGTATCTGGGCTTCCACTTGGGCAACGGGCAGGTGCGTCCCCAAATTAACAAGATAGCGGCAATTGCGGCCTGCCCCAGGCCCAAGACCAAAAAGGGGGTGAGACAGTTCCTGGGGCTGGCTGGCTATTATCGTAGGTTTATACCTAATTATTCGGACGTCACCAGCCCGCTGACTGATCTCACTCAAAAGGGGGCACCAGATCTGGTCCAGTGGACGGAGCAATGCCAGCGGGCTTTTTCTGAGGTAAAGGCTGCACTGTGTGGGGGGCCACTGTTACACTCCCCTGACTTTTTTCTCCCTTTTATATTGCAGACGGACGCGTCGGACAGAGGGCTGGGGGCTGTTTTGTCCCAGGAGGTGGAGGGGGAGGATCGCCCAGTGCTGTATATAAGTCGAAAGCTGTCAGTGCGTGAGGGGCGCTACAGCACCATAGAGAAAGAGTGCCTGGCCATCAAGTGGGCAGTCCTCGCCCTCCGTTACTACCTGCTGGGACGCCCTTTCACACTCTGTTTGGACCACGCGCCCCTCCAGTGGCTCCACCGCATGAAGGATGCCAACGCACGGATCACCCGTTGGTATCTGGCACTCCAACCCTTTAACTTCAAGGTGGTCCACAGGCCAGGGGCGCAGATGGTCGTGGCGGACTTCCTCTCCCGTCAAGGGGGGGCGGAGTCGGCTGCGGGCCGGACGGCTGCCCGGCCCGAGTCGGGCGGTGGGAGTATGTGGCAGTGGGGGCGTGGTCAAGCGTCGGTCTGTGACCGGAGGGCGGAGTCAGGGAAGGTAAGTGGCAGAATCACTACACCTGATGTGAATTAACCTGTGTTTGTGTGTCTTACCAGCAGCCGCGCCCTATTTAAGGAAGAGAGCAAGAGCAGAGCGGGCTCGCTCCCCAACCTGACCACAACAGATGTGTGTGAGTGAGTGAAAGTGTGAGTGAAAGAAAGCTGAAAAGCAAGCTGAAAAGCTATAATAAACGGGTTTTGTGCACTCAGTTCTGGCCTGCCGTCCTTCTGTGCTCCACCCACCCATCCGAACTGCTATGGAGCGCTTTGGAGAATATCCACTTCTTGAAACCAGTGAGTGGGTTCATTATCAGGATGGGAAAATTACCTGGAAAGCACAAGCCATTTGTGAAACCCACTGGTATCAGTTTGATTTAGGAGAAGTGCAACGTCTATCTACTTATGAGTTTTATGTCTGGGATCAGGTTAGTTTAGTCTTTCACTTGCCAAAAAATACTAAACCCCTTAAGGTCCTGAAAATCCCCAGTGGACGGCTTATTGAAGCCCTGAAGAAATGTGAACTTGACAAGATAAATCTCTCGAAGGAACAAAGGTCCTAAAGACAAAGAGAAAGAAAGACAGGAACGCTTCTTGGAAGCTGAGAGGAAAGTGAGTGAGTTGAAAAGAAAACTGAAAGTGGAGGAGAAAGAAGAAGAGAGCAAAGATGATGATGGTATAAAAATGGAGGTAGACGTGATTATGATTGATTCAAAGTGGCAGTTAAACAGTGAAGTGGATGAAGTTCAGGCAAAAAAAATTGTGAAACACATGTCACAGCACAAAAAATACTCATATTGTCATGTTTAATCACATATGGTTTAATATTTCTATCTAATTTCTATCAAGTCAGAAATAATCACAATGGTGTAATGTTTTATAATCATCTCATCTCATCTCATTATCTCTAGCCACTTTATCCTGTTCTACAGGGTCGCAGGCAAGCTGGAGCCTATCCCAGCTGACTACGGGCGAAAGGCGGGGTACACCCTGGACAAGTCGCCAGGTCATCACAGGGCTGACACATAGACACAGACAACCATTCACACTCACATTCACACCTATGGTCAATTTAGAGTCACCAGTTAGCCTAACCTGCATGTCTTTGGACTGTGGGGGAAACCGGAGCACCCGGAGGAAACCCACGCAGACACGGGGAGAACATGCAAACTCCGCACAGAAAGGCCCTCGCCGGCCACAGGGCTCGAATCCGGACCTTCTTGCTGTGAGGCGACAGCGCTAACCACAACACCACCGTGCTGCCTGTTTTATAATCATTTTAATCAAAAACAATTCAATATCATGCATGTGATTTGTAAATGATACTCTTCTGGATTTATTACAAGGGCACAAATGATCATGTCCATGTAAAATGAGAAGAATAAAAGCTTTCTGATTTCATTCTCTGCGAGTTCATTTTCTTGAGTTCAAAAGGCTTACTTTTGCAGAAAAAGCTACAGCTCATTTCCTTATAAAACTGCACTCACTGGACCTGAGACGACTTGTTATTGTTGTTTTTAAGCAAAGAGTCGTCTCACCAAATAGTGACCTTTTTTCATGCATTCCTGCTTACTGATCTTTATCATATTTTTTAAATGTTGAAACATTTCATTCCATTATTTTTGAAGGCATCTTTGCTCTACAGCATTTCATTGCATGTGCCTAAGATTTTTGCCCAGTACTGTGTGTGTGTCTCTTTGGTGTAGGTACGAGTGTATCAGGTGGTGCAACATCATTAAACACCTGTAGGGTTTGTTCAGACTCTAATCCAATGTACTTTTAAATTTCTTAATAAGAACACCAAACTAATACTGGGTTATGCCATCTTTACTCTAGGAACAGTTTTCTTTCTTCATGTTAAGGATTCCACACTACATAAGAACACAAAGCCTTTGAGATTCTGCTCCAAGTCGACGTAGTTGCATCACGTATTTGCTGCAGATTTGCACAGCTCCCTTTCAACCACATCCCAAAGGCGCTCTGCTAAAGGCAAATCTGAAGACTGGGAAGGTTGCCGAAGTACACCGAACTCACTGTTATATTCATGGAAGCGGTTTTTAGATGATGGGTAAATTGTTGCTATAAATTGATGCGTGTGGTTTGCAGAAATATTCAGATCTGCTGTAGTATTCAAATTTATATTGATATTTACGGCATAATTATGCCTGATTGGCACTCGGCATGCGCCAAGGACGCACTCCCCACATCGTTACACCCATGGTGAAAATCTTTCAAGGATTTGTAAAGTTCTTTGTGAGGGTCTTTGAGGATCTCAACAAAGATCCTCAAAAGATCTTCAAAGAGCTTTAGAATTCTTGTCCAGATCTTTAAGAATCTTTAATATTCTTGCCAAGATCTTCAAGGATCTACAAAGATCTTTTAACGTCTTGCCAAGATCTTCAAGGATCTGTAATTTTCTTGCCCAGCTCTTCAAGGATCTGTAATTTTCTTGCCAAGATCTTCAAGGATCTACAGAGATCTTTTAATGTCTTGCCAAGATCAAGGAGCTTTGGAATTCTTGCCCAGATCTTTAAGGATCTGTAATATTCTTGCCAAGATCGGGGCAGGCTGCCGATCGCAATTTTGAATCTGGCTACTGGTCACGGAAAATTGGATTGATCCTTCCCTGTGAAAGCAAGCAGTTGTTGGCAGTGTTGAAATATGAAAACTACCCTCTACTAAAACTCGTCCTCTACTCATTCTCATTATCTCTACTCGTATGTATAAAATGAAAAGCTTGAAAGACTCTGTTAAATCTAAATCCTTCAACTATCCATCAGTGAGAATCCAGGTTCTAAATAGAACCTTACAGTAGTGTCTGTATATGGGCATGGGTTCTATGTAGAATCTCTTATGGAAAGTAGGAACCATTTATGCATCTAAATAACCCACAGTCATCCACTTTCAATTTGCAGAACCCTCAAGAATGGACCAGGAAGGTGATCAGAAACATCGCCAGCTCTGGAAAGTTCTCCATTGATCGCATCATCTCAAAATACGCATGTGAGATCTGGGGGGTGGAGCCTACAGATCTGAAGATCCCACCGCCCAATGAACCTCGAGACTGAGGGGCGGGGCTTACACAGCGGACTGGCCAGTGACTTGATGCGTACTGTTCCTTCATTCTTTAATACTGCGTGAGGTGTGATTCTGTTTGGTCACATGGTTATGATTTGATGGATTTAAGGATTAAGGATCTCCCCTTCCATAGCCAGTAGTGTGTGTGTGTGTGTGTGTGTAAACAAGCCTCTTGTGATCATTATACATTTTGAAAAATGTACGTGTATCTTGATGGATTTTTGTGTTCAATCAGATTTTGGTTTTACACCCTTTACATGAGTACTGCATGAAAAATTTGACACATTTGCATTCAGTTTAAAGAATAAAGCTGTTTAAAAGGACAAATGGATGCAGTGGTGAAATGTGTTTTTTGTTTTTTTTATTGATGTGCAGTGACGTAATATTTAATAAACCATTGAATCATTGTGAGTGATAGTGAGTGAGTGATGGAGGGAGAGAGAGAGTGATGGAAAAGGAGAGAGCGAGTGAGTAGAGAGATAGTGAGGGATGGGGAGAGAGTGATGGAAAAAGAGTGAGTGGAGAGCTAGTGAGAGGGGGATAGAGTGATGGATAGAGTAAGTGATGGAGAGATGGGGAGAGTGAAAGTGAGTGTGAGGGGAGAGAATGAGTGAGGGATGGGGAGAGTGAGGGGTGAGAGTGAGTGATGGAGAGAGGGAGTAGCATGAGTGACGGTGAGAGTGATGGGGAGGGGGAGGAGAGAGTGTGAGTGATGGAAAAGGAGAGTGAGTGGAGAGATAGTGAGGGGGAGAGAGTGAGTGATGGATAAAGAGTGATGGGGAGAGTGAGTGGAGTGATGGAGAGATGGGGAAGAGTGTGAGTGGAGTGATCGAGAGATGGGGAGGATGAAAGTAAGTGTGAGGGGAGATAATGAGTGAATGATGGGGAGAGTGAGAGGTGAGAGTGAGTGATAGAGAAGGAGCGAGGGAGTGGTATGAGTGAGGGGGAGAGAGTGATGGGGAGGGGGAGGAGAGAGAGTGAGTGATGGAAAAGGAGAGTGAGTGGAGAGAGGGTGAGAGATAGTGAGGGAGAGAGAGTGAGTGGAGAGATGGCGAGTGTGTGTGAATGGAGTGATGGAGAGAGAGGGAGTGGCATGAGTGACGAGGAGGGGGAGAAGACTGAGTGGAGTGATGGAGAGATGGGGAGAGTGCGAGTGGAGTGGTGGAGAGATGGGGAGAGTGAAAGTGTGTGTGTGAATAAAGAGGAGGCAAAAAAATAAAGAGGAGGCAAACTCTAAACTTCCATAGTTGGATTCATTTTTTACTTTGCCTTCTCCTGTCCCTGAATTTGCTAGTAGTGAGCGTGCATTGCCCTGTGTTAGCACTAGCAGCAGTAGCGTGGTGGTGCTTAGCAGTAGCTCCGGCCAAAGTCATATAGAGGAGGGTGGGGAATGTGGAGAGGGGTTAGATGAGATGAGCAACCAGAATCAGGAGGGTAGGGAACGTGGAGAGTTAGCTGAGTTAGCTGAACTGAGCAGCATGATTCCCAGCATGGAATCATCAAACCCAGCTAATTTTCCAACAGACCGTGGTAATTTCCCTGAAAACATTGCAGATGCTAATGTGAAGAGGTATATCCTTCAAACTGGCCCATGTAAGCCAAAGGGTCCCTTTCCCATCACTGGCAATCACAGTTTTTCAACCCATTACTACACATCTGTCACTAAAGCTGGTATTAAATTCCACGAAGCTGGTTATGCTACTCACCCAAGCTTGACTGTGCATATTGCGAGCCTTGCTGGCTTTTTGCCAGTCGTCATGCCCCCTCCTACAATAATGCCTGTGTAATCGGAGTTAGAGATTGGAAACATATCTCCTCCAAAATTGCAGTGCATGAATCTACCCAGATCCATCTCGGTGCATGTGTAGTCTATGAGCAGTGGAAACTCCATGGTACAATAGATGCTGATATGGAGAAGGATGTTCCTAATGCGGCTCACTTTTGGAGGCAAGTGTTAGAGCGCATTGTGAATGTCACACTAACCTTAGCGTCATGTAACATGGCATTTAGGGGACACCGAGAGTCCATTGGGCAGGGGAACGCAGGAAACTTTTTGTCCATCATTGAACTGTTGGCCCGCTATGACCCTGTCCTGAAAGAACTGATCAGTCGGCCCGAGGGATCAGTTAAATATCTGAGCCATGCTATTCAGGATGAGATCATTTATATATCAATCACAGAGAGTCAAGAGCAACATAGTCCATGAAATAAATGCATCTCCATTTTATTCCATCATTATGGACACCACTCAAGACGTAGCAAAGCGCGATCATCTGAGCCAGGTCTTCAGGTATGTTTTAATTGATCGAGATGAAATGGGTGTTGCTACAGATATCAGGATAGTTGAGGCTTTTCTTGGATTCGAGATAACTGTGAACGCATCCGCTTCTGAACTGGAGGGCCGAATTTTGAGCTGCATTGAAGGGAATGGTTTAGATCTCTCCAGATGCTATGGACAGGGTTATGACGGCGCAGCGAACATGAGCGGAATTTATCCTGCTGTTCAAGCGAGAATAGCGGAGCGGGAGCCCCTTGCTTTGTACGTGCACTGTGCGGCTCATTGTCTGAATTTGGTACTGAATAATTCTGTCAAAACTATCCCAGAGATCAGACAGTTTTATACGAAGCCCCTAAAGGGACATTACGGAGCCCCTAAAGGGACATGGAATAAAAATAATCAAAGTAAAAAAAAAAACTATGTACTTTTGCGAGATCTTGCAAACTTTTTGCGAGATCTTGCAAGTTTTTTTTTTTACTTTGATTTTTTTTTATTCCATGTCCCTTTAGGGGCTCCGTAGTTTTATGATGTGGTTGAACAACTGTACAACTTTTTTGCCAACAGTGTTAAGAGATGGGCATTACTTGGCGACTTATTGAGCCCAGAGAGCAGGGACATAACCTTGAAATACCTCTGCCCAACCCGCTGGTCCTCCCGCTACGATGCGCTTGTTGCTTTAAAGTACAGATATGGAGACGTCATTAAAGCTCTCGACAAGCTCTCACTTACAAGTGAGAAAATGAATGAACGAGATGAGGCAGATGCACTTAAAAAGGCCATTACTAAATTTCAGTTCATATTTTTAATCAGCCTTCAGACAAAGATTTTGGAGTGCACTAATGCCATCTCATAGTTACTGCAGGAGAAGACCACTGATCTCCTCAAAGCGTCTGCATTATTGCAGAATGCTGTACGAACTCTACAGAAGTACAGGGAGCAGTTTGATGAGGCAAAGGCTTCCACTCTGGCACTGGCTGTGAAATGGGGCAGTCAAATGCAATTTGTAGCCACCAGGTTGAAAAAAGTGAAGCGCCACTTTGATCACCTCAGCAAAGACAGTCGGCTTTCCGATGCAGAACATTATTTTCGGGTGAATGTGTTCTATGCATGCCTTGATGTAATCATTCAGCAGCTGTCACAAAGTTTGTCAGTTGAAATCGGACTGCTCATTTGTTTGAGGCTATTCATCCAAATATGCTCCAGCATGCCAAGGACGAGGAGCTATACGAAGTGGCCCGTCGACTGTGTGATCACTATAGTCGGGAGACACACATCTGTGCTTAGCCTGGCCAGGTTGCTGGTAGCAGATCATCCAGCAGTAACTTCTACATTTACTGAGGTGTGCACAGCCTTCTTGCTTTTTCTCACTCTCCCCGTCTCAGTTGTGACAGCAGAGCGCTCTTTCTCCAAATTAAAATTGATAAAAATTATCTCAGGAGCGCAATGGGTCAAGAGAGACTCTGTGGATTGGCCATTTTATCAATTGAGAATGAGCAAGCAAGAGCGCTTAACATCCCTCAAATGGTCGAAGACTTTGCGGAGCACAAGGCGCATTGAATGCCTTTTTAATGATGAACGCAGGTTTCCGGTCGGCTTTGTAGTTGAAGGTGTAAGAGAATGGACTATGTTTGTGGTGGGTGGGTGCAATGCCTGGGCCGAGGCACTAGGGGAGCTGTGATGCCGAGCAGCAGGAAGTGCCTGAGCTGTAAAGATGGCTGCCATATATAAACAGGAAGTGGAAGGTGCCGGGTCTCTTTTTTTTAGTCTCCTTTTTGTGCAGGGGGTAAGGTTGGTGGTGTACAGTTTTTTCTTTTGTTTGTCCAGGTGTGATTTGTGCTGTGTGCTAGAAACTTGGTGTGTGTTGCGACTGTTTGATTGACCTGTTCGGATTTTACAGATTGGTTGTGTAGACTGGTATCTTAGCCTCCATTCTGTAGTTCTGTTGTATGTATGTAGGCAGTCGCAGTTTCGGAGCGTGAGTGTTGCTGTGTGTGCGTAGTTGTGTGTGTGGTGTCAGTTTCATATTAGTTGTGTTTGTTTGTTTCTGTCCCGGGTAGGGTGGCCAACCTGTACTGGGACACTGTACACCGCCAATTGCTTCAGCCAGTGGCCCAGCATAGATACTGGTTTGTGCAATATGTTAGTGGTTGATTTTTGTTGTTACTGGTTCATGAACTCAATAAAATTAACTTAATAACTCTGTTTAGTAATATTTTAAAAACATATTTAATTGTAGGGTTTTAAACTTGCTATTTGTGGGCCACTGGCTGTAGTAGGGGGTCAGCTGCTCACCATAGGTCTATTGTGTTTGTAATGGTTTTTATCTGTTCACCACAGAGCTATTGAGTGTTTTGTAGTGGGTTTTTACAACTAGATTGATGGACTGGTTTTTTGATTGCTGTGGTTGCTGTGTGTGTAGTGCTATCCTGAAGGTGAGCAGCTGTCTCCCCCCCCCAACCCCTCTTCTGTCTCTACTGTGTAAGCTTTTAATAAACCCCACATTATTTGCAAACGTGTCTTGTTCTTCTTTTGTGTTAAACAACATTGCTGGTGTCTTGACCCTGTTATATCTTTGGCGTAGCCAGCAGGACTGGCATTAAAGTTGTTACACCACTGAAGATGTCTGAAAATCAGAATGAGGGAGGTGGGAGACCAAGAGCTTTTTCCATGCCATCTTTTTTTCCATGCATGATGCCTTGTTCTAGGTTCTCAGGGGGAAGAGGGGCAAATGACATCTCTTTTAAACAATGGAAATGTGATTTAGACATGTGGTTTAGAATGTACGCCATACCTATAGACAGCTAGCTTGACTGGGTAGTTAATTGCTTAGATGGGGAAGCGAAGCGGGAGGTGGCCATTCTGCTTGACTCTGAGACACAGTTGCTAAAGTGTTTCAAAAGCTTCAAGATTTGTATGCTAGCTCTGCCTCAGTCACTTGTTCTCTGTTCTTCAATTGTAGGCAACACTCAGAGTGTAAGAGTTTTTGCCCTTCGCCTACAGGAGTGTTGGCAAAAGATGATGGTCAATGATGCCAGAAATATTCTGAACCCAGATGTGCTAATGCGTGACCAGTTCATCGCTGGACTGTTTGATGGTCTGAAGAGACAGAAATATCGTCAGATTCCCCCAAATCTGTATGGTGAGGTCAGAGCTTTGTTGAAGCGGATGTTGGATGCCGACGTAATCAGACCAAGTTCAAGTCCATGGTCCTCCCCTATAGTGCTAGTGCGAAAGAAGGATGGTTCCATTCGCGTTTGTGTGGACTATAGGCAGCTGAACCAAGTCACTAGGAAGGACTCGTATACACTGCCTCGGGTGGAGGAAGCACTGGCCAGCTTAAAGAAGGCTCGCTGGTACTCAACCTTGGATCTTGCGTCTGGTTACTGGCAAGTCAAAATGCATGATAAGGACAAGACTGCATTCACAACCCCCATGGGGCTATTTGAGTTCCAGCGAATGCCGTTCGGGTTGTGCAATGCCCCAGCCAGCTTCCTGTGCTTAATGGAGAGTTGCTTGGGAGATCAAAACTATCAATCATTGCTGATCTATTTGGATGATGTGATTGTTTTTGCTGCAGACTTTGATACCCACCTTAATCATCTTGATTGTCTTTTCTCACTTTTCCCAACAGGGTTTAAAGTTGAAACCAGAAAAATGCAAGCTCTTACGTAACAGCGTCCAATACCTGGGTCATGTGGTATCCGATGCTGGCATAGCTCCAGACCGTGAGAAAGTGCTGGCTGTTCAGCAGTGAAAGGTACCAAGTTCCCTAACAGAGCTACGAGCATTTCTTGGCCTGGCTGGGTATTATCGCAGGTTTGTTAAGGGATTCTCACAAAAAGCGGCACCACTGCATAAGCTATTGGGGGGACATCCTACAAAGAAACCTAAATCTAGAGCTTCATGCCCTCCCTGGAATTGGTCCAATGAATGTGAAACAGCATTTGTGTCCTTAAAACAAGGTCTCATGCAGGCACCAGTCCTAGCCTTTGCAAATTTCACATTACCCTTTTTGCTCTACACTGATGCAAGCCATCAAGGCTTAGGGGCAGTGTTCTCACAGATACAGGATGGGCATGAAAAGGTAATTGCTTATGCCAGCAGGGGTCTCCAGGGTGCAGAATGCAATGATGCTAATTATAGCTCTTTCAAGCTGGAACTACTAGCCCTTAAATGGGCCATCACTGAAAAGTTTCATGAGTATCTCCTTGACTCAGACTTCACGGTATATACTGATAACAATCCACTTGCATATCTGGCTACAGCATGATTAGGGGCGGTGGAGCAATGTTGGGTGGCTCGGCTGGCTAGTTATAGGTTCCAAGTCAAACACCGCTCTGTCATATCAAATATAAATGCTGATGTTTTGTCCCGATATACAGTAGGTGCTGCAGTGGTGCCAGATGAAGATGATGGCGTGGAGGTTCCTGGGTTCCAAGAGGTTACTGTTGAAGTGGTGCAAGCTTGCCTCTTGGGATCCTGTTCAGAAGGGGCTATAACACCAGCAGAGGACCAGCCACTGTCTGGGGGTACCAGGATAGGACAAAGGACAGTAGAAAGGTGGGTAGAAGTGCAACAGCAAGACCCTGTAATCTCTCGTGTGTTGTGGTTCCTGCAGACAAAAAGGTTGTTGCGGGCTCCTGAATGACAACGCGAGGGCCCCAAAGTACTGAGACTGCTGAGAGAGATGCCCCGTCTGCAGTTTCGAGAAGGAATTCTGTATTGGTGTATCCAAGATCCGAACACCATGTTGTGTTACCAACTTCTGCTCCTTCAAAGTCTACAGAAGGAGGCCTTCACCTGTTGTCATAAGAAGATGGGACATTTTGCTGTTGAAAAGACTCTGAAAACATTGCAGACAAACTACTACTGGCCTTATATGGCCACAGATGTCCAGAGATGGTGCTCAGAATGTCAAGCATGCACTCTTGAGAGAAGGCCTGGTATGTCAGCTGCTGGGTTGACCCCTGTTGTGGCCTCTTGCACTCTTGAAATTGTCACCATGGACTTTCTGTCCCTTGAAGCAGCAGTAGGGGGCTTTCAAAATATTATGGTGTTGACTGACCACTTCACCAAGTTTGCATGGGCAGCAGCCACCCGAGACCAAACTGCTGCAACTACAGTGAGTGATGTGGCAGCAGGTCATACAGTACTTTGGCTGGCTGTCCCGGTTTCACTCAGACCAGGGTTCAAACTTTGAGGTGGCAGTGGTGAAGCAGCTCTGTGATCTATATGGCTGTAAAGTCATACCACCCCTTACCACCCAGAGGGTAACGGTCTCACAGAACATTTCAACCGCACCCTACTGGGCATGCTGGGAACTCTAGTGGAGGAAAAGAAACAGGTGGGCTGACTACTTACTGGAAATGCTGCATGCTTATAATAACACTGTCCACAGCTCCACAGGGTATACACCATCCTACCTCATGTTTGGCTGGCATGTCAGGACCCCCCCTGGATGTGATGTTGGGACACCCCGTGGATCAACAGAATACTGTGGGGGAGAAGACATCACGAGCGCCTGCATTATGCATACAGAAGAGTTGGTGAGTTGACTGTAGGGGCAGGGCAGCATCAAAAGAAACATGATAATCAATGTCTTCTTGGGCCTTTAATGGTGGGAGAAAGGGTGTTGGTGTGTAATGTTGGTCCCAAGGGACAAGGTAAACTGTCTAATTTTTGGCATAATATGCCGTATGTGGTGATTAAACAACCAAACATTGACATTCCTGTTATGTGGTTAAACCTGAAAAGGGGGGTGGGAAAGAAAGGGTGTTGCATAGAAAGTTGCTTCAGCCTTGTCCTTTGATTTTACAGGCTCCCATTGAAGCTGGAGCAGCAGATGGGCCTGGGCCATCAACTTCAGCGGCAGATGGACCTGGACCACCAACTCCTTGGCTGTTCCCACCGACCCAGTGGCTATTGCCTTTGACAACTTGCACTCCCTCTGTAAGACCATCTGAGGAAGACGGGGCCACCTCTGATACTGAAGGACCACGTCGGTCACATCGTACCACCAAAGGCATTCCACCAGAACGATATGGGGATGCTTGAGGCCAGCACAAGGTTGGACTGAGGAAAAGTGGAGGGGGTGTAAGAGAATGGACTGTTTGTTTGTGGTGGGTGGGTGCAATGCCTGGGCCGGGGCAATAGGGGAGCTGTGATGCTGAGCAGCAGGAAGTGCCTGAGCTGTAAAGATGGCTGCCATATATAAACAGGAAGTGGAAGGTGCTGGGTCTTATTTTTTGTCTCCTTTTTGTGCAGGGGGTAAGGTTGGTGGTGTAGTTTTTTTTTTTTCTTTTGTCCAGGTGTGCTGTGTGCTAGAAACTTGGTGTGTGTTGCGACTGTTTCATTGACCTGTTCAGATTTTACAGATTGGTTGTGCAGACTGGTATCTTAGCCTCCATTCTGTAGTTCTGTTGTATGTATGTAGGCAGTTGCAGTTTCAGAGCATGAGTGTTGCTGTGTGTGTGGTGTCAGTTTCATATTGGTTGTATTTGTTTGTTTCTGTCCCGGGCAGGGTGGCCAACCTGTACTGGGACACTGTATGCTGCCAATTGCTTCAGCCAGCAGCCCAGCATAGATACCGGTTTGTGCAATATGTGTTAGTAGTTGATTTTTATTGTTACTGGTTCATGAACTCAATAAAATTAACTTAACTCTGTTAGTACTATTTTAAAAACATATATTTAATTGTAGGGTTTTAAACTTGCTATTTGTGGGCCACTGGCTGTAGTAGGGGGTCAGCTGCTCGCCATAGGTCTATTGTGTTTGTAATGGTTATCTGTTCACAGAGCTATTGAGTTTTGTAGTGGGTTTTTACAACTAGATTGATGGACTGGTTTTTTGATTGCTGTGGTTGCTGTGTGTAGTGCTATCCTGAAGGTGAGCAGCTGCCTCCCCCCCCAAACCCTTTTCTGTCTCTATTGTGTAAGCTTTTAATAAACCCCACATTATTTGCAAACTTGTCTTGGTCTTCTTTGGTGTTAAACAACATTGCTGGTGTCTTGACCCTGTTACAAAGACGTGCTTACACAATGAGGGAGTATCATTCATGATTGCTGGATTATTTTTGTTGCTTAGTGTCTATTTGGAACATGATAAAAATGAATGGAAAATACAGGTTATGTAGGCCTATAAAAAAATAAAAATTAAAAAAAAAAATTTGAGCAAGTTCTGTTCTAATATAGCCTGATTATATGCCGCAGGCCTTCTGTTTGTTTGAAATTTTGCCATGGCTAGGTCCAAAGGCCACATTCTTAAAAACTGCTTTTTGTTACATATAGCCTGAGTAGGCCTATATGCTGCAAGCATATATTGTTTGTAATTTTGCCATGTGGGGGGGAGGGGGGCCTGATTGGTGTTTTGCCCCGGGGCCTTGTGTGCAGTTGTTCCGCCACTGACGGGGAGTGATAGAGTGAGATGGAGAGTGATCTATCTGTCTTTGGCATTTTGTGGCACAGGAAACACCTGAACATGTAGATGGAAGAAGACATTGTATGGAGCCTTGGTGAGCCTCACCAAGATTGAGCAGTATGCTGTGCATGCAGAAAGGCTGCTGAAAGAGAAGACAAAGTCAACACAGAGACAAAGACCTACACGCCGCCACTCTCTCTCTTTTCCAGACTGTTCAGCCTGGACAAAGAGGAAGAGGTCGAGGTAGGGGCCGAGGCAGGATGACCTGGGGTGACCCGTCCTGGATAAAAGGTGCAACCTGCTACAACTGCAATCAGAAGGGACACATGGCTCGAGATTGTCTCCACAGTAGCAGCCAGAGGCCCCGTGAGGAGTACAGCAAAGCAGACTGACGGGCGGACTCCGGGAACGGGCCCCACACAGAGAACAGGGGAGGTAACACACACACACACACACACACACCTGATACACATACGTACACATAGACAGGAGCATACACATAATACACATAGACAGGAGCATTCACATAAGGCAAGATGTAGGGTTTGAAAAGACTTGGTTTGCAGACCCCCATGCCCCTGAAAGATTGACCCTCAAAACTACATATTGGTCTAAACATTATTGCGCTGTGCAGGTCCATTTACTCATCCGAACGACTGCATCAATGTTCATCGCAGTGTTCTCAAACATGTTATACGCGGCCTCGTGTCAGAGGACTCTGAGGTCGGCTGCTGCCAGCATGATTTCTTTGACATCGTTAATTCTATACCCCATGTCTCATTAGCAAAGCCACGAGCCACCCATTGGAAAGACGTGGGGAAATGGGTCAAGAAGTGCGCAGTCAATGGCAATGAATGGTCCCAAACAGAGGACCCTAGTGTGTTGTAGGGGTGTGCAAAAATATCGATACGGCGATATATCGTGATACTTTGTCTTCCGGTTCAATATCGATACTCAAAATTTGAATATCGATATTTTTTCAAATAATAAATGTTTCAGACAGGTTGTAAATCCAGTACGACTTCTGCACCTCCGCTCCACGAGGTGTCGCTGTGCCGCTCCCTCACTGTAAGGCACTCATCTTCTCTTTTTTTCCCCGGCAGTTGCAGTGAGGAAAAAAAACAAGCAAGCATGGCTGTTAACGTAAACCTAGAGACGCCGCCGAACTTTAAGGCAGATGTTTGGAGGCACTTTGGATTCCAAAGGAAAGGAGAAAAAAAAAACAATGAGCCGGACAAAGAGTATGCACTCTGCAAAACCTGTTTCGCTCCAATTAGATATTCAGGTAACACAACAAACTTGCGAACTTACTTAGCACGACACCACCCCGACATATTAGCTCAGCCGGAGCCGCTGAAACCCGACCCGAAGCAAACTACACTGTACAGTGCCAAAGTCCTCCCATCTACTTCAGTGATGTGTGACTTACTGTAACTGTGAACTTAATTGTCATTTAAGGCTAAAGGCAAGAAGCTGCACTTTATCTTGCATTTTCAGTTTTAGTGTGTGAGACACTGCATTTTATTTTGAGTATTTACTCTAAGTTCAGAAGAAACATGATTCACTGAGGTTTCAGTTTAGTTTCAGTGTGTGGACACTAACCCACACTGCACTTTGTTTCATAATTGTGCTCAGGGAGACTAAGATGCCCACTGCACTTTTCAATGTGTTTCAGACAGTGTGTTCCTGCAAAATAAGCACAAGTTAAATGTTCTCAGGTATATGTTCTCAAGTTTACAAAGAACAAATTGATATTAGTGTTAGCACTGAAATGTATGTGCAGTCTGCAGTGCAAGTTTTAAGTTTTCATAAAACAATTTGATTCTGCTTGTTAAGCAGCACTGATGTGTCCATGCTCACAGAAAAGTTGAGAATACTAGCACAGAAATGGGAATTTTCTGTATGTTGTAGGGAAGCAACTCTTGGTTTTGCCAGCAGTGGAATAGAGACAAATATATGTCTGGCAAGAGTGTGTAGTTATGTATCTCATCTCATCTCATTATCTCTAGCCACTTTATCCTTCTACAGGGTCGCAGGCAAGCTGGAGCCTATCCCAGCTGACTACGGGCGAAAGGCGGGGTACACCCTGGACAAGTCGCCAGGTCATCACAGGGCTGACACATAGACACAGACAACCATTCACACTCACATTCACACCTACGGTCAATTTAGAGTCACCAGTTAACCTAACCTGCATGTCTTTGGACTGTGGGGGAAACCGGAGCACCCGGAGGAAACCCACGCGGACACGGGGAGAACATGCAAACTCCACACAAAGGCCCTCGCCGGCCCCGGGGCTCAAATCCAGGACCTTGTTGCTGTGAGGCGACAGCGCTAACCACTACACCACCGTGCCGCCCGTAGTTATGTATGTGAAATGTAATTTTACAGTGGTCAATAAATTCTGATTTTCTTCAGTGACAGATATCGTGATGTGGTTGAAATTTCTTGCAATATATTGATTATCGCAGAATCGCTGTACCGTGATATTATCGTTATCATGGGCAAAATATCGCCATAGTATCGTATCGTGAGGTATCTGGTGATACCCAGCCCTAGTGTGGTGTTTTGCCAAAAGCTTGGGGTCTACAAACAGTCATGCTACTGTATGTGTGCATGTTAAATGCAATGTAATATTAGCCACTGATGACCGGGATCCTGGGGACCCCGGCCATAGTGGCCTGTTTGTCTCTGTTTCCACAGGTATAACTCCAGCAGAGGTGCACCCCAAATTGGCGGGAGTTCCAAATTCCGTTTGGGCGAAGGGTAAACATGATGTGGGCCTAATAAAGAATGCTGAACCAGTGGTGATCACCCTCAAATCAGATTTCAGGCCTAGACAGAACCAGTACCCACTCAAACCAGAAGCAATCGCAGGTATAAGACCAGTCTTTGATTCGTTGCTGAAGGCAGGTGTAATTGTAAAAGTGTAAAAGAAATCATTAAAAGCCCAATATTTCCATGACATTCATGTCCATAACAAGTGTATGTAAACTTCTGACCTGAAACGTGCGACATAAATGAGAGGTGGGGAGCTAAATAATTTTCTAGAGGAATCTGGACACTCATTAAGAACTGAAACGGAGATCGTCTTTCAAAAAGAAAGGATGCACTTTTGTGACACCTATTTACATTAAACAATGCAAAATAGGAAAAAAGGTTTGCATTTGATTCACCTTCATACGATTGCCATACCAGATAAAGAAAAAAGGAGCTAATGTGAAAACCTTTTTGCTATAACAAGATCTTTTATGACATCTTTTAATGACATCGTGTAACAAGAAACTTCTTATAACAATGTAGTATTCATCATGTTTTTGTATAAATATGCAGATTGTTACAGAAAATCATACACGCTGATTGGTCGAGAAATTCAGACTATTTCTCGATAATCACCTCAAGCGACTCGGCAAAACGGCGGCCAATAGCTTCATCACCATAAGTGAGGAAGAATTATTACAAATGATGAAAGAAAATGCAACCATGGCCGGAAGGTTAGAGAAGCAGCCTTGGGCCCAAAGGGTTGTTGTTTGATTCCCAGGACCAGCAGGAAAAATGTGAGGGGAGCTGAGTGAATGAACAGCACTTTCCCCTCCCTCTGTATCATGGCTGAAGTGCCCTTGAGCAAGGCACTGAACCCCCAACTAGAGGATGCACAGTTCATCCTGTAATTTTCAAAGTAGTTGATTTCTTCAAGCCTTTGACAGCCCTCAGATGTTGTAAATGCTGCTGCCAATCATTACTGTAAATAATGGTAACTCTCAAATAGGCAGTGGCATACACACTGTGTGGGCAGAGGATTCTGTCCATGAGTTGTTGAAATGTTGCTCCACAAAAGCCTCTGAATCGTCCTCTGTACCCATCTTGGATCATGGCGACTGGTGCAGACTCACTCCATGACGGTGCTTTCTCCTCAATCTCAGGTTTTGGCACCAGTGTCACATTCTTGTAGCTCAGGGAACGAGGAAATGGAGACAGCTATGTTTAAAGGACGAAACTTTACATATTTTAGATTCTTCACAGGAGCCATTGTTTTCCTTGGCAGCTTTATACACTATTGGCATAACTGGTATATCCAGCATCATAGACCGCGGAACGCATTTGAACAAGGGGGGGCCACAATCGCAAGAAGGTGTCACCGAAATGTTAGGTCGGACATGATGCATATAGGCTACATTATACACGGACACGCACGTACCTGTAATGCTATCAGTCATGACAGCCAGCACAGAACCGCGCAGATTAAAATGCACAAGAAAAGCATCTCGGTGGTAACTCAAACTGCTTGCTTGTACCAGTACTAAAGCACTGTAGAGAGAAACACTGAACACAGAGAAGTGCACTCGGCGGTGCTCGGTCAGAGGAAAGTATGGGAATATGCCTGCAGTTTTGTCAGAGCTGAGTGTGTCTGCGCGCGCGAGTGCGCGTCTGTGTGTGCGTTTCCACAATATGCCAGCACATAACTGCGCAGAATAAAATGCCAAAACAGCCAAGACTAATAACCCAGCATCAGTTATGACTTTAGTCCACAATATGCCAGCACAGATGTGCGCAGAATAAACTGCCAAAACAGCCAACAGCACAGAAGGCTATACATAGATTAATCCATCGGTCATGACTTTAGCCCACAACATGCCAGCACATTACTGCGCAGAATAAAATGCTAAAACAGCCAACAGTACACAACAAAAGCACCTCAGTAGTAGGCTAACTCAACTTAAACAACTTGCTTGTATCAGTACCAATGCAGTATAGAAACATTGAAAACAGAGGAAGCAGTGCACTCGGCAGTGCAGCACTCACTTGAACAGCTCATCTCGAGACCGTGGGTCTCATGGCTAAGTTGAGGTGGACAGTTAGCCTCAGTGAGGTTTGGTTGAGTTAGCCTTTGCTCAGTCGAAGAACATTCTTCTCTTTTGCTTTGGTCCACGGTCGAAGGTTGGGGCACAGCTGTGCCATCGGATGGTGCTTCGGTTTTAATTTGCTTTCCTTTAAAATATTCAAAAATCGGTTTTTGCCTTTTCATTTTCTTGCTCTGTCTATTCCACACTACAAACAATGATGTCTATTACCACAATCACAACTTCCGTGCGGTGTTTTTTCAGCGCTGTGCTGTGTACATTTTGCAACATTTCACACACGACGTATACACCTTGCTCAACGTCAAAAAATATTGGTTTAGGAAATGTTTAAGCAAATGTTTGATCAAATTACAGCATGGGTTGGGTTTAAGTTCGATTTTGTCGACATGTTTTGAGTTGAAAAACACTCGCAGGCCAACATTTTATTTATTTTTTTTATTTTCAAAAAGTTACCCAGGCCACGGCCCCCCCCGGCCCGGGCAGTTCCGCGGTCTATGTCCAGCATCATGAGGTAGTCACCTGGAATGCTTTTCAGTCAATAGATGTGTCTTCAAAATTTACTCAATGCAATTTCTTGCTGCAAGAATTGCATTTTTGCTTTCTAACATATACACAGAACTGGGCTGCTCAGCTCTCTCTCTCTCGATACTGGTTTCTCTCTTTGAAAGAACACAAATGACACACAAATTGTCAGGAATCAAAAAGGTGAAACTCGCATGTTACCTGTTGGTTCCACCGGACTCCTCGCTGCCCACAGCGGACACTCGATCACATCCCCGCTTCCACACTTGCCTTCTTAACGTGTTTGAGAAAACAGTAAATCGTAAATAGTACAGTAAATAGCTCTATTCTACAACTGTAGTAATCCATATTATATTAAGAACCGCTCAACTAAGTAAAGAGAAACGACATCCATCATTAATTCCAGACATGCAGTGACTTTTAATGAATAACAATAAAAAACAAAACACTGAATTAGACAGCGTGCCCAAACTTTTGACAGTGTTCGTTTCATGAGTTACTCACTCTCCTGCATTGTTCTTGTTTTTCCAGTTTTCTTTGTATAGTCAGTGTTTCTGATGTCACTGAGATTATTCTGCCCTTTTGTTTTTCCTTTTATTGTTACAACTACTACTGTTACGAGCTTTATTACTACTGCTACTACTATTACCGCTCCTGCCCCTACTATTACTCCTAATGCCCCTATTACTACGACTACTATTACTACTGCTGCTACTACACATCTTATAGGCATGCAGTGGTACAGCTAATAGTCATAATAATAATCGTATTATTATTATTATTATTATTATTATTATTATTATTAATCATACATTTGTTGTCTGTCTAAAAGTTTATGCTAAATCAAAAAGTCAGTCCAGATTCGGCTGAAGGTTGATTATTGTTGTCGTTGTTTGTTTTGCACATTCTGAGAATTTCTTTGTTGTGCAGGGCAGGTTTGTCTCCATGGGCGTGTACTCGACCTGACACTCATATGGCATTCCTGATGACCTCATTTATTCATTTCCCGCCATCAAGTGATATTTTTGGTCATTTTTCCGTCTACAAAATAAAATCAAAGGGTCAACACAGCAGCTACAGTGGTGCTTGAAAGTTTGTGAACCCTTTAGAATTTTCTATATTTCTGTATAAATATGACCTACAACATCAGATTTCCACACAAATCCTAAAAGTAGATAGGAGAACTCAGTTAAACAAATGAGACAAAATATTATACTTGGTCATTTATTTATTGAGGAAATATTACATATCTGTGTGTAATATGTAAATCCAATATTACATCTGTGAGTGGCAAAAGTATGTGAACCTTTGCTTTCAGTATCTGGTGTGACCCCTTGTGCAGCAATAACTTCAACTAAACGTTACCGGTAACTGTTGATCAGTCCTGCACACCGGCTTGGAGGAATTTTAGCCCATTCCTCTGTACAGAACAGCTTCAACTCTGGGATGTTGGTGGCTTTCCTCACATGAACTGCTCGCTTCAGGTCCTTCCACAACATTTCCATTGGATTAAGGTCAGGACTTTGACTTGGCCATTCCAAAACATTAACTTTATTCTTCTTTAACCATTCTTTGGTAGAACGACTTGTGTGCTTAAGGCTGCTGTCTTGCTGCATGACCCACCTTCTCTTGAGATTCAGTTCATGGACAGATGTCCTGACATTTTTCTTTAGAATTTGCTGGTATAATTCAGAATTCATTGTTTCAACAATGATGGCAAGCCGTCCTGCTCCACATGCAGCAAAACAGGCCCAAACCATGATACTACCACCACCATGTTTCACAGATGGGATAAGGTTCTTATGCTGGAATCCAGTGTTTTCCTTTCTCCAAACATAACATTTCTCATTTAAAACAAAAAGTTCTATTTTGGTCTCATCCGTCCACAAAACATTTTTCCAATAGCCTTCTGGCTTGTCCATGTGATCTGTAGGAAACTGCAGACGAGCAGCAATGTTCTTTTTGGAGAGCAGTGGCTTTCTCCTTGCAACCCTGCCATGCACACCATTGTTGTTCAGTGTTCTCCTGATGGTGGACTCATGAACATTAATGTTTGCCAATGTGAGAGAGACCTTCAGCTGCTTAGAAGTTACCCTGGGGTCCTTTGTGACCTCGCTGACTATTACGCACCTTGCTCTTGGAGTGTGAGGGGAGATAATGAGGAAATGATGGGGAGAGTGAGTGGAATGAGGGATGGGGAGAGAGAGGTGAGTGTGAGTGATAGAGAAGGAGCGAGGGAGTGGTATGAGTGAGGGGGAGAGAGTGATGGGAAGGGGAAGGAGAGAGTGAGTGATGGAAAAGGAGTGAGTGGAGAGAGGGAGAGAGTGAGTGAGAGAAAGTGATGGGGAGTTTGAGTGATGGACAGAGAAAGTGATGGGGTGAGGGAGAGATGGGGAGAGTGAAAGTGAGTGTGAGAGGGAGAGAATGAGTGATGGGGAGAGGAGGGGTGAGAGTGAGTGATGGAGAGAGGGAGAGGCAAGAGTGATGGGAGAGACTGAATGATGAAAAAGGAGTGAGTGGAGAGATAGTGAGAGGGGGAGTGAGTGAGTGATGGATAGTGTGAGTGGAGAGATGGGAAGTGTGTGTGAATGGAGTGGAGAAAGAGGGAGTGGCATGGGTGACGGGGAGGGGGAGGAGAGTGAATGATGGAAAAGGAGAGCGAGAGGAGTGATGGTGAGAGGGGGAGAGAGTGAGTGATGGAGAGATGGGTAGAGTGAGTGGAGTGATGGAAAGATGGGGAGAGTGCAAGTGGAGGAGTGAGAGAGACGGAGTGGCATGAGTGATGGGGAGAGAATGATGGGGAGGAGAGAGTGAGTGATGGAAAAGGAGAGTGAGTGGAGAGATAGTGAGTGAGGGGGAGAGTGAGTGTAATGATGGAGAGATGGGGGAGTGTGTGTGAGTGGAGTGAGGGAGAGAGAGGGAAAGAGAGTGAGTGATGGCCAGATGGGGAGAGTGAAAGTGAGTGTGAGGGGGAGAGAATGGGAGTGATGGGGAGGGATGGAGCAAGTGATGGGGAGAGAGTGAGTGATGGACAGATGGGGAGAGTGATAGAGTGAGATGGAGAGAGTGAGAGATGGAGAGTGATCTATCTGTCTTTGACGTTTTGTGGCACAGGAAACACCTGTACATGTAAATGGAAGAAGGGGTCGCATGGACAAGCTGGATCCTATCCCAGCTGACTATGGGCGAGAGGCGGGGTCCACTCTGGACAAGTTGCCAGGCATCGCAGGGCTGCACATCGAGACAAGCAACCATTCACACTCATATTCACACCTACGGTCAATTTAGAGCCACCGAGTAACCTAACCTGCATATCTTTGGACTGTGGGGGAAACCGAAGCACCCGGAGGAAACCCACGCAGACATGGGGAGAACATGTAAACTCCACACAGAAAGGCCCCCGTCGGGCAGTGGGCTCGAACCCAGAACCTTCTTGCTGTGAGGTGACAGTGCTAACCACTACACCACCATACCGCCAAGTAAATTCTTATTATGCTTTATATTATTTCATTCATTCATACAGAAATCTTGACTCGAGACTGAACACTAAATGAGCCGAGAAACCCAGGCACAGGGGCACATCATAAACACCTTCTCTCTCTCTCTCTGGTTCCCTCTGATAGCAGGAGCTGCTCTGGTTGTTTGTTTGCTCTCTGCCTCCCTCTAGTGACGGCACCCTGCTGAGCCAGCTGTTCCCTTACACTTCAGGAGGCGTTATTCTGATCGGAGTCATGGTGGATCCAGAGCCTGTCCCAGCACCTCTCTGAGTGAAGAACAAGTACACCATGGATGTGATGCCAGTCCATCACAGGGCACCATGCACGCACATGTACTTACACACTCCTTCACATCTAGGGGCAATTTAATTTGGCACAGCCAGTCCACATACTAATCCACATTTTTTTGGAAGGTGAGAAGGCAGGGAGAACATGTGAAACTCTATTTCAGAAAAACGCATATCTCGGTGCACAGTCATCTGTGAATGGGATTATAACATCTGAGGAGCTTAATTATCATGATTCACAACAGTGGGTCATGCAAAATAAGAATGTATTAGCTGGCCATACATCCATGAAAAAAAAAAAGTTACATTTAAGCTTGGGACCAGCACCAAGTCTGCACTAGTTTGTGCAACCCCAGGAACTGGGTATTTTACCTAATTTCATGGCTTTGAACTGAGAGGAAACCCACACAGACACGGGAGAACACGCAAACTCCACACGGAAAAGCCCCCGTTGTCCATGAACTTCGAACCCAGAACCTTCTTGATGTGTGGCGACAGTGCTACAGTAACCACTACACCACCCCTGTAAATAGTTCTGTAAACTATTTACACTATCTGTAAATAGTTCATAGAACAAGGAGTGTGTGCGTGTGAAACCCTGTAATTATATCCAAGAGTAACAGGAATTTTTAGAATGACAATTTGATTGCATTAATTTAAAATATTGTTTGAGTGCCAGTAATTTTGCTTCACATTTTTGAGAGAAATTACAATTATTTAAAAAAAACTGCATTCTTTTTAGTTATCTTCTTAAAGGACAAGTAAGCGTTTATACAATTTAATTTGGTTTGTTTCATGACATTCAGTTTTGTTTCTAACTTTTTTTTTTTTTTTTGTAACATCTGACAATGAATCACACGCACGCAAACATGATCTTATTAAATACAGGTGTGGTCAGAAGTTTACAGACAGTGACATGAATGTCATGGCAATATTTGGGCTTTCAGTAATTTCTCTGAACTGTTCTTTTTCTGTGGCAGAATGATTGTACAGCATACATCTTTAATTTAAAAAAGAAAACACTAGAATTCGGTGCACAAGTTTTCATTTTCTTTGGGTTTTCTGAAATCAACACAGGGTCCAAATTATACATACAGCACACCTAATGTTGTATGAGTAGATAACTGTGTATAGTTAGCTACAGTACAAATTACTTGATGACGTCTGACCCTTACATGCGTGACGTGTGCGGAATGTAAGGTGTGTTTTGAAGTTTGCTCGAGAGTGGGAAGTAAACGAGCCGCATTATGGTGGTTCAAACTACACCTGATTGTCCGTGAGTCTTTCCTCCCATCATGTTACACTACATGGTGTCAGAAGTGGATGTCTTCTCTATGATTACGGAGAAAGGAGGGTGAGAGACATTTAAACTGTGCAAACAAAATGCAGCAGGCGTTTACTCAGCCGTCGCCATTGTCCTTTACCGGCAACCTGGCAGAAAACTGGAGAAAGTGGGAACAAAGATTCCAAGTTTATCTTGAAGCGTCAGAGCTCAAAGACAAATCTGAGGCAAGGAAAATAGCTGTCTTTTTGCATTGTGTCGGAGAGGATGGATTAGAAGTGTATAACACGCTCAAAATCACCTATGTTGACCCCGAGAACAAAAAGCTATCCGACGTGCTTACTGCCTTTAAAAAGTACTGCGAGCCGAGGAAAAACAGTTTATGAACGGCATCAGTTCTGGGTGCACACGTACAATGTCCAAGCAGGAATTGACAAGTTTGTGACTGAACTGAAAGTGAGAGCTCACAATTGTGAATTTGGTGATTCTGAAGACCTCATGTTAAGGGATAAAATGGTGTTTAGTGTGACTGATACGTCTCTACGGGAGAAACTGCTGTCCATCTCGGATTTGTCCCTTGCCAAAGCCATAGACCTATGCCGTGCAAAGGAAGTAGTATATGCAGAAGCACTGGCCATGTCCCCTGTCAATGTAACAGAGCAGGTGGATGCAGTTCGAAGCAGAGAGCCCCCAAAACAATCAGAGCTGACACCACCCCTAGCAGAAGGCATGCGAAAGCCCAGTCATGTGGCAGGTGCGGGAGGCAACATAAACCAAGAAACTGCCCAGCATACAATGCCCACTGCAATGCATGCGGAAAGAAAAATCACTTCTCTGCAGTGTGCAAATCCAGTAAAGTGGTTGCACCACTTGACATTGACTCAGACTCTGAGTGTGATGAAGCCAGCACAGCTGTTGACATGCTGTTCATTGGGACTGTAGCACACAACGACCAACATAAAACAGATACAGGCTGGTATACTAAACTGTGCATTGGTGACCAAGTGGTGGCATTTAAGCTGGACAGTGGTGCTGAGGCTAACATACTGCCCAAGTCTGTCCTGTCCACTTTGTCGGGGCCTGTCAACATCCAAAAGACAGACACTGTGCTAGTAGCTTATGGAGGAGCCAGGATCAAGCCTAGTGGGAAAGTCGGGCTGCATGTTCAGACCCAGCAGAAACAGACTTACCTGGACTTTTTTGTCACCACAGCATCAGCCACAGCTCTCCTAGGCCGCAAGGCATGTGTGCAACTTGATCTCATCAGGAAAGTGGAGGCCCTAGCTCCAGCAGCCCCTGTGTCAAAGAAAGAGCTGCTAGCCTGATATGCCTCTGTCTTTGAAGGTCTGGGTGAGTTCCCCGGCCAACACCACATTTACACAGATCCTTCAGTGCCACCGGTGATCCACGGCTGTAGGAAGATCCCATATGCAGTGCATGATCGCTTGAAAAGCACACTTGACAACTTGGAAAGCAAAGGAGTCATCAGCAAAGTCACAAAGCCTACACTGTGGGTCAGTAGCTTGTGCATCACTGAAAAGAAAAATGGGACACTCAGGGTTTGCCTTGACCCCAGAGATCTTAACAGGGCCATACTGCGCCAACACTTCTCCATACCCACGGCTGAAGACATACAACGCAGACTTGCGGGTAAGAAGATTTTCTCCATTCTTGATGAGCGTGACTGGTACTGGCAAATAAAATTAGATGATGAGTCAGCAGATCTCTGCACCTTTAACACCCCCTGGGGAAGATACCATTTCCACCGCCTGCCTTTTGGCATAAAATCGGCGAGTGAAGTTTTTCAACAAGTCAACGATGAGAGCTTTGGTGACATTGACTGTCTCTTCATAGTAGCAGACGACATGATCATTGCAGCTGAAAACAAAACAGAACACGACAGAATACTTCAGAAGGTGATGGACAGAGCTACACAGCTAAAATGTCAAATTCAACAAAGACAAAGTGCAATACATGGTTAAGGAAGTCAAGTATTTGGGCCATATCAGTGCAGAAGGAGTCAGGCCAGATGATTCCAAAGTCACTGCCATCCAACAGTTGCCCACTCCCTCTGACAGAAAGAGCCTGCAGCGCCTACTGGGCATGACCAGATACCTGGCTCAGTACATCCCCAATGAGGCCGCACTCACGGCGCCATTAAGACTGCTCCTCAGGAAGGATGTTGAGTGGCAGTGGCATCCAGAACAAGAGGCCACACTGAAGGCTCTGAAAACAGCTGTCTCGACAGCACCACTGCTCCGGTTATTTGACCCCAAGGTGCCTGTGGAGATTCAGGCTGATGCCTCCAAAGATGGGCTTGGTGCCTGCCTCATGCAGAACGGACAGCCAATAGCCTATGCATCGAGAGCGCGATCACCAGCTGAGCAAAATTACGCTCAAATAGAAAAAGAATTGCTGGCTGTTGTCTTCTCTCTCAAAAAGTTTCATCAGTACGTTTACGGTGTTCCTGTGAAAATCTGTCTGAAGATTCTCAATCATCCAGGTCATGGTAAACTGTGGGTGGTAGAAATGGGCAACTGGACTTGCTTGAAGATTCTTGAAAACATTTCACCTCTAGTCCAAAAGGCTTCCTCAGTTCTGTCTGACTAATAGGGAGTATCAGATATTTATCCTCTCCTGGATCAGAATCAGAATTCTGATGACCAGCTCATCTAAGGTGTCATTGAGGCATCATGTTAGTGTGGGTCACGCCAGGACCCAGCTGTTTTCGGTGACTCACAGGAGGACCGAGAGAGTCAGATTGCCATTGATCACCCTAAAGGGCAATCCTTTGATCACCCTAATGACTCACCGTTCACACCCAGCCTCCAGTGACCCACACTAACATGATGCCTCAATGACACCTTAGATGAGCTGGTCATCAGAATTCTGATCCTGATCCAGGAGAGGATAAATATCTGATACTCCCTATTAGTCAGACAGAACTGAGGAAGCCTTTTGGACGAGAGGTGAAACATTTTCAAGAATCTTCAAGCAAGTCCAGTTGCCCATTTCTACCACCCACAGTTTCCTGTGAAAATCCAGTCAGATCACAAGCCCCTGGAGGCGATCCTGTCGAAACCCATAGGCAAGGCCCCGGCAAGGCTACAGAGGATGCTTCTCCAGATCCAAAGGTATGACCTCTCCCTTGTATACACACCTGGGAAAGACCTGTTGATTGCAGACACTCTGTCCAGGGCATACCCCCACTCAAGAGTAGCAGATGAACAGGACCTTGGTGATGAGAGAGTTGTGTATGCCACAGACTTTGAACCACTTCAAGGTAACATCATGCATCTCATAAAAGCAACCACTGCCACTGATGCTGAAATGCAGTGCCTTATGACCGTGCACAGGTCAGGGTGGCCTGATCACAAGAAATCTGTTCCCCAGCAGGTGCAGTTGTATTGGCCTGTCAGGCACAGGCTGAGCGTCAATGAGGGGTTGCTCTTGGTGGGTGATCATACCACGTCTCCTCAGGGCCGAAGCACTCAAGCGCTTGCACACAGCTCACCAAGGCATACAACGCTCACTAGCACATGCACGGGCAACCATGTACTGGCCTGGCTAGTCAGAAGCTGTGCGCAGACAGGTTGAGTCCTGCATACCCTGTCAGGAACAGCTGCCGGCCAACCACAAAGAACCCCTGCTCCCTCACCCTGTTCCAGACCTACCATGGGAGAAAATTGCTGCCGATGTGTTCCATCTAAAGGGGAAACCATTCCTCCTGATAGTGGACTATTATTCCAAATACCCAGAAGTCCTGCAGCTCACAGACATGACAGCTCTGTCTATCATACAGAAATTCAAGGCTGTTTGCCCGACATGGCATTCCAGACACCCTGATTGCTGATCATGTGCCATTCGCATCCAGTGGGATGGCCCAGTTTGCAGCAGACTGGGGTTTTCGTATCATTCACTCAAGCCCCCATTTTCTCCAGTCAAATGGCAGGGCAGAGTGCACAATACGCACAGTGAAGTCCGTGCTGAAATCTGCTGCAAGGTCTGGCATTGACCCCCACCTTGCTCTCCTCCATCTGCAGAACACCCCTGTTACTGGACTGCAGTATTTTCCTGCTCAGCTTCTCATGGGTCGTGTTCTGCGATCCACTTTGCCAGTTACTAAAGCTGCACTGATGCCATCCACACCTGTTGCTGTGGGTGCAGCTCTTCGCTACCGGCAACGTCAGCAGAAGGCACTGTACGATAGATCAGCGGCACCACTTTCCCCAATTCAGGAGGGGGAGAGGGTGTACATGAGGATAAATGACAAGTGGATCCCAGCCACAGTGGTGAAAGCCAGAGAGGAGCCACAAGCTTATGATGTCATCACATCCTCGGGTGCCTGCTATCGCAGGAACAGACGACACCTTCGCCGTGACAGAACTCATGCCCCTGATCACCACCATGATGATTCCAGCATTCATGATGACAGTGATTCTGCAGAGAGTGGCACAGAACCTCATTCAAACAAGGGTCTGGCAGTGGGCCCTCAGGGCCCACCACATGAAGGTGCACAACCGGCATCCTACACACGAGCTGGACGACATGTCCAACTCCCAGGTCATCTGAAGGATTATGTGCTGTCTTAGAGCTAGTGGTGGACTGTAACTGTTGTACCAAATTGTCATGTTCAAGTTGGTAAGAGTTTCCTTTTCTGTTCTGTTTGTCTGTATCATCCTGTTCCAAGGTTCAATGATTTTTCTACACTACTTACTTTTCTAAGAGGGGGGGATGTTGTATGAGTAGATAACTGTGTATAGCTAGCTACAGTACAAATTACTTGATGACGTCTGACCCTTACATGCGTGACGTGTGCGGAATGTAAGGTGTGTTTTGAAGTTGGCTCGAGAGTGGGAAGTAAATGAGCCGCGTTATGGTGGTTCAAACTACACCTGATTGTCCATGAGTCTTTCCTCCCATCACGTTACACTACACCTAATATTTGGGTAAAATGTCTCTTTGCAAGATTCACCTTGACCAAACATTTTTGTTTACCATGAACAAGCTTCTGGCAGAATTCTGGTTGGATATTTCATGACTCTTCATTTTTTCTTGGCATGGACTCAATTTATAAGCACTGTCTATATATTTTCAATAGGGTTGAATTCAGGATTTGTTTTAAGCTTAATGTTAGCTCGCTTTATCCTCTCCAACCATCTCTGATGCGTGTTTGGGTTCATTGTCCTGTTGTAAGTCCCAAGTCGTGTTCAAGTTTCTGATGGTTTATGCTGAAGAATTCTGAGGTCTTCCTCCTTCATTATTCCATCCACTTTGTGCAATGAACCAGATCCACTGGCAGCAAAACAGCCCCAGAGCATGATGATCCTACCACTACCACCACCAGCAGGTACAGTGTCCTTCTGTACATGGTGGTCATTGTGGCCAAACAACTCAATCTTTGTCTCATCTGGCCATACAGCTTTCCTCCAGAAGGCTTTTTCTTTGTCCATGTGGTCAGCTTCAAACTTTAGTTAAGCTTGAAGGTGTCAGTTTTGGAGCAGGGGGTGATTTCTTGGAGAGTAACCTCTTAGTCCATGGTGATCTGAACTGTAAACAGTGATCCATCAGCTTCCAGTTTATGGCAGGGCTGTGCCACGGTGGTTCCCAGGTTGTTCCTGACCATCCAAACCAATTTCCTTTCAGCTGAGGGTGACAGTTTGGGTTTTCTTGAAGCAAAGTTAATTGGCAAAGTGACTACACTTCACAATAACTTGCATACAATTGTTTGAACTGATCTTGGAATTTGCAGTTGTTTAGAAATGGCTCTAAGGGTGTTTTCACACTTGGTCCCTTTCAGCCATCTAACCGAACTCAGATCGATGACTCAGCATTTTTTGCGCATATGTGAACACTCCAACCGTATCCAGACCCCTTTAAAGCGAACCGAACTGAGACCACCTCAGGAGGTGGTCTCAGTACGGTTCGCTAAAAATCAACGGTACGGTTCGCCTAATCTGCGCATTGTGAACAAAAAGCGCACCGGGTTCACTTTGCCTTTTTCACTGTAGTTTAACCTTCTTCGTTTGCTGTAGTTGGTCACGTGACTGTAGCAGGGAAACTCAACTTCCTTTTGGAACTTACCACAGCAGCTTTACAGTTCTCTGAACTTACTGACTGAGTCGGCCACAATAATATAACTATATATATATATATATATATATATATATATATATATATATATATATATATATATATATATATATATATATATAAAAATAAATTTTCCTTAATCCGCACTATTTTGATCAAAGAATACAGCATGGCAGCAGACATTTTGATTCAAGAGAAAATTACCCAGAATTCCGTGCACTGGGGGTCTGAGGGCTCTAGAGGACCTGGTGTGAACAGAAAGAGGACTGAGGCCCCATCAAAGCTTAACTGGACCAGAAAGAGAACCCAGTCCTCTTTGTAATAAATTCAGTGTGAACACAAAAAAGAACGGAGTTCTTTTTCTGTTGGTCCACTTATGCCGCTTTTCCACTACAAACGTGGCTGAGTCGGGCTGAGCCATGCCGTGCTGAGTCGAGCTGAGCGGGGCTGTTGGAGTTGCATTTCGACTACAACCGCGCTGAACCGTGCTGGCTGGAAGTGGGTGGACACATTGGGTGGAGTTAGCGAAAGTGGGTGGACATCAGGTGATGTCGTTAAGCAGCGCAAATCAGTGAGCTTTTAAGCAGTAGTCTCACGACCCGAATAATAAACAATAAACATGGAGGACATGGAGTCGTTAGTGTTGCTGGTCTTGGTGCTGTGGCTTGTTGTCACCGACAACGCAGACAGATACTGGCAAGAGCATAGATGAGGCGAGGCGCATAAGGCTTCAGAAATTCTCGTAATTCGTAATTCTTCTCCTTCCGGGTTTGCGGTGTTTACAGATCCCAGCGTGCTCTCAGGGCGTGTGTGGGCATGTGAGGACACTCCTCACCAATCAGTGCACAGGGGAGTGTCTGCTCATGCCCCCAGCCTCACTCGGCTCGGTTTGGCTTGCTTCAGCCCCACTCCAAAACGGTGCGAGTTTTAGGGGCTAAGCAGGGCTGAAGCGAGCTGAGTCGTGCTGGTTTTTGGTAGTCAAAAGGCGAGCCATGTCGGGCTGAAGTGAGCTGAAAAAGGGTAGTGGAAAAGGGCCATTAAAGAGGACTGAGTCTGGTTCCTTTAAAGGGGACCAGGTGTGAAAACACCCTAAGAGACATTCCAGGGTTGTGTATGTACATCTCCGATCATCTTTTTCAGATCTGCACTGAGCTTTCTTTCATGCTATTAAAATAAAAAAAAGCAACTTTATTGGTGTAACTTTGTTTTATCCATTTTTAATCTTCCCATTTTCTTTGTAAATTTTATCCACCTCTTATTGTTTTAATGCTGTTTTTTAGTTTTGTGTTCTTATTGATTTTATATGTACTGATGTCAAGCACTTTGAGCATTTTATGTAATGAAGATGCTTCAATATAATAATATTTTACCAATTATTATTATATCTGGGGGCGGCACGGTGGTGTAGTGGTTAGCGCTGTTGCCTCACAGCAAGAAGGTCCGGGTTCGAGCCCCGTGGCCGGCGAGGGCCTTTCTGTGCGGAGTTTGCATGTTCTCCCCATGTCCACGTGGGTTTCCTCCGGGTGCTCCGGTTTCCCCCACAGTCCAAAGACATGCAGGTTAGGTTAACTGGTGACTCTAGATTGACCATGAGTGTGAATGGTTGTCTGTGTCTGTGTCAGCCCTGTGATGACCTAGCGACTTGTCCAGGGTGTACCCTGCCTTTCGCCTGTAGTCAGCTGGGATAGGCTCCAGCTTGCCTGCGACCCTGTAGAAGGATAAAGCGGCTAGAGATAATGAGATGAGAATGAGAGTATATCTGGCCAACCTAATGTGAAGGCTGGAATTGCTTCTGTTTGGCGAGGCGTCTGATGTCAGATGGTACAGATGACGATGCTACTCGCAGCTGGTTTTCCAAGTTTGGATCAGTCAGTCTTGAGCGGAACCGATTCTTTGCAAGGGTCAGTTTTGAGAAGAACTGCTCGCAGCAGTAAGTTGTCCCAAACAGTGATGCAAACTTCAGTGCATGTCTCCTCAGAGTGGGAAAATCCTCAGGACACACATAGTTTGTAGAACTCAAGCAGAGGAAGGTTGTTGTACCCAGCTTTGAGCTCATCGTTGCTTTGCAGCTCAAACAAATCCTCACCTTTGGTAGTGCCATGCATGGCTTGCAAAGACAGCATTTCCTCCCACATATCAAACTCAGCTGTAATCCCACGCACAAAAATGGCGAGTTGGGCGGTATTTGTGATGTCTGTTGTCTCGTCGCAGGCTAAAGAGAAACTGAAAATCCCTCGCGGTATCCTTCAGTGTTTTCTCAATGTCTTGTGCCATGTCAGTAATCCGATCGGAGACGGTTCTTTGAGACAAACTGACACTTTGGAAAAGTTTCACTTTGCCTGGTGTGAGCAGTTCTGCAGCACTCCTTCACAAACTCCCTTTCTGAATGTGGTTTCAGTTTCTTGGTGATTAGCTCACTTACCACAAAAATAGCCTGTGTAACGTTTTCTTGGTTACCTTGGGGTCTTGTGAATGTGACTTGTTGGGTGCCCAAACTCCGCCAAAGAGCATTCATTTTATCCACACACACTTGTCCTTTCAGCTCGTCCAGCTTGGCATGTTTGGTGCTGTAATGACGCTCCAGATTAACCTTTTTCATCACTGCAAGTGCGTCCCCACAAACTAAGCAAACTGGCTTGCCTTTACCTTTTATGAAAAAATAATTTTGTCCATTTTTCCTGAAAAGCGCGATATTCCGCATCTATCGTTTTCTTCATATTTGCCATGGTGCGTTTTGGTGAAATCGTTAAACAGTCTGTCTATGCCCGCTAAATGACGTGACATGACCATGCATGACCACACTCTGCTCATGTAGGGTTCAGGACCCTGACCTTGGCCTGGAAAGACAACCACTCACCTATTTTATTAACTGCCGTCTCAATTATTTTTTTTTTTTGGTGTGTGTGAGAGAGTAATTATGAATCATCTTGTGGGCCGGATCAAATGGTCTCGTGGGCCGTATATGGCCCGGAGGCCAGACGTTCCCCACCCCTGCTCTAATCCAATGTACTTTTTAATTTCTTCATAAGAACACCATACTAATACTGGGTTACGCCACCTTTACTCTAGGAACAGTTTTCTTTCTTCATGTTAAGGATTCCACAATACATAAGAACACAAAGCCTTTGAGATTCTGCTCCAAGTCAACATGGTTGCATCACGTATTTGCTGCAGATTTGCTCAGCTCCCTTTCAACCACATCCCAAAGGCGCTCTGCTAAAGGCAAATCTGAAGACTGGGAAGGTTGCCAAAGTACACCGAACTCACTGTCATATTCATGGAAGCAGTTTTTAGATGATGGGTAAATTGTTGCTATAAATTGTGTGTGTGTGTGTGTGTGTGGTTTGCAGAAATATTCAGATCTGCTGCAGCATTCGAATTTATATCGATATTTACGGCATAATTATGCTCGATTGGCACTCGGCATGTGCCAAGGACACATTCCCCACATTGTTACACCCCTGGTGAAAATCTTTCAAGGCTCAAGGATCTGTAAAGTTCTTTGTGAGGGTCTTTGAGGATCTCAACAACGATCCTCAAAAGATTTTCAAGGATCTTTAGAATTCTTGTCCAGATCTTTAAGGATCTGTAATATTCTTGCCAAGATCTACAAAGATCTTTACACTTGCTCATTGCTGATACATTTTTCCTTTTTTTCTGTGATGCAATCATAATAATCCTTTTTTAAAAATCCACTACTTTGAAAAGTCAACGATTAATTGATGTGTAAAATTCCCTCTATATTGTTGGATTGCTTAAATGCGCACCACACCCCACACACACGCACCAGGGCTTTACATTAGCACCCGCCAAATGCGAGTAAAATTCGGCTTTGGCGGGTAATAACTTGAGTCTCACTCGCCACTTTGGCGGGTGGTTTATTCTGTGGTATGACAATATATTTTAATTGTAGTTTTCTCTGAAGGCATCTGATATAATAAACACGTTGCAATGTAATATTATACGCCTACAACTCCCATGAGCACCTGCATAAACATTCTGACAACATGTTAGAATTGTTTAGAACGTTCGTTAACGTCTCAGATAAAATCAATGATGCGGTAACCTGCGGTTAATGAACGAAGCGACAAAGTTGCTGACGACTGACAAGCGCACTACGTGGCGGCGTATAGCTGGAGTTTCAAACCCTGCTGCTCAGGAAAAAAGGGGCAGAGATGAACAGGGCCAGAGCAGCATTTTAAAATTACCGAGGTCCGTGATGCGCAAAGCGCGCGCCAAAATATTTTCGACATATTTAAATGAGAGGGGTGAATTACACGCCACATGAGATCTATTCCTGAAATTACTTTTAATGGTGTTTGAACTGAATATTGTCAGTTTTGAAAAAAAATCATGTATGTGGCAAGAGTAAGAATAATTTAAGCTTGTTTAATGGTTTGATCTGGCCCAAGCAATGAGGATAAAAGATACCCTAACCATGTAGCCTATGGAACTAAGATACATTAACAATCTGGCATCCGTTACACCTACACACACAAAAAAAATTCTGGGAAAAAAATCAGTATACACCACCATGTTTTAGACAAAGTTATCCAAGGCAAACATAAGTTGAAACTTTCCACTCTATTGCTTTGGCTTATCGAATGATTTATTTTTTAAATCACACACAAGGCAGGGTACAACTGCACTGCTTCCAAAATGTAAATTGAACAGCTTGATGAAAGTGCGCTGATGGTTACCATGGAAACCCCGTGTCTCCTGCACTGCGTTCCTCCCCCGAGTCGCGCGCTCATTCACTTTTGTGTTCTTGGTCTCAGAGCCGCGCGCACGAAACAGACACAGAAGACAGATTTAACGTTTAACATAATTAGCAATGCACTTTTTATGGAGACGTTTTAATGTTATTCTTTATTTTTTTATCCAGTTGAATATTTAGCATACAAATGTATTTTCAGCTCTTAAAAATGACCGAGGTCCGGACCACGGGGGCCTCAGAGCTGGCTGCGGCCATGGAGGTGAACAAGATGCTAATAGAAAGATAAGACAGTTCAATGACAAATGGAAGTTCGGGCGAGATTGGCTAGTTCATAGCAAAACCGAAAATACCCTGTACTGCGAAGACTGTAAAAAGTCTGGCAAAGACAGGCACCAGTAATTTTAAACTTGAAACTATAAAGGACCATGAAAAGTCAAATGCACACATCGGTACTATAACATCAAAACAGGTGGAGACGGCTGGTTCACTACAGGACAGCATTGCTTTCAGTCCCTGGCTGTCATGAAGTCGGCTGAGCTGGAGAGGATGGAGCTGCTGTTTAGAAACATTCACGCGATTGGAAAGAAGTTGATCTCGCCCCAGCTATCAACTTAAGGCCTGCTGGAAGCCTCAGGTCAAGAAGACCATTTTTCATGGACCATTCAGACTCATCTGATGATGAATGTAATGAGGACATTTAATGTCTCTCTCTACACATGTTCACACACACACACACACACACACACACACACACACACACACACAATTAATAGATAATACATAATATACATAATACTTGATAATACACAATACTTGCATATCAAAACATCAAATGTTTTTCAATGATAAATGTTTTGAATTGGACTTTTAATATTATAATCAGTTCAGTTGTACTGAATGTTATTTTTCATATTATACGATATTTCATACTGTAAGGGGCTTGAATTTGAGTTCAATAAACAGAATACTCTGTTTATATTTTTGTCTGAACGGGGTGCATGTTTTCATATAGGGAGCTACCTTAACAGCACTGAATACTTGAGTGCTACTGTAGAGATACTGTACATTATACGCTGCCATTCATAATTAAATCTAGATCTTCCGAACTTTAAAGTATCATGGTGAAGAAAAAACAGCGATTTCCTGGCAACAAAATTGTGGCTAGTGAAAAGGCTGAATGGCTAGTGACTCGGGAAAACCACTAGCCACAGTGGCCGGTGAGCAAAAAAGTTAATGTAAAGCCCTGGTGTGAGTGTGAGTGGTTGTTTGTCTCGATGTGCAGCCCTGCGATGACCTGGCGACTTGTCCAGAGTGGACCCCGCCTCTCGCCCATAGTCAGCTGGGATAGGATCCAGCTTGTCCACACGACCCCTTCTTCCATCTACATGTACAGGTGTTTCCTGTGCCACAAAACACCAAAGACAGATAGATCACTCTCCATCTCTCACTCTCTCCATCTCACTCTATCACTCTCCCCATCTGTCCATCACTCACTCTCTCCCCATCACTTGCTCCATCCCTCCCCATCACTCCCATTCTCTCACACTCACTTTCACTCTCCCCATCTGGCCATCACTCACTCTCTTTCCCTCTCTGTCCCTCACTCCACTCACACACACTCCCCCATCTCTCCATCACTACACTCACTCTCCCCCTCACTCACTATCTCTCCACTCACTCTCCTTTTCCATCAGTCACTCTCTCCTCCCCATCATTCACTCCCCATCACTCATGCCACTCCGTCTCTCTCACTCTCACTCCTCACTCCCCCACACACTCACTTTCACTCTCCCCATCTCTCCCTCACTCCCTCTCCTTCCAACACTCCACTCGCACTCTCCCCATCTCTCCAGTCACTCTCCCCATCTCTCCATCACTCCACTCACTCCCCATTACTCTCTATCCATCACTCACTCTCTCCCCCTCACTATCTCTCCTCTCACTCTCCTTTTCCATCACTCACTCTCTCTCCTCCCCATCACTCATGCCACTCCCTCTCTCTCCATCACTCCATTCACACACACCCCATCTCTCCACTCACTCTCTCTATCCATCACTCACTCTCTCACTATCTCTCCACTCACTCTCCTTGTTCATCATTCAGTCTCCCCATCACTCTTTCCTCTCCCTCTCTCTCCATCACTCACTCTCACCCCTCACTCTCCCATCCCCCATTCCACTCACTCCCTATCACTCACTCATTCTCTCCCTCTCACACTCACTTTCACTCTCCCCATCTCTCCCTCACCCCATCACTTTCTCTATCCATCACTCAAACTCCCCATCACTTTCACTATCTCTCACCCTCTCTCCACTCACGCTCCTTTTCCATCACTCACTCTCTATCCTCCCCATCACTTTCTCCCCCTCACTCATACCACTCCCTCGCTCCTTCTCTATCACTCACTCTCACCTCTCCCCATCATTCACTCATCTCCCCTCACACTCACTTTCACCTCTCCATCACTCCACTCACACTCTTCCCCATCTCTCCCCTCAATCTCCCCATCACTCTTTATCCATCACTCACTCTCTCCCCCTCACCATCTCTCCACTCACTCTCCTTTTCCATCACTCTCTCCTCCCCCTCCCATCACTCACCTCTCATTCTCCCCATCCCTCACTCATTCTGTCCCCTCACACTCACTTTCACTCTCCCCATCTCTCCATCACTTATTCTATCATCACTCTATCCCCCTCTCTCATGAGTTCTCCACTCACTCTTTTTCCATCACTCTCTCCCCATCCCTCACTATCTCTCCACTCACTCACTCGCTCTCTCCTTTTCCATCACTCACTCTCGTCCCCATCACTCTCTCTCTCTCCCTCTATCACTCACTCACTATCACTCACAACAATTCAATGGTTTATTAAATATTACATCGCTGCGCATCAATAAAAAAAACAAAAAACACATTTCACCACTGCATCCATTTGTCCTTTTAAACAGCTTTATTCTTTAAACTGAACGCAAATGTGTTGAATTTTTCATACAGCGCTCATGGAAAGGGTGTAAAACCACAATCCGATTGAACACAAAAATCCATCAAGATACACATGTACATTTTTCAAAATGTATAATGATCACAAGAGGCTTGTTTACACACACACACACACACACACACACCAGATTTTAACAAAAAAATGTTGGTTTGTTGCCCTTCTAATGTTCCACTGGATTTACTTTCTGTTTTGATGCTGGACATTTTACATTTTAGAAGAACAAATGGAAACAACGTAGGTCATGGGCCTGGAGTCAGGAAAAGCTGAAATAAAGATTAACGGTTCCAAGATGGCGACACTGTGAGCAGGAGTGTTTAAGTTGCCCTCCGTAACCATCACCAGCTATATGTGACTTATTTTGGACTTATTACCCGGAATTCAACAACCTTTGAACGCTGTTACTACCCAATTTTTTTGCTTGCCATTTGAAGTTTTTTTTTTTTTTTTTACGCGCTGTGTCATTTTAATGGGAAAGAAAGAATGAAAGAGAAGAAGCATGGCTGAACTCGCCTCAGAACTTCACGTAAACTCTGAAATGAATGAGGACTCCTCAACTTCAGAACTACAATCTTTTCCTCCGACGCCGAGCAAAAGTCCTCCTCCCAAATTCAGAGCTGTGGGGAACGATGACTCGAGCACCAAAATCATCCTTGAAAAACTGTCTTCAATTGAGAAATCCTCTCAGGATACTGCTAAAGCTATGAACGCGCTAACGGTCACAGTGCAATCCCTGCTTAGCCAGGTTACCGCTCACAATGAACATTTCCAATCAATCGATGAAGAGATGGCGACACTAAAGCTGGAAAATCGTGACCTGAAGAAGAAAGTGAATGACCTGCAGCGTTACAGTAGATTGTGGAATTTGAAACTACATGGAGTGAGAGAGGAAAAGGGGGAAGATGTAAGGCGAATTACAACGGACATTCTCTGTAACGTGGCCCCGAGAATCAGTGACAAGATGCCTTTCGCTGTGGATATCGTGCACCGCTTGGGCGAACCGAGACAGGACGGCTCTCCGCGTACAATCATCATCAGGTTCTCTATGAGATTCTACCGTGACATCATCTGGAAGGAGGCCAAGAACAACGGATTTCTGCAAGCGAACAACCTCCGCTTCAAAGAGGCCCTAACTGCAGACGACATCGCTGCCAGGAAGAAACTGTGGCCATTGGTGAAGAAGTCCAGAGCTGAAGGGGAAAAAAGCCTCCTTCAGTGGCCCCTTTGCGTTCATCGAAGGCAAGAAAATCGACGGATCACAGGGGTAAAATGTACACGCTTGAATTAAAGATACCCGTATCCTTCCCGTATCAGGTACACAAAGAGGCTTGTTCTCATACAGGCCTGAGGACATGTTTTCATTGCTTTGCAATTGTTATTTACATGGACATTTCCCAGATATTGGCCTATGCGGGGCGGCACGGTGGTGTAGTGGTTAGCGCTGTCGCCTCACAGCAAGAAGGTCCTGGGTTTGAGCCCCGGGGCCGGCAAGGGCCTTTCTGTGTGGAGTTTGCATGTTCTCCCCGTGTCCGCGTGGGTTTCTTCCAGGTGCTCCGGTTTCCCCCACAGTCCAAAGACATGCAGGTTAGGTTAACTGGTGACTCTAAATTGACCGTGAATGTGAGTGTGAATGGTTGTCTGTGTCTGTGTCAGCCCTGTGATGACCTGGCGACTTGTCCAGGGTGTACCCCGCCTTTCGCCCGTAGTCAGCTGGGATAGGCTTCAGCTTGCCTGTGACCCTGTAGAAGGATAAAGCGGCTAGAGATAATGAGATGAGAGATGAGATTGGCCTATGCCTATGGACTGAAGTTACTTACAGGCCAACATGTTTAACATGATGTTACCTATTAAGAGTGGTGGTTACATATCTTGTTCTGATCCACTCTGTTCAGGCCACTTTTAGCCTATTTGACAGTTCAACAGGTTACTACAGTCACGTCGCCAGGTTTCGGAGGCGACAGTTCTTTAAACTCTCACTTCTTACTATCTCTAAGCGTCTCAGTCTTAGTACTAGGTATTTCTTGTTTTTCTTCTAAATTTTATTTTATTTTATTTTTTTGTGTGTGTGTCTGTCCTTATTTGTTCTCTTTATGGCCATGCAGAATTTGGAATTTAACTGTCTTAATATTGTGTCCTTAAATGTGAGAGGTCTGAGAGACTTAACTAAAAGGAAAGCACTTTTCTTATTCTGTAAACGCACTGATGCAGATCTGATCTTTTTACAAGAGACTCACTCCTGTGATTCAGACTGTAAATTTTGGAAGTCGCAATGGGGAAACTCTATTTACCTTGACCATGGTTCAAACCACTCTGCTGGTCTTATGATTTTATCGCACAAATTTAAAGGGGACGTCATTGAATCAGCTTCCTCTAAGGAAGGCAGATGGCTGTTACTGGTTGTCAAAGTTGAAAATGTGATCTTTTTTCTATGTAATGTTTATGGGTACAACTCTCGTAACTGTAATAAGGTTCTCCTGTCTGATCTTGCTGCTAAAATGCTAGACTTACAAAAAAGTACACTAACACTCAATTAATTGTAGCCGGGGACTTCAATGAAACCCCAGATAACTTCATGGATCGTTCACCTCCTCGTCTGTCACAGGGTGTACAGACAAATGGCATAATTTCCTTTTTTTGTAGCCAACTATCTTTAGTAGATGCTTGGCGCTTTTTTTAACAACACTGTGCAAGACTTTACTTGGTGTAACGGGCCAAAGACTCTCAGGTCTAGAATAGACTTTTTTCTTATTTCACACCCCCTCTTACAGCATGTAAAGAAGGTCTCGCATCATCATGCCCCCCTAACTGACCACAAAATGATATCACTTAAACTACTGACCTCTAATTCTTCTCATGGCTGCCGAGGTTATTGGAAAATGAACTGTTCCCTCTTAAATGATGCCACTTTTAACCTCTCTGTTGAAGACTGTGTGAGGGAATTTTAATGGATGAACATTATTATTCTCTGTGTTTCTGTATGTTGAACTAAAGTGGCTTAGTTACTGAGAAGAGATGTTTTTCCACATGCTGCAATCGCTTTTCTGTGGCCTTGGTGGTAATGAGCAGGGTGCTTGAGTTCATCCTAGCTTGCATCTTCTCATGATGTAACCACCTTTCCTGACCTCAGTAGTGATAAGCAGGGAGCTTGAGCTCTCCCTAACTCGCATCCGCCTGCACATACCAGAGCACGCCAGGTGCACGCTTTAACAAAGCTTCATAGAAAATCTTGAGCCAATCATGTGAAGATGCAAGCAGTAAGCAAATGCCTTCAGAGTATAATAGATAACTTTCCTAAAACACAACTCAGAGTGCGCGTACTCTTGGCATCATCAGAAGTGATGTCTTTCTTCTATTCTTCTCTTTCCTTTCCTATTTTATATATCTTTTATATGATCTACTATAATAAATGACTGAAAAGACAACTGTTAAGTGTTCTGAAGTGTTTATTAGAAATTTCCATTACAATTTGGCATCCCTGGGTGGGCCCTATGCGTCTGATCCTCGGACGACGGAACACTCCCAAGGCTACGGTGCGGAGCTGAGAACTCGGATGAGAGACCAGGCCATCAGGGCTCACCAAACCAGTAAGTGATAACTTTGCATTCTTGTGTAAAGAAATTAGTGGAAACAGTATTTAAAGAATGATACAAGAAATGGACAGAGATTTGTCCTAGTCTTTAAAAAATGATATAAGAGACGGACAGAGATTTGTCCTAGTCAATGAAGACTGATATAAGAGATGGACAGAGATTGTCCCAGTCAAGGAAGACTGATATAAGAGACGGACAGAAGTTTGTCCGAGCCCAGGAGGACTGCTAAGCTGTGGTACCATCAATATGTTTGCAGACAACAGATAAAACACAATTTTGAGACAATAAACTGCGAGTAGTTTATTGGGTTGTGTAAGAGAATTATCCGCCTAAGTGACGACTGGGTAATCGCTCGCCTACTTGAGGAGGGGAAGTACGGGTGCATGTTTCGACGGATTCACGTTCAGCGATTCGTGGGAATTGAATCTTGCTCCCTTTGTTCTGTGTGAACAACTGGCCTGTCTGGGGAACGGGATAGAGGTGTTCAATCGCGAAAACGCAAAGACACACCGGTGTGCACGCAAAATATTGATGAATTAACAGAGTACTGTCCTCCTCCAAATTCTGAAACAGAGAAACAGATTTTGTACACATGCACGAGTTGTCTTTGAGGTTGTTGTGCTAAATGATACCTGCTTTAATTTAAGGCAAATGTCAGATAAATTGTTTACTAATAAGAACACACCTAAAGGATTATTGTGTCGCATTTTTGGACATAGTCCAACTTGCTCTTCTTGTGATCCTAATAAAAACTCAGCCATTGTTGTCATAACCTATTGATATAACAGTGTATAATGAGGAACAGAAACAGTAAGTTAGGGAAAGAAAAGAAAAAGCAAGTAAGTGTGAAGCTACCAGTACATGTGCTATAATAAGAATTGGATGTTCCTATGACAATCCAAACATCCAGTTTATGAAAACCTCGTATGGCGAGGATTATTTGGCACAGTTTGATATATGGGTAAAGGACTTAGAATTCCCTGAGAAGGGCAGTTTTAGTCCCAGGCAGATAGGACAGTTAGAAGAAAAGTTGAAACAGAAGGAAAAAGAAGAGTCTGCAGATAATGTTAAGTTCTTAGGGGACTGGAGGGTGTCTTCTGCATGGAAAGAAGAAACACTTAAGAGAGAGTACAAAAGAGAGAAACCACAGGCAGGGCTCTCACCCTCTTCTCAGTGTTTGAAATTTCAGATGGACCCTGACCTGGAGTCTGCCCCACCACCCCAACACACACTGCCTCCTCAGCAAGGCAGAACATCATTCCCATAAGCGCTTCACCCACAGAAAGGGGGAGAAGTCGAGACAAAGAAGAAAAAAAAAACTGAGCCTCTGGAATCTCTCCCAGCCTACCAGCCGCCTCCAGCATCAGCGCCTCTCAGTGCTTCTCCATCACACACGAGATCTGGTCTTACATATGGCGATGGAAAAGACACTCTCCTGGACCTGACCATGTGCTCACCAGTGGGTCCACAAGGCCATAATCTAAAGTCTGAAGTCCTTCATCTTCCGATGGTGGAAGTGGCTGGAGCTGACGGTGTGCTTTTAGTCCACAGACCCTGGATGACAGCTGACATGAAGGAAAGCATGGCTTCTCTTCCCAACATGAGAGAGGTAGGAGGAAAGAGATTTGGTAACGAACTGTTGATATTTTGCAGAGAATTCCAACCGACCACCCATGAACTTCGCCGCCTACTCATGATCAAGATGGATATAGATTGGAGCAAAGTTTCCAAAGATTGGCCGGAAGCTGACCAACGAATGACTACACCAGACTGGAGCGCGGCTGGCAATAGTGAGTATAGAGATACCATCACTGCTCTCTGTGCTCGTCTGGACAGTGCTTTTCCTTTGAACATAGACATGACTAAGATCAGTATGTGTAAGCAAGAAGATGGAGAAGGGGTGTCAGCGTTTCTCGCCCGTCTCACCGCCATGCATGAGAAAAAAAAAACAGTGGCCTGACCAGGCCCGTGACCCTGGCTGCAGTGGAGGGCACTCCTGAGCCTCACCAAGATCAAGCAGTACACTGTGCATGCAGAAAAGCTGCTGAAAGAGAAGAAGACAAAGTTGGCACAAAGAGACCAAGACCTAGACGCTGCTACTCTCACTCTTCTCCAGACTGTTCAGCCTGGACAAGGAGGAAGAGGTCGAGGTAGGGGCCGAGGCAGGATGACCTGGGGTGACCCGTCCTGGATTAAAGGCATAACCTGCTACAACTGCAATCGGAAGGGACACATGGCTCGAGATTGTCTCCAAAGTAACAGGCAGAAGCCCTGTGAGGAGTACAGCAAAGCAGACTGATGGGTGGACTCCGGGAATGGGCCCCACACAGAGAACAGGGGAGGTAACACACACACACACCTGATGATACACATACACATAGACAGGAGCATTCACATAATGTTAAACACATTAGTAGCAGCACCTGCATGCAACAGCAAGACTACACAGAAACGCCCGATACACCAGTCCAGATAGATACACCTGAAGTTGCATTAAGTTTGTTAAAATACACAACTACTCCCTTCTCTAAACTCCCTTGTATGCCCCTCACTGTATGTGGGCATGTGTTAACCTTTTTAATAGATTCTGGAGCAGGACATTGAGTGACACAACAGATGGTCCATCTGTACTTCCAGTAGACCCACCGCTCAGCTCAAATTCTATTCAGACAATGGGCATCTCAGGATGACCTGTAACCGAAACTTTCTCAGTCAACCTCCCGTGTAAAAGCGAGGGAGGAATAGTTACGTCCCGCTCATTCCTCATCTCACATACATGTCCAGTAAATTTGTTAGCACGTGATTTAACGTGCAAATTAGGAGTAGATCTCACGTCCACTCCAGATGGACTAACTATTGAAGTAAGTGAAATGTGCGGTGTGCAGTATGGGTTTGGAAACCCTCTGTATGTGTATGTCTGGCGGCTCTGCTCAGATCAACTCACACAAACTCCCAAACACCTTGTACAGCTCGCATACTTGAACACCTCATCAGATGACACAGATTATATGAAAGAGGAAGATTTGCATTGTACAGCACATGTTCACCAAGGGCAAGATGTAGAGTTTGAAAAGGCTTGGTTTGCAGACCCCCACACACGTGAAAGATTGACCCTCAAAACTACATATTGGTCTAAACATTATTGTGCTGTGCAGGTCCATTTTACTCGTTGTCCAAACAGCTGCATCAATGCTCATCGCAGTGTTCTCAAAGATGTTATACACGGCCTCATGACAGAGGACTCTGAGGTTGACTGCTGCCAGCATGATTTTCTTTGACATCGTTAATTCTATTCCCCATGTCTCATTAGCAAGGCCAAGAGCCACCTATTGGAAAGACGTGGGGAAATGGGTCAAGAAGTGCGCAGTCAATGGCAATGAATGGTCCCAAACAGAGGACCCTAGTGTGTTGTTTTGGCAAAAGCTTGGGGTCTACAAACAAAGTCATGCTGTGTGTGTGCATGTTAAGCACAGCGTAATATTAGCCACTGATGACCAGGGTCCTGGGGACCCCGGCCATAGTGGCCTGTTTGTCTCTGTTTCCACAGGCATAACTCCAGCAGAGGTGCACCCCAAATTGGCGGGAGTTCCAAATTCCGTTTGGGCGAAGGGTAAACATGATGTGGGCCTAATAAAGAATGCTGAACCAGTGGTGATCACCCCCAAATCAGATTTCAGCCCTAGACAGACCCAGTACCCACTCAAACCAGAAGCAATCGCAGGTATAAGACCGGTCTTTGATTCGTTGCTGAAGGCAGATGTAATTGTCCCTTGCCAGGACTTTCCAGTGCGCACTCCTATTTTTCCAGTTAAGAAGGCAAGAAAACTGTCCCAGCCCGATGAGTGGAGGTTTGTCCAAGATCTGCAAGCAGTCAATGCTGCGGCTGTCCTGCGCGCACCTGGATGTCCCTAAAAAGCGCCCTGCAGACCACACCCACGTTGGGACTGCCTGACCCCAATAAACCATTTGTTCAAACTGTCGATGAAAAGAAGGGTTTATGACCTCTGTTCTTTTGCAGAAACACGGGGATAGATTGAGACCTGTAGCCTACTTCTCCAGCAGGCTGGATCCAGTGACGGCTGGACTTCCTGTTTGCCTGTGTGCAGTTGCTGCAGCTGAAAAGGCGGTAACTGCTTCCAGAAATATTGTGGGGTACTCTAACCTCACCCTTTTGGTCCCACATGCTGTCTCCCTGCTTCTGTTGGAGAAAAAGACGTCACATTTGTCAGCACAGAGATGGTTGAAGTATAACACTGTCATACTTGATATGCCTAGCATCATTGTGAAATGTTGTTCTGTTCTGAATTCTGCCTCTCTTCTCCCTACAGAGGACGATGGAGAGCCACATGACTGTGTTGCTCTCATTAATGATTTTTGTTCCCCCAGGGCAGACTTAGAGTGACCCTTTGGAAAATCCAGACATGGTCCTCTATGTGGATGGTTCAGCCTCCAGAGAGCCAGAGACGGGAAAGAAGAAAGTAGGTTTTGCCGTAGTCTCAGATCACGAGGTCCTCAAGGCGTCGTGTCTGTCCTCGAACCTGTCGGCGCAGGCCGCAGAGCTCTGTGCCCTCATTGAGGCATGCAAATTGGCGGCAGGGCAATCTGTCGTATTTTTACGGACAGTAAGTATGCATTTGGCGTTGTGCACGATTTTGGCACCATTTGGAAACATAGAAATTTTCTCACTAGCACAGGATCTCCCATTGCACATCATACACTGGTCTCTGAGTTGTTGGATGCTATTCTACTCCCTAGAGCCATTGCTGTGTGTAAGTGTGCTGCCCATACTAACAATACTGATCTTGTGTCTCAAGGGAATGCCAGGGTGGACGCGGCAGCTAAGTGTGCAGCCTCGGCTTCCAGTTCACCCTCTAACCTTGCCTTTCCTCAGGTTTCTACCCCTTGTTTACAGCTAGTGGACCTTTAGAGCACTGCCACCCAGGACAAGAGATGAGTCTGGAAACAGGCAGGCTGTATCCTTGCAAACTTGGTCTGGGTTTGTCCCTCGGGCCGTCCCTGTCTACCAAAATACATGTTCCCTTTCTATGAAAAATTGGCACATGGGCTCACCCATGTGTCAAAAGGGGGGATGGTAGCAGAAGTAACAAAGAGATGGTTCACAAAGGGGTTTTCAAATTATGCTGCGAAATTTTGCAAGCAATGCTTGATATGTGCACAACATAATGCAGGTCAAGGTATCAGACTAACTCAAGCAGCACACCCAATACCAGACAAGCCATTTGATCACCTCCAAATGGACTTCATTGAACTGACACTTAGAGAGGGAAAATGGGTCCCTTAAAAATAAACTAAGCAAAGCTTGTGCAGAAACAGGGCTAGGATGGACAAAGGTCCTCCCTGTAGTACTTACACAAATGAGGATGCAAACTAGGCCTAAACATGGGTTAAGCCCATTCGAAATTCTGTTTGGATGAGTACCCAACATGGGGATAGGGCCAGCTCAAGGAACACTGCTGGACACCACACTGTGTGATGATGCAATGTTGAATTACTGTGCAACATTGTCCTCTGCTTTGAAATCTATCCACAAACAGGTAAAAGAAGCACTTCCCAAACCCGCTGAGGGATCTACAACCAGGGGATTGGATTGTGGTGAAGGACTTGTGACGAACCAAGTGGAACAAGCCACGGTGGAATGGCCCATTCCAGGTCCTGCTCACGACCCCAACGGCAGTGAAGGTCACAGGCAGAGTGATGTGGATCCACGCTAGCCACTACAGGAGGGTTCCTGAACCGGCTGAGCAGGAGGAAGAGGAAGGCCTAAGTGACCAGACGCTGACTAAAGCTCGTGAGGAAGAAAGGCATTACTACATGGAACAGTGCGAGTATCACATCAATCACGCACGCACCCTCAATAGGGAAGAGTATTTCAGTGTCTAGCCGATAGACAAGTCTTAGGGTTTCGAGTTTCCTCCAAGTCCCGGTGAGGTGGGACGAGGGCTGATAGGGCATGCCCGCCCTCTGAGCACCAATACACGTCAAGAAGGGCAAGGGTTAACTCGGTAACATCATTGAGGCACTGAACAAGATGCGCAAGGTTGTTGAACAATTACGAGCAGATGAACATGGAGTTGAAGACAGCTGATCATGTTGGTTTAGTGGATGGAAGACTCTAATTCTATCCACCATACCGGTCCTGGGCTTAGTGATTGTGATGTTATGTTTGCTCCCTGTTCTCTGTCAATGTTGTATGTCTGTGTTTCAGAGGCAGCTGACAAATATTGGTTACCAGATGGTGAAAATAGACTCCGATGACTTGCCTGACTGGCCTCCAAACTCACATGAAGACTATAACCCACCGTTTGATGACATCAGCACAGCTGACATGAAACTAGTCCTGACTTAAAACACTTTCATTATGATTGTTTCCTGTTCTATTATTCCTGATCTATGTATATGGCTTGCTAGCATTCATTTAAGATGTCTATGTCTTATAAAAACAGCCTTAGCATTATCCCTGTACACTCAATGACGTGTTAAGTCAAATCTCTCTGAGAACTCTTATCACTGAAACTGTGTACAGTTCTTTTCTTTCCTTTTAGCAATTTATCCTATAGGATAAAAAGGGGGGAATGTGAGGGAATTTTAATGGATGAACATTATTATTCTCTGTGTTTCTGTATGTTGAACTAAAGTGGCTTAGTTACTGAGAAGAGATGTTTTTCCACATGCTGTAATCACTTTTCTGTGGCCTTGGTGGTAATGAGCAGGGTGCTTGAGTTCGTCCTAGCTTGCATCTTCTCATGAAGTAACCACCTTTCCTGACCTCGGTAGTGATAAGCAGGGAGCTTGAGCTCTCCCTAACTCGCATCCGCCTGCACATACCAGAGCACGCCAGGTGCACGCTTTAACAAAGCTTCATAGAAAATCTTGAGCCAATCACGTGAAGATGCAAGCAGTAAGCAAATGCCTTCAGAGTATAATAGATAACTTTCCTAAAACACAACTCAGAGTGTGCGTACGCTCGGCATCATCAGAAGTGATGTCTTCTTCTATTCTCTTTCCTTTCCTATTTTATATATCTTTTATATGATCTACTATAATAAATGACTGAAAAGACAACTGTTAAGCGTTCTGAAGTGTTTATTAGAAATTTCCATTACAACTGTTTAAATGAATGCTTTTACTCTGACACATTTACTTCTTATGGGCATAAATGGGAACTCTTTAAGTACAAAGTTAGAGCCCTTGCTATTAAACGTAGCAAAGAGCTTAAGAAAAATACACTTCTTAAAGAATCTATACTCATGCTAAAGCTTGAGAGCCTCCTAAAAAAAGACATCCTCTCTGAGGAAGATACTTTGCAACTTAAAAGTTCTCAACTGGAGCTTGACAAATTATATACTGATATGGCCAAAGGGTCTTTCATTAGATCTAGAGTGAAATGGATTGAGGATGGTGAAAAAAACAGTAACTACTTCTTTGCTCTTGAAAAGAGAAATTATAAACGTAATTTGTTAGCTGCTTTAAATATTAATAATACTTTGTGTAAAGACCCTGATCAAATCTCCAATTTCATCTCTGTTTTTTATGAAAACTTGTATATTTCTCAGTTCCAGGAAGATCGTTGTGAAACCTTTCTTCAACAGATGCGTGAGCACACCCCTTACATCACAGAGGACTTCAAGTCTCTATGCGAGGCAGAACTTACAATGACCGAAGTATCGGATGCCCTTAAAAAAATGAAAAAAGGTAAATCCCCGGGCATAGATGGTCTGCCGGTGGAGTTCTACTTGCATTTTTGGTACATACTAGAAAAACCCATCTTCAATCTTTTTAATGAATGTCTCAAAAATGAAGAAATGGTGACCACTATGAAACAAGGCGTAATCACTTTATTACCCAAACCTGGCAAAGACCCTCCATTCATAGACAACTGGCGACCGATAAGTCTTCTGACTACTGAATACAAAATACTTGCTTTCATTTTTGCAAATAGGTTAAAGAAAGGTATAGATCATCTCATCAATGAAGCGCAGACAGGCTTTTTAAGTGGTCGCCACATAAGTAGTAACATCAGACTGGTGTTAGATTTGGTTGACTATGAAGAACATATTGATTCAGATGCCCTTATCTTATTTCTAGACTTCTACAAAGCCTTTGACACGGTAGAACACAGGTTTATCTTTTCATCTCTCGAATTATTTGGCTTTGGTCCTAACTTCATTTCTGCCATGAAAATGCTATATAAAGACATTAACAGTTCCATCATTATTAATCATAATACATCTAAAAGATTTAGCATTCACAGAGGCGTTCGACAGGGATGCCCCATTTCTCCCTTTCTTTTCATTTTGGTGGTTGAGCTGATGTCCATTAAAATTCGCAATGACACACTTATGCAGGGCATCTCAATTTTCAACAAGGAAATTAGAATCTCACAACTCGCTGATGATACTGCACTTTTTCTAAGGGATAAAGATCAAACTCCCTCTGCTCTTAAAGTGATTGAGCTTTTTTCACAAGCCTCTGGCCTAAGCTTAAACTTAAATAAATGCGAAATTATTTGTCTTCACAATACCAAAGACAGCTTAATATGCGGCATACCTGTAAAAGAATCTGTGAAATACTTAGGCATTCATATTTGTAAAAACACATCCTTACGTCAAGATCTTAATTTCCTTCCTAGACTGAGTTGCACTAAAAACATTCTTAACAACTGGCTTCAGAGGGACCTCTCTATCATAGGTAGAGTTCTTCTTTCAAAAGCTGAGGGCCTCTCCCGCCTTGTTTACCCATCTCTATGTCTATATGCGTCAGACTCGTCCTGTAAAAACATAAACCGCATTTTCATGAACTTTATTTGGCGTAATAAACAACACAAGCTTAAAACATCTGTACTGTGTAATAACAGATCTGAAGGAGGCCTGGAAGCCATCAACTTTGGTGACATCAATAATACTTTCAAAATTAATTGGATAAGGAGATGCTTGCTTAAGGGCGAAAACTCCTTATGGTACTTCATCCCTTGTAATATTTTTAAAAAATGTGGCGGTTTACATTTTCTCCTTAAGTGCAACTATTCTCCATCTAAACTTCCTCTTAAATTATCCAACTTTCACAGACAAGCTCTTTTAGCGTGGAATCTGCTTTATGTACACAACTTTTCTCCTCACAAAGATCTTTTGTGGAATAACAAACATATTACCATAAAAAATAGCTCCTTCTTCCTACCATCCTGGCATGAAAAAGGAATCTCTCACATTATCGACTTGTTCAACTCTGATGGTAATTTCCTGTCTTATGAAGAGTTTCTTTCTACCTTCCATCTTCCTGTTAGATATGTTGAATTTAGTCGTGTATGTCAGGCAATTCCAACCGGTATCTTGCAGCTAATGAAATATCTCCCATACAGCACAAAGTACAAAACTGAGTCTAAACTCACCATTAATGGTTTTCCCCTATTAGACAAAAGATGTGACAATAAATTAATACGTAATGCTCTTCACGCTAAATATAAATGTTCCCCAAGAGGAAAATTCTTCTGGAATGAGTGTATTAATGACATTGACTGGAAAAAGGCATGGCTCCTGCCCTATAAATACTGCATCAGTAATAAGACTAAAGAACTTCACTTCAACATTCTGCATAAAATCTACCCCGGTAATGAAATGTTAGCTAAATTTATGGATATGGACAGTGGGTGTGCCTTATGTGATATGAAGGAATCTATTGCACATATATTCTATGAATGTAATGCTGTGGGTGATTTTTGGTTAGGCTTAAGTAACCATCTTTCCAGTCTTCTTGGCACATCACACATCTTCTCAAGAAAATATATCCTTTTCTATTTCACTCACCATATTACATCGATTGAATTTGTAACTAATTTTTTCATTCTTTGTGGTAAATTTTTTGTACACAAAAACAGATTTCTTAAGACTAAACCAAACTTTTAATGTTTTCTTAATTGAATTCCCTTTCTTCTCCAAACACTTAGACTTGTTAAAAATAAGAAGAATGATGTATTCCTGAAGTACTACGACAGCATAATGCATACCACTGTGTAATGTCTAGACCTCTTCTTATTGACCCATAGTAAATATCACAACTGTTTAGACAGATTTCTTGACCACTTGATATGGACTGTCTCTGCATGACGTATACCTTTTTTTTCTTTCTTTCTTTCTTTCTTTCTTTCTTTCTTTCTTTCTTTCTTTCTTTCTTTCTTTCTTTCTTTCTTTCTTTTTACTTAAAGGCGTCACGCAGTGGCGATAAAAGTCGCATTATTCTGCACCAGAATGCTTTCGAGATTCGAAATAAATTGACCGTCGATTTTTCAAAAGCTTCCCGCGGTTGTAATCGGTCCTTATTTGGTCATGCCCATCACTTGAAATTTTCCGCGTTCGCAGCGCCCCCTCTCGGTCAATGGAACAGCTGCGTGACGTCATACCAGTAACCACTCGGTGCAGTTGCAATGACGGACACACCAGAAAATAGGAGCGATGCTGAGGAAATTAGCTTTGATTTTACCGATACAGAAGAAGAAAATGGCCCACAAGTAGAGATTTTGACAGCTGAATGTCCTGGTGGTATCCAGCCTTACAGATTTGAACCTGAGCGCTCATCTTCAGAAGAAAATGAGGACAGTTCTGACGACGACAGAAACGAAGACGAGAATGAAGACCGGTGACTTGAAGACTTGTTTTGGTTGGTTTCTCTGACTAAATCACTACTTGTGTGTATTTTTAAAGACCATTTTCACTTGAATTAGAATGCTGTGTGATTAATCTATGATTATGTGTAATACTGATAGCTGTAGGGGGTGAAAGTATAGCTAGAAAGATTGAATTCTAGCAACTTGACAGCTTGCGATCTCTCGAAATGCAGTGGGCCTTCTGATACAGTAGACCCCTTGATATTCCAGTTTTCATCATTTTCCTTTTATTGCGGTTGATTTTAACTTGATATTCAGTATGTTATAGGCTGGGAGTATTGAGCTTTGTATTGTATTGTTTAGTAAACGTACAATCATCAGTAATAAGTGATTTATTAGTTAAAGGCAGCTCTGTGGCATAAATCTTTCAATTAATCTTCTCTCATCCATTTGCTAAAATTATGTGCCACATGTGTTATCAAGACAACACTTCATGTGACAAAGAAAGATATGACAAATACATAAATGTATGAAAATCATTTTGTACAATTAATGATTGATACATAGAAACATTTAAAACGTGTGTGGCAGCGGGGGCGTGGTCAAGCGCCGGTCTGTGACAGGAGGGCGGAGCCAGGGAAGGTGAGTGGTAGAATCATTACACCTGACGGTAATTAACCTGTGTTTTGTGTGTTTTCCCAGTCACCGCGCCCTATTTAAGGAGGCAGAGCAGAGAAGAGCTCATCCCGGGACAAGAACACAGTGTGTGTGTTTCGCTATCAGATTAAAACTGGCGGTTATACTGAAAAGTCTGGCAATAAAAAGCCTATTTGCATCTGAAGCGTTGTCCTGCCGTCCTCTGTGCTCCACCCACACTTCAGAGAGCTCTGCAGTGGTGCCAAAACCCGGGACAAGGTGGAGTACCAACCTCGCAGCCCCATGGAATCCTCCCCGTTTGCGGACCTGGTCCACGCCCTCGCCACGGCTCAGCAAAGCCAGCACCAGGCGCTCGTCACGCTCCGAAAGGAGCAAGAGCGGCGCTTCAAAGCCCTGGTGCTGGCCCAGCAGGAAGATCACGAGGCGTTCCGGCATCTCCTCGCGTCGGCGGGGTCCACCAGCGCCCCGGCCGCGGGCCCGTCTCCCCTCACCGTGACCAAGATGGGCCCGCAGGACGACCCCGAGGCGTTTCTCACATTGTTCGAGCAGGTCGCCGAAGCCTCGGGGTGGCCGATGGAGCGGCGCGCCTCCTCCCCCTCCTGACGGGAGAGGCGCAGCTGGCCGCGCTATAACTCCCCGCCGGCTGGCCTACGCGGACCTTCACCGGGCTGTCCTCCAGCGCGTGGGGCGCACGCCAGAACAACAGCGCCAGCGCTTCCGCCTGCTGGAGGACGGCCCGGCGAAGGTCCGCGTAGGCCAGCCGGCGGGGAGTTATAGCGCGGCCAGCTGCGCCTCTCCCGTCAGGAGGGGGAGGAGGCGCGCCGCGCGCTGCTCCATCGGCCACCCCGAGACTTCGGCGACCTGCTCGAACAATGTGAGAAACGCCTCGGGGTCGTCCTGCGGGCCCATCTTGGTCACGGTGAGGGGAGACGGGCCCGCGGCCGGGGCGCTGGTGGACCCCGCCGACGCGAGGAGATGCCGGAACGCCTCGCGATCTTCCTGCTGGGCCAGCACCAGGGCTTCGAAGTGCCGCTCTTGCTCCTTTCGGAGCGTGACGAGCACCTGGTGCTGGCTTTGCTGAGCTGTGGCGAGGGCGTGGACCAGGTCCCCGAACGGGGAGGATTCCATGGGGCTGCGAGGTTGGTGCTCCACCTTGTCCCGGGTTTTGGCACCACTGCAGAGCTCTCTGAAGTGTGGGTGGAGCACAGAGGACGGCAGGACAACGCTTCAGATGCAAATAGGCTTTTTATTGCCAGACTTTTCAGTATAACTGCCAGTTTTAATCTGATAGCGAAACACACACACTGTGTTCTTGTCCCGGGATGAGCTCTTCTCTGCTCTCCCTCTGCCTCCTTAAATAGGGCGCGGTGACTGGGAAAACACACAGAACACAGGTTAATTACCGTCAGGTGTAATGATTCTACCACTCACCTTCCCTGGCTCTGCCCTCCTGTCACAGACCGGCGCTTGACCGTGCCCCCGCTGCCACAATGTGTTTTTTAAAAAATAATTTTTTTCTATCAATACCGAGCCATGACCTTGAAATCAGATCCATGGATAACAACAGTCACAACTAGTGTTCAGTGTTCGTTGTTACAGCCAAACACAATACACCGATTAGGCATTTTGTATCACAGAATATTAATACATCATTTCATAGTGTTTTGAGTGTTCAAAACTATCCACAAACTGCATAAATCCACAAAATCCGCAATGTAAACAACTCTGGTAAACGCACGCTATAGAGAAAACATGGGGACAGGCCAGCATCACCCAAGGGAGGTTACTGGTATGACGTCACACATAAGTTGACCTAGTTAACGGCTGGCTGCCTAAATTTGGCTGTGCGCGTCAACTTTAAATGCTTGTAGCGGGCGCATCGTGACACTGAGATCGCGGGAAACCGAGGGGCTTGAATAACCCACCAAACCCGACATTTTGACACATGATATAGCCTGATTGCTGAAATTACCGCACGACGCCTTTAATTCCCTGTTTACTTCTGTGTCCCGTTTCTTTCTAGCCTCTGTTATTGCGTTTTATGTCTGATGTCCCTTTATCTACTTATGTAATGACTTGATACTTTCAATAAAAAAAGAAAGAAAGATTAACTCGCGCCTCCATTAGCTTAGTGCAATGCAAGTGTTTACGTGTACGTGTATGTGTACGTGTGTGTAGGCAACGAAAACAAGGATATTGTGGGATTATTTTAATAAGTCAAGGGAACGACATAGGATATCATTCCTACGCCTTGGATATAAACCAAGGGAACGCGTTTTAAGACGTTCCCTCACTTTTTAATAACCCGTGCGCACGCCTTTATAACTAACTCGTCCCCTCACTTTTAACTACCCGAGCGCACGCCTTAACGCAAAGCGTGCGCACGGGTTATAACTCGTGTGCGCGCATTAATATCTCGTGCACACGCCTTATAAGTCGTTCCCACGCTTTATTTTTTTATTCACCATGGCCCGTTCCCACGCTTTATTTTTTTATTCACCATGTCCCCTCTATTTTTTTTTATTCACCATGTCCCCTCTATGGCTCCGTAAGATTAGCTGCTAAAAGAAAAAAAAATCTCTGCAATGAAGCATTCCTAGAAAAAGAACAAGTACTTTGTAAATATGTTGAAAACTTAGTGTTGCTAGTTATGTGATTGTGACTTTTGGAGCTGAGAGAACTGTTCAACAGGGAAATTGTGTTTCTGTTGAGACAAGTTCACTGCAAAAGAGGTAACTGCATTCTTTAATAAAGTAACTGAAACATTTACAGGATTATGTCAAATATTCTGTCTTTGTGTTTAATTTATATTCATCATTCCTTTCATTCTAGCATGAAGTTAAAAATTCTTTTTAGCTGAGCATTATTGAGACTATTTTTGTTTATTAGTGTCCAAAACTCAAGCTTCTTTGGACTGAAAATATTATTCAACTGAGCAATCTGAGACCATTTCTAGTGGTCTAAAATGTATAAAACTCATTAGCTTCCGGGGGCCTTCGGCCCCCTGGACCCCCGACCAGGCTCCGCCCTGGACCTGGCTGGGGGCCGATGGCCCCTGGACCTGGCTGGGGGCCGATGGCCCCTGGACCTGGCTGGGGGCCGATGGCCCCTGGACCCCCGATTAAATTTTCAGCTGAAAATACAATTTCTCATTCTCATCCCTGAGTTTGCATGTTCTCCCCGTATCCGCGTGGGTTTCCTCCGGGTGCTCCGGTTTCCCCCACAGTCCAAAGACATGCAGGTTAGGTTAACTGGTGACTCTAAATTGACCGTAGGTGTGAATGTGAGTGTGAATGGTTGTCTGTGTCTATGTGTCAGCCCTGTGATGACCTGGCGACTTGTCCAGGGTGTACCCCGCCTTTCGCCCGTAGTCAGCTGGGTTAGGCTCCAGCTTGCCTGCGACCCTGTAGAACAGGATAAAGCGGCTACAGATGATGAGATGAGATGAGATTTTAATCAAAGGTGTTGGATAAGGCACAAAAAAACAAAATGGTGGGATTTAAAATGTTATACACATACAGGATTAAAGAGTTGAGGCATGAACACACACACACAATAATCTACTGGCTATGGAAGGGGAGATCCTTAATCCTTAAATCCATCAAATCATAACCATGTGACCAAACTGAATCACACCTCACACACAGTATTAAAGAATGAAGGAACAGTACACATCAAGTCACTGGCCAGTCCGCTGTGTAAGCCCCGCCCCTCAGTCTCAAGGCTCATTGGGCGGTGGGATCTTCAGATCTGTAGGCTCCACCCCCCAGATCTCACATGCGTATTCTGAGATGATGCCATTGCTGGAGAACTTTCCAGAGCTGGCGATGTTTCTGATCACCTTCCTGGTCCATTCTTTAGGGTTCTGCAAATTGAAAGTGGATGACTGTGGGTTATTTAGATGCATAAAGGTTCCTACTTTCCATAAGAGATTCTACATAGAACCCATGCCCATATACAGACACTACTGTAAGGTTCTATTTAGAACCTGGGTTCTCACTCAGAGCTGAAATTGAAATTGGAGCTGAATGTGCATAAGCCATTTCTGAAGAAGTTCACCACATCACCTCTGTTCAAACTCAAGAAATCCAGATACGGTAATTATCGCTTCACATTCCCCCTCAGTGATCTGATGCAATGGTACAAGGAACAGAACTGTGGAGGAGAAGAGCCGGTTCTCAGGGTGTACGAGACCATCACCTACAGCCAGGAGATTGTGTACATCGTGCTGATTCACAGGCCTGAGGATAACGAGCGCTTTGGAGGATATCCGCTTCTTGAAGCCAGTGAGTGGGTTCGTTATCAGGACGGGAAAATTACCTGGAAAGCACAAGCCATTTGTGAAACCCACCGGCATCAGTTTGATTCAGGCGAAGTGCAACGTCTATCTCCTAAGAAGTTTTATGTCTGGGATCAGGTTAGTTTAGTCTTTCATGTGCCAAAATATATCATAAGGTCATAATATCATAAGGTCCTGAAAATCCCCAGAGAACGGCTTATTGAAGCCCTCGAGGCCTGTGACCTTGACCCGAAGATAGATTTCTCGAGGAACAAAGGTCCTAAAGACAAAGAGAAAGAAAGAAATGGTTCTTGGAAGCTCAGAGGAAAGTGAGTGAGTTGAAAAGAAAACTGAAAGTGGAGGAGAAAGAAGAGAGCAAACGATTCAAAGTGGCAGTTAAACAGTGCAGTGGATGAAGTTCAAGCAAAAAAAATTGTGAAACATTTATGTCACAGCACAAAAAATACTCATATTGTCATGTTTAACCACATATGATTTTATATTTCTATCTAATTTCTATCAAGTCAGAAATAATCACAACTGTGTAATGTTTTGTAATCATTTTAATCAAAAACAATTCAGTATCATGCATGTGATTTGTGAATGATGCTCTTCTGGATTTATTACGAGGCCACAAATGATCATGTCTGTGTAAAATGAGAAGAATAAAGGCTTCTTTGTGATTTCATTTTCATTTCATTCTCTGTGAGTTTCATTTTCTTGAGTTCAAAAGGCTTACTTTATAATGAAGTATTTCTCTCACATTTCATTCCGATAAAACCCGCCTCCTCGCCAGGATTTGTTAACATTTCAGAGCTCTGCAGCAGACTGCACGCGAGTTGGAAACGGTATCCAATCGAAGCGCACGAAGGGCGGCGGAACCAGCCAATCCTGGCTCAGAAGGCGGGATTTGTCCTAATACGAGTGCAGGCTTTTCGTCAGTGTTTTGTAAACACCCGAGACTGCTGGGGCCTCATGTACAAAGACCTGCGTGGATTTCCCACTAAATATGTGCGCACGTCAAAATCGGGAAATTTGCGTACGACCAAAAAAATCCGGATCAGTGCGTACGAAGGTTTCCACGCACTCTCCTGTTGTACATCCCAATCAACGTGGAATTCGGCGCACATGCACGAGCCCCATTCCCCGCCCCGTCTCCTCCCTCAGTTATTCCACACTGAATATGTTAATTAGTATAAATAGACCTGCAGTAAGGCCCGCGTTAGGTAAAAGACATGGCAACTTTTACTAACGCGTTAATGTTAATTAAATGTTAGAAATCTCACGTTAATCAAATTAACATTTATTATTAATATTTAACATTTATTCGCGTTAATCCCTCCCTTTAGCACAGTGTAATAGAATTCACATACATCACTTAATTGTTCTGTCACCTCCAATTAAAGTGATGTTCAAAGTGTATGCTATGAGACATGCAACGGTCACTGATTGTATGCCACTGAATGTGAATGTAGCCTATACCAAGATAATGGTATGATTCGCATCATCCACAGTGCCTGCGCCACAATGAGTGTCGAGTTACATGGGTTTTGAAAACAAAAAAACACCTTTAGTGCCCTAATGTGTACATTTTTTCGGGGACACCCTGTATTTGAGGAAATGTCTTCCTCTCTTAGTAGGCCCAATATTCCTAGCCACATGTAACCAGAAATAAAACGTACACATATTTTCCACAATAGGATTTTAATGACAAATGTATTCTAGCAGGGTGCCAGGGAACAACAGGAGGCCCCCAGTCCATCCCACCCGAGCAGGAAGAGGACCCCCAGCCGAGCGGATCCAGCGTCACTGTCACCTGCCCCCCTTCTCCACCGCCTGCCCCTGTCGCCGGATCCACAGGCCAGGTGCTGACGCGCGCGGTCCTTGAATCGCAGGGGGAAATTTTAAAGGGGATAGAGGCGATTAACGACAACCTCGAGGGAATCCGCGAGGAATTGAAGGAACTGAATAACACATTAAAAGAATATCTTAAAAAATGAATGGTGTCCAGTCTGTCCTTACCTTTTCACATTGTGGCTATTAAGCGCTGCCGGGTTTGTATGCCATGTCACTGTGGCACCTCGTTGTGAGGCCCAGGGTCTGGGTCCTCCGGCAGGTCTCGCTCCATTATTGGCACGCCATGCCGCTGCGCCACATTGTGTAACACACCGCACACCGCGGTTGTGTCTGATTTGTATGCACTTGGGAATCATTTCATATATTGATCTTGGTAATTATGTGATAAGGCTACCCCACGCAACATCAACTAATAATATTTCAGTCTGACACCTCGCGGCAAATGCACGAGGAAGATCTATTAAGCTAGCTGCAATGCATGGTCCTGCATGTGCATTCTTTAATTTAATTAATTAACCAATAGTCAATGGGAATAATATCGAAATGATATTGCTGGGGTTTCTCATTTCCCGTAATTACAATATGGAAGGGATGGTTGATGGATCTGTTGGCATTTACCCAACAGTCTCGCATTATGTGTCTCGACAATGTCGTATGACTGACATACATTTCAATTCACGCATCCTGATGTTCCGATGCATTTTTGGATGCCTCTTATCACCATGTCATGACTCTTGACCGAGTAGGCCTAAATGTAGTTGCGTTGCTCTGCCTCTAAGTGTCGCCAAGTACCAAGATGCACCAGAAATGTGCGTACGCCAGCCATGAGGTTTGCGTAGAGTACCACACTTTTCCACGCCAAGTCAATCTTTGTACATACGAATGTTTGCGCAGAAAGTGACGTACGTAGCTTTTTTTTGCGTATGCAAGCTTTGTACATGAGGCCCCTGGTGTTTCTGTAACTGAACCTTATTTTACCTTACAGAAGGCTCGGGTGCGAATTAAATACCCGAGAAGATACAGGATATCCATAATGCACTCTTCCTACTGTGTGTAAATAAATAAAAACACATTCACTGGATATGAGCAATTGCGTGCTCTGATTGGTTACTCTGCTACTAGGATATCAGCTCATATCCCGTGAGTGGAGAAAAACAAAATGGCGGAACTTGTTGCTGAACCAACACGTTCTATAACACGAGTTATAGATTTATATTTCATGACTTCTACGTTATCGAGTCGGTACGAAAACATTTTAGAGTCCAAACGTTGGTTTTCCAGCACAAAATTAAATGTTACAGGAAAAAAGTTTGTATCTGAGCAGCATATTACACACGAGAGCACTTTTCAGATTAAAAAAGGTGATCATTATAATTATAATGTTTATATGTATATGAAGCACTTTTCTTCAGAGCGCTAAACACTTGCATTGCACTAAGCTAATGGAGGCACGAGTTAATCTTTATTTCAGCTTTTCCTGACTCCAGGCCCATGACCTACGTTGTTTCCATTTGTTCTTCTAAAATGTAAAATGTCCAGCATCAAAACAAAGTAAATCCAGTGGAACATTAGAAGGGCAACAAACCAGCATTTTTATGTTAAAATCTGGTGTGTGTGTGTGTGTGTGTGTGTGTGTGTGTGTGTGTGTGTGTGTACACAGAAGCCTCTTGTGATCATTATACATTCTGAAAAATGTACATGTGTATCTTGATGGATTTTTGTGTTCAATCGGATTGTGGTTTTACACCCTTTACATGAGCACTGTATGAAAAATTTGACACATTTGCGTTCAGTTTAAAGAATAAAGCTGTTTAAAAGGACAAACGGATGCAGTGGTGAAATGTTTTTTGTTTTTTTTTTATTGATGTGCAGCAACGTACAGTGGTGCTTGAAAGTTTGTGAACCCTTTTAGAATTTTCTATATTTCTGCATAAATATGACCTAAAACAACATCAGATTTTCACACAAGTCCTAAAAGTAGATAAAGAGAACCCAGTTAAACAAATGAGACAAAAATATTATACTTGGTCATTTATTTATTGAGGAAAATGATCCAATATTACATATCTGTGAGTGGCAAAAGTATGTGAACCTCTAGGATTAGCAGTTCATTTGAAGGTGAAATTAGAGTCAGGTGTTTTCAATCAATGGGATGACAATCAGGTGTGAGTGGGCACCCTGTTTTATTTAAAGAACAGGGATCTATCAAAGTCTGATCTTCACAACACATGTTTGTGGAAGTGTATCATGGCATGAACAAAGGAGATTTCTGAGGACCTCAGAAAAAGCGTTGTTGATGCTCATCAGGCTGGAAAAGGTTACAAAACCATCTCTAAAGAATTTGGACTCCACCAATCCACAGTCAGACAGATTGTGTACAAATGGAGGAAATTCAAGACCATTGTTACCCTCCCCAGGAGTGCTTGACCAACAAAGATCACTCCAAGGGCAAGGTGTGTAATAGTCAGCGAGGTCACAAAGGACCCCAGGGTAACTTCTAAGCAACTGAAGGCCTCTCTCACATTGGCCAATGTTAATGTTCATGAGTCCACCATCAGGAGAACACTGAACAACAATGGTGTGCATGGCAGGGTTGCAAGGAGAAAGCCACTGCTCTCCAAAAAGAACATTGCTGCTCATCTACAGTTTGCTAAAGATCACATGGACAAGCCAGAAGGCTATTGGAAAAATGTTTTGTGGATGGATGAGACCAAAATAGAACTCTTTGGTTTAAATGAGAAGCGTTATGTTTAGAGAAAGGAAAACACTGCATTCCAGCATAAGAACCTTATCCCATCTGTGAAACATGGTGGTGGTAGTATCATGGTTTGGACCTGTTTTGCTGCATCTGGGCCAGGACGGCTTGACATCCTTGATGGAACAATGAATTCTGAATTATACCAGTGAATTCTAAAGGAAAATGTCAGGACATCTGTCCATGAACTGAATCTCAAGAGAAGGTGGGTCATGCAGCAAGACAACGACCCTAAGCACACAAGTTGTTCTACCAAAGAATGTTTAAAGAAGAATAAAGTTAATGTTTTGGAATGGCCAAGTCAAAGTCCTGACCTTAATCCAATCAAAATGTTGTGGAAGGACCTGAAGCGAGCAGTTCATGTGAGGAAACCCACCAACATCCCAGAGTTGAAGCTGTTCTGTACGGAGGAACGGGCTAAAATTCCTCCAAGCCTGTGTGCAGGACTGATCAACAGTTACCGGAAATATTTAGTTGCAGTTATTGCTGCACAAGGGGGTCACACCAGATACTGAAAGCAAAGGTTCACATACTTTTGTCACTCACAGATGTGTAATATTGGATCATTTTCCTCAATAAATAAATAACCAAGTATAATATTTTTGTCTCATTTGTTTAACTGGGTTCTCTTTCTCTACTTTTTGGACTTGTGTGAAAATCTAATGATGTTTTAGGTCATATTTATGCAGAAATATAGAAAATTCTAAAGGGTTCACAAACTTTCAAGCACCACTGTAATATTTAATAAACCATTGAATCGTTGTGAGTGATAGTGAGTGAGTGAGTGACAGAGGGAGAGAGAGAGTGATGGGGACGAAAGTGAGTGATGGAAAAGGAGAGAGCAAGTGAGTGGAGAGATAGTGAGGGATGGGGAGAGAGTGATGGAAAAAGAGTGAGTGGAGAGCTAGTGAGAGAGGGGGATAGAGTGATAGATAGAGTAAGTGATGGAGAGATGGGGAGAGTGAAAGTGAGTGTGGGGAGAGAATGAGTGAGGGATGGGGAGAGTGAGGGGTGAGAGTGAGTGATGGAGAGAGGGAGTGGCATGAGTGACGGGGGAGAGCGATGGGGAGGAGAGAGCGTGAGTGATGGAAAAGGAGAGTGAGTGGAGAGATGGATAAAGAGTGATGGGGAGCGTGAGTGGAGAGATGGGGAAGAGTGTGTGAGTGGAGTGATGGAGAGATAAGGAGGGTGAAAGTGAGGGGAGATGAGTGAATGATGGGGAGAGGTGAGAGTGAGTGATAGAGAAGGAGCGAGGGAGTGGTATGAGTGAGGGGGAGAGAATGATGGGAAGGGGGAGGAGAGAGAGTTAGTGATGGAAAAGGAGAGTGAGTGGAGAGAGGGTGAGAGATAGTGAGGGAGAGAGAGTGAGTGATAGAGAAAATGATGGGGAGTTTGAGTGATGGATAGAGAAAATGATGGGGTGAGGGAGAGATGGGGAGAGTGAAAGTGAGTGTGAGAGGGAGAGAATGAGTGAGTGATGGGGAGAGTGAGGGGTGAGAGTGAGTGATGGAGAGAGGGAGAGGCAAGAGTGATGGGGAGAGACTGAATGATGAAAAAGGAGAGTGAGTGGAGAGATAGTGAGAGAGGGAGAGAGTGAGTGATGGAAAAGGAGAGATAGAGAGAGGGGGAGAGAGTGATGGAGAGATGGGGAGAGTGCAAGTGGAGTGTTGGAGAGATGGGGAGAGGGAGAGATGGGGAGAGGGAGAGTGAGTGTGTGGAGGAGTGAGAGTGAGAGAGACGGAGTGGCATGAGTGATGGGGAGAGAATGATGGGGAGGAGAGAGTGAGTGATGGAAAAGGAGAGTGAGTGGAGAGATAGTGAGTAAGGGGGAGAGTGAGTGTAGTGATGGAGAGATGGGGAGTGTGTGTGAGGGGAGTGAGGGAGAGAGAGGGAAAGAGTGAGTGATGGACAGATGGGGAGATTGAAATTGAGTGTGAGGGGGAGAGAATGGGAGTGATAGGGAGGGATGGAGCAAGTGATAGAGTGAGATGGAGAGAGTGAGAGATGGAGAGTGATCTATCTGTCTTTGGCGTTTTGTGGCACAGGAAACACCTGTACATGTACAACCCCGATTCCAAAAAAGTTGGGACAAAGTACAAATTGTAAATAAAAACGGATTGCAATGATGTGGAAGTTTCAAAATTCCATATTTTATTCAGAATAGAACATAGATGACATATCAAATGTTTAAACTGAGAAAATGTATCATTTAAAGAGAAAAATTAGGTGATTTTAAATTTCATGACAACACATCTCAAAAAAGTTGGGACAAGGCCATGTTTACCACTGTGAGACATCCCCTTTTCTCTTTACAACAGTCTGTAAACGTCTGGGGACTGAGGAGACAAGTTGCTCAAGTTTAGGGAGAGGAATGTTAACCCATTCTTGTCTAATGTAGGATTCTAGTTGCTCAACTGTCTTAGGTCTTTTTTGTCGTCTCTTACGTTTTATGATGCGCCAAAAACCCGGACCCTTCTTCTACGCAGCCATGATGCTGTAATTGATGCAGTATGTGGTTTGGCATTGTCATGTTGGAAAATGCAAGGTCTTCCCTGAAAGAGACGTCGTCTGGATGGGAGCATATATTGCTCTAGAACCTGGATATACCTTTCAGCATTGATGGTGTCTTTCCAGATGTGTAAGCTGCCCATGCCACACGCACTAATGCAACCCCATACCATCAGAGATGCAGGCTTCTGAAGTGAGCGCTGATCACAACTCGGGTCGTCCTTCTCCTCTTTAGTCCAAATGACACGGCGTCCCTGATTTCCATAAAGAACTTCACATTTTGATTCATCTGACCACAGAACAGTTTTCCACTTTGCCACAGTCCATTTTAAATGAGCCTTGGCCCAGAGAAGACGTCTGCGCTTTTGGATCGTGTTTAGATACGGCTTCTTTGAACTATAGAGTTTTAGCTGGCAACAGCGGAAGGCACGGTGAATTGTGTTCACAGATAATGTTCTCTGGAAATATTCCTGAGCCCATTTTGTGATTTCCAATACAGAAGCATGCCTGTATGTGATGCAGTGCCGTCTAAGGGCCTGAAGATCACGGGCACCCAGTATGGTTTTCCGGCCTTGACCCTTACGCACAGAGATTCTTCCAGATTCTCTGAATCTTTTGATGATATTATGCACTGTAGATGATGATATGTTCAAACTCTTTGCAATTTTACACTGTTGAACTCCTTTCTGATATTGCTCCACTATTTGTCGGTGCAGAATTAGGGGGATTGGTGATCCTCTTCCCATCTTTACTTCTGAGAGCCGCTGCCGCTCCAAGATGCTCTTTTTATACCCAGTCATGTTAATGACCTATTGCCAATTGACCTAATGAGTTGCAATTTGGTCCTCCAGCTGTTCCTTTTTTGTACCTTTAACTTTTCCAGCCTCTTATTGCCCCTGTCCCAACTTTTTTGAGATGTGTTGCTGTCATGAAATTTCAAATGAGCCAATATTTGGCATGAAATTTCAAAATGTCTCACTTTCGACATTTGATATGTTGTCTATGTTCTATTGTGAATACAATATCAGTTTTTGAGATTTGTAAATTATTGCATTCCGTTTTTATTTACAATTTGTACTTTGTCCCAACTTTTTTGGAATCGGGGTTGTAAATGGAAGAAGGGGTCGCATGGACAAGCTGGAGCCTATCCCAGCTGACTATGTGCGAGAGGCGGGGTCCACTCTGGACAAGTCGCCAGGTCATCGCAGGGCTGCACATCGAGACAAACAACCATTCACACTCACATTCACACCTACGGTCAATTTAGAGCCACCAAGTAACCTAACCTGCATGTCTTTGGACTGTGGGGGAAACCGGAGCACCCGGAGGAAACCCACGCAGACATGGGGAGAACATGTAAACGCCACACAAAAAAGGCCCCCGTCGGGCACTGGGCTCAAACCCAGAACCTTCTTGCTGTGAGGTGACAGTGCTAACCACTACACCGCCAAATAAATTCTTATTATGCTTTATATTATTATTATTATTTCATTCATTCATACAGAAATCTTGACTCGAGACTGAACACTGAATGAGCCGAGAAACCCAGGCACAGGGGCACATCATAAACATCTTCTCTCTCTCTCTCTCTCTCTGGTTCCCTCTGATAGCAGGAGCTGCTCTGGTTATGTTTGTTTGCTCTCTGCCTCCCTCTAGTGACGGCACCCTGCTGAGCCAGCTGTTCCCTTACACTTCAGGAGGCGTTATTCTGATCAGAGTCATGGTGGATCCAGAGCCTGTCCCAGCACCTCTCTGAGTGAAGAACAAGTACACCATGGATGTGATGCCAGTCCATCACAGGGCACCATGCACGCACATGTACTTACACACTCCTTCACATCTAGGGGCAATTTAATTTGGCACAGCCAATCCACATACTAATCCACATTTTTTGGAAGGTGAGAAGGCAGGGAGAACACGTGAAACTCTATTTCAGAAAAACGCATATTATCTCGGTGCACAGTTATCTGTGAATGGGACTATAACATCTGAGGAGCTTAATTATCATGATTCACAACAGTGGGTCATGCAAAATAAGAATGTATTAGCTGGCCATACATCCATGAAAAAAAAAAAGTTACATTTAAGTTAAGCTTGGGACCGGCACCAAGTCTGCACTAGTTTGTGCAACCCCAGGAACTGGGTATTTTACCTAATTGCATGGCTTTGAACTGTGAGAGGAAACCCACACAGACACGGGAGAACACGCAAACTCCACACGGAAAGGCCCCCGTCGTCCGTGAACTTCAAACCCAGAAACTTCTTGATGTGAGGCGACATTGCTAACCACTACACCACCCCTGTAAATAGTCCTGTAAACTATTTACACTACCTGTAAATAGTTCACAGAACAAGGAGTGTGTGCGTGTGAAACCCTGTAATTATATCCAAGAGTAACAGGAATTTTTAGGACGACAATTTGATTGCATTAATTTAAAATATTGTTTATGGGTGCTAGTAATTTTCTTCACATTTTTAAGAGAAATTACAATTATTTTAAAATATGCATTCTTTTTAGTTATATTCTTAAAGGACAAGTAAGTGTTTATACAATTTAATTTGGTTTCTGTTTCATGACATTCAGTTTTGTTGTAACTTGTTTGATGTAACATCTGACAATGAATCACACGGACGCAAACACGATCTTATTAAATACAGGTGTGGTCAGAAGTTTACAAACAGTGACATGAATGTCATGGCAATATTTGGGCTTTCAGTAATTTCTCTGAACTGTTCTTTTTCTGTGGCAGAATGATTGTACAGCATACATCTTTAATTTAAAAAAGAAAACCCTAGAATTTGGTGCACAAGTTTTCATTTTCTTTGGGTTTTCTGAAATCAACACAGGGCCCGAATTATACATACAGCACACCTAATATTAGGGTAAAATGTCTCTTTGCAAGATTCACCTTGACCAAACATTTTTGTTTACCATGAACAAGCTTCTGGCAGAATTCTGGTTGGATATTTCATGACTCTTCATGGTAGAATTGGTAGAGTTCAATTATTTTTTTTTCTTTGCATGGACTCGACTTATAAGCACGGTCCATATATTTTCAATAGGGTTGAAGTCAGTACTTGTTTTAAGCTTAATGTTAGCCTGCTTTATCCTCTAAACCATCTCTGATGCGTGTTTGGGTTCATCGTCCTGTTGTAATTCCCAAGTCATGTTCAAGTTTCTGATGGTTTATGCTGAAGAATTCTGAGGTCGTCCTCCTTCTTCATTATTCCATCCACTTTGTGCAATGAACCAGTTCCACTGGCAGCAAAACAGCCCCAGAGCATGATGATCCTACCACCACCACCAGCTGGTACAGTGTCCCTCTGTACATGGTGATCATTGTGGCCAAACAACTCAATCTTTGTCTCATCTGACCATACAGCTTTCCTCCAGAAGGCTTTTTCTTTGTCCGTGTGCTCAGCTTCGAACTTTAGTTAAGCTTGAAGGTGTCAATTTTGGAGCAGGGGGTTATTTCTTGGAGAGCAGCCTCCTAGTCCATGGTGATCTGATCTGAGTGATAGAGAAAGTGATGGGGAGTTTGAGTGATGGATAGAGAAAGTGATGGGGTAAGAGTGAGTGTTGGAGAGAGAGGGAGAGATGGGGAGAGTGAAAGTGAGTGTGAGGGGGAGAGAATGAGAGTGATGGGGAGGGAGTAGAGTGATGGAAAGAGAGGGAGAGTGATCTATCTGTCTCTGGTGTTTTGTGGCACAGGAAACACCTGTACATGTAGATGGAAGAAGGGGTCGTGTGGACTAGCTGGATCCTATCCCAGCTGACTATGGGCGAGAGGCGGGGTCCACTCTGGACAAGTCGCCAGGTCATCGCAGGGCTGCACATCGAGACAAACAACCATTCACACTCACATTCACACCTACGGTCAATTTAGAGCCACCAAGTAACCTAACCTGCATGTCTTTGGACTGTGGCGAGAAACCGGAGCACCCGGAGGAAACCCACGCAGACACGGGGAGAACATGCAAACTCCACACAAAAAAAGACCCCCGTTGGGCACTGGGTTCAAATCCAGAACCTTCTTGCTGTGAGGTGACAGTGCTAACCACTACACCATCATACCGCCAAATAAATTCTTATTATGCTTTATATTATTATTATTATTATTTCATTCATTCATACAGAAATCTTGACTCGAGACTGAACACTGAATGAGCCGAGAAACCCAGGCACAGGGGCACATCATAAACATCTTATCTCTCTCTCTCTCTGGTTCCCTCTGATAGCAGGAGCTGCTCTGGTTATGTTTGTTTGCTCTCTGCCTCCCTCTAGTGACGGTACCCTGCTGAGCCGGCTGTTCCCTTACACTTCAGGAGGCGTTATTCTGATCAGAGTCATGGTGGATCCAGAGCCTGTCCCAGCACCTCTCTGAGTGAAGAACAAGTACACCATGGATGTGATGCCAGTCCATCACAGGGCACCATGCACGCGCATGTACTTACACACTCCTTCACATCTAGGGGCAATTTAATTTGGCACAGCCAGTCCACATACTAATCCACATTTTTTGGAAGGTGAGAAGGCAGGGAGAACACGTGAAACTCTATTTCAGAAAAACACTTATTACTAATCTCGGTGCACAATCATCTGTGAATGGGACTATAACATCTGAGGAGCTTAATTATCATGATTCACAACAGTGAGTCATGCAAAATAAGAATGTATTAGCTGGCCATACATCCATGAAAAAAAAAAGTTACATTTAAGTTAAGCTTGGGACCAGCACCAAGTCTGCACTAGTTTGTGCAACCCCAGGAACTGGGTATTTTACCTAATTGCATGGCTTTGAACTGTGAGAGGAAACCCACACAGACACGGGAGAACACGCAAACTCCACATGGAAAGGCCCCCGTCGTCCGTGAACTTCAAACCCAGAAACTTCTTGATGTGAGGCGACATTGCTAACCACTACACCACCCCTGTAAATAGTCCTGTAAACTATTTACACTATTTGTAAGTAGTTTACAGAACAAGGAGTGTGTGCGTGTGAAACCCTGTAATTATATCCAAGAGTAACAGGAATTTTTAGGACGACAATTTGATTGCATTAATTTAAAATATTGTTTATGGGTGCTAGTAATTTTCTTCACATTTTTAAGAGAAATTACAATTATTTAAAAAAATGCATTATTTTTAGTTATATTCTTAAAGGACAAGTAAGTGTTTATACAATTTAATTTGGTTTCTGTTTCATGACATTCAGTTTTGTTGTAACTTGTTTGATGTAACATCTGACAATGAATCACACGCACGCAAACACGATCTTATTAAATACAGGTGTGGTCAGAAGTTTACAGACAGTGACATGAATGTCATGGCAATATTTGGGCTTTCAGTAATTTCTCTGAACTGTTCTTTTTCTGTGGCAGAATGATTATACAGCATACATCTTTAATTTAAAAAAGAAAACCTTAGAATTTGGTGCACAAGTTTTCATTTTCTTTTGGTTTTCTGAAATCAGCACAGGGTCCGAATTATACATACAGCACACCTAATATTAGGGTAAAATGTCTCTTCACAAGATTCACCTTGACCAAACATTTTTTGTCAAGAGCGCGCTCTCCCTCGATGGCTAACCTGAGGAACCTCGAGCCGCCTGGTAGCTCGAGGCGCTATCAGGCCACATATGTCCCACGTTGGCTATCAGACAACTCCTACGCAAGGCAAATAAATAATACCAATACCAATACCAATACTAAACTATACTACAATTACCACAGCAAGATGGACGGCTAGCAACTAGCGTGTTAGCAGGCGCGAGCTGAACCCCAATGTAGTTAAGAGTAGCTAGGCTACTAGCAACTGGTTAAAAGTAGCTAGGTCCAATTCTCTCTCTCTCTCGTGCAGATCCCGTTCTCTTCACGCGAATCCTCTCCCAGTCTGCTGTGTGTGTGTGTGTGTGTGTGTGTGTGTGTGTGTGTGTGTTCGTTACACCTCTCTCCCCACCAGATCCCACCCACTGGGTGCTCTGATAGAAGGACAGTGGAACTGACCATAAACTTGACCTATGATAATTATTTATTCCACCAGCTATAGAGTTAGGTCTGCCCACTTAGTGCTCTCACACAAACCATGTAAATGAAACAAAGTAACAATACTTAATGGTCAGTGGAAAATAACTAGCAGTGCCGTGTATGTGTGTAAAACAGCTAGCTAAGGGACTATAGCTATCCCGTGTAGGTCTGCAGCTAACATAAACAATACATAAAGCAGTACCCAGTGGAAGCATCAGGAGTTATAAAATAACCCTGGGCTACACAAGTTTGGGTCAGTCAGTCTTGAGCGGAACCAGTTCTTTGCAAGGGTCAGTTTTGAGAAGAACTGCTCACAGCAGTAAGTTGTCCCAAACAGTGATGCAAACTTCAGTGCATGTCTCCTCAGAGTGGGAAAATCCTCAGGACACACATACAGTTTGTAGAACTCAAGCAGAGGAAGGTTGTTGTATCCAGCTTTGAGCTCATCGTTGCTTTGCAGCTCAAACAAATCCTCACCTTTGGTAGTGCCATGCATGGCTTGCAAAGACAGCATTTCCTCCCGCGTATCAAACTCAGCTGTAATCCCACGCACAAAAATGGCGAGTTGGGCGGTATTTGTGATGTCTGTTGTCTCGTCGCAGGCTAAAGAGAAAAACTGAAAATCCCTCGCGGTATTCTTCAGTGTTTTCTCAATGTCTTGTGCCATGCCAGTAATCCGATCGGAGACGGTTCTTCGAGACAAACTGACACTTTGGAAAAGTTTCACTTTGTCCGGTGCGAGCAGTTCCACAGCACTCCTTCACAAACTCCCTTTCTGAATGTGGTTTCAGTTTCTTGGCGATTAGCTCACTTACCACAAAACTAGCCTGTGTAACGTTTTCTTGGTTACCTTGAGGTCTTGTGAATGTTGCTTGTTGGGCGCCCAAACTCCACCAAAGAGCATTAATTTTATCCACACGCACTTGTCCTTTCAACTCATCCAGCTTGGCGTGTTTGGTGCTGTAATGACACTCCAGATTAACCTTTTTCATCATTGCAAGTACATCCCCACAAACTAAGCAAACTGGCTTGCCTTTACCTATTATGAAAAAATAATTGTTTGTCCATTTTTCCTGAAAAGCGCGATATTCCGCATCTACCGTTCTCTTCTTCATACTCGCCATGGTGCGTTTTGGTGAAATCGTTAAACAGTCTGTCTATGCCCGCGAAATGACGCGACGTGACCATGCATGACCACGCTCTGCTCATGTGGGGTTCAGGACCCTGACCTTGGCCTGGAAAGACAACCACTCACCTATTTTATTAACTGCAGTCTCATTTTTTCTGATTTTTTTTCTGATTTTTTTTTTTTTTGGTGTGTGTGTGTGTATGTGTGTGTGTGAGTAATTATAAATCATCTTGTGGGCCGGATCAAACGGTATACCGGATCAAACGGTATACGGCCCGGAGGCCGGATGTTCCCCACCCCTGCTCTAATCCAATTTACTTTTTAATTTCTTCATAAGAACACCATATTAATACTGGGTTACGTCGCCTTTACTCTAGGAACAGTTTTCTTTCTTCATGTTAAGGATTCCACAATACATAAGAACACACAGCCTTTGAGGTTCTGCTCTAAGTCGACGTGGTTGCATCACATATTTGCTGCAGATTTGCTCAGCTCCCTTTCAACCACATCCCAAAGGCGCTCTGCGAAAGGCAAATCTGAAGACTGGGAAGGTTGCCGAAGTACACCGAACTCACTGTCATATTCATGGAAGCGGTTTTTAGATGATGGGTAAATTGTTGCTATAAATTGGTGTGTGTGTGGTTTGCAGAAATATTCAGATCTGCTGCAGCATTCGAATTTATATTGATATTTACGGCATAATTATGCCCGATTGGCGCTCGGCATGCGCCAAGGACGCACTCCCCTCATCATTACACCTCTGGTGAAAATCTTTCAAGGCTCTTTAAGGATCTGTAAGGTTCTTTGTGAGGGTCTTTGAGGATCTCAACAAAGATCCTCAAAAGATTTTCAAGGATCTTTAGAGTTCTTGTCCAGATCTTTAAGGATCTGTAATATTCTTGCCAAGATCTTCAAGGATCTACAAAGATCTTTACACTTGCTCATTGCTGATACCTTTTTCCTTTTTTTTCTGTGATGCAATCATAATAATCCTTTTTAAAAAATCCACTACTTTGAAAAGTCAACGATTAATTGATGTGTAAATTCCCTCTATATTGTTGGATTGCTTAAATGTGCACCACACACATATGAGTTTGGACTTGTGAAAAATTGATGTCAAGTAAAATTCCACTGTTATATACCTCCTTATATCTGAGCTACTTTACATTATCCAAGAAAGAGAGAAATTAGCATAAGCACTAAGATTGAAAGAAAAAGTGTTCTTAAACAAATAGGAGAAATTGGTAATGTAGTTAGAGAAACTATCAGGACATTCTCTCTCTCTTTGTACATACACTATTTCCTTTCTCTTGATGTGTCAGACCACAAGCTCCACCTCAACACAGTCCTTAAGTTTCTATTTCCACAGAATGTCTGGGAGATGCTGGAGGGGATGGAGCACACGATATAAAGGTGGCACTGGTAGGATCACAGTCATCAATTACTTCACCTGGCTGTCTGATCCACACTCTGAAAAATGGCAAATGCGAATCAACAGCAACCTGAAATAAAGGTATGACACTAAAAACCAATATAACTTATTTATCTGCTATTGAATGTAGAAACTAGTTTATATATACTCTATATACTATAAAATTATACTTTATATACTATGATAGTAACCATACTGAATATATGATTAATAATGTATTAACTATATATACTATGAGATAATAATAATAATAATAATAATAATAATAATAATAATAATAATAAAGATCTCATGTGAAAAAGATTATTTGTGTACATAAGCTATTTTTCACTGAGATTTGCATATATTTGTAGATTAACATCCAAGAGCGACAGAATTCACGTCTCAAAGATGAACGCTACATCTCAGGGAAGCATGTAAGTGTACGAAGACTGAGAGAGCTAATACAAACGACGGACCCTAAGAATCCCATGACGAGGTACATCATAAAGGAAATCCCACCCTACCCAACTCCAGTTGAATTCTGGGTTTCAGATGTAGCTCATGTTACTGACAAGTCAGGAGTGATGGGGATACTGGAGTCGGAGCAGTTCATGGCTCCTGAAAGTGAGTTCTCATGGTGGGGCTTAAAAATTAATAAAGAGGAGATAAGAGCAGCAGAGGAACGCTACATGGAGGGTAAATCAGAGCTGAATGAGCAGAAGCCATTTCTGGAGAAGTTCACCACATCACCTTCGTTCCAACCTGAGAAATCCAGATACGGTAATTATCGCTTCACATTCCCCCTCACTGATCTGATGCAATGGTACAAGGAACAGAACTGTGGAGGAGAAGAGCCGGTTCTCAGGGTGTACAAGACCGTCACCTACAAACAGGAGATTATGTACGTCTTGCTGATTCACAGTCCTGAGGATAACGAGCGCTTTGGAGGATATCCGCTTCTTGAAGCCAGTGAGTGGGTTCGTTATCAGGACGGGAAAATTACCTGGAAAGCACAAGCCATTTGTGAAACCCACTGGTATCAGTTTGTTTCAGGAGAAGTGCAACGTCTATATTCTAAGGAGTTTTATGTCTGGGATCAAGTTAGTTTAGTCTTTCACTTGCCAAAAGATATTAAACCTCATAAGGTCCTGAAAATTCCCAGAGAACGGCTTATTGAAGCCCTCGAGGAATGTGACCTTGACAAGATAAATCTCTCGAGGAACAAAGGTCCTAAAGACAATGAGAAAGAAAGACAGGAATGCTTCTTGGAAGCTGAGAGGAAAGTGAGTGAGTTGAAAAGAAAACTGAAAGTGGAGGAGAAAGAAGAGAGGAAACGATTAAAAGTGGCAGTTAAACAGTGAAGTGGATAAAGTTCAAGCAAAAAAATTGTGAAACACATTTATGTCACAGCACAAAAAATACTCATATTGTCATGTTTAGCCACATATGATTTAATATTTATATCTAATTTCTATCAAATCAGAAATAATCACAACTGTGTAATGTTTTGTAATAATTTTAATCAAAAACAATTCAATATCATGCATGTGATTTGTGAATGATACTCTTCTGGATTTATTACGAGAGCATAAATGATCATGTCTGTGTAAAATGAGAAGAATAAATGCTTTGTGATTTCATTCTCTGCGAGTTCATTTTCTTGAGTTCAAAAGGCTGGCTTTTGCAGAAAAACCTACAGCTCATTTCCTTATAAAACTGCACTCAGTGGACCTGAGACGACGACTTGTTGTTGTTGTTTTTAAGCAAAGAGTCGTCTCACCAAATAGTGACCTTTTTTCATGCATTCCTGCTTACTGATCTTTATCATATTTTTTTTAATGTTGAAACATTTCGTTCCATTATTTTTGAAGGCATCTTTGCTCTACAGCATTTCATTGCATGTGCCTAAGATTTTTGCCCAGTACTGTGTGTGTGTGTGTGTGTGTGTGTGTGTGTGTGTGTGTGTGTGTGTGTGTGTGTGTGTGTGTCTTTGGTGTAGGTACGAGTGTATCAGGTGATGCAACATCATTAAACACCTGTTAATGATGTTAGGGTTTGTTCAGACTCTAATCCAATGTACTTTTTAATTTCTTCAGAAGAACACCATTATTAATACTGTACCATCTTTACTCTACGAACAGTTTTCTTTCTTCATGTTAAGGATTCCACAATACATAAGAACACACAGCCTTTGAGGTTCTGCTCTAAGTCGACGTGGTTGCATCACGTATTTGCTGCAGGTTTGCTCAGCTCCCTTTCAACCACATCCCAGGCAAATCTGAAGACTGGGAAGGTTGCCGAAGTACACCGAACTCACTGTCATATTCATGGAAGCGGTTTTTACATGATGGGTAAATTGTTGCTATAAATTGGTGTGTGTGTGGTTTGCAGAAATATTCAGATCTGCTGCAGCATTCAAATTTATATTGATATTTACAGCATAATTATGCCCGATTGGCACTCGGTGTGTGCCAAGGACACATTCCCCACATCGTTACACCCCTGGTGAAAATCTTTCAAGGCTCTTCAAGGATCTGTAAAGTTCTTTGTGAGGGTCTTTGAGGATCTCAACAAAGATCCTCAAAAGATTTTCAAGGATCTTTAGAGTTCTTGTCCAGATCTTTAAGAATCTGTAATATTCTTGCCAAGATCTTCAAGGATCTACAAAGATCTTTGCACTTGCTCATTGCTGATACCTTTTTCCTTTTTTTCTGTGATGCAATCATAATAATCCTTTTTAAAAAATCCACGACTTTGAAAAGTCAACGATTAATTGATGTGTAAATTCCCTCTATATTGTTGGATTGCTTAAATGCGCACCACACCACACACACACACACACACACACACACACACACACACAGAGTTTAGACTTGTGAAAAATTGATGTCAAATAAAATTCCACTGTTATATACCTCCTTATATCTGAGCTACTTTACATTATCCAAGAAAGAGAGAAATTAGCATAAGCAGTAAGATTGAAAGAAAAAGTGTTCTTAAACAAATAGGAGAAATTGGTAATGTAGTTAGAGAAACTATCAGGACATTCTCTCTCTCTTTGTACATACACTATTTCCTTTCTCTTAATGTGTCAGACCACAAGATCCACCTCAACACAGTCCTTAAGTTTCTATTTCCACAGAATGTCTGGGAGATGCTGGAGGGGATGGAGCACACGATATAAAGGCGGCGCTGGTAGGATCACAGTCATCACTTACTTCACTTGGCTGTCTGATCCACACTCTGAAAAACGCCAAATGCAAATGTACAGCAACCTGAAATAGAGATATGACACTAAAAACCAATATAACTTATTTGCTATTAAATGTAGAAACTAGTTTATATATACTCTATATACTATAAAAGTATACTTTATATACTATAATAGTAACCATGCTATATACCATACAGTATATATGATTAATAATGTATTAACTATATATACTATGAGATAATAATAATAATAATAAAGATCTCATGTGAAAAAGATTGTGTACATAAGCTATTTTTCACTGAGATTTGCATATATTTGTAGATTAACATCCAAGAGCAACAGAATTCACGTCTCATAGATGAGCGCTACATCTCAGGGAAGCATGTAAGTGTACGAAGACTGAGAGAGCTAATAAAAACGACGGACCCTAAGAATCCCATGAAGAGGTACATCATAAAGGAGATCCCACCCTACCCAACTCCAGTTGAATTCTGGGTTTCAGATGTAGCTCATGTTACTGACGAGTCAGGATTTAAGGGGATATTGGAGTCGGAGCAGTTCAGGGCTCCTGAAAGTGAGTTCTCATGGTGAGACTTAAAAATTGACAGAGGACATAAGAGCAGCAGAGGAACGTTACATGGAGGGTAAATCAGAGCTGAATGAGCAGAAGCTGTTTCTGGAGAAGTTCACCACATCACCTCTGTTCCAACTCGAGAAATCCAGATACGGTAATTATCGCTTCACATTCCCCCTCACTGATCTGATGCAATGGTACAAGGAACAGAACTGTGGAGGAGAAGAGCCGGTTCTCAGGGTGTACGAGACCGTCACCTACAAACAGCTGATTGTGTACGTCGTGCTGATTCACAGTCCTGAGGATAACGAGCGCTTTGGAGGATATCCGCTTCTTGAAGCCAGTGAGTGGGTTCATTATCAGGACGGGAAAATTACCTGGAAAGCACAAGCCATTTGTGAAACCCACTGGTATTAGTTTGATTCAGGAGAAGTGCAAAGTCTATATCCTAATCAGTTTTATGTCTGGGATCAGGTTAGTTTAGTCTTTCACTTGCCAAAAGATACTAAACCCCTTAAGGTCCTGAAAATCCCCAGAGAACGGCTTATTGAAGCCCTCAAGGCCTGTGACCTTGACTCTGAGATAAATCTCTCGAGGAACAAAAATCATGAAAGCGAAAGCAAGGAAAATTTCTTGGAAGCTGAGAGGAAAGTGAGTGAGTTAAAAAAGAGAACTGAAAGTGGAGGAAAAAGAAGAAGAGCAATGATGATGATGATGGTATAAAAATGGAGGTAGACATGTGATTGTGAACGATTCAAAGTGGCAGTTAAACAGTGAAGTGGATGAAGTTCAAGCAAAAAAATTGTGAAACATTTATGTCACAGCACAAAAAATACTCATATTGTCATGTTTAACCACATATGATTTAATATTTCTATCTAATTTCTATCAAGTCAGAAATAATCACAACTGTGTAATGTTTTGTAATCATTTTAATCAAAAACAATTCAGTATCATGCATGTGATTTGTGAATGATGCTCTTCTGGATTTATTATGAGGCCACAAATGATCATGTCTGTGTAAAATGAGAAGAATAAAGGTTTCTTTGTGATTTCATTTTCATTTCATTCTCTGCAAGTTTAATTTTCTTGAGCTCAAAAGGCTTATTTTGTGATGAAGTATTTCTCTCATCAGACGTGTGACAACCTGGAAATTTAGCAAGAACCAATCGATCCATCAACTTGGTTTTGAAAGGTGGAAGGAAACCACAGAACCCGGACACAAACCCGAGCTATTTCAAATTGTGTTGTAGTAGTTATGAATATATGTCAGTAAAACACTTGCTTAGAAATGGCAGGTTGTCTTACCTTAATTATTTCTGTGGAATAGCAAGAAGGTCCTGGGTTCGAGCCCCGGGGCCGGCGAGGGCCTTTCTGTGCGGAGTCTGCATGTTCTCCCCGTGTCCGCGTGGGTTTCCTCCGGGTGCTCCGGTTTCCCCCACAGTCCAAAGACATGCAGGTTAGGTTAACTGGTGACTCTAAATTGACCGTAGGTGTGAATGTGAGTGTGCATGGTTGTCTGTGTCTATGTGTCAGCCCTGTGATGACCTGGCGACTTGTCCAGGGTGTACCCCGCCTTTCGCCCGTAGTCAGCTGGGATAGGCTCCAGCTTGCCTGCGACCCTGTAGAACAGGATAAAGCAGCTAGAGATAATGAGATGAGATGAGATTTCTGTGGAATGGAACACTTATCCTACATCCTACTACTTTAATTGAAGTTTTCAGCAATTGGGATAATCTGAATATCAGGTATATTTATGTTAACATCACATACGATAATGTAAGACGTCAATAACAAAGCAAATCGTTTGAAAACCGATTGAACATGAAGCAAGTTACAAGATTTATCAGCTTAGACCAGGATTTCTCCATTGTGTCTCGTTCCTTCCAATATGGCGGACGTGTTGACGTATATGCGATGCTGACATCAGTATTTTTTCTTCCCCTATTAACAATGAAAACCTTCTGTACTATGGCATGCTGGGAAAAGAGACCTATTTTAGAAGTGGACAGAAATGAACTTTACCGACTGGCGCTAAATGGAGAGGTAGGATGGTTGAGATGAGTGGAGGAAGTGTCGTGGAGGTGGTTGGTGACAACTGGACTGGGAATGGTCAGGAGTTAGCAAAGGGAAGTGATGTTTCAGGAAGCGAGTGTGAGGAAATGGAAGAAAGCGGGAGTTATGAACCATGGATGATGTCTCATCTCATTATTTCTAGCCGCTTTATCCTGTTCTACAGGGTCGCAGGCAAGCTGGAGCCTATCCCAGCTGACTGCAGGTGAAAGGCGGGATACACCCTGGACAAGTCACCAGGTCATCACAGGGCTGACACATAGACACAGACAACCATTCACACTCACATTCACACCTACGGTCAATTTAGAGTCACCAGATAACCTAACCTGCATGTCTTTGGACTGTGGGGGAAACCGGAGCACCCGGAGGAAAAACACACGGACACAGGGAGAACATGCAAACTCCGCACAGAAAGGCCCTCACCGGCCATGGGGCTCGAACCCGGACCTTCTTGCTGTGAGGCGACAGTGCTAACCACTACACCACCGTGCTGCCCCATGGATGATATCTAAGGGTAAAAAGCGGAAAAAAAAGGAGAAAACAAATAACAGTAATGAGGAGGAAAGGTGTATGCCTAATGTAGCGGAAAGGAGTAGAATGGAGTACAAAGTTTTTGTAAGATTGATTAATGAGGGATCTACATTTGATGAGTGGAGTCCAATAAAACTAACCAAAGCACTGCATAGGGAGTATGGTGAGGTAAGAAGTGCCAAAAAATTAAGAAATGGTTGTCTACTGATTACATGTAAGGGTGAAGAGCAGCAAAGAAATACAATCAAAGTTAATAAAATAAATGGTAACAAAGTCAAGTGTTCGGTGGTGTTTGACAAGAATCTTATAATGGGTGTAATCTCAGGGATCCCGTTAAGGGAATCAGTGGATGACACATAGATTATATAGAATATATATATATATATTCACATAGAATATATAGATTTAGGCACTGCCTAAAAGCGGAGCTCCCATCTGTTTCTTGGTTGTAGAATTTTCTTATATCATAGCCAGTCTCTTTTGTTTTATTTCTTTACTGGCTAACACTGGCCACTAGGCGGTGTGACTGGTAATTACTAACGCTGGCCGCTAGGGGGAGTGTATAACTGGTAATTACTAACATTGGCCACTAGGCGGCGTGTATGACTGGTAATTACTAATACTGGCCGCTAGACGGAGTGTATAACTGGTAATTACTAACACTGGCCACTAGGCGGTGTGTATGACTGGTAATTACTAACACTGGCCACGAGGCGGTGTGTATGACTGGTAATTACTAACACTGGCCACTAGGTGGTGTGTATAACTGGTAATTACTAACACTGGCCACTAGGCGGTGTCTCATCTCATCTCATTATCTCTAGCCGCTTTATCCTTCTACAGGGTCGCAGGCAAGCTGGAGCTACGGGCGAAAGGCGGGGTACACCCTGGACAAGTCGCCAGGTCATCACAGGGCTGACACATAGACAACCATTCACACTCACATTCACACCTACGGTCAATTTAGAGTCACCAGTTAACCTAACCTGCATGTCTTTGGACTGTGGGGGAAACCGGAGCACCCGGAGGAAACCCACGCGGACACGGGGAGAACATGCAAACTCCACACAGAAAGGCCCTCGCCGGCCCCGGGGCTCGAACCCAGGACCTTCTTGCTGTGAGGCGACAGCGCTAACCACTACACCACCATGCCGCCTAGGCGGTGTGTATGACTGGTAATTACTAACACTGGCCACGAGGCGGTGTGTATGACTGGTAATTACTAACGCTGGCCACTAGGCAGTGTGTATGACTGGTAATTACTAACACTGGCCACGAGGCGGTGTGTATGACTGGTAGTTACTAACACGGCCACTAGGTGGTGTGTATGACTGGTAATTACTAACACTGGCCACTAGGCGGTGTGTATGACTGGTAATTACTAACACTGGCCACTAGGCGGTGCGTATGACTGGTAATTACTAACACTGGCCACTAGGCGGTGTGTATAACTGGTAATTACTAACACTGGCCACTAGGCGGTGTGTATAACTGGTAATTACTAACACTGGCCACGAGGCGGTGTGTATGACTGGTAATTACTAACACTGACCACTAGGCGGTGTGTATGAGTGGTGGTACACGTACAAACCACAAAAAAATCGACTCGATGGGTTTACCATTTTTTTCTTAGGTATGGCGCTCCGCTCGGAGCTCCGCTATAACTAATGCCAAGGTAAAGGAAGCAAAGCGGCTGAAAACAAGACGAGGTGGAATTATAACCGATAGCCTTTCAATTGTGCTAACATTTGAAGAAAATAAACTTCCTGAGAGGGTATTCATAGGATACATGAGTTATATCCCACCACCACTAAGATGCTTTAAGTGCCAAAAGTTTGGACATGTAGCTGCAGTATGTAAGGGGAAACAAAGGTGTAGTAAGTGCAGTGGGGAGCATGAATATGGGCAGTGTGATAAGGACGCAAAGTTAAAGTGTAGTAATTGTGGGGGGGAACAGCTCTGCCTACAGAGGATGTGAAGTGAGCAAGAGAATACAAGAGGTACAGCGGCTCAAAGTAACTCAAGGGTGATCGTATGCAGAAGCAGTAAAGACTTAAAAGGGTAGTAGCAGGTCCAGCCCCAGTTGTGAAAGAGGGGAGGCCGTGTGTAAAGTGTGACAAAATTAAAGAGGAAACACTGATTGTGTCTAAAAGTAATTTTATATTGTTCATGGCTGAGGTCATCAATTGTTCAGCACAGACTACAAGCCGAACAGAGAAAATTAAAATTATAGTCAAATCTGCTGAGAAATTCTTGAGTGTAAAAGAACTGCTGTGGGACTCAGTCAGGGATACTTTAAATGAAGAGGTACAACAACAATCTCAAGTATGGGTTGGCTCAGGATAATGGTCTTGTTTATATTGCAATGGAATACGAGGACATGGGCATAAAAATGCGTATGGACCAGGGGCGATTTCTCAGAGACAACAAGGGAAGCCGAGCTTCCCCTAAAATTCTCTCCCCAAACTGCGGCATCTATGACGTTGAATTCTCATTAAAACAATAACTTGCATAACATAATATATGCCCAAGATTGTATTTACGTTCATAACTATCCTGTAACTTATTTGAGTGATGTCTGACGAACTTGCAGTTCGCTACGAGAATCACCTTTGCTGCCAGGCTGTAACCAGCATTGCCAGATACTGCTGACGTTTTCCAGCCAAAATATGTTCAAAACCCGCTAAAATGCACTTAAAACCGCCCAATCTGGCAACACGCTGTAACCTTTCTTATTTCAATGGGCTCTATGGCTGGCAGCCGGGTATCCGTTGGTCTATATGGCCATTTTCCACTACCCTTTTTCAGCTCACTTCAGCTCGCTTCAGCTCACTTCAGCCTGACACGGCTCGCGTTTCGACTACCTCAGAGCAGCATGACTCAGCTCGCTTCAGCCCTGCTCAGCCCCCAAAACTCGCACGGTTTTGGAGTGGGGCTGAAGCGAGCTAAACCGAGCTGAGTGAGGCTAGGGGCGTGAGGAGACACTCCCCTGTGCACTGATTGGTGAGGACACACACGCCCCGCGAGCACGCTGGGATCTGTAAACACCGTAAACCCGGAAGAAGGAGAATTACGAGAATTATGAAGCCTTATGCACCTCACCTCATCTGTATGCTCTTGCCAGTATCTGTTGGCGTTGTCGGCGACAACAAGCCACAGCACCAAGACCAGCAACACTAACGACTCCATGTCCTCCATGTTTATTGTTTACTCTCCGGGTTGTGAGACTACCGCTTAAAAGATCACTGATGTCACTGTTTGCGCCGCCTAACGACATCACGTGACGTCCACCCACTTTCGCTAACTCCACCCAATGTGTCCAACCACTTCCAGCCAGCACGGTTCAGCGCGGTTGTAGTCGAAATGCAACTCCAACAGCCCCACTCAGCTCGACTCAGCCCAACTCAGCACGGCACGGCTCAGCCCAACTCAGCCGCGTTGGTAGTGGAAAAGCGGCATTTGAGAGGGCTCTGAACAACCAATTTCGGCTAGTTGTTATTGGTTAAAATCGACAAAATCGTCACTTCCAGGGAAGCCGGGCTTATCTGGGACTAAACGAGACAGTGGGAGGGACAAGAAGCCGGGCTGATGAAGGATTATTGGAGGTAGTGAGGAGGGCGGGCTCTGTACTTCGGCGTCGGCGAGGAACACGGAAGTATGATCAGTGTGTCCCTAGCGGATGTTGAGAAAGTGTAGTCGTGTGCCAAAGTGCTGTCCGAATTTCTTTTCATATAAACGTTTCTTCTCATTGATGTCTCTGTACATTACTCTGTAAATAAATGTAAATATTACTCGTTGTGCTCCGTTAACTTTCATCCATTCTATCAGTTTGATCATTCGTGAATTCACTCGTTTATTTCATTTGTAGTTCAGTCTGGTTGTAGGCTAGCTTGAGCCTTATTGGGATCTGCAGTGCTAGCTGCTAACAGAAATTGGTGAAGTCTCTGGAAAGCACAACCAGCTGGTATGACAGGGTCACAGACCATTTTCTGGAAAAGGAGCGGAGGGCAGAATTTGTGCATAAATAGTGTGCATCATATAATGTTCATGAATCTGAAGTGTGTATATTGTTCAGTAATGTTAAGAGAATGGTGGGCTCTGTGTTATAGGTTATACCTGGGTATAATATTCAAGGTTCTGTGTGTTGCATAGCCTACCTGGTTATGAATTTCCAGACTGTGTTGCAGAAGATGTTCAAGGATGTGTTGCACAGCTGGGTGTTGTGTTAAAGACTCTGTGTTGCATATCAGGGTATGATGTTCAAGGCTCTTCATTGAATAGCCAGTGATTTTTGGATGTTTGATATTTTTGATTAAGGATATGAGGCACTAGCCTGGCAAGCCAGACTATAACATGAAATGTACAAGCAAAAATACTTTCTGCCACTAGGTAGGGTTGTCTAGTTCACTATGCTAATGGGGCACACCTTTCTATGCTTTGATATCCGGCCTACAGGTTTTACGATGAATACATAAAATGGGCTTCCCCTGTTTTAAAAACCAGCAGCCGCCACTGGTATGGACGGTATGGACGCGTCCATACCAATATTCAGCTGAGTTTAAAATGTCCATACCATTTTTGAATGGAGAAGCCGCGATGCGGGAACCGCTGAATAAAAACACCAAACACGGTATCACTTCCAGCTGATTTTCAGTTGTGAACAGACCTCTCAAAGACGGCTGACTATTGGTGGGGACAGGTAAAAAAGCTTTATGAAGCTTTGATTGGCCCACCTCCCGTTGCCTTGACGTTGCTATGTTTTTTTGTTGTCATTGGCTGTAAGCAGTAGCAAGTGGTAAAATCAGCATCCAGCTCGCTGCTACAGCAAAACAGCACACAGGCAGTGATGTCGGGGCCAGGGGCGTCAGAAGCATTTTTAATGTGGGGGGGACACACTGGCAGGGGTCCTCCCCCAGAAAATTTTTAATTAATTAGATGCCATTTCCTGCATTCTGGTGTATTTTTAACAGGTTGTTAAACACATAATTTTACCTACAAAAGTCACTTAATTCAATGACTATTTTCGAGACTTAACAATAAGTCCTCATTTAACTAGTCCATATATTCATCAGCCTGTTTTTAAACCCACTGCTCTGCCCAAGATAATGAGATGAATGTGACACAATTTATCATCAACAGTGACTTGCCTGCGACCCTGTAGAATAGGATAAAGTGGCTAGAGAATGACTTTATGGGTGCATTTTACTTTTTATTTTGTTTCCTTTTTTATTTAGTTTTAGATGTAACACAACATGCCACTGTGCCAAGCAATAGTGACGCTCAACTGTATGTTTAAAAATAAGAATATTCATAATTTCACACAATGAACAGGCATAACATAGCATCATGCAAACTTCATAACACAAAATCACACTGTGTCAAGCAACGGTGACACATAAAAAACAACTTCACACAATGAACAGGTGCAATTTTGTTAACCACCAGCAGTGACTTTAGCGGGTGCATTTTACTTTTTTCACACAAAATCACACTGTCAAGCAATGACACATAAAAGAGAACTTCACACAATGAACAAATGCAGTTTTGTCAACCTACATGCAATGGTGGTACTACAGTAACATTTACAGATTAGTAATAACAAATAGATTTATAGATATAACTCCTTACATTGGTACCACCACAATTTCTACCACTTCATAACTTTTATCCCCCTTTCCTTCACAATCCACCTGGAATAACATCCATCTCTCTCCATCGCTTTCCTTTCTACTATTCCTTCCCCAGACACTGATTTCCCATGTTACTTTCCAGAAAACTGGCAAAGACCAGACAAAACAATTTCTTCAAATCACAACAGGGAATCAATAAATATCATCAGAGCAGACTTGCCCTCATTCTTGGCATTACAATAAGGTAGGCATACTGGGGTTGAATTAAATGATAGCTAACGTTAAGCTAGCTGATACATCTCCTAACATTGACTAACCAGCTAACTGAACTAACATTTCCATTGTGGGGAAATTTTGTCCTGTGGGGAAATTCTGACTGACTTTCCGCTTCTTTGTAAAGAATGTCCTTATGTCCATTGTGTCTGGGGAGGGAGCAAATACTGCAAACAATTCATCATCAATCAAGAATACCCCATTAGGCTAAGCTTATTTCATTGTTTAGTTGAATATTAATTTAACGTGTCCTAGGGTTAATTTTGAGGGCAGATAACAAAAGAATAAGGTTTTAGCAAAAGCTAGACATTGTGAGGTGGCAATGGGGCTGACGTCACCTCAGGGGCGTGTTTAGCCTATTTTGGGGGGTGCTCAAGCACCCCCAAAAATGAGCTCAGCACCCTCAAAAACACTGCTTTTGGACGTAATTTTCAGCAATAAGTGCCCTTGCGCACTGTGCAATGAATGTGTGCGCGGGCGTGTGTGTGTTCTTGAATTCACCTGTTACGTGATAGTTCTATGAGCAGTAAAATACCTCTCCTCCTTGCGTCCCCTCTGATTGGGTTGCCTGTCCGTGCGAGTGCTTGCTACGACATGGTGTTTTTTTTAACTGGATTCCACGCCGATGAGGAACTCGAAGTAGCACCTGAGTATTACTGGCATAGCGAGATGTGAAGGTACGGACTGGAGTTACAATTGTTAAACACAACACAATAATATGCATAATGCAATATTGATGTTCCCTGGTCTATGAACAGAATGATAAAAACGACATTTATCCATATCGAGATACTTTTGTGCAGAGCTGTACAAGTGCTACGGTGCTAGACCACCGTGTGTTAGTCAATTTTATTTAATGTAACATAGCGTTTACTAATGTAAACTAATGTAAAATCATAATAATACACACTTATTACACAATAACACATTAATTAACAATTACCACTGTTCAAAATGAATAGCTCCAACATTACAAATGCAGTAGTAGGTCTTGTTTAGTTAAAAATATAACGTAAATATTTGTGTCAGTGGTTGTAAATGTGTAGATATCATAGTTTATTGGGTCAGCTTCTGTTAAAACATTGCATAAGTCTAGTCTTGTCTAGTCTAGTCTTCTTGTCTAGTTAAGTCTAGTCTAAATGCGGAATAAACGTGGGAACACTGTTGTTCAAGCCAGGTGCCTCTGTCAGCCCTGGGGGCTAAGCACCCCCAAAGATCAGATGCTAGAATCGCCCCTGCGTCACCTCCTCCACTTTCAAGCAGCTGCACCAAAAATGTCTCCGCTCGCGCTGAGATTCACTTCACTCGCGCGCGGTGAGCTGTTGTAGGGAGCGCCCGGAAAACCCGGAGTGGATTTTCAGTGGTCTGTGTTTTCTCTTATCGATCAAGTGGAATGGATTCTTTCACGAAGCAATAGAAACGGCGCTGGGTGAACTCATATTTTATGTTAAATGTGTGTGTGTGGGGGGTGGGTCCAAATGAAGAATTATGAAATGTGAGGGGGACACGTCCCCTTCACATTCAATGGTGGCGACGCCCATGTGTCGGGCAATAAAAGAAAACGTAAGGAGGACATAATATGACATTTTTGTCATATGATCCTAACAGCAAGGAGTTTCTGTTTGCAATCTCTCTCTCTCTCTCACACACACACACAGGCCCGGCGCCAGGAACAGTTTACTAAGGGGGCAATTAGAAATCGCAAGGGGGCAAATATTTTTCATATAGTGTGTAGTAGTGATGGCGGTCTGACAACGTGTTTCAAACAATTAACTGCGCCAACCACAAAACCACCACGGCCCCGAAGGTTGCTTTAGTCCGGGAAAATCATGTGGCATATTACCAGGGCAGTTGCGCTTTATCAACCCCCGTGCCCACCTGTTAACCCTCCCCTCCAATTTTCTCACAGACACGCGGTACAACCGGAAAGATACCAAACATAAAACACCACACACAAACCTACAGGCAAGTCCTTTACATTTAAAATACATACAAATAGCTCCGCGGCATGAAAACAAAACGCCAATGCAAGTCTAAGGTATTTGGCTCGGCGGCCAAAATCATAATTTAAAAAAATCAACAGACCCCGCGGCTGCACCAGTAATAGCCTTCCTGACTCGCACCGAGTCAACGCTAACCACTTAATCCGCGATCCCAGTTTAGGCGTGTAGGGGACTAAACACTCTGAAGTGATGAATTTTCACCCCCGCTGCATGGGGGTGACGTCAACAACACATATTCTTACGCTATTTGCGCACAAAGCGGACCATATATGAACACATACACTAACATAAACGGAGATAAACTTAGCCTACAAAGAAAGAAAATGGATTCACAATATTGTGATTGAATTGGTTTAATTCGGAGGGGGAAAGACTACTCCCGTAAACTGACTGCATATTGCAGGATATTGCAGAGACAGTGCACTTGTAAGTGTGCATGTAAAACCCCCGCCCGCCCGCACGACCCTCCCCTTGTCCTTATCACAGGTCTGTGTGTGCGCGGCAGTGTCAGCATTTCACACATACACCCACAATAACTATAGTCCCCAGTAGTTAGGATTGATACATATGTCTAAAACAGGGTTAATATTAAATTCAGGCTTTTTGAAATAATCCTACCTTAATACAGTTGAATTCTACGATTGCAACGTAAGAATCATAACAACCAATCAGATTTGTTCTACCGTGCCAATTTTAGTAGTGATTTATGTGAAATGTATTTTTGTGCAATGCGCAACCACTTAATATTTCATATTTGAAAATGCAAATTATTAATACGTCTATAATACATTATATTTTCATAAGAGGGGCGGCACGGTGGTGTAGTGGTTAGCGCTGTCGCCTCACAGCAAGAAGGTCCGGGTTCGAGCCCCGGGGCCGGCGAGGGCCTTTCTGTGTGGAGTTTGCATGTTCTCCCCGTGTCCGCGTGGGTTTCCTCCGGGTGCTCCGGTTTCCCCCACAGTCCAAAGACATGCAGGTTAGGTTAACTGGTTAACTGACCGTAGGTGTGAATGGTTGTCTGTGTCTATGTGTCAGCCCTGTGATGACCTGGCGACTTGTCCAGGGTGTACCCCGCCTTTCGCCCGTAGTCAGCTGGGATAGGCTCCAGCTTGCCTGCAACCCTGTAGAAGGATAAAGCGGCTAGAGATAATGAGATGAGATGAGATAATGTGATGTGTGATGTGATGTGATTTTCATAAGAAAACAAGTGATCTGAGTCTCCGTTGAGGGGGCGGGGCTGTAGCCACGAGGGGGCGATGCCCCCTTTCGCCCCCCCATGGCACCGGGCCTGCGCACACACACACACACACACACACACACACTAATAAATGCTTGTAGGTAATGCTAAATGTTTACTTATATTTACTTTTTTCTTGCTCATTGTTTGCATGTATATGCATATGTATATATGCATGTGTATATGCGCATGTACAGTATGTAGCCTCTGCAATAAAATGTGAAAATGTAAAAATGTGAAACAATTGTCACTTAACCCTTTCCACTTAATGAATAAACATTTTTGCAAAATGCACTACAACCACCAAAACTCTTCACACTTCTACCACCCATACCTACATTACTTCCAGATTCTGAAATTGCAGTAACTCAAAAGGAAGCACATGATGTTTCAAATGTGTGAAAATAGTAAAAGTTGTGTGAAAATGAAGCAGCAGCACATAATTTTGATTGATTGTGTTGTTGTATTTTGGGTAGGTCATCCACTACAGCGAAATTCACAGCAACTTCAATGTCCACCTTCTCTGTGTGATAATGTATTACCCGTATACATGCAGATGTTAGCCTAAGTCTAAGACTGAGTGTACCTGGTGCTAAAAATCAAAATAACACAAAGGAATGGACAACCAATCATTTGTACAGTGTAGGCCACATTTCGTGCGACAACCATGGCGCACTGGGGCGCTTGGCCAAATTATGTCCCCACCAATATCAACACCGTTTTTACGCCCTTGTACGAGGAGCTTAATAGCAAACGGACAGGAATTTAAAAAATATGTAGATAATTTAAGTGTAAAACCTAATGTGCTCCATCCCCTCCAGCATCTCCCAGACATTCTGTGGAAATAGAAACTTAAGGGCGGTGTTGAGGTGGAGCTTGTGGTCTGACACATTAAGAGAAAGGAAATAGTGTATGCACAGAGAGAGCCAGTGTCCTTATAGTTTCTCTGACTATATTTTCCATTTCTCCCATTTGTTTAAGAACAAGTTTTCTTTCAATCTTAGTGCTAATGCTAATTTCTTCCTTTCTTGGATAATATTTAAAGACTTATTTAGCAGCTGCAAGGAGAATCTTAACGAAGTATCGATCCCTCTTTAATATTCCTGGTGTAAAGTAGCTCAGATATTTAACAGTTATTCTATGAAATCAAGTCGTACATGAGCTAATAGTTAATGAGGCATGTAGCACCGAGTTGGCTAGAAGCCATGTACAATGAGATTGAGTGGAATAATTGTTTTATTCTATCCATATTTGCTGGATTTTGAGAAACAGAGTATTTTTATTTTTACTTTTTGCAAATTCAATAAGAACTTTACACAAAATGTCCAACAAAATAATTTTTGCTGAGAATGTAAACAAATCGGTGAAGAGACAGGAGCAATTTGTGAAAAACACGATGATAATAATTCTTGAAACCAAAACAGAAGATACGTTCTTACCATGAAATACTTTTATTCCATATTTTGTTGCTTTTTTTGTATTTTTGGGGGGTTTGTTTTCGAGTTTTTATTTTGTCCTGGGTTGGTTCAGCAACATGCTCCGCCATTTTGTTTTTCTCTCCTCACGGTGTATGAGCTGATATCCTAATTGTAGAGTAGCTAAATCAGAGCACGCGATTGCTCATATCCAGTGAATGTGGATAGAATATAAGGTGGTATATAACAGTGGAATTTTATTTGACATAAATTTTCACAACTCCAAACTCAAATGTGGTGTAGAGGGAAGTCACACAACAAATAAATGTTGAATCTTCAAAGTAGTGGATTTTTTTTAAAGCATTATTAATGCATCACAGAAAAAAGGAGAACGGTATTAGAAGTGACCAAGTGTAAAGCACAATGTTTTCAGTCAGACCTTTCTCAGTACAATCAAATGTAAAAGACACACCCATATATAGTGACAATCTTTGTCCTTTTTTCCATCATGCATTAAAAATGCTTTAAGAAATCCATGACACTGAAAATTACAGGATGAACTGTAAATTCTTGAGACATTTAAGTCCACATTGTCTAAGTCCACGCGGCAACACATAGCTGCTGTATTGACTCTTCGATTTTATTTTGTAGGTGGAAAAATGACCAAAAATATCACTTGATGATGGCGGGAAATGAATAAATGAGGTCATCAGGAATGCCATATCAGTGTCAGGTCGAGTACACGCCCATAGAGACAAACCTGCCCTGCACAACACAAAGAAATTCTCAGAATATGCAAAACAAACAACAACAACAACAACAACAATAATCAATATTCAGCTGAATCTGGACTGACTTTTTGATTTAGCATAAACATTTAGACAGACAACAAATTTATTATTATTATTATTATTATTATTATTATTAATCTATTTACTACAACCCCAATTCCAAAAAAGTTGGGACAAAGTACAAATTGTAAATAAAAGCAGAATGCAATGATGTGGAAGTTTCAAAATTCCATATTTTATTCAGAATAGAACATAGATGACATATCAAATGTTTAAACTGAGAAAATGTATCATTTAAAGAGAAAAATTAGGTGATTTTAAATTTCATGACAACAACACATCTCAAAAAAGTTGGGACAAGGCCATGTTTACCACTGTGAGACATCCCCTTTTCTCTTTACAACAGTCTGTAAACGTCTGGGGACTGAGGAGACAAGTTGCTCAAGTTTAGGGATAGGAATGTTAACCCATTCTTGTCTAATGTAGGATTCTAGTTGCTCAACTGTCTTAGGTCTTTTTTGTCGTCTCTTCCGTTTTATGATGCGCCAAAAACCCGGACCCTTCTTCTACACAGCCATGATGCTGTAATTGATGCAGTATGTGGTTTGGCATTGTCATGTTGGAAAATGCAAGGTCTTCCCTGAAAGAGACGTCGTCTGGATGGGAGCATATGTTGCTCTAGAACCTGGATATACCTTTCAGCATTGATGGTGTCTTTCCAGATGCGTAAGCTGCCCATGCCACACGCACTAATGCAACCCCATACCATCAGAGATGCAGGCTTCTGAACTGAGCGCTGATAACAACTTGGGTCGTCCTTCTCCTCTTTAGTCCGAATGACACGGCATCCCTGATTTCCATAAAGAACTTCAAATTTTGATTCGTCTGACCACAGAACAGTTTTCCACTTTGCCACAGTCCATTTTAAATGAGCCTTGGCCCAGAGAAGACGTCTGAGCTTCTGGATCATGTTTAGATACGGCTTCTTCTTTGAACTATAGAGTTTTAGCTGGCAACGGCGGATGGCACGGTGAATTGTGTTCACAGATAATGCTCTCTGGAAATATTCCTGAGCCCATTTTGTGATTTCCAATACAGAAGCATGCCTGTATGTGATGCAGTGCCGTCTAAGGGCCCGAAGATCACGGGCACCCAGTATGGTTTTCCGGCCTTGACCCTTACGCACAGAGATTCTTCCAGATTCTCTGAATCTTATAATGATATTATGCACTGTAGATGATGATATATTCAAACTCTTTGCAATTTTACACTGTCGAACTCCTTTCTGATATTGCTCCACTATTTGTCGGCGCAGAATTAGGGGGATTGGTGATCCTCTTCCCATCTTTACTTCTGAGAGCCGCTGCCACTCCAAGATGCTCTTTTTATACCCAGTCATGTTAATGACCTATTGCCAATTGACCTAATGAGTTGCAATTTGGTCCTCCAGCTGTTCCTTTTTTGTACCTTTAACTTTTCCAGCCTCTTATTGCCCCTGTCCCAACTTTTTTGAGATGTGTTGCTGTCATGAAATTTCAAATGAGCCAATATTTGGCATGAAATTTCAAAATGTCTCACTTTCGACATTTGATATGTTGTCTATGTTCTATTGTGAATACAATATCAGTTTTTGAGATTTGTAAATTATTGCATTCCGTTTTTATTTACAATTTGTACTTTGTCCCAACTTTTTTGGAATTGGGGTTGTAGTTGTACCACTGCATGCCTATAAGATGTGTAGTAGCAGCCGTAGTAATAGTAGTAGTAGTAATAGGGGCATTAGGAGTAACAGTAGGGGCAGGAGCGGTAATAGTAGTAGCAGTAGTAATAAAGCTCGTAACAGTAGTAGTGGTAACAATAAAAGGAAAAACAAAAGGGCAGAATAATCTCAGTGACATCAGAAACACTGTCTATACAAAGAAAACTCGAAAAACAATAACAATGCAGGATTGTGAGTAACTCATGAAACGAACACTGTCAAAAGTTTGGGCACGCTGTCTAATTCAATGTTTTGTTTTGTTTTTTATTGTTATTCATTAAAAGTCACTGCATGTCTGGAATTAATGATGGATGTCGTTTCTCTTTACTTAGTTGAGCGGTTCTTAATATAATATGGATTACTACAGTTGTAGAATAGAGCTATTTACTGTACTATTTACGATTTACTGCTTTATCTCAAACACGTTAAGAAGGCAAGTGTGGAAGCGGGGATGTGATCGAGTGTCCGCTGTGGGCAGCGAGGAGTCCGGTGGAACCAACTGGTAACATGTGAGTTTCACCTTTTTGATTCCTGCCAATTTATTTGTGTGTCATTTGTGTTCTTTCAAAGAGAGAAACCAGTATCGAGAGAGAAAGAGCTGAGCAGCCCAGTTCTGTGTGTGTGTTAGAAAGCAAAAATACATTTCTTGCAGCAAGAAATTGCATTGAGTAAATTTTGACAAGACACACCTATTAACAGAAAAGCATTCCAGGTGACTACCTCATGATGCTGGATATGCCAGTTATGGGAAGAGTGTATAAAGCTGCCAAGGTAAACAATGGCTCCTGTGAAGAATTGAAAATATGAAAAGTTTCGTTCTTTAAACATAGCTGTTCCTGTTTCCATTTCCTTGCTCCCCGAGCTACAAGAATGTGACACTGGTGCCAAAACCTGGGATTGAGGAGAAAGCACCATCATGGAGTGAGTCCGCACCAGTCGCCATGATCCTCCAGATCACTGTCAGCAGCCACCAAGCTCAACATCAGGCCCTTGTCATGCTGTGCGCAGAGCATTAGCAGTGCTTTTGGGCTCTGCTCCAGGCCCAGGCAGAGGACCGGCAGGAGCAGCTGGACCAGGGTCCAGATCACCCGTGGATGCTGTGGCCAAATCGCATGTTCAACTGTACAAGGTGGGTACAGAGGACGATTCAGAGGCTTTTGTGGAGCAACATTTCAACAACTCATGGACAGAATCCTCTGCCCACACAGTGTGTATGCTGCTGCCTATTTGAGAGTTACCATTATTTACAGTAATGATTGGCAGCAGCATTTACAACATCTGAGGGCTGTCAAATGCTTTAAGAAATCAACTACTTTGAAAATTACAGGATGAACTGTGCATCCTCTAGAGCTCAAAGTCCATATAAGCAGTGAACACACACACACACACACACACCCAGGGCAGTGGGCAGCTATGTACGCTACAGCACCCAGGGAGCAGTTGGGGGTTCGATGCCTTGCTCAAGGGCACTTCAGCCATGATACAGAGGGAAGGGAAAGTGCTGTTCATTCACTCAACTCCCCTCACATTTTTCCTGCTGGTCCTGGGAATCAAACCGACAACCCTTTGGGCCCAAGGCTGCTTCTCTAACCTTCCGGCCATGGTTGCCCCATGAAATAAATAAAATAAATCACAATTCCACCTTACTTTTGAATAGTTTTAGACCAAACTTTGTGGCATCTTTAGTGCTTTTAGGAACAGCATTTTCTTTCATCATTTGTAATAATTCTTCCTCACTTATGGTGATGAAGTGATTGGCCGCCGTTTTGCCGAGTCGCTCGAGGTGATTATCGAGAAATAGTACCGTATGATTTTCTAAAACAATCTGCATATTTATACAAAAACATGATGAATACTGCATTGTTATAAGAAGTTTCTTGTCACAAGATGATGTCATTAAATTATGTCGTAAAATATCTTGTTATAACAAAAAGGTTTTCACATTATAGCATAGTAGCTCCTTTTTTCTTTATCTGGCATGGCAGCCATACGAAGGTGAGTCAAATGCAAATCTTTTTTCCTATTTTGCATTGTTTAATGTAAATAGGCGTCACAAAAGTGCATCCTTTCTTTTTGAAAGACATAATCTCCGTTTCAGCTCTTAATGAGTGTCCAGATTCCTCTAGAAAATTATTTAGCTCCCCACCTCTCATTCACATCGCACGTTTCAGGTCAGAAGTTTACATACACTCGTCCTGGACATGAATGTCATGGAAATATTGGGCTTTTAATGATTTCTTTGAACTTTTCTTTTTCTTAGGAAGAATGATTGTACAACGCACACTCACCGGCCACTTTATTAGGAACACCCATACACCTGTTGTCCTGTTTTATGCAGTTCTCTAATCAGCCAGTCCCTTGACAGCAGCACAATGCATCAAATCATGCAGATACAAATCAAGAGCTTCAGCTAATTAATGTTCACTTTATTCAAACAGAGGAATGGGAAAAATTGTGATCTCAAAGTGTGACTTTCTTTCACTGTGACATGGGTGTTGGTTTGAGCATTTCTGAAACGGCTGAGCTCCTGGGGTTTGTTTTCACACACAACAGTCTCGAGAGTTTATACAGAATGGTGCGAAAAACAAAAAAACATCATTGAGTGAGTGAGCGACAGTTCTGTGAGTGCAAACAAATGCCTTGTTGATAAGAGAGGTCAGAGGAAAATGGACAGATTGGTTCGAGCTTTTTTGTCAGGAAGGATGTAGTAATGCATAGCAACTCTTTACAACCGTGGTGAGCAGAAAAGCATCTCAGCATACAACAGCAGAAAGAAGACCACATTGGGTTCCACTCCTGCAGCCAAGAACAGGGATCTTAGACTCAAGAACAAGTTCCTATTAAAGTGTCTGGTGAGTGTATGTATAAGTTAGGAGATATACAGTAGTCGAGAGCAAATAAAGACATTAAATTGCTGTTTTTGAAAAAGTATTTTACTTTCTTACATCTTCAGGCTGATGTGGATTCAGATTTGCCATTTTTCAGAGTGTGGATTAAACAGCCAAGTGAAATAAGACGGTTTATTCTGATGACTTATTTGAATAATGCTACCTTTATATCAGGTGCCCTTTCCCCTGTACCTGAGGGACGCTGGGGGAGAAGTTCAACTCCACGTCCACGTCGTCCCCCGGCTGGCAACGTATCAAAGTAAGGGACTGCCAGCCAAGTTGAAGTACGGTGGGGACTTCGTGTGCCCTGGCGCCGCCACGGTAGCCGTGAAGGCTTGGCTGGAACCCTGAAACGATGTGGCCAATGGAGCTCTGGCACCCCGCTCCACGAGGGAACCAGCATCAGTGGTGCAGCTCCTTACTGGCCCAATCGTCTCGCCCTATGGCCTGCCATCGGATCACTGCTGTGGAATCAAGTGGTGCAGGCGGGAATTGTGCAAGCTTGCCACCACTATTATCAACAAATCTTCATGCAGGCTTTCTCATTACCTGAAGGGCATGTTGCGTAAATAGAAACTTATGGGGCTGTGACTAAATGTTATGCCAGAAGAAGACTTTAACATTCTGGTCTCAAAGCCAGATTGAAACTGACAAAGATGAGATGTCAGTAAATATTTTAGGAGCAGGTCATCCACGTTTCTGGTTTCTATAATCACTTTCGCAAACTCACATAACCTGGCAGGGTTTTCAACACTGGAACATGTCAGTGCACATACAGTGACGTGAATGTCATCTTGGATATGAATGTCATGGCAATATTTAGGCTTTCGGTAATTTCTTTGAACCGTTCTTTTTCTGTGGCAGAATGATTGTACAGCAAACGTCTTTAATAAAGAAAACCACTATGATTTGGTGCACAAGTTTTAATTTTCTTTGGGTTTTCTGAAATCAGCACAGGGTCCAAATTATACCTGCAAGGTCAAAAATTTACATCCATTCACTTATTCATTCAGAGGTGCTGAAACTTCCAAAATGTTTCTTATCTTGCCAAGGCCCGGTGGTGTAGTGGTTAGCGCTGTCGCCTCACAGCAAGAAGGTCCTGGGTTCGAGCCCCGGGGCCGGCGAGGGCCTTTCTGTGTGGAGTTTGCATGTTCTCCCCGTGTCCGCGTGGGTTTCCTCCGGGTGCTCCGGTTTCCCCCACAGTCCAAAGACATGCAGGTTAGGTTAACTGGTGACTCTAAATTGACCGTAGGTGTGAATGGTTGTCTGTGTCTATGTGTCAGCCCTGTGATGACCTGGCGACTTGTCCAGGGTGTACCCCGCCTTTCGCCCGTAGTCAGCTGGGATAGGCTCCAGCTTGCCTGCGACCCTGTAGAACAGGATAAAGCGGCTAGAGATAATGAGATGAGATGAGATCTTGCCAAGGCCGAGGTCTCTTAACTTCCTGTTAGTGATCATGATTGACTACAGCTGGTAGCTTCTCTTCACCATGCGTGAGTGAATCTCAGTGCAAGCAAAGACATGTTGGTGCAGCTGCTGGAAAGTGGAGGAGGTGACGTCAGCCCCATTGCCACCTCACAATATCTAGCTTTTGCTAAAACCTTATTCTTTTGTTATATGCCCTCAAATTAACCCTAGGCCACGTTAAATTAATGTTCAACTAAACAATGAAATAAGCTTAGCCTAATGGAGTATTCTTGGTTGATGATGGATTGTTTGCAGTATTTGCTCCTCCCCAGACACAATGGACATAAGGAAATTATTTACAAAGAAGCTGGAATTAAGTCAAAATTTCCCCACAGGACAGGTTTTTTTTGTTCCAATGGAAATGATAGTGCAGTTAGCTGGCTAGTCAATGTTCGGAGATGTATCAGCTAGCTTAATGTTAGCTATCATTTAATTCAAACCCAGTAGGCTGACCTTACTGTAATGCCAAGAATGAGGTCAAGTCTGCTCTGATGATATTTATTGATTCCCTGTTGTGATTTGAAGAACTTGTTTTGTCTGGTCTTTGCCAGTTTTCTGGAAAGTAACATGGGAAATCAGTGTCTGGGGAAGGAATAGTAGAAAGGAAAGCAATGGAGAGAGACGGATGTTATTTCAGGTGGATTGTGAAGGAAAGGGGGATAAAAGTTATGAAGTGGTAGAAATTGTGGTGGCACCAATGTAAGAAGGAGTTCTATCTATAAATCTATTTGTTATACTAATCTGTAAATGTTACTGTAGTACCACCATTGCATGTCGGTTGACAAAACTGCACTTGTTCATTGTGTGAAGTTGGCAGTGTAATTTTGTTATGAAGACTGCATGATACCACGTCATTTTTGTTATATCACTAAATCGGAAAAAAGTAAAATACACCCACTAAAGTCACTGTTGGTGGTGAACAAAATTGCACCTGTTCATTGTGCGAAGTTATTTTTTATATGTCACCGTTGCTTGACACAGTGATTGTGTGTCGTGAAGTTTGCATGATGCCATGTCATGCCTGTTCATTGTGTGAAATTATGAATATTCTTATTTTTAAACATACAGTTGAGTGTCACTATTGCTTGGCACAGTGGCATGTTGTGGTACATCTAAAACTAAATAAAAAAGGAAACAAAATAAAAAGTAAAACGCACCCATAAAGTCATTGTTGGTGATAAATTGTGTCACATTTCATCTCATTATCTTGGGCAGAGCAGTGGGTTTAAAAACAGGCTGATGAATATATGGACTAGTTGAATGAGGACTTATTGTTGAGTCTCTAAAATAATCATTGAATTACGGCAAGTGACTTTTGTAGGGGCGGCACGGTGGTGTAGTGGTTAGCGCTGTTGCCTCACAGCAAGAAGGTCCTGGGTTCGAGCCCTGGGGCCAGCGAGGGCCTTTCTGTGTGGAGTTTGCATGTTCTCCCCGTGTCCGCGTGGGTTTCCTCTGGGTGCTCCGGTTTCCCCCACAGTCCAAAGACATGCAGGTTAGGTTAACTGGTGACTCTAAATTGACCGTAGGTGTGAATGTGAGTGTGAATGGTTGTCTGTGTCTATGTGTCAGCCCTGTGATGACCTGGCGACTTGTCCAGGGTGTACCCCGCCTTTCGCCCGTAGTCAGCTGGGATAGGCTCCAGCTTGCCTGCGACCCTGTAGAAGGATAAAGCGGCTAGAGATAATGAGATGAGAATGAGACTTTTGTAGGTAAAATTAGGTGTTTAACAACCTGTTAAAAATACACCAGAATGCAGGAAATGGCATCTAATCAAGTAAAAGTTTTCTGAGGGAGGACCCCCCCATTAAAAATGCTTGACACCCCTGCCATTGCTCACTCTCCCTTTCTTCACACCACTCCCTCTCTATCACTCATTCTCTCACACTCTCCCCATCACTCATGCCACGCCCTCTCTCACTCCCCCATCCCTCACTCCACCCATCACCCCTTCTCTCTCTATCAATCACTCCCTCTCTCCTTTTCCACTCACTCTCTCTTCCCCATCACTCATGCCACTCCCTCGCTCACCATCCCTCACTCCCCCTATCTTTCCACTCTCCTTTTCCATCACCTCACAACAAATCAATGGTTTAGTTTAAAAAAAAAAAAGAAAAAAAAGCGCCCAAACAAAAAACACATTTCACCACTGCATCCGTTCGTCCTTTTAAACAGCTTTATTCTTTAAACTGAACGCAAATGTGTTGAATTTTTCATACAGTGCTCATGTAAAGGGTGTAAAACCACAATCTGATTGAACACAAAAATCCATCAAGATACACATGTACATTTTTCAAAATGTATAATGATCACAAGAGGCTTGTTTACACACACACACACACACACACACACACACCGGATTTTAACATAAAAAATGTTGGATTGTTGCCCTTCTAATGTTCCACTGGATTTACTTTGTTTTGATGCCAGACATTTTAGAAGAACAAATGGAAGCAACGTAGGTCATGGGCCTGGAGTCAGGAAAAGCTCAAATAAAGATTAACTCGCGCCTCCGTTAGCTTAGTGCAATGCAAGTGTTTAGCGCGCTGAAGAAAAGTGCTGAGTCATTAACTTTAGAATTATAATCTATAATTATTTAATTTAAAAAGTGACAGATGATGTGGACAGTGATCACGGCATCCATGCTAATCACAACACATGAGCTAGCATTTCTTCAATCCTAACTGTGCTATATAATAATATCCAAAACGTAAGAGCTGAGATACACCAAGTGCTAACCACTGCACATAACTGAAAGTGCTAATTGCTAACTGTGCTACGTAGTACAAGTGCTAGCAGAGCTAAATGTGTTCTAACTGCAGTTGCTAGGTCACAATGTAATGCATTTTCTCCCATTCCCCCTTTAGTAGAATTGCATAAAGAGTGTATAAAATTGTCCTTACATTTCACAATAGATAAGAGAAGACTATCTTTGGCTTTTCTAGCTTCCAGGCACAAAGTTATGTGATAATAGCAGATTTTAATCAAAGGTGTTGGATAAGGCACAAAAAAAAAAAAAAGGGGGGGGGGGGGGGGGTTTAAAATGTTATACACTTTCAGGATTAAAGAGTCGAAGCATGAAAACACACACAGAATAATCTACTGGCTATGGAAGGGGAGATCCTCAATCTTTAAATCCATCAAATCATAACCATGTGACCAAACTGAATCACACCTCACACACAGTATTAAAGAACGAAGGAACAGTACGCATCAAGTCACTGGCCAGTCCGCTGTGTCAGCCCCGCCCCTCAGTCTCGAGGCTCATTGGGCGGTGGGATCTTCAGATCTGTAGGCTCCACCCCCCAGATCTCACGTGCATATTCTGAGATGGTGCGATCGCTGGAGAACTTTCCAGAGCTGGCGATGTTTCTGATCACCTTCTTGGTCCATTCTTTAGGGTTCTGCAAATCAAATGTGGATGACACTGTTATTTAGATACATAAATGGTTCCTACTTTCCATAAGAGGGTCTACAAGGACCCATCCCCATATACAGACACTACTGTTAGGTTCTGTTGAGAACCTGGGTTCTCACTGACGGATAGCTGAAGGATTTAGATTTAACAGTCTTTCAAGCTTTTCATTTTTATACATAGGAGCAGAGTACGAGTTTTAGTAAAGGATAGTTTTCACATTTCAACACGGCCAACAACCGCTGCTTTCACAGGGAAGGACCAATCCGATATTCCATGATCAGTAGTCTGCCCCGCGCACACGCCATTTAAAATTGCAATCGGTAGCCAGCCCCACATGCGCCATTTAAAATTGTGATTAGTAGCCAATTCCAAACCATTTTTCCCCCGTCATCAGTAGCTGGCCATGCGCCATTCAAATTGTGATCGGTAGCTGGCCGTGCACACCCCATTCAATCACGATCAGTAGCCAACCATGCGCCATTTAAAATCGCGATTAGCAGCCAATTGAGGTTTTTCACCCACGTGACCAAGTCATGTGAGGCTGCCATTTTGGACGTCACGGCTCGAGTCGGTTTGAATGCGAGGAAGGCGACAAACGAAAAACATAAAAGAAAAAGGAGCGAGATGCAGAAAACACCTTCACTATCCAGCGACGTAGGGCATTTACAGGGCGAGCAAAGGGAGAGGTATTTGCAAAAATTGAGGTTAGGAGGCTTAGAGAACGACGTTTACCTGCTTCCACCAGGATTGTTCACTGACGTATGGAAGTACACGAAGCCCTCGTCTTTACCTGACTTCGGCCCACATGATCTGTATACCTATGTCGTTAAAAACCCATCGCCATACACAGGTATTGATCTGAAAGCGTATAAGAGTTTGGATGCCTACAAATATTTTGTGTCAGGCTGGGTAACATGCCTACATCAGCGGGTCGTCCCTGGAGCCGGTGGTCGCCATCTTATTACAGCTAAGGTTTGTTCACATTCTCATTTACTTTCGGCCCTCAGGATAAACAAAACGTTATTAAATGTCATTGAAATAACTTCTTAGTCTGTTGAGACATGGCCCGTTATAAATTTGCTGTTACCAGGCAATGACCAAGAACTGTATTATTAGAGTCGGTGTAGTTGTAGCAGTGCACTAGCAGCTAGCTGTTAGCACTAGCTAATGTCAACATCATAGCTGGTATGTTACTGTAGCAATGTTTACGTTCAGTCATTTGGATGACTTAAAACCTTTCAGTCTCAAGTTTTTCCTTTACTGTATTTACTAGTTTACTGTAATTATGATCCGGCAGCTATTTACACCGGATCCAGTGTAAATAGCTGCCGGAGCGCGCTCCGGCTTGCTCCCCCTCAAATTAAGCAGCGCGCTCCAGCTTGACCTTCAAAATGGCGGACACCGGGGCGTCACGTGACCCTGTGACGTCAGGTGAAAAACCTCAATTGCAAACCGTTTTCCCCCGTCATCAGTAGCTCTCTGCACAGCATTTAAATCATGATCAGTAGCCAGCCGTGCACCATTTAAAATCGCAATTAGTAGCCGAGCTTGCTTAGCAGACGAATAGCCTCAGGAAGAGCAGACAGCTTTGCCTTACTCCAGCAGTGACTTCAAATTCCTTAGACACTTTACCTTCGTGAACAACCACGACATTTCACGCCACTGTAGATTTCCTGGATGATGCGGATCCTATCGTCAGGAATACCATAATGGAGTTCAACTAATCACTGCATGTTACTTTCATTGACTTCCAAAAAGCGTCCGACAGCTTCGAGACGTCCTGTGGCAGACAGGACCCAGCCACCTGCCATTTCATCGTGATCAGTTGCAGACCATTTTTACACGATCATTAGCCAATTAAAGGATATGGGACATGGATTTTTACCTGGGCATAATTATGTATAAAGGACATAAGAAATGCCATCTAAATCACTGCAGGGCGTCAAAAATGTGAAAATTATCACATTATTCAAGTTTTTTATACATCAATGTAAAACAAGGATTCGTTAATGAGCTAGGTGGTCACGTGACCCGTGACGCAACAAAAACTTTCCAAGGAGCCAGCACTTGGGAATCTAATGTAAACAGGTTACCGAAATGGACACCATCGACAGTGACATTCCCGATGTTTCACAGAGATGTGAAGTTAGACCCTATCAATTCGAACCGATAGCTGGAAATTCACATGAACATGGATCTTGTCTTTACTCTGACGGGTCAGATGATTCTGAGAGTGAGAGTTCATTCAGCCCTCATGAAACTGAAAGCGGTCGGCTTGATAACACATCCTGGCAAGTTAAAAACAATTCTGCTCAAAGGCTAATGATCTGTTGAAAGAAGTATTATTTTTGTATCATACATTGAAAGTTCATCATAGATCTAGCTAAAGTCCGTTGCAAGCTAGTTTTTTTTTTTTGCTGATATTTTTCGAGATTGATTGAGATACAATGCTTCCAGAGTCCGAGATGAAAACATTCAAAATGGCGAAACGAGTCAGAATTATGATAATCAATAACTGATGCACCCAAAATTATAATACTAATCCTTACCTCGGCTTTCAGTCGCTTAGCGCAGAGGTCTTCAACAGAGGGGTCGTGAAATCGCACCGGATCACTCATATCAACAAAAATATTCCTGCCCTGTCCCCTGGCCTCCGTGCAGGGATGCAAACAGCGCGCCTTTCGGCGGATGCCGCCTTTTTCACGGCTGAATCGCGCAGATCCGATTTAAAAAAAAAAAAAATAGCGATATTAATTCATGAAACATGAAGTATAAGGATGAGAAAAAAAAACAGTTTAAATCGGGAAGCTGCGCACATTTGTGCAGCCTGGCGCAAATGTGCGCAGCTTCCCGATTTAAACTGTTTTTTTTCTCATCCTTATACTTCCTGTTTCATGTATTAATATCGCTCAGTACCTGAGTATTAATGTTGAAAGAATCCTCAGTGAAATGGTCCGAACACAGTTTGTGGGAAACAGTAGGTGCAAAGTTTTCTCAACAGGTGTTCTGTAAAGTTATCCTACCTCTTGGATTTGTCCTACCAAGCCTACTGCGCATGCGCAAAGCCTACTGCGCATGCGCAGGTGAGCCCACACTTTCCTCAGCTTCGGGTCCTTGGGGAATGCAAAAAAACTTACTCCAGGGCATTTCCCATTGGAATTTCCCATTGGAATTATTGCAACCATAAGCAGCACAATACACCATGATGTCCAATGTACTTTAAAGACTATAAAAACAATTTTCTTGTCATCCACTTCTCCATTCATCTACCCGCTTGTGCTGTGCCCGAAAGTTTTTGTTACGTATGATCACGTGACAGCGGCTCTTCCGGTTGCAAAAAATGCATATCGGAAGTCGAGCAGAAATGCCATATAATCATCACGAATATAACGATTTTGCTGAATTTAATAGATGATTTTGTATTTGTTGATGCAATTAATTCATATTTTTAATGGAAAGAAACTGATATAACGTGCTTTTATGTTTCATGTCCCATATCCTTTAAACAAAAATCTATGCATTTTGAAAAAAAAGTGTTCGCAAATTTATGCAGCAAATTACACTTCTGTAGAGTGTGGGCATGCACGCACGTGTGTGTAAGGCTCTGCTCCACTCACCGTGTACAGCTTGTTGACCTTCTCCTGACAGCTGATATAAGCCTCATAATCGGCAAATACCTTGAACCTGAGACAAAAAGCATTTTTATTAATGTATTTCTCAGTTTCAAAGAAAGCAAATTTTAAAGAAAGAGAATAGAGAACATTTTTACAAATGAGAAAAAAGGGTTTCTCAAGGGTTCTTTGGATATATAGAGTTAAAGCTTTCTAAACAGTTTGACTTTATTTTGCTATAGGGGTGCGCGCGCACACAGAGTTGCGTACCGGTCATGATGCATCAACATGTCGACAACGTCCTTGAACAGCTCTGGCTCTTTAGGGCTGAAGTGGCCTGTGTAGATCTGATCGACCGCATGTCTGAGCTCCGGCAAGCGGTCATAGTACTCACGGGCGTTGTAGCTACACAAGTGCACGTACATATTTACACACACATGCAAAGAAAACCAAAAGCCATCTATTAACGTACAACTGAAATTAAACAAACAAATATGAAAAAGTTAAAATGAGTTTGTGTCACTTTACATCTCAGAAATTTTTATTAGTTTAAATTCAGACAGTATTATTTACTCAAGCTTATCCTATGGACTCCCAAAGTCAGCCCCAGGGTACAGGGTTAAGGTCAGAGGTCATGCAAGGCATTGATGCAAAAATTAAAATTAGGCCCAAGCTTCTTTAACTATTAGATCACTGATCTGGCTTGAGTTTCCCTTAAGCATCGCAGCACAAAGTTAATAATTAAATGGTCAAGCGAGCAGCATAATGAACACTCTCTCTCCTAGTTAAGAGGCTTTTGGGAAACCCACCCCTGAACATTACACCTGTGTAATCGGGATACACGCTCGACATGATGGATCTTATCGACTCCTATGTGCAAAATCACAGCTTATAGAGTTTCTTGATTAAAAAGATAGTTTTTAATTTCTCCCTCTCCTCCAGTCTTACCCTTTGCGGTCCAGGGCCTCCACGTCCTCCACCCTCATGCCGAAGATAAACAGGTTCTCCTCTCCTGCCTCCTCCGCCATCTCCACATTAGCGCCGTCCATAGTGCCGATGGTGAGGGCGCCGTTCAGCATGAACTTCATGTTGCCCGTTCCGGAAGCTTCCGTGCCAGCAGTGGAGATCTGCTCGGACAGATCTGCTGCTGGGATCACTGAACGACAAACATAACCACATCCTCAGTCACGTACAATGGTGCTTGAAAGTTTGTGAACCCTTTAGAATTTTCGATATTTCTGCATAAATATGATCTAAAACATCATCAGATTTGCACACAAGTCCTAAAAGTAGATAAAAAGAACTCAAACAAATAAGACAAAAAGATTATCCAATATTACATATCTGAGAGGCAAAAGTATGTGAACCTCTAGGATTAGCAGTTAATTTGAAGGTGAAATTAGAGTCAGGTGTTTTCAAATCAATGGGATGACAATCAGGTGTGAGTGGGCACCGTTTTATTTAAAGAACAGGGATCTATCAAAGTCTGATCTTCACAAGACATGTTGTGGAAGTGTATCATGGCACGAACAAAGGAGATTTCTGAGGACCTCAGAAAAGCGTTGTTGATGCTCATCAGGCTGGAAAAGGTTACAAAACCATCTCTAAAGAGTTTGGACTCCACCAATCCACAGTCAGACAGATTGTGTAGAAATGGAGGAAATTCAAGACCATTGTAATCCTCCCCAGGAGTGGTCGACCAACAACAATCACTCCAAGAGCAAGGCGTGTAATAGTCGGCGAGGTCACAAAAGGACCCCAGGGTAACTTCTAAGCAACTGAAGGCCTCTCTCACATTGGCTAATGTTAATGTTCATGAGTCCACCATCAGGAGAACACTGAACAACAATGGTGAGCATGGCAGGGTTGCAAGGAGAAAGCCACTGCTCTCCAAAAAGAACACCGCTGCTCGTCTGCAGTTTGCTAAAGATCACGTGGACAAGCCAGAAGGCTGTTGGAAAAATGTTTTGTGGACGGATGAGACCAAAATAGAACTTTTTGGTTTAAATAAGAAGCGTTATGTTTGGAGAAAGGAAAAACACTGCACTCCAGCATAAGAACCTTATCCCATCTGTGAAACATGGTTCTGGTTTTATAATCTTTCAGAAAAAGGAAAAAAGAGGTTGCTGACTCTTTACAGCTACTGTAACGTGAGCAATAACCATAACTGACTTATTTAATGTTGTGAAACCAGGACAAAAACATAATTTAATGATAAAAAGTATAATGCATGATCAGATAGCTGTCAAATTACTGTGTTATAAGGAATAAAAAACACTTCAGAACGTGCCGTTGTAGGAAAATAAGTATCTTCTATAGACTACAGAACTACAGCTCACCTTTCTCAGCCAGTGAGACTTTGTAGTTCTCCAGGAAGATCACCTTCAGCCGGTCGCCCACCACCGGGTCGTTATTCACCACATCTGCCACCGAGGTGATCAGTTTAATGATCATTTTTGCCATGTGGTACCCTGGTGCTGCCTGCAGGGGGCAGAAGGAGTCAAGAACCACATTGCCTTGGATTTAAAAAAAAAAAACAAAAAACCACCCTTTTGCCTGCCCGTTGAGGTTTTGAAGACGTATTAAAAAAAATAAAATAAATAAATAAAAAATGAAATCCACCCAAGAGTACTCCGATTCCTTTACATCATCACAAAATACATCCTGTTTATACAGTGAGCTGAACTCAGGACCCACCTTGCCTCCAATCATGACTGTTCTGGGTACAAACTTCTTGTTTGGCTCTTTTCTGATTCCTGTAAAAGAAAACATGGTGTTACGCCAAGCTCAAAATTAGGAAGAACTATAAATATTGCGTTTTAAATAAATAACATGATATCCCTGGACTAGACATAATGAAGCATGTTTCTCACTAGATTTGTAAATTTAATGGGGGGTGGGGTGTGTTTAACAAAAAGATTACGTATTTGGTATTTTTATGAGTTTTAAAAAATTTTTTACTTCGATTTACAGCAATTGGAGTCAATAGATTTTTAAACCTTTAAAGCAGACAAATGCCAAAGAGGAGGAACCCACAGCATCCTCTGTTTTTTGCAAACCTATTTATATTTGTTCAGATGATCACGTTATTAAAAGGACCATTTATTAAAGCTAGACGGCCTTTCGATTTCATAAAATTGGTGAAATTTAGCTCCGTCTGAAATTTGGTCATTGTGATGCATGGTTTATTTCTGTAATATCTCAAAATATCAGGCTGCTCTGTGGCTGGGAAGTTATTTAATTTGAGGGGATTAAAGCAAATAATGCGCATGAAATTGCTCGCTTCGCACAGTCAGGCAGACAGAGGAAGTCCGTGTGTGTGCGCGCATGCTCAGGTTTACCTTTGAGCGTGCACTGACAGTTCCATCATTCTGTCGCTAAACGAACAGCTGATCACACCGAGGTGCTCGCTGAGTGCCGATATTTATTAGTTTGGTCCTGCGTTTCCTTTCATTCGTATATAACATAACATCTTTTCTTCTTGCTTTCTGTTACTGTAGTCAGTCTTTCACGTTTCATTCGCACACTCACGTCCTCCATTTTTCTCTCCTGGTTCAAATTTGTATCCCACAATGCCTTGCGCGAACGGGGAAAGCCCACCATGTGATGCATGATATAGTTTGTATTGGGTCATGGTGAAGCAGGAAAAAATAGTGGCGAATTTAGGGCCATGGAGCTCTAAATTCATTAATTGTTCTATTTAAAAAAAAAAAAGCTAATAAAATTGGAAGTCTGTGATTCGAATTCAGTAGCTTTCGGTCCACCAAACAAAAATAAATTTATGACCTACACTTGAAAAAGCTGAAAGGCAGTCTACCTTTAACTGCTGCCTGTTTTATTATAAAAGTGTTGCCAAAGTAACCATTTGTTTAATTTATTATCACACACGTTACATATTGAGGACTGGTACATGTTCCCCCTCTAACCAACAGAGTTTGGACATTTTTGGGATGGTCCTCACTTCTTCAAAGGGCCATTTGAGAGTTAAGGATCCGGTCCCACAACACCGATAACCATACCTATGACCATCCTTATACCTGAATTGAGTTCCAGTCTGGAGCAGTCACACTACAGCTATAATCCTGACAATAATATCGGTTGGTCCAGCCACTCAGGGAAATAAATATACGTGGTTGCTGGTTTAAACAATTATCTGATTGGTCAGATGTTCTATCGGATCAGGTCCAGGTCTGGGGGGGGGAGAAAAAAAAAAAAAAAAATTGCTCCAGACGCAATCTCACCAATAAGGATAAACCCAGGCCTGGGCTATAGGTGTGAACACCAACCACAAACTGCAGGGGACTGATTTATTTCTAGTTATCTGTATCGTGAAACCAGGCTTTAAGACTTTGCTTTAGGATTCAGGTTAGGCATTTAGTTGTGATGGTTAAAGGTCAAAAGGCCTTTTTAGAGTGATGAAGTCATTCCATGCTGTCAAGGAAGATGTGTCCTTCCATGAAAAAGCTGAGCGAAGCTTGAACATCAGTGGGCCAAGTGCATTCAAGTTTAAAATGTCATAGGCAATGGTCGGAGGCGAAACGTAGAATATCAACTTTATTGTCTAGAACAAGAAGCCAAAAAGCGAATTCAATCTTCCTGGTGTCTAATTTGCACCCTAAAATTGAATAAAACGGTCAAAATATACCGTTTTGCCCAATTTCCGGAGGTTTGTTTACATCTCACTTATGCGCACCTTCACCGCCAGGGGACCGTCGTCGTGACGTCATTCAAGCCAAACAGACCAGGAGCAGCTCTGTGTTTACTTGCGAACCGAGCACACGTGTACGGACTTTGGTCGTGAGAGGTTGTGTAAAATGTCTGAAGGCGATAGCGATTTTGAAGTAGGAACTCTCCAAATTGAATATAGAGAAGTGAAATCATATATGTATGAACCTATGGCCGTTGCGAAGCAATCCGTGAATGTGGCTCACTGGTTTGACCCTGTGGTCTCGGAATCGGACAGCGACTCAGTCAACTCTGATCGCGGTGACTCCGATCCTCAACAAGACTCGCGCCCAAACGATTTATCCTGATAGTTATGATACATTTCTACTTTCGTCGTAATACTAAATAAGAGCCCTTTTGAAGAATAATTAAACCGCCCTCCCGAGTGGATATAGGGAACGATTACTTGACAGTGCGCCAGTAGGCCACGTTAACCTGCCATCCGCAGCATTATACTATTTATAGCCTAATCTAAGCGAGGAAATATCCCTTTGTCTCATTTCCACAATGATTGTACAGGATCCCTCAGGATTCTTGACTTGTCAATTGCAAGCAAAAGTAAAAATGTTGACCTCCAATCTTCTCCTTTTTGCTTGAACGTTGCTGGTCCGTTTCTTCTTTGACTGCTTGATTTTGTTTCAGGTGCACAATCCACTCTCTCTGCCTCATCTCCTCTTTCGGAAAAAGCCAACCCACACGCTCCGCCTCATCTCCTTTTTTGGAAAAAGCCAACCCACTCGCTCCGCCTCTTCTTTTTTGGAAAAAGCCAACCCACTCGCTCCGCCTCTTCTCCTTTTTCGGAAAAAGCCAATCCTCTTTCTCCGCCTCGTCTCCTCTCTCGGAAAAAGGTAAAAACTTCTTCCTGAACCGGTCCCGTTGTTACAGTTCACTGCACAACAATAAGGCAGGGTTTTCTTTGGAAATTCCTGAACGCACGTCTGCACTCAAGCCAAACGGCAATGCAAGTAAACGGAAGTGGACTCAACTCAAGCGGTTTGTTTGTCTTAAATGACGTCACGCGCCGAGTGGTCACGAAAATCTCCGAACAGAAATTGGCCGCGATCTGCACTAACTTATTTTAATTATTACTAGTGCTGTCAAGCGATTAAAATATTTAATCGCGATTAATGTCGCGACTGTCATAGTTAACTCGCGATTAATCGCAATTGAATCACACATTTTTGTCACATGAAAAACCATTGTAATTCTCTTATCAGCATAAAAAAGTGAATGGGCTTGCTCACCGTTCGAACTACGGGGGTACTCGGGGGATCCGAGATCCCCTGAAACAGACATGAGATCCCTTGAAAACATGATTTGGGAAATGTTGGGGGGTCTCTAAAATATTGGCAAAATGATGTTTATTGACATAGCAATCGTGTGTAACGGGAAGCATTTGCATATCTGAAGTGAGCGCGTGATGGAGATCCGCGCTCTGAGACAAGCGCAAGCACCCCCCCCAAGGGAAAATAAGGGACCCCCCGAAAATATCGGCATAGTTCGAACACTGGTTGTACCAATGTTTTTTTTCTTTTTATTGCAGAGCATAATACGTCTTGTCACAGCCACTGCAAAGTGGGGCTGGAGCCGCCGATGGGAAAATGAAACTTAAGCCGAGCACAGTGGCTCTTCGGGGGAGGGCAGAGGACTCTGGCTGTGCGGGGCGTGGCATCATGTCACAGACCGTTAATCTCGCGATAAAAAAAATTATCACCGTTAAAATTGAGTCAAGTTAACGCGTTAATAACGCGACATTTTTGACAGCACTAATTATTACTTATTAACAATACTTCTTGGGACCAGAAGAAAATTACAGAGGGTTTAACATATAAAGTTTCAAATGCGCATAAATTGAAAACCGTTGCCTATGACCTTTAAGGTTAGGGGCTCAGGAACGCATGATGTTATTGAGGGTCCCCACAAAGATATAAGTACAAGAATGCGTGTGTATGTGCGTCTTTTTTACGGTTATAGTAGGTGATTATGTGCAGGCAGTTCAGCAGTTGCCGCTTGTACTCGTGGATCCTCTTCACCTGAATGTCAAAAATGGACTCTGGATTGATCTGAACCTTGTACTTTTTCTCCAGATATGCAGCCAACCTCTGCTTGTTTTCCTATAAAACACACACACACAGAATAAAGATGCATCGAAGAATCAGTTTATCCCCCTTCCCCAGGTTAAACATGTTGTATAAAGATCCACTGACCTGTTTGACGTTTGCCACGTCTCTGATGAACGCGTCGTTATCAACATAGTCCAGCAGCTTCTTCAGCTGGTACAGGTCTTTCAGGAAATCCTCACCAATTTTCTGCACGCGCGCACACAAACACACGACCAACTTTAAAACACTAATCACAGCACAGCAAGGGAGAAAGGAACAATCTAGGAAATCTCAAAGGACATTAATCCAAAAAGGAAGGGAAAGACGGAACAGCAGTTTTACAGGCTGAAGGCCATCTTTCTCTCTCTCTTCCTCTTTTTTTTTAACCCATGAAATCATGCTTTAGAAGAGAATCATGATAATACATAAAGGTTCGAACTCCATTCCAGTCATCAATCACGTAGCCCTGCGAGACCTTTACCTCAGCGATGACCTCAGCCAGGCCGGGGTTACAGAGCAGGAGCCAGCGCCGGGGCGTGATGCCATTCGTCTTATTCTGAAACTTCTCGGGCTCAACGTCGTAGAAGTCTTTAAAACTTCAGTGGAAAAGCAAAAGCAAAATTTAACACTTCAGTAACAAAATGCTCCTACTTTGGCACTGGATTAAATAAGTACGCAGCAAGTATTTTTATTTATTTATTCATTTAAACTCACACTGTGGTTTTGACGATTTCAGAGTGAATACGAGCGACTCCGTTGACAGCGTGCGATCCCACCACACACAGATGAGCCATGTTTATCCTCTTGGGATCGCCCTCTTCGATGAGAGACATCCTGCAGAGACGATCCGTATCCCCTGGATACAGCGCCGAGATTCTCTATCGAAGAGGTTTTAAAAACGCAATTCAGACAGATTTGCTTTGAAAGAAAAAGTACAGGTGTGTGTGCACGGCGCAGGGATGAACTTCATTCACAATGTTAGAGATGATTTAAACAATGAGACGAACAAATAGACAGAAAGATTCCCCAAAGAGTAACATACAGAGACAGGGAGACTATTAGACGGACAGACAGATGAGGTGACAGAGACTGATGAAAAGAAAAAACAAACTGATAGGACAGACAGGGAGACAAAGGACTAAAACAGAAAGACTGGAAGGCAAAGAGACAGATGGATAGCTATAAGTGTCGCGCTACGGGATTTTTGTCCCAGATGCTCCGTTTACAGAATGCGTAGAAACGCGCACAATATTTTGCACCGTTTTCACAGGCTGATCCCGTAACCATCAACAAAGAAATCACTTCAATAGCGCCCCTGTGGGATACATTTACCACTTTTAACATCATCCACGACTGTTTTGGACTGAGGCTGGTTCTAGAGGACTTGAGACAAGGACTCGTTTTAAACGACCACCATGTAGTTACTGTCCAGAACCGGAAACGAGTCAACACTTGACAGCGTCCATTCACTGTCCATGTACTGACTGATTCTGACTCCTGGTTTCCATGTCTTCTTTCACCACTGTATGTCCAAAGGTTAAAAAGAATAAAAAAAATACATTTTATGACTGACTATCTTGCATCAACAAAAGTTTTAGCTTTGTTGGTAACATTTTGTCCAGGTTAAAGTTGGTCCCACGTTAGAAAGAGTATCAGCGACTAATAGTCCGACATAATTGGCACAATGCCAAAAATGCAAGGATCACTGGTGGAGTAGCACCTTTCTGGTTGGCCATTTAACATGTAGGTGTCCAAGACTGGTCTCCCCATATCCAGTGTTGTGTGAAGCACAAAATGGGCCAACCCAACATCATGGCCCACCACCTAGCCTCTCGCACAGTGAAGACCATCCGCTGTGCTGCCACGCTGGCGCCCCTAGTTCTGCAGAACGTGGCAGATCTAGGGGAATAAACCCTATTTTTTTTTTTTTTAAATCAGGGTCAGTCCCTGCTTGGGTCAACCCACTGGCCCTTCAACAAATCGGCCTCTCTGAACAAAACGTGGTGATGTGTTACTTTGTGTTTCCACTCCATAACCTACTCACCGAGGAATGCAAGCACGGACAAAATGGGCCAACCCAACATCATAGCCCACCATCTAGCCTCTCACATGGTGAAGACCATCCGCTGTGCTGCCACGTTGGTGCCACTGGTTCTGCAGGATGTGGCAGACCTAGGGGAATAAACCCTGATTTTTTTTTTTTTAAATCAGGGTCAGTCCCTGCTTGGGTCAACCCACTGGCCCTTCAACAATCAGCCTCTTTGAACAAAAATGTGGTCATGTGTTACTTTGTGTTTCCACTCCATAATCTACTCATCAAGGAACGCAAGCATGGACAAGGGTAGCCTGCTTGCCCACTGCCTGGGGCTAGCAACCCCTTGTTGTAGAAACCTTTGTGCTACATACCTGAAAACGGGCGGCACGGTGGTGTAGTGGTTAGCGCTGTCGCCTGACAGCAAGAAGGTCCAGGTTCGAGCCCCGTGGCCGGCAAGGGCCTTTCTGTGTGGAGTTTGCATGTTCTCCCCGTGTCCGCGTGGGTTTCCTCTGGGTGCTCCGGTTTCCCCCACAGTCCAAAGACATGCAGGTTAGGTTAACTGGTGACTCTAAATTGACCGTAGGTGTGAATGTGAGTGTGAATGGTTGTCTGTGTCTATGTGTCAGCCCTGTGATGACCTGGCGACTTGTCCAGGGTGTACCCCGCCTTTTGCCCGTAGTCAGCTGGGATAGGCTCCAGCTTGCTTGCGACCCTGTAGAACAGGATAAAGCGGCTAGAGATAATGAGATGAGATACCTGAAAACATCAAATCAGCAACTACATCTGCATCATAAATCTGGGCAGCTAAACAGCAGGCATGACGGACCCCAGGCAAAGCCTTGTGGACCCCACGGTTCTGATCAGCCCAGATCTGCTCGCAAACATCTGAAGCAAGTTAAGATAGCTTATTGGAAAGTCCGGACTCTGACAACCATGCTTCAAATGAAGAGATTCCGCTGGCTTGGCCATGTTTCCAGGATGGACGACACCAGAATCCCCAAGCAGTTGCTTTTCAGCGAGCTTAAACAGGGGAAGCGGTCCAGGGGGAGGCCCCATAAGAGGTGGAAGGACTGCGTAAAAAAGAGGACCTCCACCTCTTTGGGTTCAACACTCAATTACGGTACCAGACTACCCTGGACCGCCCAAGCCTGGCAATCCAAGCTATGTTCCAGAAGCCACCTGTGTGAGACCAAGCTGAGAACCAGAGCCACAGGCGCCATATGAGGGCTGAAAGGGTCCCTTATCGTTAATTTGTGATGGGGACCATATGTATGCAACCAATCAATGAGGCATCAAATTACCCATAGCTGTTTTGCAAACCCATAGTAAAAAGTAGTGTCATTCTGGTTAAAAAACAAACAAAAAAAAAAACTTTAGACTGAGCTGAAACATCATGGACATTTTGAAGGCCAAATTTCTGCCTGGAAAACGGACCATTTTGGGTTGCACGCACATGACTTCATGCCAGATTTACAGTAACTTCCCTTGGTCCAATTTCACTTTGGTTTCCATTTCCTGCATACGGAGGCTTAGTAGTGTAATGCAGCAAGTAGAACTCAGAATCCATCATCTGAGTATCTGCCATGAAAATCTGGTGGAACGACACGTATAGATAAGACAGACAAATGGATGGACAAAAAGACAGGTGGATAGATGGACAGGGGGGTAGACAGGCAGGCACAAAAATTCATACCAGTGGATGGATAGACAGATTGTATGGACTAGTGTCTTGCAAAAGTATTCATCCCCCTTAGTGTTTGGCCTGTTTTGTCGCATTACAAGCTGGAATTAAAATGGATTTTTGGAGGGCTAGCACCAATTGATTTACACAACATGCCTACCACTTTAAAAGTGCAAATTGCTGTTTTATTGTGACACAAACAATAATTAAGATGAAAAACACAGAAATCTGGACTATGCGTAGGTATTCACCCCCTTTTGTATGAAACCCCTAAATAAGAGCTGGTCCAACCAATTCACTTCACAAGTCGCATAATTAGTTGATTAAGATCCCCCTGTGTGCAATCAAAGTGTCACATGATGTCTGTATAAATCAACCTGTTCTGGAAGGATCCTGACTCTGTAACATGACTAAACAAGGAACATGAAAACCAATGAGCCTCCAAACAGATCAGAGACAAAGTTGTGGAGAAGTATAGATCAGGGTTGGGCTATAAAAAAAAAAAATCCCAAACTTTGAATATCCCATGGAGCACCATTAAATCCATTATAGCAAAATGGAAAGAACATGGCACCACTACAAACCTGACAAGAGAAGGCCGTCCACCAAAACTCACAGGCCAAGCAGGGAGGGCATTAATCAGAGATGCAACAAAGACACCAAAGATAACACTGAAGGAGCTGCAAAGATCCACAGTGGAGATGGGAGGATCTGTCCATAGGACCACTTTAAGCTATACACTCCACAGTGGGGCTTTATGAAAGAGTGGCCAGAAAAAAAAAAAAAAAGTAATTGCTTAAGAAAACACATTTGGCGTTTGCCCAATAGCATGTGGCAGGCTCCCCAAACACATGGAAGATTCTCTGGTCAAATGAGACTAAAATTGATCTTTTCAGCCATCATGGGAAATGCCATGTGTGGCACAAACCCAACACCCTGAGAACACCATTCCTACAGTGAAGCATGGTGGTGGCAGCATCATGCTGTGGGGATGTTTTTCATCTGCAGGGACAGGAAAGCTGGTCAGGACTGGAGGAAAGATAGATGGCACTAAATACAGAGCAATTCTGGAAGAAAAGCTGTTTGAGTCAGCCAGAGGTTTGAGACTGGGACAAAGGTTCACATTCCAGCAGGACAATGACCCAAAACATACTGCTAAAGCTACACTGGAGTGGTTTAAAGGGAAACATTTAAATGTCTTGGAATGGCCTAATCCAGGGCTTTTCAAAGTGTGGGGCGTGCCAGAGTTCTTCAGGGGGGGCGCAATGTGTGAGACAAAATGGATCGATTTTTAGTACCTAAAGCTACAGGGAGTGAGGAGACGGCCAAGCAAAAAAACAGAGCCTCCAGGATGTTGCGATTTGCAACTTCAGCGCAAATTCAACCAATCCCCGTGAATTCAGGGCGGTGTTGCAATTATATCCAATCACCGCAACTTTCCCGCAAATTTGACCAATTGTTGGCATCGTCTTGAGGTGATGTCGACAAACTACCTTCCGCCTTACTTCCGGATGTCTATGTTCAAGAGAAGCAGCATGCGCGCAGTGTTGCCAGATTGGCGGTTTCAAGTGCATTTTGGCGGGTTTTGAATATATTTTGGACTGGAAAACGTCAGCAGTATCTGGCAACATTGCATGATGTGTGAGTCAGTGTTTATGTAGGCTTAAATTCTGTTACTGAAAGTGTGTTATGTTTACAGTGAAGGACTGTGTGCACTTTATTTATTTTTTTTTACTTAATACAAGAAATTAATGGATGCCAACATTTTTGCCAAAATGGTATTTTATTTTCCATTGTTTAGGCAGCTTCAGCATCATACTGTGAGATTCTGTTCAAATTGTTTTTTTTCTTCTATGAAGCCTGAGCCATTTATTTTATTAGTTTATAATTATTGTTTAATTTAGTCTTCAGGAGAGACTGCCTGCACACAGTACTAGTATTAATTATTTTTTTTCTTACATGAAAGCTGAGGCATTTATATTATATTTTAAGGCAACTTCATGTTGTGCTGTGAGGTTCTCTGCACTTTAACTTTTGAACCAACAGGTGCATTTGGATAAGTAAAGCCTATTTTTCTGCATTTTTGTAGTCCTGGTAATCTTTTATATTGATAAAGTTGTTTATAGGACCATTTCTCAGTGTCTTTGTTTTTTTAATCAATAGTTTTTCAGTAATAACTTAATATTTAACATATCACTCAATTTTAATCACAAAAAGAGAAAATCGCAACAATTTCTCGCAACTTTCACTTCCTCCCGCAATGGAATCGCAACAAAAACCTAAACACCGCAACTTTCATCGCAATTTTTTTGGAAACCCCCGCAACAGACATTTTAGCCCGCAACAATCACAAAAAAGGCCCGCGGAATCCTGGGGGACTGGAAAAAGAAGGAAGCATGACCACGATTATTTAAAGTTTGGATTTTCATGGACTGGATCTGAAGATGCTCCACTGCCACAGTGTGTTGTCTGCCAAGAGGTGCTAGCTAACGATGCTATGAGATGTTTAAAATGTGTAAAACAAGATGTTTTAAAAAGCACAGATGTTTAAAATGTGAAAAAGAAAAAATAATGTGAACAATTTTTTTTTTAAATACGAATAGAACATTAAGTATAGCAACAACAAAAATTGTAAGGGGGGGGGGGGGGGGGTGCTGTTGTTTATTTGCTCTCCGAGGGGGGGCTGACTCTCCCACACTTTGAAAACCCCTGGCCTAATCAAAACCCAGACCTCAGTCCAATTGAGAATCTGTGGCATAACGAAGATTGCTGTACACCAACACAACCCATCTAACTTGAAGGAGTTGGAGCAGTTTTGCCTTGAGGAATGGGGAAAAATCCGAGTGACTAGATGTACTAAGCTAATAGAGACATACCCCAAGAAACTTGCAGCTGTAATTGCAGCAAAAGGTGGCTCTACAACGCATTGACTTTGGGGGTGAATACCTATGCACACTCCAGATTTCTGGGTTTTTTCC